>NC_073307.1:3465513-4065513 GCF_027595985.1 Sorex araneus
GAACTAGAGGATATCATGTTGAGTGAAGTCAGAAGGAAAGGGACAGATACAGAATCACCTTTCATATATGAGACTTAAAGATCGATGGCAAGGTAGCAACAGGGGCCCAAAGGAAACAAGACAATGACACATACAGTTGAGATGGTGGGAGGTATGAGATGTGGGGGTCGCAGAGGTCCTGGGGGCTCTGAGATGGATCCACTGGTGATGGGTGTGGTGTTAGAACCGTGTCAATGAAAAAACATTATTAATATTGTAAGCCAAAATATACTTTAAAAATTGTCTTCTAAGCATTCAAAAAATAAAATAGGAATTGGCTGCCAAAGCCCCAATTTTCTAAACAGCAAAGGGGACTTTGGTTAACGTGGTGAGCTTGATGGGTTTCACGTGTTGTCTCTGGTCTGCCTCCTGTTGCTTTCTGGCAGAGTGACATTTTATTCCAGTTTTCTGTTACTCTTCCTGAGGCAGATGCCCTTGTAAAAACTCTGTGCCTCTGTTGTTAAAAGTACTCATTGTCAGATGCTGTGAAGTGTTCTTCCAAATGCTTTAAATTTTACAGTCACCATCCAGGACCTTAAAACACAAGTTAATGCAACACAGTGAATTTTTTTCCTGGGGTTTCAATAGACTTCAGATGCAGTACCTGTTTTGCATTATCTGGACTATGAAAGTGAAGGGCCTCCTGTTGTCTTTATGCTGTTGATTAAACTTGAACTCTCCACAGCCATCCAGAAATGCATTCTGTTCTCTCTTGAGACTACATATTTAAAGCAGGCATGCCTAAGTGAATCACTGTATTATCTAAAATTGCAAGAAAAAAGTAATTGTGTTCCTTTGACCTCTATGCTTGAGGTATTTCCTTTTTCTCTTATTGGGTAATTCTTAATTCTAAGGGGCTATACTCTAGTTCATCTTCAAATCACATTTAGTTTTAGATGATTCAAAGGTGTTTGGATATGCAGTTTTAGGTTGTTAAATGGAATGGATTTGAAATTAATCATGCTATAGATCATAAGAGCTTCTTGGTGTAAGTATTGTGAAATACTAGAAAAGTAATCTTGATATGTATGGGATTTCTTATTTTGATGAAGGTTAAGGATATATATATATATGTATATATATATATATATATATTTGTTTTGTTTTGTTTTTTTGGGTCACACCGGGTGACGCTCAGGGGTTACTCCTGACTCTGCACTCAGGAATCACTACTGGCGGTGCTTGGGGGACCATATGGGACGCTGAGAGTCGAACCTGGTCGGCCGAGTGCAAGGCAAAAGCCCTCCCTGCTGTGCTATTGCTCCAGCCTGATTAAGGATAATATTGATGATGCTGCCATGGAATCAATGTACCTCAGAAGATCTATTATGTCAATCAAGCTGGTTAAATGAACTTCCTGTTTTCCTTTTGAAAAAGAGCTTCAATTCTTTAGGGAATTGAACCTCTGTTACTGTTTTCTTCCTAGTTCACTCTTAAATTCTAACCAAGATTGATTTAGGCCAGATGTAGTCTTTACTTGAACCGGTGCTCTCTGAACATGAACATAATCAAATAATACAGTTCAGTGGTAGGAAATATTAAAATTATAGCCCCCAGATCAAGAACTTAGTTGTAGCATGTCATTTCTCTAGTGGCAAAATGCAACTTTGGAAAACAAACTTGTGATTCAGAATGTTTTTCTGTACTTTTTTAAATATTAAGATTAGGCTTTTGGCGTACCTCTTAAAGTTCTGTTGAACGTCACTGCTGTGATGCTTGGATCTTAAAGTGTCATTTAAATGAAATAGAGGTCCATGTCTTTGCCAACTAAGGTTTTGGCCTTTTTCTCCTGGAAACATTCAAAAGCACACACTTTTCATTGTATGTATTCTATTACATACATTAGGAACTTTTTTTTTTGGTAAAAGAAATCGAAAACTCTTGAGTCATCAGACTACAAAATTATTTCTTGATCACTGAGTATGCATAGAGTCATACGTTTTATAGCTTTGCAGTCGATTTTTTTTTTAATTTTAACTTTTTTTGGCAGGCAATGTGATCTTACCAAGTGGTGTTCAGGACACCTGGGGTTTCACAGTGATTCTCTGCCAACCAGCCCAGAGGTTCGATACAAGGGCTAAAGAATGTGGTAACTGAGACTGGAGAGAGAGAACAGCAGGTAGGGCGCTTGCCTTGCATGCAGCCAACCCAGGTTCAATCCCCAGCATCCCATACGGACCCCTGAGCACACCAGGAGTAATCCCCAAGCATCACCAGGTGTGACTGACTCCCAAACAGAACAAAACCCAAACAGAATGTGATACTGCTCATGCTGTGCCTTTCCAGAGATTACCTGCACCTCTCAGGTAAACTTCTAGAACCCCACATGGTGTTCAGGGCGTTCTTAGGCTGCACCTAGCAGGGTTGGGGGAACCATGTGTTGCTGGGAATTGAACCCTCATGGGGCACGTGTTGGGTCTGGTCCCTAAGAACTGTACTATCTCTTCAGTACCCCCCACCCCCGCCCCCAGCCTTGTGTTTTAAAGGCAAAAGCAGAACAAAAATCAGAAAGAGATTAGTATCCATCTTTCAGGGAAAGGAATTCTTTCAGAAAAACAGGAAGTGCATCTTATAGGATTTCTCACCGGAAGTAGAACTAACTCTCAACACTTTTTTTTTAGTCCCTTCCAAGACTTTCTCAATTAACTTACATGACCTTAATTCCTCTCCGACTCTGTACCTCTGTACAATAATTTTATAGTCCTACCACGAATAATACCCTAGTCATAGAAAAGAGGAATGGCATGGAGGGAGAGACTACAATACAATAATAATAATTACACATTGGAGGGTTCCTTGAAGGTGTTGGAAGGCTGAAACAGCTGTGCTGCCTATAATTCCTAACTAGCTTTTAGACCTGCCTTTTGAGAGATACAGATGGAGTCCTGTTACTGGTTTTGTAAAAATTTCTAACTCCTGCATTTCTTAGTATGTATTAATAGACGTTAATGTTTAAAATGAGCTGCCTATTATCCTATATGCACTTTGCTTCAGAAATAGAATCTGGAACATCTTTCCAGGAGCTGCCACACCAGTTTCTCCTACTATGTCATCTGCTGACTCCTATAGATGATTTATTTTCAACTTTTTATTTCAATTTTCTCATCTCATCTAGTTTTAGATTGATACTCCTCTGATCTGTTTTGCCTCACTGAGAAGACCGTACCAATACAGCGCACTACAATATCCCTTTATTATATTTCTAGAACATCAGGGGATAGATGTCTGACCATGGTTTAACAAGCTTCTTGGAGGGTGCTGGGAGTATTGAAGGAACCTGCGGCATGGCAAGGACACTAGGAAGAAGAAAATATCATGAAGTAACAGGAAAACACATTCTGGTCGGTGAGGCTCTAATTTCCTTTGCCTTCAGGTGACTGATCGATCAGCCCCGTGAAGCTTCCTCAGTCCTTGCTCGATGGAAACGGAGAAGCGTCTCATGCCAACCAGGCCAGCGAGGCAAGCAGAGATCAGGACGCGTCCCGAGACAATCCCCCCATGCTTCCCTGTCTCACCCATAACATAACCACTCTGTAGCTACCACGGTCTTCATTTTGTTTGGTAAAACTTTTTAAACAAAACTTTGAACTTAAACAAAACTTTATAATGTGGCAAAGGAGCTTCAGGCTAAATAGTTTGAGTTTATTTTACTTCTTTTAACTTGAAGTTACTGCTGGCTAGAACTGTAACTAGTGTTTACCAAGGTACTATTAAAACTTGGAAGAAATGTGGTCCTGGAATCATAGGCCGTATGGGAGCAAATGTTAGGTTTGTGCTAACCCATTGGTTAGTGCCTTGCTAGGTGGGAGAGATTAAGTTGTCTGGCTGTATATATAAGAAATGATATATTGCTTTGGGTGGGCGGGGACAAGGCCATCTCCCAAGTAATGCTCCGGGGGAGTCGGCTTTTAGTCCTTCTAATCAGTCATTTGTGGACACAGAAATCGTTGCATTTTGATTGAATCTTCTCTACCCATATCCTATGTAGTAAATGTATCATTTCATAAAATGAGGATGTTTTCTAAATTATACTTTCTGTTGCATTTACAGTAAGATTCTCAAGATGGAGGTTTCTATACTTATTTAATGGCTTTCCACCCGTTTTTCAAAATCAAAATTTCTTAGCCCTCCCCATGTAAATTTATCTTCTCTAAGTAAACAAAATGCTTCCCAATTCCAGCAAAGGTGACTATCACTCATCTCCATCACTCTAGTGCTCCCTGCAAGGGAGGGGGTAGTATTAACCATTTTGGGAAAAGTGGTCAATACTCTTTACAGCAAATCAAGTTTGGACTTTGAATTTAATCTGAATCTAGTCTAAGTTTGAATTTACCAACTTGGACTAGGGAATCCAACCCCTGTTATATCTGCTTTCTTATTTATACTATATCAGAAATAGCAAGTTTTGCATTTAAAAATTTAAATTATTCATTGTGAAGCCTTGTAATATGGAAGACAATTATCATTAAAATGACTCTTGCCTGGACAGAGTTTTAAAATGAGAAGAGCATTTTCTACAGTGCATTTGTTTATAGCATGTAAGGTGGTCTTTTATAGCATGTAAGGTGGTCTCATAATGAGTAGTCTCATAGAACGAATAAATTCATTGTAATTAACTAAACGTACATTAAAGATTTAAAGTTTGGGGCCAGAATGATTGTAGGGTATTTGACTTGCACGCGGCTGACCTGGGTTTGATCTCTGGCAGCCTTATATGGCTCCCAGAGTCCTCCAGGAAAAAGTCCTGAGCACCACTGGGTGTGTCCCAGAAATATAATAATTATAATAATAATAAATATTTAAAGTTTGATACAGTTGGCTATAGTACCACATTAGATGAAATATTAGAACATTTTATGTGTTTCTATTATGTAATGAATTTATTTAGAGATTGATAATAAAAATCTCATTTATTGAGGATAACAGTGGTTTACAGGAGCATAAATATATTTTTTAAGTTATTTTTCCAGTTTATTTAAACACTGTGATTTACAAAATAGTTGATGATGATTTGTTACACGCATTCCATACTCCATCCACCACTGACAACTTCCCTGCACCTTTGTCTCCCTTGTTCCACCACACCTCAAGCCTACCCCAAGGGCAGGTCCACAGTCATTTATTTCATGTTGTTTGTAACCACTGACTAGCTAAAGGAATGATCAAAAACTACTTCAGTAAAAGAGAACTTCTGAAAATTGTTGTATCTCACCGTGGGGACATGAGGTCCTTGTGTGGGGGCTTAGGAAGTGTTGTTGTGAGTGAAGCTTCTGTGTTAACATTTTTGTTAGTGGAGCTTTGTTGGCTTCTGCATTACAGCCCCACCCCCAGCTGGCTGTGCTCCTGCTGGGATTTCGGTGCTACAGAGTTAGGAGATAGTTGCTCCAGAAGACGCAGAACATTTCACTGAGTTTACCAGTGGGTTTACCAGTGAGTTTACCAGTGGGTTTACCAGCGGGTTTACCAGTGGGTTTACCAGTGAGTTTACCAGTGGGTTTACCAGTGGGTTTACCAGTGGGTGGGCTGTGGGTGGGCTGCCGGGGCATTTGGAAGAAGGAGAGGTGGGGGGAGGTAGCCCACATGGACTCCAAGAAGGCCTGGAGGTTTCAGCTCTAAAGCTCGGTGTATTGGAAACTTCCGGCAGGTCAGCATCTCTGTGGAGCTCAGTTGTGAGGTGGTGGGGTCCGACCAGAGGCACGGTGGCTGCGGCTGGGGTGTGAGTGCGTTTGTGTGGGAGGCTGTAAACTTGGCCGCCCTCTCCCAAGGTGCCCTGGAGGTCTTACCCAGATCAGGTGTGCCTTTTCCCCTCCCCTCCCCTCCCTTCTCCTCTCTTTTCCTTCTTCTTTCTTTTTTCTTTCCTTTTCCCTTTCCTTCTCCCTTTCCTTTTCCCCTTTCCTTGCCTTGAATACCTGCTGGTACTCAGGGCTTTATTTCTGGCTGTGTGCTTAGGGATCACACCTGGTGGGGCCTGGGGTGGGTGTAAGAATTCATCACACCATGTTTGACTGCAAGCAACTCTCAACCGCCCCTTCTATTGTGTCCCTTGCTGCTCTCCTGTCCTTCACCGCTACCGTCTTCCCTCAGGCCAGCGTGTGGTCTTTCCTGCCTCACAGTCCTGCCTTCTTCACTGGCTCCTCTGAACTCCCCAGCTCGCCACCCTCCCGGCCTGCTAAGAATATACCAGTCCCCCTCATGGGTGGATCCGTCCTTCCTAGTGGAACAGCAGCGGAGTGGGAAGCTGAAGTCTCAGGTGCGACCAGGGAACAATTCCTTGTGTGATTAAAGATTTCAGGAGCTTGGAGAGGGGAATGCTAAGTGATTTTGTTTCGGAAAAGGGAGCAGTAAGCCAAGTAATTTTGAAACCTCTAACTTAAGCCATACGCCTGATCTACTCAGAACTCACATATGGGTTTTGAGTAACTCAGGCCCCATATGGAATAAGACTTAGGATTGTTCCTGAGGTCTGCAAGGTCTTCTCCGGCTTCTCTGGTCTTCAATTCTGGCCTTGTCATTTCTTCAAAAAGCTGAGCTCCATTCATTACCGAGACTTTATAGTTTCTCATGTTTCGGTTTCATCACATTTTTTATATTATTCTTTTAAATAGCACAGCGGGTAGGGCATTTGCCTTGCACTTGGCTGACCCAGGTTCGATCCCTCCATCCCTCTCGGAAAGCCCGGCAAGGTACCGAGAGTATCTCGCCCGCACAGAGAGCCTGGCAAGCTACCCATGGCAGATTCGATATGCCAAACACAGTAACAACAAGTCTTTGTTTATTTTATTTATTTATTTATTTATTGAATCACCATGTGGAAAGTTACAAAGCTTTCAGGCTTAAGTCTCAGTTACACAATGATCAAACACCCATCCCTTCACCAGTACACATGTTCCACCACTAAGAACCTTAGTATACCTCCCCTCTCACCCCCACCCCCTGACCCTGTAGCTGATAATTTTCACTTTACTTTCTCTTTACTTTGATTGCATTAAGTATTTCAACAAAGACCTCACTATTATTGTTTGGAGTCCCCCTATCCCCCAAATCAGACCTGCTGAAAAGGAAGCATTTGATAATTTGTTTTCCATTTCCATTTCCAGAATGAAGAGATATAAGGTTTTGGATTTCTGTATTTTAGTAACTAAGTCCGGGGAAATTTCTGCCAGAAATCGCATCATTGCAAGCTCATACCTCTCTGTAGTGGTCCTTATAAGATGGCGGTTGCCATACTGCCACCCCACTCCTAACCCGTCCCCCCACCCCCGAAAGGAAAAGCCAAGAGAGAAAACCTTTCCCCTCCTGGGGCGGCATGGGGCTGTGGCTTAGTTCACAGTCTAGAGACATTTCTGCAAGAAGCTGCTGGTGCCAAAAGTAGACATGTGACCTCCGGGATCATGGTCATTCAGCAATGGAGAGGCCACACACGTGGGGCCACTTGGGTCACATCTCGGCGGAGAGTGAACAACAAGTCTTTAAAATATTTTGTATTTTGGGGTGGGGGGCATGGGACACATTTTGTGGTGCCCAAAGACTAGGTTCTCAAAGGTTGCTCCCCAAACCACGGGAACTGTGCAGTTCCAGGCAGTGAACCGTGAATTCAAACATGGGAAGCTTGCACTCTGGCCCACTGGTCAATCTTTTTGGCTTTTAGGTGTCTTCTTACATCCCAGGAAACCTTCTGACTCCTGGATGACATGGTTCTCTTTACAACATTTAGCACGACTTAATATTATTTGTGAATATTGCCTTCCTTCACAACTGCTTGAATTTTAGTCTCCCAGTTTCTGTCCATAGCATATAACACAGGGCCTGGTAAACAGTAATTCAGAAATAATTTTTTAAAAATTCTGTGACTGAATGTACTTGATTATTGGGATATAGTTGAGAATAGACCAGTGCTTTATATTCGCTACATTTGCTTTTGAGGTGAGAACAGTTTCTATATTGGATGCAAACTCAAAAAGCTTCTTCTTGCACAATAGGATTTATAAAAAGACATTTATGTGTGCTATCAGATTTAACTTGTGGTTTCAGCAGAATATGGCTTTTACTATTCAATCATGTCACGTATACTAGTAGATAGTATCCAGGATTCAAGATGATATGCATTATCCTAAATCCAAAATCTCTGGTTCAGAATGCTATTTAACATAGCAGAAAATAAAATAACCACTGACCTGAAAATCCTTCTATAAACTATACTTGATTTGCAAATGAACATGTGCAGCAATACTGCCATAGGGCACTGAAGTGCTAGTACAGAGCATAGGGTGCTTGCTGGGCATGCGGCTGGCTTGGGTCTGGTCTGTGGCACCACATAAGGGCTCCCAAATTCCATCAGGATTGATCTCCTGAGCTCAGAGCCAGGAGTAATCCCTGAGCATCACTGGGTATAACCCCCCGCCCCCTCCCCCGTCCTTTTTTCCTGGAAAATGTGAACAACATACATTCGTCATTTATCACTAAATCTTGCAATCTCTGTATTACTGTCAGCTGTGTTCCTGTTAATAGTGCTTGACATTTATAAACCCCAGAGCCCTTTCAGTTGCAAGTGACTGGAACCCAATCTAAAATAACTTAAGCAAAGAATAATATTTATTGGCTGATGTAACTGGCAGGTTGAGGTTGGAATCGGGTCCTAAAGATGTTTTTATGGCTTGGATTCTCTTCATCTCTCAGTTCTGCTGCTCATTGCTTCTAAATGTTTTGGCCTCTTCTATCTGGATAGAGTCTCACTATATAGCAGAAAAGTATTCCCAGGTCTACATCACTGAAACCTCTGATCCAAATATAAATCTTTTTGCAGCAGTATTAGCTAAATTATGCCTTAGTTTTTTGACTGGTCAAATTTAGGTCCTAGTTATATTAGTCTGATTATTGTGTTGGGGTGATGTCATGTTGTATTTGAGTCAGATTGATAAGTGCCCACCCCTTTGTTAAAGAGATGGAGGGATGGGATATCACATGTGTCTGATGGAGAGAAAAAGATGCTTCCAGAAATCATAGTGGGAAATTCTGTCAAGTTCTTACAGTATTAAAAAAATCACTATCTGCTTATCAACATTTATTTATGTTTTTTATATCTTAAAAGAACAATGAATTTATGAAAGAAAACAACTAAGTGTAGTACCTTTTTATTTGTTATGGTAATGTTCAGAAACTGGAGAATGCAGTGAGACTGCTTATTCTAGAAATTCCAGCATTAGAAATAATACTGTCTGAAATCAAGACAGAATAAACAAGACATTTTTTAATTAAAAATTAAAACAGAAAATCAACATAAATGGAGGGTAGAATTAGTATGATAGGTGTTTCTGAAGAAAAGAGAGCAGAGATAAAGCAATAATAAATCTAAGAGAAGATATATATATTGAGTTACATAAATTCTCATATTTTCATCATTATTTAGAATAAAATATAATCTTCATAGTTCAGGATCACCTTCTTAACCTATATATTGGATTTCTTTATGTTATTGTTTATGTGCTGATTTTCTGGGGGTAATTTTCACCTTTCCTCTCACCATATTTCCCGGTAGAATTGGTACCCTTTTCAGAACCTCAGGTAGATGAATAGACATCTATATTTTCCAGTTTTCTTCCCAAGTCTTCATTTCCTCACTCTCATCTCTATATTGGTGAACACACAGTCCTGCGGAGGTCAACCCAACACCAGGAAGCTCCGGAGTCCAAAGTAAGGACATACTTCGAGTAAAGTTGTCATAACTTCTTATTGCTAACAAGGCAAATAATCTCAAATAAAAAATTTGAATCTCAAAATTAAAAGCTTCTGCCTTTCTGTCACACAAAAAGCCCAAGCAAAAACCAGAAGTTCGGTTCTAATGCCTCTTCTTTCATTCTATCTGTAGCTCCTTGAAAGGACCAGCCACCACGATCCACAGCAAAACCACTGGACAGAGATTATTGAGATGGTTCCTTTCTTCTCTTTCCTCATTTTGTCTTGCTCTGTTTACACTGCTCTGTAGTAATTCTGCCGAAATTCACCATCCCTTTCCTTTTCATCCCGGATGATGATGCCATGTTTCTTTTTCTCTTTACTCTCTACTATTTTTTGTGTAATAGTGATATGAAAAAGACCCAACTGAAGTCATGACAGTTCGAGTCTCACCTGGCTACGGTTTCTTAACCAGCACCTGCATATGTCAGACCCTTCCCACTGCCAAGTGTCCACTCACCACTCACCATTTCTACCTTTCCACCTCCCAGCTTCTTCCTCTTGGTGAATTGCATTTCTTTTTTTGGAGTCTAAGAGTTTGCTTTGTTAGTGTATAGTCCGTGATGAGTGATACCATTGGTACTGTCCTTTCTCCAGACTTGATTTCACTTTGTATAATTCCTCCATGGCCCATCAAGGTGATATTAGAAGGCCAGATTTGATTTTAAAGAGTAAATAGTATTTCATTGTGTTTATATTTTGTATCTAGCTTATTGGAATTTTCTTGACCTTTTGCGGCTCATGAGAATAGTTTTATGACATCAAAGTTATAGGAATCATTTTGTGTTACTTGCCCTGGCTGACCCCAGTATATCAAAATACCATCATAATACCTTAGCTCTTGGCCTGCTGTGAATCAGTACAGCAAACAGGATGGAACGGCTCTGATTGGTTTGAGGAGGGTGCATTCCCCTCTGGGAGTTCCTTTGCACAGGACACCTCCTCCTAAAATCGCCCGGACCCTAGGAACGCGGAGTACCCAATCATCTTTTGTTCTTCATCTCAAGGGGTATATTTGCTGAAGACTCAGAATTGCTGACTAGGATAAACTGGTGACCACAGGGCATCCTGGAGGCCTTTTCTCAGAATACAAGAGAAACGTCTAGTTTCTTCCTACTTGGTAAAATTATTTCCTGATTTTGGAAGCAGAGTCTTCCTGGTAGGTCCTAGCTCAGTCATTCTACACTGCTCAGACCAAGTTAGTGACCTGCACCAGGAATTGAACGTGGTAGTAGCAGATGGCCCTTTCTGGGGGCTTGGCTGTTTGTTTATTTTTGCCTCCACAGAAACTGTGTAATGGTTAAGTTTGGATTTGAATTGCATTTTTTTCTATTTGTGGGTGAGGAGCTCTCTTGCTTTTTTTAAATATTTGGTGAGAGGGCTGGGGATGGGGTCTCTGCCAGCCCAGTCGACAGGACTGGTGGGTCAGTGCGAGGACCAAGTATGTACGACTGGCCTCATGGTGCTGAGGAACAAAGGGGTCATTCAGGCTTTTTGGGGGGCATTGAAGGTCACACTCAGTGGGAGACCCTGAGGTTCTGGTGGTCTAATCTGGATCACGCGCTCTAAATCCTTCAATGTCGTCCCTGCCCTGATGTACTCTCCCCTTGCCCCTCAGTATTATTTCGAATGGGGGAGTATTTCAAAGGAAAATACTCTGACATTTGGCTTATTTTTATTTGTTTTTTGTTTACATGAAATCTTTTACTAAGCAATGTTAGACCTGAATAAAGGAGCAATTAACAGCAAATTTTAAGTCAAATCATGCTATTCTATCACAGTTTGTTCATTCTTACATTTTCTATTGTCTTATGCACGTGCCTCTTTGCTTGTATGTTGTACATCTAACCCCCTCGGCTATGTGTGATGTGTGCATTTTTTCTCAAGTTTTTTAGGGCAATTTCTGGTGTTACACTTGCCAGGGTTTGAAGAACCTGGGAGTGAGAGCAGGCTAGATTCACTTTTGCTCAGGAGAATGAAAACATACCGTGTATTTGACAAAATTTTGAAAATCCCCTCTCTCCCCACTTAGGACAGACTCTAACAGACAGGTGTTAATGAGCCGTGACTGAAATCTGAAAAGTGTAACCTACAGTTAACCTCATCTATGCAGCAGGAAGCCAAATGCCCATTGAAAATAATGATCCTGCCCTCATGTTGAGGGGTTTATTTCTTATTTAAATAAGATGACTGGAGCAGTGATATTTGTAATTTTCCTTTGAGCTTGATAGGTGAAGCAGAAGTCATAAGTACATTTTTCACAAAAGTCCACCATCATACATTTTTTATATTCCAGAAAAAATTGTTTTATTATTCTGTATAATAAGGATATTCTCATATTTTGTATTTCTTATTTTCTTCCCTCAGAACTGATGTACATTTTCTTCGAGTAAAATGTGTATATTATAACAGATTAATCAGATAAATAATGGAAAATAATACAGTATTTTTACTATAAAATCATCGAGACTGGTTTTTGTGTTCATTGTGAAATGATTGCTAGGATCATAGCTCTCAAGGAAGAGATAGCTACATCTCTACATAAGGATTGGCCTGAAATTTTCTTTTATAAATTTGTATTGATGAATTCATATATACACACTTATTCAATGTATATTAGCGTGTACTGGATGACAGTTCATTACATAAAATTCAACATAAAACTCAACATAGAACTCCAAACCAGAGTTCTAAAGCAAAGACTACACATTCAGTTGAATTCAAATTATTTGGTTCGTCCTTTATCCTATAAAATCCCACATCCAACCAGGAAGGTCAAGCTGATTCCAGTAATGTTTTGCTGTTACTCAGTTAAACAATTCTCCAGACAGCTGTAAACTGAGATTTGCTTTTGATGCCTCTTTAGCAATGTATCCTTTAGCATCTATATGGAAAAAAATCAAATCAATGTTACAGGGCTTAAGGTCAACCCGTGCCAGGAGTGAGCTTCAGATTCAAGAGTACACTTTGGTTTAAACAGCTCACTCATTAGATTCCAAAGGGATTCATTGCAGATGTTGTTATGCTGTTTATGACATAATATTTTTTGACAAAGTCAGATAACTGAAAGTGACCAACAAGAAGATGATTTTAGTGGGAGATAGAGAACTCATGTGCACACATGATTTCACAAGAAGAGTAATTGGAGCATCACATGTATCAGAGTGGCAGCCAAGAAATACACATTGGGCAGAACCACATCTAACGTGCTCTTCCAAGAGAACCTGAAATACAGATGTTACCAGTGCATTTGCAATGAAAATATTCCCTTGAAAATGAAATTCAGGCTGAACCATTGAGATCCATGAAGCTCAAGCTCGTTGTGGCCTGATTTCTCTGGGTAATTTATTTATATAAACACTTCCTAAGCATTTTATGAGCTATGAAAACAGTTGTGGAAATGTGACCACATAATGATCACATGCTAAAAGTATATTGCTGGAGAACTTAAAGTGAAAAAGAGGAACCAGTGAAGCTTTTTGACCAATCAGATGCTCCTAACGCACAATTCTACCTTAAATTATTTTCATTAACAATAGATATGGTTTAAATTTTCTTTTGTCACATTAAAATTGAAACTACACAAAAAAGTCTTTGATTCATATAGTTTGATTTTGTTATCACTGTAATGTTGGATGTAAAAAAAATAAAGACATTTTACGTCAGAGGAGCAATCTAAATCTAAATCTTTGCTTCTAAGATACAAACTTTATTAGTTTTATCATTTAGTTACTTTGAAGCAAAGCATATTTTTTCCTTTTTATGATTTCTTTTCCGCAATAGTGGATGTCTCAATCCAGAGTTAGTTTGGTTTTGGTTTTGGGACCACACCTGGCTTGCTCAGGGTTTACTTCTGGAATATCATGTTTCACTCGAGTGAGAGAAGGAATCCGGAGTTCCGATCTCCGTTGACGATTGAGAATCATGTCATTTGCCAAAGCGTCAAAAATCAGATGGGCCGGACACTTAATGCGATTTAGAGACAACTGCTGGACTAGAGCTGTTACTGACTAGATTCCATGGGACGTCAAAAGACTGCATGGCCACCCACCTACGAGATGGTCAGACTTCGTCAAAACCCTGAATGAACGGTTTGAGGCTCTTCATGTTCCTGGAGTGAGCACATGCCATTGGGCTACACTAGCATGCGATAGGGACGAATGGCTGGCGCCCACATGAGCAACTAGATGAACAATGGGATGACAAGTGATACAAGTGATACTTCTGGGTCTGCTCTGATATCACTCTTGGTGTGATCAGGGGACCATTTGTGGTGATAGGGATTTAACCTGGGTTAGCCACGTGCAAGGCAAGTGCCTTACCCGCTGTACTGGCCTCGGGCTCTTCCAGAGTCAGTTTGATTTGAATTGCATTTTCTTTGGACCGCTATTCATCTTTAATTTTGAAAATGTCTCAGAATAGTTTGATGTGATGTTGTTCATCACATCAAATGTCAAAATGTCTCAGAATAGTCACATCAAAATGTCTCAGAATAGTTTGATGTGATGTTGTGATGTGTTCAGAAGCTGCAGTTAAAGTATACAGAAATCATAGACTTCTGGTCTCAGGGAATTTCAGCAAGTTAGATTTCAGGTTTGCCTGGTGTAAGGAGGATGTCAGAGAATGTATCTTATTTGGATGACCCTGGGGCAGCTAGGGAAATGGACACACAAAAAAAATTAGTTTGGGATTTTAATATAGAACTCATGTGTTTGGATCCATACCTGGAATGGATCCAGGGATCCCTGTAGAATCCAAGGATCACGCGATCAGAGGTTCAAAGACACCACTTTGAATAATTTGGATTGTACAGACTTTACTGTCACTGTAGCACTGTCATCCCATTGTTCATCGATTTGCTCGAGTGGGCACCAGTAATGGCTCCATTGTGAGACTCGTTACTGTTTTTGCCATATTGAATATGCCACAGGTAGCTTGCCAGGCTCTGCTGTGCAGTCTCTAAAGTAATCCTTCTAATGTATAGAATATCACCATCCATCGGGTAAATTTTAAATGAATAGAAAAAAAAACGGAGACATTACTGGTGCCCGCTCAAGCAAATTGATAAACAACAGGATGACTGTGTTACAGTGCTACAGACAGATTTTAAAGAAAAACTGGTACAACCCTCTCATTCGAAGTCAAGGAACTGGAGTATCCAAGAAATTAGATGGTTAACTCAGATGTTACCTGTCACAGGTATTTTGAGATAAGACAAGTCTTTTAAATGTTTGTATATCTTGAAAAAAATTGTTACATACCTTTTTTCATTTTTATTACTTGAGTTTTCTATATCCCAAAGAGGAATCGAAAGAGCTATGCTTGGAGTATCACGTTTCACTCAAGTGAGAGAAGGAATCCAGAGTTTCGACCTTTGTCCACTATCAAGAATCAGGGACGCTGTCTCATTTGCCAAGGCGTCAAAAATCAGATGGGCTGGACACGTAATGCGATTCAGAGATGACCGCTAGACTAGAGCTATTACGGACTGAATTCCACGGGATGTAAAAAGACCGTGTGGCTGTCCACCTACGAGATGGTCAGACTTCTTCATCAAAACCCTGAGTGAACTGGTGAAGGGATGGGTGTTCGAGCATTGTATAACTGAGACTTAAACCTGAAAGCTTTGTAACTTTCCAAATGGTGATTCAATAAAAGAAAAAATTAAAAAAAAAACCCTGAATGAATGGTTTGAGGCTCTTCCTGTTCCTGGAATGAGCAGATATCATTGGGCTACACTAACACGCAACAGGGACAAATGGAGATGTTACTGGCGCCCGCTTGAGCAAATCGAAGATTAATGGGATTACAAGTGATACAAGTGAGTTTTCTATAAAGTCAGCCTAGATAAAAGAAACAGTTTGGGGAATTAGAACTTTATCTCTTTAAAACCTAATATTTTAAAAAATAATGAGACTGACAAAGGTCCATTGATAGAGAAATTTAACTGCAGCACAAAATGCCCTGAATTAGTCAGTACAAAGCTAGTTTCTTGTTATTCTCCCTACAGAGCTTAGTCCTTGTCTTAAAAAGGGCTTTTTCTGCCTATTTGCCTTTTCTTTAGGCTTGTCATCTTGAAGAGTTATTCAAGAAATAAATAACAAGGTAAGCAGGGGCAGGGGGAGTGGGTAGGGATATAAATCTCATAGAATGAAAGTAAATAGTATGGCGGGTATAAATATTTTCAAAGGAACGATGAGAGAATTGTTCAAATTAAAGATGAGATCTCTGGGGCTGGAACGATAGCACAGCGGGTAGGGTGTTGCCTTGTACACGGCCAACCCGGGTTCGATTCCCAGCATCTGATATGGTCCCCTGAGCACCGCCAGAGGTAATTCCTGAGTGCATGAGCCAGGAGTAACCCCTGTGCATCACCAGGTGTGACCCAAAAAGAAAAAAATAACAACAAAAAAAGATGAGATCTCTGTCAGAGAAAAGTTGTCTAGTGACCACCCCAAAGATAACGTGTTAACCAGACACTCAGATATCCACCCATATTTTAACATCGAAGTCAGTGAGGCAATATTTATAGACAACATAAAGGCTATCACAAGCAACTGCAGAATAACCTGCTGATACTATGTTCAATTCAGGATGACTGAAAACCTACACCCAAGAGATTAATGAGAACTAAGAATGGTGCCTGATTGTCTGATAATTCTCAGCTTTGTTACAAGCTTTATGATCAGCACCAGTGTTCTGAATAAACCTAATCTTAAACCCATTGCTATTTAATTTCTATACTTTTCAGTCAAGAAATTTAGCTAAGGGGGAAACTCTTTAGGAAATCTGCCTGAACTTTTGTTCTGCTCACTGTTTGAAAGTCAATTATATTTGCCTTCTGAAGTGTGTGTGTGTGTGTGTGTGTGTGTGTGTGTGTGTGTGTGTTGATTATAGAAGGAAGACATTTTTACCAAGGCAGTTTCTGTTGTCAATATGAAGGAATACAGTGACTATCAGTTGGTTCTTGGTATAATAAAAACAATCCTGTTTATACAACGCATATGTTCTTATATCTGATGCATTTATTTCTATTATCTGTGTCCTGGTACTTCTGAGATTGGATTCCAAATACCTGCTGAATCAAAATAAAGTCCTTCTTTCTGCTATAAATTAAGAAGAACAAAGCTTCAATAAAACCTTTGGGTTTTCATGCATTCTAGTAAAAGTTACTTTTTAGATAGATGCCTGATCTTCTTTTTCATCTAACATAAAAGAACTCTATTTAAAGGATTTTATTATAAACTGGTATATCTAATGATTTTTCAATCAGGCAAATACCAGCTAAAGTGACAAAGAGCGTTGCATGTTTTGAACTTGGTACAGTAAAGTTGCCTAGTTTTCCTCAAAAACCCTCTTTAGGAGGGCCCAGAAGTGCAATTCTTTGATCTCCGCACAACATATGGTCCCTGACCCCAGATCCAGGAGTAAATCCTGAGCACAGTCAGGTATGGCCACCCAAAGCAAAACAAACAAAAATAACCCTCCTGCAAGGGGGTTTAACACTCTGTGATAAATGACTTTCATGTTATACGCAGAAATGAAACCCTGGCCCAGGAGGAGTGACAGAAAAACTGGCGAGTGATCCCAAGGTCTTTGGGTCTTGGCCACCACACTAACACAGTGAAAAAGTTGAAATTTCTTATTTTTGGCTGACTTTCATTTTACCCTTTGCTCCTTCCAATCTCCAAAGCTCACGTTATGGAATACGGACACAGCTATTGCTGCAGAGAGAGAAGAGGAGGCAGGTACATGTCTCACAGATGGATTAAAGCAGCTCAGGAATTTCTGGAGGAAACTATTGTGCTCCTAATACCTCCTTGGGAGAGATCTTAGAGAGTGATAAAAGAAAGGAAATATTACAATGTACTTCTTATCCTGTGTTTGTTCACCTAGAAAATTATCCCTATCTTGCATGAATTCTGATGAATTAGTATGAATGAATCTAATCTTAAATGAATTTAGGTTAGTATGAACCAATAGATCTTATTATATTTGTCTTCTACAATGTTATACATTTGGTTTTCTTTCTCAAAATGAGTTGTGGAATTAAGGGAATACCCGTGGTGGTGGTATTGGTTCACTTGCAGATCATTCATATATCTGAGCATGTCAGACCTGTGAGAACATAAAAGCTAATAGTAATGAATATATCCAGTTTATTTATGATCACAAAACAGTACTCTTGGTGAGTTTTAGAAACTCTTTGAACATTGATAAAGGAATTTGACTAGATAGTTTTGAAAGCAACTTCATGCTCTAAAATGAAAAATTTGTAATTGTTGGCATTTTCGTCTCAGAAATATGAGGACTCTGGTCCTGCGTCTCACTTGGTCCCAAGTCTCTCTCTTAAAACGTGTGAATGCTGAAGGGTTGGACTTGAATTTTTTTAAAAAAAGGTGCAAGAAGAAAATCTTTCAAATAGAATTTTTTTTAATGAAAGAGAAAAGATGAATTAATCCTAAGCTATAGGATTTTGAAATCTTTTTTAACTATGAACTTTGGAAATCAGAAGCATATTTCTTGGTGTACCCTCTCATCATATCTTCAACTAATATAACTCTTCAATCTATCTGCCATAACTGTGCTCTCTTAAGCAGTGATTAAAATGTTGATAGGGATTGGAGATCTAGTGCAGACGGTAGACCCTTACCCTGCATGGGGCTGTTGGGGTTCAGTGCCCAAGAGTCCAGACATTTCCCTAGCCTGCAAGGAGGATTCTCCGAGCACAGATTCCGGAGTTAGCTTTAAGCACTGCTGAGTGTGGCTCCAAAACCAAAGGAAAGAAAGAAGTGGATGGATAACTGCCAACATGCTCTGAGCAGGCACTGCTGAACAAATTAATCCAAATTTTTTTCTAATTAATTCTAATTAGTTCTAATTAATCCAAATTAGTACAAATTTACTAGAATGCATGGAAACCCAAAGGTTTTATTGAAGCTTTGTTCTTCTTAATTTATAGCAGAAAGAAGGACTTTATTTTGATTCAGAGGTATTTGGAATCCAAATCTCAGAAGTACTAGGACACAGATAATACCTTTTGGGTAAATACCATTATTAACTGCATGTTCCAGGGGAGTCAAAGGTGTCAGTCAAATCAAAGTGTCTGCATCTCTCCCCGTGCCCCACTCACCTCTCCAGCCTGCTGCTTCCAGTGCTTTGACTTCTTCACTGTCGCTTCTTAGAACCTGCTACCCCTGGAGGTTTTTTTCAGCACTTACTTATATCACACACTGATGAGTGACTATTAAGATCCTGTGGTTGCTTCCTTTTTACCATTATAAGAAAAAAACGATGATTTCATTTTTTTTTTGCTAGTGTCATTAGATCTCCAAAAATGTAGTGACAGAATAATAAAGACTTATTCTCAAAAATTTACTCTTTTAATAACAGGAACTTATTCTTAGTTATGGAGGCCGGAGATGCAAATTGAATTGGTTGAGTGATTTCTTTCAGGAGGCTTTGCAAGACTGATTTTTTGCAGTTGCTGGCTGTCTAGAATGTTTGCCGTTAGACTTCACGTAGGTCTGTCTCCATCTCTTTCCTTAGATGTGCCATGTCTCAAAATCACCTCTCACTGGCCCACATCCCCAAAAACAAAAGCAACCGGTGTTGGCGTGGATGTGGGGAGAAAGGGACTCTCCTTCACTGCTGGTGGGAATGCCGACTGGTTCAGCCCTTTTGGAAAACAATATGGACGATTCTCAAAAAGTTAGAAATTGAGCTCCCATTTGACCCAGCAATACCACTCCTGGGAATATATCCCGGAGAGGCAAAAAGGTATAGTAGAGATGACATCTGCATTTCCATGTTCATTGCCGCTCTGTTCACAATAGCCACAATATGGAAAAAACCAGAGTGCCCGAAAACAGATGATTGGCTAAAGAAACTCTTGTATATTTACACAATGGAATACTATGTAGCTGTCAGGAAACATGAAGTCATGAAATTTGCATACAAGTGGATCAACATGGAAAGTATCATGTTGAGTGAAATGAGTCAGAAAGAAAGAGACAGACATAGAAAGATTGCACTCATATGTGGAATATAATGTAACTGAGAAGTACAAGTTGGCAACGATGCAACTTCTGGCAGATATCTCTCTGGACTTAGTTACTAAAATACTAAATTACAGAAACCCAAAACTGAGAGGCCGCTAAGTGTGGTCACTCGACCTCATACTTCTTCATCCTCAGCAATGGAAAACAAATTATCTAATGCTTCCTTTTCAGCAGGTCTGACTTTAGGGGAGAGACTCTCCAAACAATAATAGTGAGTTTTGTTGAAATATTGTATGCAATCAAAGTGAAAGTAAAGTGAAATTTATTAGTTACACGTGGGGGGGGGCTTAGGGTAGGGGGGCTAGGGGCGAGGGGGGGTTTGGGGTGTGAGGGGGCGGGGTGGAGCTATACTGGGATACTTGGTGGTGGAATATGAGCACTGGTGAAGGGATGGGTATTCGAGCATTGTATAACTGAGATTTAAACCTGAAAACTTTGTAACTTTGTAACTTTCCACAATAAAAAATTTAAAAAAATAAATATAATATAATAAATAATATATTTATTATTATACATAGATATTTATTTATGATACATATATAAAATAAACATTTTTTGTTGTAAAGAAAAAAATCACCTCTCCTTTTCTCTCTAAAGAATGCCTGATCATGTTTATGCCTACATTAGACTTTATATGCAGCATTCTCCAAATCCCATATTCTTAATTACATCTGCCAAATGCTGTTTCAACATAAGGCATCATTTGCAAGTAAGGAGATTAGGATTTGGATGAATTCTTGTGGGGTAGCTCTTTGTCAATTATACCTTTACTGAAGGAAGTGGTTTCATGAGTAAGGAATTTTTTAAAATTAATTTTTAAATTGAGATTATGTGGTTTACAACGAATGCTATTAGTGACAATTTCTTATGTATATAATTCTAACACCACACCCATGACCAATGTCCCCTCCCTCTTCCAAGGACCCTCAAGGGCCCCCTCTCCCAGGCCACTTCCCAACTCAATTGTGTGAATCAATTGAGGAAGACAATTTCTTCACGCTGTCCCGAGGGCCTTTCTCATTTCAAAGGACTATTTCAAAAGCATTGGTAGAAAATTCAGCTATGTTCCAGCGATGGTGGATAACAGGACCAACATCCTGTGTGCCTGTATCTGGTATTGTTTGTGTTGGGGAGAAGGCAGGGTAGTTAATAAATAAGACCATTTCAGAAAATGAAAAATGGCATAAAAGAAACTAAACAGAACACTAGATTTTATTTGACTCCACGCCAGGTAACTCCTAAAATGTTGCAGTTCTTGCCACTACTATTAGCCATAGGATTTATTGATTTTGGCTTTTAGGCCACACCCAGCTGTGGTCAGGGCTTACTTTTGGCTCTGCACGCAGAGATTACTCTTGGTGGGCTCAGGGGACCACATGGGGTGCTGGGGATCTGGGTCTGCTGCGTGCAAGGTAAGGACCTTATTCATTGTACTATTGCTCTGACCCCAGGATTTAAGTTTTTAATTAAAATTTATTTGGTGTTTTATTTACATTGCATAAAGTCCTTCTTGTAATGACAAAATGGTCAAAAGCTACCATAGATTTATTCGTTGCTCTTCATCTGATGTGTCAAAAAATACTCATGAAAATCATAATCTACGAGCATCTCTGATTTTCCCAGGGAGTTTGAGGAAATTAAATCGGAGGGGGGAAATTAAGCACCAGTCCACAAAATACTTCTTCAATTAGCACCAGTCCACAAAAGCACCAGTCCACAAAATGTTTTCTTCAATTTTCAAGCTGTAGAGAATTGTACATTGCTATTGATGGCATCCTTGGGAATCTTTTTCTGTAGGAGCATGCAGTCTTAGGGGGAACAAATCAGTCTGCTGTAACTGCATTCACTTACTTCTCAATAACTATTGCAACGTTTTCTTTTAAAAATGTTTTTATTTAAAGAACTGTGGTTTGCAAAGTTAATGATAGTTGGGTTTCACCTACACAATATTTTGTCTGCAATATAGGCATGCAATGTTTTGACACCAATCCCACCACCGATGGGATTTCTATTCTCCAGTGTCAATTTCTATCCCTAATGTTCCCTTGTTCCCATCTGCCCCTCAACCCCCAAACCCCCTCATTGCAACCTCGAAAGCCACATTTCAAAGTTGGTGGTTACAGGTTAGAGCTCATGTCTTCAGTGTTGTGTGTGATTTGGATATATATAGTTACAGCTCTCTCCCTTTTTTAGGGATCAATTCTGCAGCTTGTTACTTTTGCAACATTTTCACAAAATATCTAGGCAAGTTACTGGAAGGTTATTCTGTCGGAGGCAATTTATCAAGCCTAGGGGATCTTAGAATTGAGTTTGAGTTCGCACAGTACCAGAGAATTAGTCTGTGTGTCACAGCCAAGGTCAGCCTTTGGTGATACTTTAAAAAAATGACTGAGAAGTTGTTCCGGAGGACTTTGTGGATTTGGGGCTCTTGTACATTTTGTTCCTCCGCAAATTATATTTCTGTTTGTTCAGTTTCAGTAATTTCTTGCAGTTTGTGGAGTTACTTTAGTTTTGTGAATATTTTATTGCGTTAGAAATTTTAAAGGTACAAACATTCATTCCTACTTAAAATACAGATTAAAATAAAGTACCCAGTTACTCTGATCAAAACAAGTACACAATACTTGTTTCAGCAAATACTTCTATACCACACCTTGGTGGTTTACTGGACATTTTCTGGGCAAGAAAGAAAATCACAATCTGTCTCTTCATTAGGGGTTTATTTGTGAATTAATTTCATAATGACATTTACAAAATGATTAGGAAAGGTATTTTAATTTCAGTTTTAAAAAATACACATTAAAAAAGATAAAGGTGAAATACTAAAAGAGGGAGATGAATTAGCACAAAAAACTTAATGAGTTTGCTCACTTGTGTGTCTATAAAACTATAATGCTGAAAATTTGTTAAGGGTTACCTCTTGCCAAACTTGTATCTCTCATCATTTGGCCTATGAAGATCCATTGACTGCCTGCTGGGTGCTACAGTTTGTTCTTGGTGTTTGGAGGGGAACCAAGTATATCTGGTCAGTTTGTTCTTGCAGTTGGGTAGAAGACAGTAAACAAAGACATTAACCAATAAACCACTAACTACTGAGTAAAAGGTGTTATGTATCAATCAGACTGAAGTTCTGATCATCAACCAGAAGACATGTATTTAGATAACGATTAAAGGAATGTTTTCCCAAATAAGAGTCATTTAAGCTAAATGCCAATTCAGTTCATATATTGGAAGATCAACTCTATTTTCATGCATTTAGTCAACTCTAACTTGTGAACACAAAGAAGATAAATTGGGTTTACTTTAGAGCAGGCTTAAAAGTCATTTTTGTGTCTCCTCCTCCCACTCTATCAATGTCTCTGTATCTATCCTTGCCATTTGCTCAGTCGAATGTTTCTATAAAGTGTATTGTAATGGCTGTCCAGCTGGGTTCACTCACATCATTTCCCTTTGATCTTCTCTTTCTTGCCTTCCTGGTCAGAAGAATTTTAACTGGACAGGAAATCTTCTGCTTTTTAAACCTTTAGAATTAATCTGTTATATAATACCACTCGGATCAAAACTTTTGTGGAGGGATTTTTTTTAAGTGTTCAAAGCATTTGATCCCCAGCATCCCATATGGTCCCCTGAGCACTGCCAGGAGTCATTTCGGAGCCAGAGCCCGGATTAACCCTGAGCATTGCTGGGTGTGTCCCCCCCCCCCAAACAAAACAAAACTAAACTGTAGCCCAATTATTTCTTCCTAAGAACACAAATTTACATATACGATACAATCCTATATTATAAAATAATTTCAATACAAGTAGAGGAATTTCTGCCTTGCAGTTGTATGCTTCTTAGAGGAATTCCAATATTAATTTCATAGCTATTCTCAGTAGTCAAATATTGAAAAACTCAATCTATGACATTCTATAGCTTTTCTTCTTCTTTTCCCCTACCTTCAGAACTGTGGTTGGGACATTTCTCCTTTTGGATTCTCAATTAGAACTGGGAAGTTTTTAATTTAAAATAGACTTAATTTATTTAAAAGAAATTCTAATGAAACACTTCATTAGAACTAGCGTTGGTTGGTGTTTGTTAAGCATCTACTATCTGCAAACACAATTGTAGGCATGTCAAGAACATTTTCTCGTTTGCTATTTATAGCAACCCTAGGAGGTAAGTGTTTTTATTAGGTTCATTTTCCGTGTGTGTACACAAAAAGGATGCTGTCCATTACACAACCCTAGCGGGTAACGGCAGTGGGTGAGAGCCTTGACCTTCAGTTCCTTATTCTGTGATTGCTGTGCTCCCTCCTCTTCGATGTAGGTGTGGAGATCTCCTTGTCATCAACAAGCCACGGCTTTCAGTGAACACGAGGGACCTTTCACATGGCATATATTTGCTTTATGAGAATTAGACTGGGAGAAATTCCTGTAAAATGGAAGAAAGCCATTTGACTTTAATAGGTAGGTTTATAGATGCTAACACACCAATTTATAGACTCATGAAAAATTAGCAATTATTTACCTTAAATTTATGAAAGGTCCTGGCCTTTGTGATTAGGTCCTAGAAGCAGTGGAATTCCATCAAATTGGAGATGGATGATAGGGAGACCAAGGACCAAGGACTCACAGACAGAATCCATCTGTTGACATGTCAGAAGGACCTAGCTAATCCAGATTTAGATGAATTTTAAAAATCTTAAGATATGACTTGCACTAGATGGATTATTCCTAGTTCTGAAACGCAGTAACAAATTTTACCCTGAAATGCTCACCCTCCAGAACCATGAGGACGTAGCTGGGTTATTGGCAATTTAACATGGATAGCTCCCCTCCTTTCACGATTATCTGCTTCTGATACAGAATCTTAAATAAATAATGGAAGGAAATGTCACATTGTTTATTCAGTGTGAAAAAAAAAACCTCTAAAAGATCTGCCAGTAAGGTTTGCATTAAAGATGTGTCTCTGTTAGTCGTTTAAAATACCTCAAGATCAGAAACTATTTTAACACATTGGGAGTTTTCTTCTCCTTGTTCCTTGAAAAATTAATTTCTGCTTTGTCAGTGTGGCTAAGGCTGCTCTGAGGTAATTCTGAGGATGGAATTTCTAGAATAAACACCAGGCATGATGAAAGGTAATCTGAACTGATTTTCTCCTGAACTTGAATGAGGTTGAGAGATCACAAGGCAAATCCTTTACAAACTAACTGAAACTTCATTTCAGTTGGTGCTATTACTGTGGTCCATCTCTGTATAAAAGTTGTGGAGAGTCTATGGTGGTAATTAGCTTATTAAAGAATTGAAGGGAGATGAACATTTAAAGAGAACACTGTCAAGTTCTGTGGAAACACAATGAGATATTGCAAAAAGAGAGAATTGATATGTATTTGCAGTGTACATTTTTGAGAACTCCATTAGCAAAAATCATCACACTGAAGGAATATTCATCCACCGGAAACAAAAAATTCTGAATAAAGTGAAGGGGAAATACGTTCTATTTCTAAACTTTTAGGCAATTTGTAAAATCAGAAGCTAGACATAATATCAGTCTTTAGAATTCTTTCCCCTGTATTCAATTTATTTGAAGATTTTCTTAGAATGTTAGGTATATTTAAGTCAGTGTTTATCATTTTGCTTTTAGTAAATTGTGTCATATATTTCTCTTTTATTGTGTTCATTATTTCATTTGATTAGATATTTTATACTACCAGAATATATTCTATAGCACATTCCAGTTCACTGTGTCTAGTATATTGAGGTTCCTAAGAAACCAGGACCCACAGAGTAGGCAGACCCCTGAGGGCAGGGGGAACTAGGTCATTGCTTTTCATCACCACTCAAAATACTAGCACTGTACTTTGAAAATCATTTGAATGAACAGTTTTTGGATTAGTAAACAGTGTTTACAGCTGATTGTTTCTTTCACCATATCAGTAAATTGCATTTTGATGATAGGATCGTACCCCTAATAAGAAGGAACTGCGGGTGTTCACAGAGGATCTGTTCTTTAGTGTATAAGGCATTGTAGAACAAATTGCCATGGTTCTCAAACAAAGAAACAAACAAACCCAAATCCCCAAGCCCTGGTGGGGAAACTTCTTTGAGCAAAAATGTGCCTGAGAAGCCAGTATAGCAGATGGCCTGAGAAGGCATTTATGACAAACGGGAGTTTAGTTTGAGATATGAAAGAAAAGAGGCATTGACAGATGTGCTCACAGGTAGTTTGAAAAGTCTTGGTGAGAATACGTAGGATATTTTCAGAAAAGAAAGAAATACTGCCTTAGATTTTACAAAAATTGCAATCAGAAGCCACTGGAAATAATTTAAAATCTTGAGTGATCTGAAGTAAGTTCAGCTCATACATTCAACAGTTCACCTGTAGTATGGATTAGAGTTTGTAAAGTTACAAATAGAAGTAGAGAGACTATTCTGGAGGCAGCTCTGAGAAGTTCAGGTGAGGGAAGATAGGCTTGAGCTATCCTGCCGTGGCTAGCGGAGTTGACAGATTCAAGATAATCCTGAAGGTAAACTCAATAGAGATGCTTGACTAGGTGAAAAAAGCATGAGAAAAGAGGGCTTTGTGAGAAACGCTTGGAAATGAGGCTTATAGGCTGAGTCTGAACTCTCTAGGTTGACTCTGAGTGAGGTCAGCAAACAGTCTGAAGATGGCATCCTCTTGGGCTCCGCTTCACTGGCATAGTTATTTCACTCAAAGTCACTCCCCTCATGAGGTACCTTGTTTCTACTGGAAGACTGATGTGAGCAGTGTGCCCAGAAAGAATATTTTTTAACATTCATGAAAGGTAAAGGAGGAAAAAAACAGGATTCATGAAAGGAGTTTCTACTGGGTAATATCCTTTCCACATGTCCCTCTGGGATAACTGGCTTTGTTAGCTCTTCATCACAGTTCTGCCTTGTCCTTTGCCCAATTTTCACTCTTTCTTCCTTTATCTCATAGCAAGAGTCCCAGTAAATTCCAAGGCACAGAATGGAGCTAAGATGGCATGGAGAGATTGGTTGAGAAGAGGCTTCTCAATTTGAGTTTAGTTTGCATGGTCACAGGAAGAGGTTTTAAAGGACAACTGAAATAGGGACCATCTCGTAGGTGGACAGCCACGTGGTCTTTTTACGTCCCGTGGAATCCAGTTGGTAACAGCACTAGTCCAGTGGTTGTCTGGCCCATCTGATTTTTGACACCTTGGCAAACGAGACAGCGTCCCTGATTTTTAATCGTTGACAGAGGTCAGAACTTCAGATTCCTTCTCTCACTTGAGTGAACCTTGATACCCCAAGCATAGCTCTTTCGTCAATACACTGGCTCAGCTCTTCACATGCTACCTGTCCATATGCAAGTTTCTGTCTCAATGGAAAACCAGCAAGACCATTCTGTTGTACAAGAAGGGAGACATCCACAACATCGGCAACTTTCACCCAATTTGCCTGTTGTCCATCATCTACAAGTTGTTCACTCGAATATCCTGAATAGCATAGGCAGAACACTAGACAAAGGACAACCATGTGAGCAAGCCGGGTTCCTAAAAGATTTCAGCACAATCGACCATATCCACACAGTGACCAAACTCATTGAAGTTTCGGGAGAGTTTAAGATGCCGCTCTGTCTAACGTTCATCAATTTAACGAAGGCCTTTGATTCTGTTGAGACTGAAGTGGTCATTGAAGCCCTGGCCAAACAGGGCGTTCAAACCCAGTACATCAAGATCCTCCTTGAGCTGTATTATGGATTCACCACCAGACTCTCACCTTTCTACAAGGAAGTGATAATTGATGTAAAGAGAAGGTTTCAGCAGGGTGATACCATTTCACCGAAACTCTTCAGTGCCACCCTCAAGAATGTCGTGTGACAACTGGAATGGGAAGGAATGGGAGTGAAGATAGATGGTCGGCAACTACACCACCTCCGCTTCACTGATGACATCGTTCTCATAACGCCAAATATTAGCCAAGCGACCTTGACCGCGAGTGTGGAAAGGTCAGACTGCAGCCGAATCTCACCAAAACAATGTTCCTGAAAAACGAACTAGTCCCCGATGTTCCATTTGCTGTCAATGGAACAAACATATCCGAATGCAGCAGCTATATGTACCTGGGTCTAGACCTCAACATGACAAATGACTTGGTGCCAGAACTTCGAAGGAGGAAGAGAGCAGCATGGAACGCCTTCAAGAGTGTCAAAGAAGGGTTAAGAGGACAAAGAACCTTCGGCTCCAGGCACATCTTTTCGACTCCACCATTCTTCCTGCACTAACATATGCCTTAGAGACCTGGGCCCTACGAAAACAAGATAAGAATATTATTTGGGTATCCCAAAGAGGAATCAATTTGCTATATTATTGATATATATTCAATTTATCTTTTTTTTCCTTGCTGCTTTTTGAAATTTTGCTTGCAAAGTTTATACAATAATATAAGCTAACCACAAAATATTCTTTCTTTTTTTTAGTTGAGCTGAGAGGCATTAACTTAGATGGTCTGGTATCAGATCTTGTCTTAATTTATGTTGTGAAGCCACTATTTTAAGGTTATCATAGTTTTAGGTATGAATTCTATGGCTTGCTTCACTTGATACCTCTTGTGTTCAAGGGAAGCCGTATAGTAGTAGATTGAGTTTTTTTGAAACTTCTGTGGCCACACTAGTGTACTCAAGGGCAACTTCAGGTCAGGGGCCATGTGCATTTAAAAAAGTGAACAACAAAAGACTGGAGATCAAGAAGCCATGTAATTTAAAACTTATTAATTTGCATAACAAAGTAGAGTATCTTAACACTTTATATTTCCGTGGCAGTCACTAAGTACATGAACAGCCCAGCCATCACCAACACTCCTGTGCTCTTGCCCAATTCAACTATCCCCACGTAACATGGATTCTCAAGTCCTTCTTCATCCTGTCCTTGGGAATTCTCTGTCTTTCTTTCTGCTGCTTACACATCTGCCCAGTCTTCTTGGTACCTCATCTAAGTAGAATAACACAACGTCTTTTGTGATTGGCTTATCTTACTTAGCATGCTCTGTCTCATTATGTCCTGAAGGTTTGTCTTTGTCCTTGTTTCAGCATCTGTCAGGATTTTCTTCCTTTTCCAGGCTGGATAATCAAGTAATTATTTATTACATTATGTACATATTGTAGTAAGTCTTTAGACATGATATTTTAGCATAAAAATGGGGCAAAGGGGTGACATTTTGTCATGACATTTAAAGACAATTGAAAATCAGGAAATAAGAGTTTCAGAAGGAATTTGTCTGCCTTCTCTTATCTCAAATGGGAGAGTTGAGATTTGAGTCTTGGAGAGTTGCAAGAAGTCTCTTTCTTGGGCCGTAAGAATATGAAACAAACAGCTCTTGGAAGATAAATACTTGTCCCTGTAGGTTGGAGAGTAATTCTTAGTAAGACTTGGTAGATATGGTGTAATTTCATTATTTCTGAGTCTTAATGTCAGACATGTAAATTTGTTAGTGCCGTATCTATTTAAACTCCCAAAGGAACCAATTAAATGGACTTTTAGTATATTTTACAAGAAGAGTAATTAGGACAACAGGACTTTAAACTTTGCCTAATTTATGCTGCATCCGGAGGCATAACTAAAACTTTATTATATAAAAGAATTGAGGAAATTGAAAACAGGGAATTGCAAAATGTTAACAAAACATTATCCCTGTGCACATAATATTTATATTGCCAAATGCCACTAGGAATTCCTTTTGCATTTTACTTTGCCTAATTATTTGTGTCAGGAATTCTAAGTCAATTAGGAGCCAAAAAGGAAGAAGGGAGAAAAAAAACCCTTTTTCAATGTTCTTCTTTTTGTTAAATGCTTCTAGGTTGTTTGCTTCTGATCTGCAGCTTTTCAAAGGCCATGCTCCAGGTGGTTTATGAAAATGCAATGCTTAGTTCTCTTGTATTAATATTTGGCATACATAACAACTTACTTCCACATACCAGAATAATATATAATTTCTGATGAGAACTGCTCTAACTTTCCCAGGACCCCCCGCTAGAGTTCAGGAAGATTGGAAAACCCTTGAAAATGATTTTTGTCATTTGCCACCTCTCTTTTACATTTTCCAACTTCCCTCCTCACTACAGCCCCTTCTCTTTGTTTTTCCTCATTCAGCAGTGCAGTTATGTATTTTCAGTCAGTGATATTCACTGTTGACTCCAGCTCTGGGCACATCTTTTCGACTCCACCGTTCTTCCTGCACTAACATACACCTCAGAGACCTGGGCCCTACGCAAACAGGATGACAACGCTATTCAGGTCTCCCAGAGAGGAATCGAAAGAGCTAAGCTTGGAGTATCACGTTTCACTCAAGTGAGAGAAGGAATTCGGAGTTTCAACCTCCGTGGATGACCAAGGATCAGGGGCGCTGCCTAGTTTGCCAAGGTGTTGAAAATCAGATGGGCCGGACATGTAATGTGATTCAGAGACAACCGCTGGACTAGAGCTGTTACTGACTGGATTCCACGGAATGTCAAAAGACCATGTGGCCATCTACGAGATGGTCAGACTTCTTCGTCAAGACCCTGAATGAACAATTTGAGGCTCTTCCTGTTCCTGGAGCCAGCAGATGCCATTGGGTTGCACTAGCACGCGACGGGTACGAATGGAGACGTTACTGGAGCCCGCTCAAGCAAATCGAAGATCAACGGGACGACAGGTGATACTGGTGATATTCACTGGCAGGAGTCGTGTAAGTTTTACTTGTTTTGGCTTAGATGTCATTGTACTTTTCAGACTCACTTACCTTGTCTCATAGTAATGGTAGCACTTCCCATTCTCCGAGATGACAGAAAAGAGTGCTCAGGAAGGGCAGGGCAGCGCTGTGGACTGGACTGGCACAGTGATGGCCTTGTGTGGAGTGGTTGGGACTGCTGGTTTTCTGGTTAGGACTTCCTTTTCTTATATTCGTCCTTTACTTCATGAATGTTTTGAAAACTAATGACTGCCCCGTGGAAAATATTGCCTCACATACGACAGACACAGTATTTGTTGCAACATTTCTATATATTTTCATTTGTAAAATAAGCTTCGAGTGAGTTGTATTTCTAAGGTTTCAGCACTGAGCTGAACAGCCAACCTGTAGTAATATGAAGGAGATCAGTTCTTTTTAATTATAATTAGCAGCCCCATGTTGAGACTGGCAGAGGATGCGATGAGGAGTTCAGTGTTCATGACTTCCAGGAGCCTGTGACATGAACACAACACTCTGTCACCAGTCCTGGGGAAGTGGTGGCCCTTGAGTCCACCTAAGGATCAGCGTCCCAGGGGCCTCATGGCCTTCAGTCATCACGTTTCCTAATTCTGTGGCCCAGATTGCTCACAAAATAGCCTATTGGTCTATTTGAAATAGCACTTCCCCAAAGACCTGGCTGAGCTGCTACAAACACTCCAAAGTCACTGTTGCTGAAATGTATTCTGTTTCCAGTTTCTCTCTTTTTTCTTTTCTCTCTTTTTTTTTTTTTTGCTTTTTGGGTCACACCTGGCAATGCACAGGGGTTACTCCTGGCTCTGCACTCAGGAATTACCCTGGCTGTGCTCAGGGGACCATATGGGATGCTGGGATTTGAACCCGGGTCGGCCGTGTGCAAGGCAAACGCCCTACCCGCTGTGCTATCTCTCCAGCCCCTGTTTCCAGTTTCTCAGTGAAAAAAATGTGAATGATACAGTCCTGTGGAAAATATTTCCATGACTTCAAAAGCTTTCAATTTTTTTCTCTTTGTATAATTCTAGTTTTTCAAGTGGACTGGAGCAGTAGCGCAGTACACTACTAGTAGCAGGTACAGTATTTATCTTGCATGCAGCCAGCCAGGGTTCGATTCCTTCATCCCTCTCGGACAGCCCGGCAACCTACTGAGAGTATCCCACCTGCACAGCAGAGCCTGGCAAGCTCCCTGTGGCATATTCGATATGCCAAAAACAGATACAACAAGTCTCATAATGGAGACATTACTGGTGCCCGCTCAAGTAAATTGATGAGAAATGGGATAACAGTGCTACAGACAGTGCAGTTTTTCAAGGTAAAAGTACTTCTGGATAGAAAAATAAGAGGTTAAGCACGAAGTATAAAATATTTAAAAGTACTCTGCCAAGCTTCCTAGCTAATACTCAAGACACTATATTTGGAGTAAGATTAGGTACAAATTATACAAGATACAGAACTTTTTTGAGAGTTTTATTAATTTCAATATGTTTCACTTGACTTTGAATCTCCAACAATTATTATTGATTTTTGGTGTTTAGGGGAACTTTGGCTGTGCTCAGGGATTTCCCCTCACCCTGTGCTCAGAGATCACTCTAGGGAGTGTTTTGGGGCCCACATGCAGTTCCAGATATCGTATATAATACATTTATGTGTGTAGGGGAAGTATCTTAACCTTGTACTATCTCTCTAGTTCAACTCTCATTATTTTTTATCTTACAGTGTGTTTTGTGAATGACAACTGGATTATCATGTTCTGAGCTCTGTGCTTCATTTGTTAGCATTATATGGAGATTTTTTAAGCTACTCATCAATTTGTTGTAAGTTAACTTGATTAAAAATGTAATGTTGGTACAATTAGAAATAAAATGTATATGGTATATGGGGCCGGAGTGATGGTACAGTGGGTAGGGTGTTTGTCTTGCAGGTGGCTGACCCAGATTCAATCCCTGGCATCCCATATGGTCCCCTGAGCCAGGAGAGATCCCTGAGTGTAGAGCCAGGGGTAAGCCTGAAGCATCACATGTGTGGCCCCCAAACAAAACAGACCAAAGCATCTTTGAAATAACTTTTTATCCCAGAGTGCCTTGGGCACCAGCAGAGGTCTCTGGATGAGCGCAGACCTAAAAGGTGATAGACAGTCTCCTTAGCTATTTCTAGATACGGTTTTGATATTTCACAAGGAGGAAGTTTGGAGATCAGGGCCAACTCTGTATTGGTAGTGTGGTTTATTAAACACATACAAACATGTGTGCACAAAGGCACAGTTGAAACGTTTTAAAGCTTATTTACCTTGGCATCAAAACTAATCCTTTATTTAAAAAAAATACAGTTCTGATTTAGAAGACACCCTTCAGTGTTGTTAACGGAATGATCTCACAAAGAAAAGAACTCACATGAAAATTTCAAACAGAAATAAGATGCCTTCGATCAACAGACATAATAAACCACATATTTGGTGTTTAAGTGCGTCTCTCAACTTCAAATAGACACATTGTGTCACTTGAATATCTAATGGAGATACACAGTCTTCTTTCCCATCAGACTTGCTTCATGCACATTAATGTCTCTCAGCATATGGAAACTTATTTTTCCATCTGTTCTTGTCAAAACTGAGTAGTCATGCTATTATTTTCTCCCACACTGCCTTGAAGCTGTAAAGCAGACCCATTAATTTCTGCGTTTCATGTGTAAGTAGAATTGGGTCTTTCCACTGCTATTCTCTTCATCAAAATTTTTATCTTCAACCTGCATTAGTACAAAACCCTTAAGATACTCTCCTTTATCCCATTTTATTTTTGTTAATATTTGCACAAGTAGCTAAAACAGCAGTACAAAATTAGTGCATAAGCTTGTTTGTAGAGTGAACAAATTTGTAAATCTTATTTATCCTGCCTTATCCTGTCAGCACTCATGGTTAGTGATTTCCTTTCAATATTCACCAGCTGTGACGTGAACAGTTAACTTAAAATAACTGATAAATTAAAAGTTATAAAGATCTTCAGGTGCATTAAAAAAGCACACTGAATTATTAATTACACAAAATTGCATAAAGTGGAGCATATAAGACTTTAAAATAGTTAATAATAGTGAGTCTTATAACTTAAGTTTTATTATTTTGGTAAATAGACAATGCTATAGTTTATATAGTGAATATCAAAGTTGAATAATTATTCATTTTGAACATTTATCTTTTTTCAGTGCCCCTGTCACACATTAACTTAGTATGAAGATTTTGGGGTTAAGACAATATAAGTGACATCAGTAGCTAGGATCAGAATAAAGCACCTAGTCTTTAGAAAGTCAAGATACTTTGACCATTAATTTCTATGTCATTCCAATGATCAAAATTGCTACTTGATGGGTGTAGGGTTAGAAGGGGAGACATCTTTGCCATATTTCAGACCATTATGATGTGATGTACACTTTAAATTCCTTACTTGAATAAAGCTGAAATTTAAAAAATTTCTTTTTTTTACATTATATTGATCACAGGTATTATCACTGTATCACTGTCATCCATTGATCATTGATTTGCTTTTGAGCGGGTGCCAGTAACATCTCCATTCATCCTGGCCCTGAGAGCAGCCTCTCTTTACTCGATCTTCCCAACGGTGCTGCATTGGAGGCTTTTTCAGGGTAAGGGAAATGAGACCCATCATTTTTACTGTATTTAGCATATCAAATATGCCACAGAGAGCTTGCCAGGCTCTGCCTTGCGGGCAGGATGCTCTAGGTACCTTGCCAGGTTCTCTGAGAGGGAGAACTAGGCTATAAAAGGACACGCAGCCACAAATACGGCCATGCGCTTCTGGGACCTTTGTTTTATAGTCTCTGGATCTTGGCCTTTGATGGGATTACATGGTGGGGGGGGAGTCAGTTTGTGGGTGTGGCTGCCAAACTACTGGAAAATGGGGCATCTGGGAGAAGGAGGCCCAGTCCCGATCCGAGCAGGCTTGGAGATCTCAGCCCCGGGTCCCGCACACTTGGGTTCCTCTGCCAGGCCTCCTCCTCCCAGATCCCCCATTTTCCAGTAGCTTGGCAGCCACACCCACAAACTGCCCCCTTCCGCCACCGTGTAATCCCATCAACAGCCAAGATCCAGAGACTATAAAACAACATTCCTGGAAGAGAGTGACGCAGAATCTCTTGCTCCCACGCCTGGCTATCTTCACCACAGCCATATATATTCAAGACCCCTCACACGTTCGGACAAGCCTCACGCATGAGGGAGTTGGCAGAGGAACCCAGGTGTGCAGGACCCAGGGCTGAGATCTCCAAACCCCAAAGTAAAGCAAAGCAAAACTGTTCTTGGCTAAAGAACTATCCAGCATCTCCAAGTAACTTCCACCCCAAACATCTCACACCCTCTGGACCGTTCATAAATTTACCCATTTACTATCTCCACTGACACCATTCAATTTCCAATTTATTAATTCAGTCTTTATTGATCACATTATGTGGACCTACCGTCCTAGATGTTAGAAATTATAGCTGCAAACAAAACAGACACCCTTAATTAGGACAGCAAACAAAAAAAAAGAAAAAATAAAAAAAATAGGAAACCAAAAGGTCACTGGACACAGCTTAAACGCTAGCTGCTTTAGAATGTTCAGTAACAAGGGTCTTTCTGTAGAGGAGATCCCAGAGTAGAACAGAACCCTCTTCCTTGGGCTCAACAGCTGGTCACCAACTTATATTTTTACATGATGCAATCTCCTGCAACACAAAAATGACCCCACACATGTCAAGGCTTTTGGACATGGTCCTATTGCAATATAAGACTCAAATTCATCAAATCAAAGTTGATGATCAACGGGATGACGTGATACAGTGGCACAGGTATTATATAATATAAAATATATGATATTTTATATTGATCACATTATTTCAGACTAATTTACATCTGTTTATTCACTCATTTGTTTTTATATATTTGGAGTTTTGGTTTCTTATTGTACATTCGGGGCAATTGTATGAGTTATGTTGCTTAAATTGATGTGGTTTGGGCCACAGTTCAATAGTGCCTCTAATAGACACTGATTTAGAGAAATTTGACTCCATGTCTCTCTGGCATTCCTCCCTCATGTGAGCTTTGTTCTTTTTAATTTATTTCAAAGAGTACTCTAGTATCAGGTACTTTCTGAACTATAGAACATCCTACTTCATCTTAAATATTTTATACCTTTTTCCTAGAATCAACCATTTATGTAGTTTATGTATAGAAAGAAATATTAGAAACCAAGATTGGGTTTCTATACATACTCTTTGTTTCTAAACGATCATTTCTTTTAAATTTTTTTTTTTTTATTCAGAGTATGGCTGTCTTCACCAGGGCCCCTTGGAGGGGACGGGTTGCGTTTCCCTCCCCACCCCGAACAGAGTCTCGGCATTTGAAGACCTCTGGAACCCAGCCACAGCCATGCTCAAGGCCACTCTCCACACGTTCGGACGAGCCTCACACATGAAGGAACAGGCCGAGATCTCCAAGGCTGCTCGGATCAGGACTATGACTCTCCCACCCAGATCCCCCATTTCCCAGTAGCTACGCAGTCACACCCAGAAACTGCCTCTGGCGCTGTGTAATCCCATTGAGAGCCAACATCCAGAGACTATAAAAACCAAGCTCCCAGCTGCACGCGGCTGCATTTAGGCCGAGTGACATCTAATAGCCTAGTCTCCCTCTTGGAGAACCTGACAAGCTGCAGAGAGTCTATTGCCCACTCGAGAGAGCCTAGCAAGCTCCTCGTGGCAAATTCATGTCCCAAATACAGTAAAAGATATATACATACCTCTCGGAGAGCTCGGCAAGCTACTGAGAGTATTACACCTCACAGGCAGAGCCTGGCAAGCTACCCGTGGCATATTCGATATGCCAAAAATCATAATAATAGGTCTCATTCTCCTGACCCTGAAAGGACCCCCAAACATTGGGGAAGACGAGTAAGGATAGGCTGCTAAAATCTCAGGGCTGAGTGTAATAGAGACGTTACTGGTGCCCGCTCGAGTAAATTGATGAACAACGGGATGACAGTGATATAGTGATACAGTGAAATTTTTATTAGCGAATCACTGTGACGTACAGTTACAGACTTACAACTTTTCACGCTTGTGTTTCAGTCATACAGTGCTTGAGTACCCATCCCTTCACCAGTGCCCACTCTCCCCCACCAATGATCCCAGTATCCCTCCCACCCCTCCATCCCATCCCTCCACCCCATCCCACCTCTCTGGCAGGGCATTCCCTTTTGTTCTCTCTCTCTTTTTGGGTGTTGTGGTCCAAACTATCATTTCTTTTAAAACTTCTCACCTGACAATGAAATATTTGTGTATGTATAAACCCATACGGGCAGAGAGTCTCTTGCCTGCACGCCTGGCTGTCTTCCCTGGGGCCCCTCGGAGGGGATGGGCTCCAGCTTCCCTCCCTGCCCTGAGCAGAGCTCCCGGCGGTCAAAGACCACTGGAACCTAGCCACAGCCATGCTCAAGGCCCCTCTCCACACATTCGGACAGGCCTCATGCATAAAGGTACCAGCAGAGGAACCCAGGTGTGTGTAATCCCATCAACATCCAGGGACTTTAAAAGCAAGCTCCCAGAAGCTCGAGGCTGTGCGATATCTTATAATCTACTTCTCCCTCTGGGAGAAACTAGCAAGCTACTGAGTTTCCTGCCCACATGGGACAGCCTTGCAAGCCTCCCATAGTGTATTCATATGCTAAAGCCAGTAACCAGCTGGATCTCATTCTCCTGACCCTGAAAAAGCCTCCAATGCAGCATCGTTGGGAAGGCCGAGTGGAGAGAGGCTTTTAAAATCTCAGGGATAGGATGAATGGAGAGGTTACTGAGCCCGCTCGAGAAATCGATGATCAATGGGATTTCGTGATTCATGATTCGTGATAAACCCATATACACAGGCGTACCTATACATCTTTCTTTAATCATCTGCATCTATATTAAATTAAACAGGGTTCTTGTAAATTTCTACCAGTGCCTTATATATCTTTGATATTAATCCCTTATCAGATGAGTATTGGGTAAATAATTCCGCCCATTCTGTGGGCTTTCTTGTATCATTTCCTTTGATTTACAGAAGCTTTTTAATTTAATGTAGTTCCATTTGTTGTCTTTGCTTCCACTTTCTTGTCAAGTGATGTTTCATCTCTGAAGATGCCTTTGGCTTCAATGTCATGGAGAACTCTGCCTAAATTTTCTTCTATATACCTTATAGATTCAGGTCTGATATCAAGGCCTTTAATCCATTTGATTTATCTTTTGCTCATGGCATTAGAAAGATTGATCTCCAGGTTTGTCTTTATTCCAATGCCATGCTGTTTTAGTTACTACCCAATTACTATCTAATTATTACAGCTTTTATAATACAGTTTGAAGTTGGGGAATATGATGCCTCCCATCTTTTTTTTCTAGCCCAAATCTCGGAAAAAAACCCAAGTGCCCAAGAACAGATGACTGGATAAAGAAACTTTAGTACACAGATACGATGGATATTACTTGGCCACAAGGAAAGATGAAGTTATGCATTTCATCTTTTTCTGCTACCTTGAGGGACCTGGAGAGCATCATCCTGAGTGAAGTCAGCCAGGGAGAGGGACCAACACAATGATGTCTCTCATATAATGATGGGGGGAATACTGAACGCCCAGAGAGGATGGAAACAAAGACCACGAGAACTGGTCTCAGTGGGAGACAGGCCACCTGAGGGCTGGGGTAGGGTGGGGAGAGGGCTACGACTATTGAGGAGAAAAGCGTTCAGACGGGAGCAGGACGTGGTGCTGAAAGGTGGTAAAATGCTATGCATGCAATCCTGTTAGTAGCAGTACGAACAGTAACATTAAACCAAACCGCAGTGCAGAAACATATTGAAAATGTGTCCCTCTGGTAGGTGGGAGGCAGATGGGTGGAAGGCGGGAAATCGGGGAGGGAAGTGGGCAGCAGGGAAGCCATTGGTGTTGAAATAATGTCTGCCTAAATCCCAGTCATGAATAGCTTTGTAATTTCAAGTGACTAAATTAAAAAGTGAAAACAAAAAGACTATACAAAGTTATGATTGATGAATCACCACATAAATTGTTCAAGGCTTTTCACCTTGTCATTTGTAAATACCTGGTTCAACAGTGAAGAAAGGGGTGGTTAGAATCCTTCAGTCAGTTTGTTTATTGTTAAATTCCAGTATATATATGTATTATACATATATATGTATCAACATATATAATAGTTATCAGCCTTGTTAATCCTCACTCTTATGGAAAACAACTAGGCCATGGTATTTATGTATATCACATTGTGCCTTAAGTTTTATATGTTCTGGGCCAGAGAAATAGTGCAGAGGTTAAGGTACTTGCTTTGCAACTGACCTTGATTCTCTCCTTGGCGTCTCATATGGTCCCCTGAGCACTGTCAGGAGTGATCCTGAGCATAGAACCAGGACTAAGCCCTGAGTACTGCTGGATGTGGTCCAAAAACTAAAAAAAAAAAAAAAAAGAAGAAAGAAGAAAAATGTTTTGTGTTCTTCATTATGAAGTTGCTTCAGTGTATACATTTCCCAAACTGTTTAATAAATCCACTCCTCACATTTGTTATACAGTTAGGTTTTATTTTCACAGTTCACATGCTTTATGGGTTTCAGGACTTCTAAAATTATTTTTTCATATGTAAAGATTCACATTTTGTGTTTCAGAATTTTGCGTTATCAAAAAGGCATAATTGGGTTGATTCATAATAGTATCATACAGAATTGTTTCATTACCACCACTGACCACATTTTAATAAAATAATCTTGGTTTTGGTCACAAAAATTATTCCGTAGCTATATTTGTATATTTATGTTTCTTAAGTATGGAGGAGAAAGTTCTTGGCAAGATAGAAAATAGTGAGTAAAAGGAGCTGTATACACTCAAAATATATTTCCTTAAGATTGCTGGTCTAAATTCACAGCGTAGTTTTTGTTTCTAAAATTGTGTTTCCAACTTTTCATGTAAAAGTTCCTCATTTTTCCTAGTAAATTATAAACTCCAGGGACCATTATTTTTTACTTCACTCAAGTCCAACATGCCTGGAGGCTAGCAACCCAAAATGGAAACAAATGCAAGTTCAAGTTGTTTCTTAACGTTGTGAAGGCACACCCAGATTGGTGCTGTACCAATGTTCTACAGTAAGAACTTCTTTATTTTTTTTTTAATTTTGGAAAATAGTTGGCTAAATAAGTCTACTGTGAGTTTTTTCTTCACAATGATCACAACACATGGAAAAAAAAGTAGAGATCTCACTCAGATCTAGTTACTGATTTATGTTTTCCATATACTAATAGTCACTGGTTTTGTCTAATAATTATTTTCTCCTTTGTTTTATTTATTTAATTTTTTATCTTTGGGTCATACCCGGCAATGCACAGGGGTTACCTCCTGGCTTTGTGACTCAAGAATTACTCCTGGCGGTGCTCGGGGGATCATATAGGATGCTGGGAATCGAACCTGGGATGGCCGTGTGCAAGGCAAAAAAATGCCCTACCCACTGTGCTATCACTCTAGCCCCTATTTTCTCTTTTGTTGATGCAACAACTGGTAGTCAGACACATCTGGTTGCAGTGCATCAGAGATCTCACACCGTGACGTTCTGTTGGTCATTACAAAATGCAGTACTTAGAGCTTCACCCCCAAGGAGTGGGGAGGTTCTAGGGGTTGAATCACAGGCCTCACGTGCAAGGGAGGGGCACTACCACTTAAATCAGAGGAGCCTCCCAGTGGTGCTCAGGTGATAGTCCTGGGGCCTCAGTCACTCAAGCCAGTTATTAAAATGGTGGGGTCTGAGGATGTGGTGGGGACAAGCAGGGCCACCCTGGAGGTACTCAGTGGCCTCCAGGAATACACCTACTGATGCTGGGTGGTCCGGATGGTGCTGAGGCTCTACCTGGGTGTGCCAGGAATGTGCCCTAATGTCCGTAATATCACCCTGTCCTCTGATTTTCCAAAGGAAACTCTTTAATGAACAGTATGAAAACTGGACAGCTGCATGTGGTGCAGTGACGCTCAATGGCTATCTTAAACGATTCCGCCAAATCAAGTAAAGCTGTGCTTAAGATTATAATGTAAGACTTGAGAACATTTGGTCAATAGAAAACATGGGCAATTAGGCCTTCCACCTTGATCTTAGAGATTTCTTCATGAATTTCACGTAAGAAGGATAACTACAGCAAAAATAAACAGGACTTTATCAAACCAAAAAAGCTGCAGAGTGTAAGAATTTATCAGTAAAACAAAGAGACCAACTGCCACATGGGAGAAGAGAGACACAATCCACACATTGGACAAGAGGTTAATACCAAAATTAGATAAAGGCACACAAAGCTTTTCTTGTTTTTTGGGGGGGCTGTGCTCAGGGGACCATATGCAGTGCCAGGTATTGAACCCAGGTTCCTGTGTGCAAATGCTGCCTTTCCTGCTGTGTTTCCTCTCTTGCTCCAAGAACTCACAAAATAATCAATCAGTCGATTAAAATATGGGTAGAAAATCTGAACAGACAATCCTCAAAAGAAGACAATCTTCAAAACCAGGGGCTGGAGAGAGCATACAGCGGGTAAGGTGCTTGCTTTGTATGTGGCTGACCTCAGTGTCTTCCTCAACACTCCCCATGGAAGGGCTCAGTAGCCACTCCAGGAGTGGACCCTGCAGAGTCAGGACTAAGCCCTGAGCACCTCTGGGTGTGACCCCCCAGCCCTCTCCCACAAATTTATTTTTAGGACATACAAGTGGCTTATGGCAAATGCAAATTGTGGAAATACAGATCAAAACCACAATGCATCTTATACCTACAAGAACATGTTTTCAAATTCAGGCAACCCACAGTGCCTAGGAGTGAAGATGCACACAGGAAACCCCAGACACAGCTGGGAGTGTGAACTGGTGCAGCCAGGACGAAAAACAGTTGGGAGAGCTGGGGGCTCAGTGTGCATTGGTGGAGAGGAAGTAGACTTTTATTGGCAATCAAAAATTAAGGAGAATATTCTTTCGTTATATTATTGTGGGGGCCACATCTGCTCTCACCTTTTGCACCAGGAAACTGAGGCACAGAGGGGTTCAGAAGCTTGCTTGGTCACACTGACCTTCATTTACTGAAGAAGGGAACGGGAATGACTACTGGAAACTCCAGTGGTTCCCTTTGCAAGATAAATAGTACCACGGAGCTATTTTCTGGACCGAGACATGTCTTTGTCTCCAGCAAGACTATGATGAAATGAGAGAGTATGTGGGGCAAGCGTAACGGCTCCATTGGAATATTGACAGTGGCCTTCTTTGTGTGCCAGATGTGGTTATGGTCTGGAGAAGCTTGCACAACAGCTGTTAGACAAAGACTTTATTTGAGAGAGTGGAACCGGAGCATGGATACATACTAATAACCAGATATCCGGCTTCCCGAAGAATTATACTTCACTGCACCGGAAAGACGAGCAGCTGGGCTTTGCGTTGTGCAATGTGCTTACACTTCCCTCCAAAACAACAACAAAGGCCACGGCGTTAGATTCTGGCAGTTCTTGAAATTTGATTATCTTTACCAATAAACATTTCTCACAACCAATATAGATCCTGTTTAAAAGTGCTTGTACCAAACAAATGTATTGGCGCATGTAATAAGGCCCAGTATGTACTTTATAGAAAATAAAGTCCAAGTAAGCAAGTGATGTTTCTGAGTATTAGACTTCAAAGAGGTTGAGGTGAGGACTGAGTGGACATAAAGAAGGGCATTTAGGCAAGGAAAAAACCTAAAACTGTAGAAGATTTATACAAATATAATTCTTTAGAAGGAGTTCTAGGTCAAAAGAAACCCAGAAATGGGAAGAAACTCATAATAACTCTAAAACCATTATCTCTTTTGAACATGGTCATTTATTCGAACTGGCAACTTTGAATTTGTTGAGCATGAATTACCTCAGCATCCTTTACATATCATCTAATTTTATTTTTTATTTTTTGGGGGTCACACCCAGAGATGCTCAGGGGTTTCCTCCTGGCTCTGTGCTCAGGAATCACTCTTGGTGACCTCAGGGGGAGGGGGCATATGGGATGCCGGGGGTTGAACCCAAGTCAGCCAGTGCAAGGTAAACGCCCTACCTGCTGTACTATTGCTCTGGTCTCTCGCCAATTTTTTTTTTAATATTGGTCAGTGATTTACTTTTGCTTTACCAATAGGAGGGGAAAAAATACACAGAACAATAGTGTTACTTGAGAAAGTTTCACTGTGTCTCATCTGAACCAGTGTTGGTCAAGTTTTTGTACCTCTGAATAGTCTTCATGTATCTCCTCCTGCTTGGCAAATTTCATAATGCAGGGGTCTACGTCCAGAAAATAATCTTTAGACGATATTCTGTAAATAGTGTTACCCTTTTTGTGACTTTAGGTGGAGGACTCTGCCCTCTACTCATTCACAGTATTCTTTTAAAACCATTAGCATTTTGCTTAAAAAATGTCTACCAATACAAATACTGCCCCCACCCAAGGATTTTATAATGTGCATACTGTGAAAATGGGCTGGTCCATATTTCTGTAACAACTAAACCGTCAAGCACATTGACTTTGGTGTTGGAGGATGGTATTGATATTCCTACTTTTCATAAATCCACTTAACACCTCATGGTAAATAATTTTAAAAAATGCCTAGACCATGATGGCCACTCAATACCTCTATTGCAAACTACAACATCCAATGAGAGAGAACAAAAGGGAATGCCCTGCCGCAGAGGGAGGGTGAGGGGTGGGGGTTGGGGTGGGGGTTGTGGGAGGGATACTGAGAACATTGGTGGAGGAGAATGGGCATTGGTGGAGGGATATAAACGAAATGCAAACATGAAAGTTTGTAAGTTTGTAACTGTATCTCACGGTGATTGACTAATAAAAATTTTTTTTAAATGCCTAGATCATAGAAAATCTTGCTATGTTATTAAAATTTAAGGCTACTGAAAAAAGTCATGTTTGGAAATAAGGAGTTAAAAAGTATAAAAATAAAAGTACTCAATTTTTAATTAAATTGTGATATCCAAAATGACTATTTTTAACTAAGGTGCTTTGGTAAAAAATGTTTTCAGATTAAATGAAAGAAAGTGCAATGGGACGAGATGCCAGGAAGTAGAGAGATGTAAGTAGGAAAGAATGAAAGAACATTTCACAGATATAGTTTTCCCAAGTGACAAATACATGTTTTGAAGCGCAGATGTTACATTATAGTTTTATTATTTCCAATAAAATCTTGAACTAGAGTAAATAACATTGGTTATTTCTCTGCTTATGAAAGAACTAAAGCAATATCACCTCTGGAATATATTCAGGTCTGTACAATAAGCTTGCATCATTTTTGAAGATCCTAAGAATGATTTTGTCAGGTGACATTTTGGAAAGGAGACAGGACCATTTGTATTCACCAACTGATTTCTCAAAACCATCTTATTGCATTTTTGCTTTTAAAAACTACAGATTTCCTTCTTTTGGCATAATTCCATCCCCAAAGTATAAATATCTCTATGCCACTTTAAGTATCAGTGTTTCATTCTCACTTTAAAAGAAAGAAAAATTGGTTTAAGTGCTTTGCCAGTAAAAAAATAATTAAATTGGTATGTTTTGGCTTCATTTTTACACAGATTCTTCAGGCTATTTTTCAATCCTTTCATATATTGGCCAAATTACCTTGGACTTATCCCTAGCCCCCACCCCGTCAGTGCAACCATTTTTATTATTATTATTATAGCAGTGCTTTTTGAAAACTATAGGTCCTTGGCATTCCAGACATGCTGGATTAATTATTTATGCCTGAGTTTGATTTTAGCCCTCTTTGCATGTGAATAGAGACTAATTTTTCTGTCTTCATTGCAGATGTTTTCTTTGGCTGCTAAAGTGGACTGTTGTTTTGTTATTGCTTTTTTTTTATCATTTCACTTTTGGTTAAAAGATAAGTAATACATGCTTAAGACAAAAATGAGGTGATATGCATTAAGGAAAGCAAGAACTGACATATATATAAATATAAATATACGTTTATATCACTGTATCACTTTATCACTGTTATCCCGTTGCTCACTGATTTGCTCAGCGGGCACCAGTAACGTCTCCATTGTGAGACTTGTTGTTACTGTTTTTGACATATTGAATACACCACGGGGAGCTCGCCAGGCTCTGCCCGTGCGGGCAAGATCCTCTTGGTAGCTTTCCGGGCTCACTGAGAGGGACGGAGGAATCGAACCTGGGTCAGCTGCATGAAAGACAAATGCCCTACCCACTGTGCCACTGTGCTATCACTCCAGCATGTGTGCATACCTATCTATCTATCTATCTATCTATCTATCTATCTATCTATCTATCTATCTATCTATCTATCTAATTTGTTCTCAATCATGGTGGATAGGAAAATACATATTATAACACGAATAATATTAGTGGAGTGGTCAAGTAAGCATAGTGTTGACTAGAACCTGCTAAACAAGGGCCGGGTCCGTAGATGGAAGGACGGTGTTTCCCTTGCATGTGGTTGATCCCAGTTCAATCCCCAACAGCACAGCAGGACCCATCTCCTAGGCACAGAGCCTCCAATTGGAACCTGTTGTTCAGTGAGTAGTCTCTTCGTGATTTTCAATGGGCATTTCCTGACATTTGTAAAATCTCAGCTCACCTTATATAGGTAATGTGTTGTTTCTGGATCTTTAACGTAATCTATTGATTTGTATAGCAACCTTATATTGTTATAGGAAGCTTGGTAATAGAACTGACAGAATTATAGATATTTTACAGTTATTATTTTTCCCAAATACATTTTAGAATTAACTTATTAATTTTCCCAAGTGTCTGATAAAATTTTCCTGGGATTACATCAAATATTTATATTAATCTGGGCTTATTTTCTGTCTTAATGTTGAATTTTCTCATCCATAAACATATTTCCTTAAATTGTCTTTATATTCTGCTCTTAACACTATATAGCTTTCTGTTACAAGGTCTATATATGTTGTTCCTTAATTTTTCCATATTTAATTTCTGAAGTCAAACTTGTACAATTTTACTGAGTGCTTCTTGGCTCTATAAATACAACTGGCTTTTACATGTTAATCATATAATCTCTAACCTTTCAAAACTCAGTAATTCTAATAGTGCTTTGTAGATTGTGAGCTTTTATACTGTTTGGGAATGAATAATGCTGTATATTTTCCATATCTACCCATTTAAAGGGAAAGTTTTCCTTTAGACTGATAAATTGCTCATAGGACTTTGTTGATGAATATCATCCTCATCTTAGAGGCACATGCTTTTCCTTAACTGCTTCTAAGAATTCTTCTTTTTTCCCTTCCTCCCACTCTTCCCTTTATTTCATTCTCTATTCCTTCTTTTCCATTCTATCCCTGAAAATAAAAGTGTCTTAGTTTTGACTGATTTGTAGTAATCTGATAATAATGTGTCTTTTCTGAATTATCCTTTTGGGATTTATAGAGGATGAAATTTATAGAGAATTGAATTTGTGAAATGGGACATTTTTGACTCATATTATTTCTTTGAGAGACCACTGATTCTGTCACATTTTAAATATTTCTCTGTGTTTCTGTTGCCATAACTTTGAATTTACTAAATTTTCTTCTGCATGGACTATCTATTTTAAAATCACTCAATGATCCTATCATTTCACATTCTATTTTGATCATTTTTTTCCTGGTACCTGAGCATGTACAGTGTATTTCTAACAGTCTACATTTAAAATTTTTGCTTCTTACTTTATTATTTCTGATTCTGTTTCTAGGAAATAAATTATCCCCTCATTTATGGAACATATCTTTCCCGCTTCTTGGCATATTTAGAATTTTTGATTGAAAATTGTATACTGTTCTTTGTTTCTTTGAAGTCATTTTAGTTCATAATATTATGTATGTTTCAGTTTCTCTGCTTTATAAACAAAAACATGTAGTTATTATATCATATTTACTTCAGGGTCCAGTTTCCACTACTCTCTGTAAAAAGGGTAAAGTTGACTCCTTTTATCCAGCTGGGCATTAATAACGTTCCTTACATATTCAGAGTATTTTTGCCTTTATTAGAGAGTGTTGAACTTCACTCCAGCAGGTAGTGAAAGTACTTTAAATTTACTTGGATCATGTCAGTATTTGACTTCACAATAGCCTGTGAAGTCAGGCTGACAGTAAATTTTAGTCCAGAATTACATAGCTGCCATGCTAAAGCTGGACCCAGTTCGAATCTGTGCTGATTTCCCTGGGTGATCGAGAGTGTCCCCACTCTGGTGGATATGATTCTTGTCTTCCACCTTGTGTGAGGTCTGGAAGTCAAACAAACCCTCCTTGATTCTTTTTTTTTTTTCAGCATTGTGATTATTTAAGTGGTCAAGTGTGGTTCGATTCTGGATTTGACTGCTCCGTCCCTCTCAGAGAGCCCGGCAAGCTACCGAGAGTATCTCGCCTACACGGCAGAGCCTGGCAAGCTACCCGTGGTGTATTTGATATGCCAAAAACTGGCCTCATGAATGAAGGAACCGCCAGAGGAACTCAGGTGTGCGGGACCCAGGGCTGAGATCTCCAAGCCTGATTGGATTGGGACTGGGCCTTCTCCACCCAGACCCCCCATTTTCCAGTAGCTTGGCAGCCACACCCACAAACTGCCCCTGGCACCATGTAATCCCACCAACGGCCAACATCCAGAGACTATAAAACCAAGCTCCCGGAAGACATCTAATAGCCTTGTTCTCCTTCTTGGAGAAACTGACAAGCTACCAAGAGTCTATTGCCCACACAGGAGAGTCTTGCAAACTCCCCATGGTGTGTTCATATCCCAAATACAGTGAAATATATATACATACCTCTCGGAGAGTCTGACAAGCTACAGAGAGTATCCCGCCTGCTCAGCAGAGCCTGGCAAGTTACCTGTGGTGTATTTGATATGCCAAAAACAGTAATGATGGGTCTCATTCCCCTGACCCTGAAAGAACCTCCAATCGTTGGGAAAGACGAGTAAGGAGAGGCTGCTAAACTCTCAGGGCTGGGAGGAATAGAGGCGTTACTGGTGCCCGCTCGAGAAAATCAATGAACAATGGGATGACAGTGACAGTGATTGTGATTATTTAAGAATGCTGGTCTGGAGGCTAGGAATATAGCTCAGCTATAGAGCACTTGCCTTGCATGTATGAAGCCCTGGAGGAAACTGTACTGTTACTAGATTTCAAGAAACAATACATTAGTGAGATTTAGTACATTCATTGTATGAAACTTTCTCCACAAGAATGGTATCCCTGTTTAATTTTCTTCAAGCAAACTTTTTCTAAAAGTAACTTCTAATTCTCTTTCATTTTAAATATTATTTATTTCTCCAATGTTCTTCAAACTATTCTACATAAAACATTATTGCGGGGGGGGGGGTTCAACCAAGCATTGCTTGGGGGCCTGGGGATGACCACCAGTGACTGTGGTCATCCAGGCCGGAAGTCAGTGTGATGGCCCGAAGACGCAGCACCGCTTGGGCCCATGGCCCTGGGAAGACAGGGGCCACCCTAATACTTGAGAGCCTTCCAGGGCTAAGCCTGATGATGTTTGGCGAAGCATGTGGTGCCAAGGATTGGACCAGGGTCAACTACACGCAAGCTGTGTGTTTTAATGCTTAAACTCTGTCTCTACTTCTCTAGTTAAAGTGAATGATTCTTATCAGAAATTAATATGGTTTCAAATGAGTTTTTCAATGCATCTTAGAAAGTGAATAGAGCAATACGTAGCATTTTGTTCATGAATTTGTAACTAAACACACAGTGAGATTAATAGTATAAGACTAGGAGAGGGTGCATGTATGTGCAGAGAGTCTGCAGACTGGATCATTCTTGTCATGTTGCTAAGAAACCTAAAGAAATGTGTCTAAGGCAAGGAATGTTTTCTTAATTGTGGTTTATTTGCCATCAAACCAAAAATGCAAGACACTTTTAGCATTAATGATTGATTTTTTATAGGAAATAAAACATCACTGACTTTTCTTTATTGTAGCTAGTTTTCAGTGTCACATTTGATATTTAAATGGAATATTCCTAAGAACAGAAGACACTTATTAGAAATTTGTTTATTGTCAGAATAAAACCATATCCTGATTCCTATGTTATCAAAAACTGGTCAATTAAGCAAACTGATGAAATGGTAGAAATGTACTGTTGGATGCAGTCACCACAATACTCTGAATTTTGTTTTTATTTATTCTATTTCTATGTGTAAATATTGTGTTAAATGAAAGACTTGGTGTATAAGTGCTTGATGGTTTTGATTTTCTTTGCTTTTGGCAAATACAGGCAAAAGAGTTTATTATTTTCCTTCCATCTGTATACTGTTTGCTCTGCATGCTAAAAGTTCAGTATTTGGTTTCCATAGCTTTCGATAGCTTTATTTTTTATTAAAGTGTCACACTTTATTTTAGCTTGAAAGCTGATGTTCTGAGTTTTAAAGAAAAAAAGATTTCAAAAATCAATGATTTTTATTTTAATAATTCTGAGAAAACCTATAGAAATAGTAAGTGTTTTTGTCGTAACTATTGGTAACGTGTGACAGATTAGCCCAAATATTGTTATTAAGCCATTCCACTACCATAATTTAATTGGCAGAATATGAAAATTGAGTACATTTTTCACTCAAAGGACATTGATTGACTCTTTCAGTTTCTTTTGATTTGAGTGGTCCTTAGTTTGTCTCTTCTGTATAGACTCAAAGTTCCTGACATTTGAAACTAAATTTAATGTCATTAATTTAACTTGTCTCAGAAAATTAATTTCTACAGAGGTTAGACTCATTCCTCCACCCCAATTTTATTTAATTAAACACCGTGAATTACAAAGTCATTGATAGTTGGGTTTCTGACATACAGTGTTGCATCACCAATCCCAATGCCAGGGTCAACTTCCTTCCCTCAGAGTTCCCAACTGCCCTTTCCTACCCATCGCCTGTCCCCAGTCTGCTGTCTTGATGGGCACCTTTTAAATATGTTTATTAAAGTTTGGGTTTTCTGAATTCAGTGTTGTTAACTCTGTGGTTTGGATATTTATCATTCCTTAACACCACCAATGTACCTGGGTCCCCCTTAATTTTCATCTCTATCTTCTCTCTTTTCCCTTCACTCTATCTCTTTCTTTCTCCTCCCTGAACTCTGGGGCCAAGGATGACCTGAGCTGTCTTAAATCATGCAGTCAGTCCCTCATCCAGTTCCTCTGAATACCACATAAAAGTGATGCCACCCTGTGTTTGTCCTTCTTCTAGCTTACTTCATTTAACATGGTATCTTCCAATTCCATCCATGTTGCAGCAAATTGCATGATTTTTATCATTCCTTACAGCTGCTTATTATTCCATTGCGAATATATGCCACATATTCATGGTCCACTGATATGTTGTTGGACACCTAGGTTGATTTGAAATCTTAGCTATTGTACTGAGTGCTGCAATGAATAGTGGTATGCCTACGTCTTTTTGAATCAATGTTTCTTTTTTCATTGTGGGGGTAGATGCTCAAAAGTGGGGTTGCTGAGTCATAGGGCAGCTCAATTTTAAGTTTCCTGAGAACTGTCCGTGCTGTTTTCCATAGGGGTCGAACTAGGCTATTTCCCCACCAGCAGATGATGAAGGTTCCTTTTCCACCGCATCCCCACTGACACAGATTGTTCCTGTTATTTCTGAGATGTGCCTTTCTTACTGGTGTGGGATGGAGCCTCATTGTCTTTTGGATTTGGATTTCCTTATAATAAGTCATGGTGAGCAGTTATTGTGTGCCCATTGGCCATTTTCTGGTCTTCCTCAGAGAAATTCTTGTTCATTTTCTCTACCCATTTTTTGGATGGGTTTTTTTTTTTTGAGTGGTTTTTATTGTTGTTGTTATTGCTGCTGATCTTTCGAGATACTTTATATATCCTGGATATCAGCCCTTTATCTGATGTGTTGACCACAAATATTTTCTCCCATTCAGTTAGCTGTCTTTTAGCTTTAGCCTGTGTTTCTTTTGTCATGCAGAAACTGTTTGATTTGATCTAATCCCATTGTTTATTTTTGAACTTGTCACCTTTGCCAGCATAGAAGCTGCAACCTCACAAAGTAAAATGGCAACACAGCTCTTTATCTCAATTTCTCTGCATATCAATGGACTGACCTCTCCCATTGAAAGACGTGGTGGCAGAATGGACCAGGAAACAAGTCCATCTATTTGCTGTTTACAGAAATCCTTCCAAATTCTTTCTATGAAGCTAACACTACACGAAAAGGAAAAGCTGACAGATACTACAGAAAAAGGAAAGAAAATTTAAGACTGTTTTGATGAATATAGATGCAAAAATTCTCAACAAGATCTTAACAAACTGAATTCAACAGCACATAAAAAAACCATACACCGTGACTGTAAAAAACTAAGGCACGTCGATGGGTGTGTGCACTCCTGGGCTCTCCGGGCGGCTCTGTCTCACCGCCTGCGTTTGGTGCTCTGGAATCGCTGTGTGTGGGCTGGATCGGGACGGCCATTGGCCAAGGACAAGCTAAGGAAGAATGAGGACCAAGCTGGTTGCTGATTAGTTACTGTTTATTCAATCTTCCATCTTTCTCATCTCCCACACTTCTAGCTCCATCCTCTCTCTGGATCTACTGCAGCCTCTCTCCTGTCTCTCCTGTCTCTCTCCTCCCTTTTTCTCCCTTGCCTAGAGGGCAACTCTAGGCTACACACAGTCAGCCAGGTAGCAAAATCAACATAAGAAAGCCCTTCCTGAGGGCTGTCAGGTTCAAAGGGAACACAACCTAGGGGCGGTCCAAAGCTGGTCCTGACTCTTAAGGTGTTTTTCTCCTTTCCTTAGTCCAAACACTCATTAACATCTTTATACTAGTTATTTTTGTATGGACATAGCAAGAGATACAGTGAGGCTTGCAAGGCAGCTCTCCTGGCAAGATCTTGCCACAGACTCAGACTACAGTACTCAGGCCAGATTAATCATTCCTCACCCTAGCAGGGTCCAAATCTAGTTATCACTGTTTGGATCATGACAGCATTTGTCCATGACCAAGCTCTTAACTTATAGTTAAGCATTAGGCACTTTGGCCAGGCCCATCTCGATACAGGGTAGCACACAACTCACCGCTTGCCCTGGGTCCATCCCGTCCCTCGTCGGGACCCTGCTTTTGGGGGGTGCTAGGAAGTAAGGGCAGCTGAGGGTTAGGTCGAGAAAACAGATGCCCAGGAGGAAAATATGTAGAGTCAAATGACTCCCAGGTTACAAAAGCATGACATTTGCTAAGTCTTCCTGTGTCCATACAAAAGAACATGGCTCTGAATAAACTATGCAAAGGACTCAAGGAGAAGACATATATATATATATATATGTATGTATATATATATATATATATATACAAGTCAATAGAGCACTAAGAAAGAAGCTACAAATAAAAAAAGAGGAATGGGAGCACTGTAATGGGAGTAACCCAATAAACCTAAAGTACCTGAGGCTATGTTATCCTACACATGATCTAGTGGGATTCATGCCAGAGATGCAAAGATGGTTCAATATATGCCAATCAATGGACATACTATACTACATCAGCAAAAGGAATGATAAAAGCACATCATCTTATCATTTGGTGCAGAGAAAACTTTTGATGAGATTTAACACCTATATGTGATAAAAAGCCCTCAACAAAATTTCACTGGAGGGATCTTCCTCAAGTTAGACTCATTTTTGCTGTCCTGAAAAATCATTAGATGAATACAACCTCTTTTGAAGTTTGTTGCAAATATTTCTGGGAGGTCTAGATAATTATTTTGTAAGACAAAACCAAGACCTTGTAAGCACTTGCTTATTCACCACATTCTCTGATTTTGTTTTCATCTATCTAGTAATTCTGAGCTGAGCATATCTCAATGTGATTTTTGCAAAAGCCTGAAGCCATAAGCTCAGCTGAAAGGCGTGCCAGAATGACTTCAATAAGTCAACCCCCTCAAGTTATTAAGAAAAAGGTATTCTGGCTATTTTAAAAATAAATATTGAAAAGTAGTATTGGGCAAAAATTATTCTATTTGTTGACCTAGTTCTTTCTTAGAAAGACTTTCTGCTCCATTGGCCTTCAGATTCACCACTGTTGGAAATTTGGATAGTGATAAGATCATTCCAAGTATTTAAGGGAGAATTTTCCTTACTAGGAGTCAAACTACTTAAAATTTGAAATATTACTTGTGTAGCACATAGTATTAATACTGAAAATCATGTTCTCATTCATTACCTAGTGAAATAGGAGTGAGATAGTGCACAGTTTTGGGATGTATATTAGTACTCAAAAAGACCATTTCATATTGGGAACCCATATAGGTCAGATTAACAAGAGTGAAGTAGTGTGGAATGGACAGAAGTTTTTAAGGTTATTTTGTCTGTCTTAGCACATGCATTAGACAAAATAAATGTAAGGGAATAGGTGAGGGTGAGATCAACTTGTCTGCTCTTAATTTATTTTTGCTACTATGCCTCCCAATTATGTGTTGGTTTAACTCAGCAATGAGCAGAGTCATTTTCTCTTATGTTTCAGAATTACATAACCAGACATACAAAATCAAATACATTATCTCTTCATTTCTGCCTCTTACAAAAGAAGATAATAGAACAAATTCCGAATGTCTCTTCACTTTGTTGTCTCTATGACAGTGAGTTATTTCTTCATCTATTCTGTCACTCATCAGAAGCTAAAAATTATCCCAGAATTTTATCTCCAAACACAAGTGACCATTAGGTTTGTCACAGAGTTCACTTTTATTTAGTTATTTATGGGGTTTTCTTGGGGGGGGTAAAGTCACACCTGAATAAGCGATCAGGGCTTATTCCTGCCTCTGTGATCAGGAATTACTCACTCCTGGCAGAGCTCAGGGGACCATATGGGGTGCTGGGAATCAAACCTGGGTTGGCAGTGTGCAAGGAAGCACCCTGGCCACTGTCCCCTCTCAGCTCCACAGTATTCGGTTTTAATTGTCTCACAATTGCTTCATCTCTACTAAAGATGGTACATATATCACTACCATCTTTTATTTGTCTTGACCGTTCTCACTGCTGGCCATCTGGTGCCAGCAGCCTTCAGTGCTCAGTGTTTGAAATGTGTTTATTTTCCTGAATATCATAATATAGACACTGAGCACTAAGAAGTTGCTCACTCATTTTATTTTTAACTTAAATGGATGAGGACCCATACTCCATCTTTGAGTTTGGCATGCTGTTCTGTAAGGGTGATGACACAGGGATGGTCGGAAACTGAAATCAAGTCCACAACAAGTGAAATAAGAAGAGATTTAACTCAGAGGTCATACAAGTTCTGGGATTCCGTATTTGCCTCCCAGAATTCTATTTTCTATTTTTCTGTGGCAATCTGTGATGCTTGCACTGGATCTACCCTGTTTCTGCGCTGTGGGAATCATTTATAACACCGCGGGAAGGTTGTTGCTCACAGAGATTCTTATCCAAAAAGTAAGTGGTTCCTGATTCTTCTCTGCTCAATCTTGTCTCTTGGATGAGTTAAAAGAATAAAATGTTTGTTTGTACTTGCTACTGTTCTCTGTGGGATCAAGAAAGGAGATTGCTAGTTTGAATGATATAGCGCGGTTTCACAATTGCTAGTGACAAGTAAGGAGAAAGGAAAATAATATTTATGGTTTTCCTTAAGTATTGACCATTTGCTATTTATTAAAAAATCATATTTAATGTTGAAGTTTTTAGTATTGTATACATTTTGCAGATAAGAAAAATGAGTGTCAGATATTAAATAGTTTCCTCAGCTGGCATCCGCATACAGATCATTGGCTTTTCTCATTATATTGTGGCAGCCAAGATATGATAATAAATGATTAAATCAATAAGAATAACAGAATAGCCCTGGAAGAATAAAAAGTTTCCACAATGAACCCGCTGTGTGACAGCCATGGCAAAATTTACAGTAGTTCCCACATGGTGCAGATTTTCTCCTATGCAGAAATCAAAATTTCCATTACCACAGTTCTGATGTTTAGTTAAAGTCAAAATATTTGTGATTCTGGCAGGTCTATCCATGCCCCTATCCTTCCCTTTCTCATGGACTGGACTCTTTTGCTGTAAGCTCAAGTCTTTACTGACAGGAGATTCCCTTTCTGCTTCTCATCTTGTGGAATCTTTCTATTCCGCATGTCTGTTTTCTTTTTATCATTTGTGAATACTACCTTTATCTTCTTTAAGGCCATGTTTTGTTTTGATGACATTACTTTTCTTGTAGCCCCTTACATAGTAACTAGTTCCCTCCTTTACAAAGCCTATAGTTTGAAGATCTGCCCTCTAGGATAACATTGGGTTTGTCCTTTCAGCCTTGCCACAGGGAACTTAGCTTACTTTAGAGCAATGGCCTTTCTGTATGGACACAGGAAGACAGTTTATATCATGCTTTGTAACTTGGGAGCTGATTGACTCCAATAATATTTACTCTTGGGCTATCTCAACTCAGTTGCCCTTAGTTCCTAGCATCCCAAAAGCAGGGTCTCGATGAAGGACGGAATGGGCCCAGGGCAAGCTGTGAGCTACCCTGGCATCGAAATGGGGCAGGCCAAAGCACCACAGTACTCAACTATAAGTTGAGAGCATGGTCATAGACAAATGCTGTCATGATCCAAAAGTAATGACGAGACTAGGACCCTGCTGGGGTTAGGGAGACTAACCTGGCCTGAGGACTATATGGTGAGATGTCCTTAGAAAGAACCAAACTTTAAGTCTGATATATCTCTTACTGTGCTCATACAGAATGACATTGCTAGAAATATTAGAAGTAGATTTGTTACAACTAATTAAGTGGATTACTAGCTGAGGAAAGCGGCTCTTCTAGTAATCTGGAGTAATCTCCTTAGAAGAGATTTTGTTAATCTCGGGGAGGAGTGGTCTTACCCCTCTTTGTTGATGTGTTAATGTTCAACCCACCTTTGTGTCACCACCCTATGTGATTGCTGTATAAACTAAGACTGTAAGATAAGTAGGGCAGAAGACACAGAAGCAGAGAACAAAGCAAAAGAGAATCAAGGAGTCTTTGGAGCCAGAAGCAGGGGAATGACAGAGCATAAAGTGAGTGAGAGTCAGAGTCAGAAGTAGTGGTCAGAGTCAGAAGTAAGGGTCAGAGGCAGAAGTAAGGGTCAGAGTCAGAAGTAAAGGGTCAGAGGCAGAAGTGAGAGTGAGAAGGGCTTCAGAGAGAGAAGCAGAAGGACTCCAGAGAGAGATCAGAAAAAGAGAGATTGAGAGAGACCAGAGGAGAGATGACAGAGACAGAGACAGAGTCAGAGAGACAGACAGAAGAGAGCACAGCAACACACACAAAAGCAGAGCACAAAGGAAGAGCCATCCCAATCTGGTCCATACACAGTGGCTCGAGAGCACTGAACGTGAGCAGTGAGAGAGAGAGAGAACTGCCCCAAGAGCCCGCGAACAACACAACACACACACACACACATCACCCCCTTCTGCGTGTGCGTGTTTGTATTTTTCACACTGCCCTTCTAATTGCTTTCAGTGTATTTAAACATACACTCATGAGCAAATACATCTTTGTGTCCCAATAGTACAAGTATCACTGTATCACTGCCATCCCATTGCTCATCGATTTGCTTGATGGGCACCAGTAACGTCTCCATTGTGAGACTTGTTATTGTTTTTGGTATATTGAATACACCACGGGTAGCTTGCCAGGCTCTGCCATGCGGGTGAGATACTCTTGGTAGCTTTCCAGGCTCTCCGAAAGGGGCGAAGGAATCAAACCTGGGTCGGCCGCATGCAAGGCAAATGCCCAACCCACTGTGCTATTGCTCCAGCCAAATATCACAAGTATTATGTGTAATATGTAATACAATATTGCAAGATTGTACTTTTTTTTTCTTTTTGGGTCACACTTGGCGATGCACAAGGGTTACTCCTGGCTTTGCACTCAGGAATTACTCCTGGTGGTGCTCGGGGGACCATATGGGATGCTGGGAATCAAACCTGGGTTGGCCACATGAAAGGCAAATACTCTACCCACTGTGCTATTGCTCCAGCCCAAGATTGTACTTCTTTTACTCCTGTTTTCTATCTCCCACACTTCTAGGTCCATTCCTAGTACTCCATGAAGATTTCAGCCTCCATATTACTGACATGCTAACATAATGCCTGTTAAGAAGTTTCACACAAACCACATGATAGCTCTTGAGGAATAAAAAATTAACATTTTCATCATCACAAAAACTTATATGCATCTCCCCTTAAGAAGATTTCCTGTTAAGAGCAGTCTCTCTTCCTATGTCTAAAGTGTTATCCTTTGTATTCACTCAGGAATTGAGGGTACTGCCCATGTTTTTAACCTCTTCCACTTAAAATAGCCATCAATATATAATATACTTTGACTTCTCTTGTCTTAAAAACCACTTTTTCTTCTCACTTCCCATGAAAGTTACTGTGTTATTTGCTTCCCTTCTGTAATAGTTAGTTTTTATGTGTCAGCTTGACTGATTGAATGCTAGTATCCAGTAGTTCACTTATACATTATTCTGGATTTTTCTTTGAAGGTAGTTTGTGAGAGATTGACATCAAAACCTATGATTTGTAATAAAGCAGTTGCTTTTCATAATGTAGGTGGGTTTCCTCAGTGAAACAAAAGCCTGCACAAAATAGAAGACTGTCAACATCCTCTCCATCTCTGAGCTGAATGGCTCTGTAATGCTTGCAGTCTCTGAAGATAACACAGGAATTTTGTTGTTGTTTGCATAAAAACTTCAGAAGGATTTGATTAACTCTATTGGATCTTATTACTGAGTATAATGATATGGGCTGTTCACTTGACCCCACTGACAGGAAAGGTAGTATAATGGGACCTGTTACATGATGTATAGTAGTTCCTGAAAAGAAAATGGTAGACCGAAAAAAAATACAAAAATAAACATCTGTAACATAATCAGAGTAGTCTCAATATTTACATAATACAGATGAACATTGTAGCCAGAATATTAACTGCATTGTTTTTGGTCCATAGCTGAAATTCTAATGTATTCTTGTTGTTGTTTTTTTTCTTTTTGGGTCACACCCGGCGATGCTCAGGGGTTACTCCTGGCTTTGCACTTAGGAATTACTCCTGGCGGTGCTCGGGGGACCATATGGGATGCTGGGAATCGAACCCGGGTCGGCTGCATGTAAGGCAAACGCCCTACCCGCTGTGCTATCACTCCAGCCCCTCTAATGTATTCTTGAGAAGCAAAATATTGGGGGAAATGTCCAAGAATGACGATGAGGGCGTATGAGAGAGCAGGAAAACAAGATGACAGATTTTAATGAAATACTGGACTCCTTATCTGTAATTAGATGCAAAATTTTGAACATTTTGTATATGTGTGTAGGAATTACTATCTCTACAATAAAAATAGAAATATCTCCCATATGTTGAATGAAAAAAAATGTAAGAGAACAGCAAATGGTCAAACTCAAGTTTTTTGTCTATAGAACAGAGCTTACTGAGTCAAAAATGAAGATTTTGTCTATAAAATTGAGCTTCTGTGGTTGGGGGCTTGAGGGGGTCTTTGGGATACTGATGGAGGGAAGGCTCTCTGGCAATGGTTGTGGTGTGAAATGGTGTATGCATCAAAGGTATAATTAACAACATTGTAAATTATTGGGCCTCAGAAAATATGGGTTTAAGAAGTACTTTTTTAAATGGGCTTGATCTTTTTTTTTTTTAACATTGTCATGGGTCACATTTGGTAGTGTGCTCAAGGCCATGCTCAAGGCCCCTCTCCACACACTCAGATGAGCCTCACACATGAAGGAACTGGCAGAGGAACCCAGGTGTGCAGGACCCGGGGCTGAGATCTCCAAGCATGCTTGAATTGGGACTGGGCCTCCTCCACCCAGATCCCCCCATTTTCCAGTAGCTAGGCAGTCACACCCACCCACAAACTGACCTGGCAACCCCCCAGCCCCCTCTGTCCTTCCTCCCCCACCAACATCCAGAGACTATAAAACAAAACTCCCGGAAGCACGACCTCCTATTGTTTAGTTCTCCCTCTTGGAGAACGTGGCAAGCTACTGAGAGTATCCTGCCTGCACGGCAGAGCCTGGCAAGCTCCCTGTGGTGTATGTGACATGCCAAATACAGTAACAATAATGGGTCTCATTACCCTGACCCTGAAAGAGTCTCCAATGCAGTACCGTTGGGAAGGAAGTAAAGAGAGGCTGTGGAAATCTCAGGACTAGGACGAATGGAGATGCTTCTGGTGACCACTCAAGCAAATTGATGAACAATGGGATGATAGTGGTACAGTGATACAGTGATATTTATTTTCTGCATTTTTCTTGATATTCTGCATCTTGTATATTTAACTAAATTACTGTATGATGTGATATATTTTAGTGAGTCTATGTATTTTGGAGGACTGGAGTGATAGCATAGCAGGTAAGTGTTTGCCTTGCACATGGCCGACCCAAGTTCAATTCTTCCACCCCTCTCAGAGAGCCCAACAAGCTACCGAGAGTATTCCACCTGCACAGCAGAGCGTGGCAAGCTACCTGTGGTGCATTCGATATACCAAAGACAGTAATGTCTCACAATGGAGACGTTACTGGTGCCCGCTCGAACAAATCAATGAGCAATGGGACGACAGTGCTACAGTGCTACATGTATTTTGGAAGCAAGCATTTAGGACTGTTATTCACCAGCATTTAATTTTTTGGTTAGACTATTCTGATGTCTTGAATTGTTCTTTCCAAATAAGAAAGTCATTAAATAAACAGCTTATACTGAAATCTCATTTGGATAATATTCTTCATGGATGAGATTTGTACCCAAGAGGGGGTCAGAGAGTCATTTTCAGAATTATTTCAAACTCAGAATCTGCATCTTTTCTTGGGAGCAGCTTCCGCCAGAGCAGGAAACTGGACCATATCACTTGAGGGGGCGTCTGAGTCTGGAAACACACTGCTTGGGAATTTTGTGATAGCACCAGGTGAACTTGAAAGGTGGGCCGAAAGAAATTGCTGGGCTGCTCAATTAGACCAGAAGCTACAATTAGTCCACGTGTATCCACTTGTACTAAAAGGTCATCATCTCTAGGAATGATCTCCTCACATTTTCTGCTTGTGCTGTGCTAGATTATGGCTCAGACCATCATGCTATGGAAAAGCTCTGCCAGTGAAGATTTCATATACTCGTTAACTTTGCAAAATTAAGACTAATGTTAATAATAAAAGAAAAATTTATGTGTAAGAAACAGGAGTAGTTGTCCCAAGAGTTTCAAGTGCACCTGTCATTGGATCATTTTCGTATAGACCAAATATTTGTTTGGGGGCTTAATTTACCTCTCTTTTGGGCATTACTTGGATCTGGATATGGTGATCTGAGACTTCGGGTTTTTTTCTAAGGTTACTTTTTGCTTAGTATTATTCTTTCATTCCACCTGCAGTATTTTGTTAACTAAAAAAAAATTATAAGGCCCAATGATTTGCAAAGTTATACACAGCTGAGTTTCAGGAATACTATGTTCTAACCAACACCGATCTCACCACAAGGGCCAACTTCCCTTCACCAACATCCCCAGGTTCCCTCCTACCTACAGCCTGTGTTTTTTATAGGCAAAACTTTATTTTGATCGTAGTCATCGGATCTCATGCTGTTGGTGTTGGATCTGTGGTCCAGATGTTTGGGTACCCTGGGTGTGCCCATGGCAGTCCATTACCACCCACCTCCCACTTCTTTTACTGAATTTTCGTTCTCTGTATATCTCCTTTCTGTAACCTAGGGCAGTGAGGCTAATAAGGCTCTTCCCATTAAGATTTGTTGCTTGGGGCTGGGACGATAGCACAGTGGGTAGGGCATTTGCCTTGCACGCAGCCAAACTGGGTTCAATTCCTCCACCCTTCTCGGAGAGCCCAGACAGCTACCAAGAGTATCTCGCCCACACGGCAGAGCCTGGCAAGCTCCCCGTGGCATATTCAGTATGCCAAAAACAGTAACAACAAGTCTCACAATGGAGACATTACTGGTGCCCGCTTGAGCAAATGGATGAGCAACGGGATGACAGTGACAGTGATACTATGGCTTGCTATTTTATTCTTCAGCTTCTTCGATTCCAGTTGTATGGATTATTTCATGCTCTGAATCAATTCTTCGGTTGGCTCAATTTCTCTTTGAGTGATTGCTTAATTTCCATTACCCCTTAGTGGATTGTTGTTATTTTTGTTTGTTTGAGCTGCACCCAGTGGTGCTCAGGGCTGGCTCCTGGCTCTGTGCTCAGGGATAATTTCTGATGGTGCTCTGGGACTCTGTGGAGTGCTAGGGATTGAACCCGGCTTGGCTGCATGCATCAAGCACTCTGCCTGCTGTGTAATGCTGGCCCTTGATTGATTTGAGGACCTCCTCGATGAGGCTTGAGAATTTTGTTGAACTCAGGACTTGCCTTGACTTCTGTCCCTGTCTGTCAGTGTGGCTGAATACCTTTGTTTCCTTTTCTTTTTTTCTCAAGATTTTTTTGGTGCTGACTGGAGTTTGAGGCTCCTGGTGATCTGAGTTCATTATTCCACACTGCTTATGCCTTTATTTCTATTACCCTGTAATGACATTTGAATGACACAGGCAGCTGCTGATCTTGATTCTCTCCTTCAGTTACTTGTGCTTTTATGGGGGTATTCTGGCCCTGAAGGAAGACCCTGTCCTTTCCCACTGTTCTTTAGTGTGTGGTGTGGATATGGTAGTGCCACCATAGCCTTCTGTCCCCATAGCCACTGTGTCTCCAGCACTGGAGTACTAAGAGCAGGGTCCCACGTCCCCTTGACACACGTGGGTGGATCTTAGTCATCCTGAGTTATTCCTATGTCTAAGATGGGGCAGGCACAGGTGGGAGGAGGGGCCCTGAAGTTGATAGTCTTTAGTTCTAAGAGTTGATAAATGGTATGTACAGTACCAATAATAGGTAGATTTTTTACAAAGGTATAAAATGTGCATATAAAATTATATTTTGTGAAGATTAGATAATAAACTAAGCATTTAAAAATTACCTCTTGAAAAAATTACATATAAAATTCCTTTGAAATTTTAGTTTATTCAACAAACATCTGTGGTTTTATGTATGCAAACCTGCTTTGAAATTCTGTTTTGCACTCAGTCCAACAGAGGCCTTTTTCACTCCCGTGCTGTAGAGATACTTTCTCTCCATGAGCACAAAGACACAGTGCTCACCTGCTCAATCCAGGCCCTGTCATGCTTTGTGACGGTGAGGTCTTTGCCCTCTGGTGACCTAAAGGCTCACTGAGTTATTCGAGGAGTGGAAGGTAAAGTTGATCCTGCTGCTCAATTATTTTCTCGCCAAATATGTCTGATTAATAAAGACGTAAAGACATATGTGCACTGCATATTATAATTATTACCTATTCACATGAATGTTTGTAAAATATTTAAGTATGGAGGACATTTTAAAATATAGATTGAATATGTCTGTTTGCTGGAAAATCTGCATTTTCCAGAGAAAACAGGGCAGCCACTGTTGCCTTTCTCTTGGGACATTTGCTACATTTTGTTCCTCAGCTCAACTCTTTGACCTCCAGTTTCATTTATTTATTTTTCAAATAAATGCCTCCATGTGGTTCTGTCTTGTTTCTTAGCTCACTTTACACCTTGCCATATGTAGTCCTTTTGTTCCTAACTCTTGCTGCTGTGAACTGCCAATCCAAAGTAGCTGGGCTGTAGAGGAAAGGGTCGCATGCGGGGTGTGTGTGTGTGTGTGTGTGTGTGTGTGTGTGTGTGTGTGTGTGTGTGTGTGTATACATATATGTATATATAGACTTTCCATCTTTTCTTCAACTTTATTGTTTCTTTTGGCTAATCTGATGAATTCCTAGAAGGTTTATGGGGCTTAAGGGAGTGCACTGCCCTGAAGCAAACCTAGTTCAGTTTCCTTATAAAGAAGATTTTGTCCTGGCCTCTGGAGGGGGTCTATTTTGGCCCCTTGAGGACCAGTGTATCCTGTCTTTCTTAATAGGGATGAAAGATGAGAGCAGAGGCAAATTGGAAGTGACTGAGGGGCCAAACTTGTGAAATATTTCATCTAATCCTGCTTTGCTTCATTCTGTTTTATTTTAGAGAAATATTGTGAAAAGTTAATGAAAATCCAAAGGTTAGTATAAATCCTATTCTTCCTGTAATTGGTGTCGCCATGTGCATATACTTAATCACATCATATGATTGTCGTGCAAGCCGCTGTGTCTCTTATCAACAAGGAAGATCCTGTAGCCAGCAAATATACAGAATTCCATTTTATACTCTGCCAGCAACCATATTCATATTAAAGTTTCTTCACTATTGTAAAGGAACTGTGAAAAGTTAGAATCACTACCCAGTCTCATGCAACTTGTTTATTTTTTTTTAATAATAAGAATTTTATTTTATTGAATCACCATGTGGAAAATTACAATGCTTTCAGGCTTAAGTCTCAGTTATACAATGCTGAAACAACCATCCCTTCACCAGTGCCCATATCCCATCACCAACAAAAAAAAAGAACCCCACACAGTACTCCTCCCATCCCGCCCCCACCCCCCGCCCCGCCTTGAAACTGCTAAGTTTCACTTTACTTTCTGTTTACTTTGGTTACATTCAATATTTCAACACAAACCTCACTATTATTGTTAGGAGTACCCCACTAGAGTCAGACCTGTTGTGAAGAGATATGAGGTTTTGGATTTCTGTACTTTAGCAACTAAGTCCAGGGAGATTTCTTCCAGATATTGGATCATTGCAAGCTTGTAAACCCCATCTGTGGTCGTCATAATATGGCGGTCCCCACGCCCTTCATCCCCGGAAAGGAAGAGGCAAGAGAGAGAAATACCTTTCCCTTCTGGGCAGGCATGAGGCGGTGGCTTAGTTCTCAGGCTGGAGACATTCTGCGAGGAGCTGCCCATGCCGAAAGTAGTTTAGCTGGGTCTGGAGTCACGCTCGTGCAGCTGCGGAGAGGTCGCACACACGTGCGGCCCCCCGACATGCAACTTGTTTTTAAAATGACAGATGCAAGGATATTTTGCGTTTCTATATAATCATAATTCATTCCTTCTTATAAGAAAATACCCACTTTAGGACTGGAGTGATAGTATTGCTGGTAGGTCCCTGCTTTGCATGCAACTGACCAAGGTTTGACCCCCGGCCCCTCATAGGGTACCCCGAGCCCACCAGGAATGCCCCCCTGAGTACAGAGCCAGATGTAAGCCCTGAGCACTGCGGGGTGTGGCCCAGAAAACAATATAAACACCCAATTTTTGCCTACTCCTTCTTTGCTCTGTGGTAGGCAAAGGCATAAAAATGTTAAAGAGCTGCCTTCCCTTGTTCCTTCGCTCCTGCATTAGGGGAGGCAGAGGGAATATATAGCTTTTAGGAAGAGGATGAGGACATAGAAAGGAGCTGTGGATTCGTGGGGGTTAGGGCTAGGGCAGAGGACAGGCCCTGAGATGAACAAACCACTGACTGTACAAAGTTATTGATTGTCCAGGAGACAGTCCGTGCACGGGGCTCAGCATTCAGGAAGAGTCCACAAAGAGCAGTGCCCAAATCCTCCCCCAAGGCCCCATTTGCTTTTGGAGACCCTGCATTGGTCTCTGGTTTTACGTAGAATTCTAAACTTGAAGTGCTAGAGTCTTTGTAGATTCCTCTGTCAGTCCACGTAGCCATTCGCTCTTTTAAGTTTTTCATCTGAAGTACCCGCAGACGCCAATCTCCGAGATAGTCATATGGACTGTGCATCAGTCCCTCACACTCGCCTCAGGACACCACGTCTATGACAGTCGTTTCCCGGGCTCCTTCTCTCTGGTCTTTTCTTCTCTGACACATTTAGCAATCCTTAGTCATCTTTTCCACCAGTTGAGCTGGACCAGTCCTCCTTCTGGTTGTATTTTGGAAACAGAGTCTTGTGCTTAAGACTTGTATGAGAACACGAGCCATCTTCTTCCCTCTCCTTTTAAAATGAGAAGACAGAAGAATGTGTGGATGTCTAATTATTTCATATTCTGATTCATTTGAGCCTTTTACTGCACGCCTTGATGTGGTTATGTGGGAAATGCTTAAAAGACTGACATATCCTTGGGGTTTTGACAGTGCTTGTTTAATTCAGAATTTTGAGCTTTGAAAGTTTTCGTGGGCTTTTTTAAAGTGATATTTATTCCTTGAGTCCTTTCAGCTTTAAAACTGTCCATTGTATTGACATGATGAAGAGTACTAGGATGCCTGCATTGAATGTGGACATGTGTGGCCAGAGCAGCATGCGATAGTGCGTCTGGAGAAGACTCGACTCTACTGTCTTTGAAGAATATGTGGTTCCTTGTACTACAGGTGTGCCAAACCCTTTCATGATGGAACCCCGAACTCTGGGCTAGATAGAGACGAATGTGTCACATAAAGAAACTGTTTGTCTTCAGTGACGTGCCTTCTGAAGAACCAGGAAGTCATACGCAGTACATCAGTCATACGTGCAAATCAAAGGTGGTCATAGTCCAGTGTTGCTAAAACAGTCCTCTGTTTGGGTGAGTGGAGGCTTAGGTTCTGGTGGCACACAGTTTCCGGGTACAGCAGCAGTCTGAGTCCTGACCCAGTATTGTTAGGCAGCCCTCACATGGACTCTTCCAAAATAAATGATTGTATTTCCCTGCTTCAAACAACTGAATTCAGCTCCTCTATTTCCAGTATCCTCTAGTTTATGAAGTTTTGATCCAACCACCAACTACTGGTATAATCTTAGGGAAAATTATACCATTACAGAACTGGCATCTGTGATCACCATCATGGGACTAATTTCATCATGCTAAATTAAAGAATTTGAGTTCATTTTTGATCAACTCTGAGTACTTAAAATTCTCAACCTTTTTTTTTAATTGAAAAATTCAAATAGTTATCTGATTGTAGCCATCCATGGCTGAGCTGGTAATCTTGAAAACTCTTGCTCTAAAGTATAAGATACATTGCTATTCTTTGGCTTATAATCGTTCAATGGATTTGTTATCACAATCAAAGGCAAAAACCCTGTAATTCTTCCTACCATAGATTGGTTTTTCCTTGCCCTTGTTTCTCCTATCTTTCTGTATATTCTCATACTATAGTTATTTTAAAATCCCTCAAATGAGTGCAATCATTCTGTTCTATCCCTCTCCCTCTAACTCATTTCACTCAGCATGATACTCTCTATGTTCACACATGTATAAGCAAATTTCATGACTTCACTTTTTCCTAACAGCTGTCTAATATTCTGTTGTGTAGATGTACCATAGTTTCTTTATCCATTCATCTGTTCTTGCCACGTGTTGTGGGGGAGTGCAGTTAGGACAGAGAAGGGACCATTATGACAGGTAAAGTGATATTCAGAACAGTATTGCAAACAACAGTGCCTAAAAGGGGAAGGAGGAAGAGAGGGAGAGAAAGGAGGAAAGGCAGGGAGAGAGAGTGGGGGAGAGAGAGCAAGCGAGCGAGGGAGAGAGAGAGAGAGAGAGAGAGAGAGAGAGAGAGAGAGAGAGAGAGAGAGAGAGAGAGTGTGTTAGGGGTGGGCAGGAGGGAAACTGGGGACACTGATGGCGGGAAACATAACACTGGTGAAGGATAGAAGGTACTGGAACATTGACTAAAACAATGGACTAAAACCCAATCATGAACAACTTAGTAACTGTGTATTTCACAGTTACAACCCCCTTCCCTCAAAAAAACCCCAAAACTCAAACTCAAATTAACCCCAACCCCCTGTAATAGTTGAGCGCTCTATACATTGTTTTCCTGAGAGCTGGACAATTCCTTTTCCATACTTGCCTCTTCTCACTCTTGGTCCCGCCGTCTCCTGATCCTTGCATCAGCAAACACAGCACAAGTTCCACCTACAGGGCTTTGTCCTGTGCTCTTTTTTTTCTCTTGAAATTTTATTTTACCTTGCCTCATTTGACTTAGATGACACCGTAGCTAAAAGGTATTTCCTGTTCTCCTGGCCAACAGTGTCAAAAACTGCAGTCTTCTTCTACATCTTCTTCCAGCCATCACCCCTGCCTTAGTATTCCAAGTACCTTTAAACATGGTGTGTATAACATGTAACATCACATATTCTGTTAATTGCCTCCACTCATCAGAATATAACAATGAATTTGTTGACAAGGATTTGTTGAAAAATGAGAATAAATGGAATGTAGAAATTTGTTCTGCTGTGTTTAGATCAGAGCATGTCGGAGTTATGACTCAGTGTGGTAGCCAATGTGGGCAGAGCCTCTCCCCCATGGATCAATGATGTGGGGAGATCTAACAACGCCATTTGCCTCCCCAATAGACACTGGAAATAGTTTATCACTGGAAAAAGAAAGTTCCTATGTTGCATAATAGCTAATTAATTACATTGAGATACAAATATTCTTAATTAAAATATTACTCTTTTCACTTACATATGGAATTTTCTTTTCTTTTTTCCCTTCATTTTATTTTGTGAAAGCACCATGATTTACAAAGTTATTCATAGATGGGTTTAGACATACAATGTTACTTTCTTAGATCAGAGAGCAAGTTAGGGGGCAAGATACTTATCTTGCACACAGTGGACCCCGATTCGATCTCCGGTACCTATAGGATCCCACAATACACAACAAAAGTGGTACCCAAGTGCAGACCCAGGAATAAGTGCTGAGCACTGCGATGTGTGACCCATAGTCCCAAATAAAAATATAATGACATTTCTTCCTTTAAAAACTATTCTTATTTTCTTACTTTCTGCTCTTTCCTCCTACTTTTCTCATCTCTATTTCTCTCCTCTTCAGCTTTCAGATTTTATTTTTTTGATTTTAAATAAATTCATATTTCAGATTTTATTTCAGCTACAGTCTTGGAGAAAATCTTTAAAGACTATAGGACTACTATCCTGGAAAGTTGTCTTAAGAAAACAGTTTTGAGAAATTAGAATAATCTACTGTGTGTGTGTACATGTATATATGTGTAACTTTCCTTTGGTAGTGGGGGCAGGGAATGACCACATGTGGCGCTAAGGATCACAAACCTGTGTTAGCCACAGTGCGGCAAGCACATTACCTGCTCTACACTCTGGTCTTGGCCTAAACTGTCACTGTCACTGGCATCCTACTGCTCATCGAGTTGCTCAAGCAGGCACCAGTAACGTCTCTCATTGAGAGACTTATTGTTACTGTTTTTGGCATATCCAATACGCACGGGTAGCTTGCCAGGCTCTGCCATGCGGGCTGGATACTCTCAGTAGCTTGCCGGGCTCTCCGAGAGGGGCAGAGGAATTGAACTTGGGTCAGCCTTGTGAAAGGTGAACGCCCAACTGCTGTGCTAATGCTTTAGCCCTTGGCCTAAACAAATCTAGTTAAAATCCACAGAATGTTTCAGCTGACTCTGGGTTAAAATGAGGAGATTGTTTATTTCTGAGCTCATGTGTCTTGTGGATAGAATCTGTCACTCGCCTTGTAGAGCTATATCTTTGGCATGAATCAAGAAAGTGATTGCTTTCGGTATATTGGACATACAGACCACTTGTTAAAAGTCCCTGGAGCAAATGGGGAAAGTTGGAAATCATGTGGGTCTCCTTGCTTTTGCCTTTAAAGTGAAGGGCCTAAGACAAGTGTGGGGATCCTCGTGTATCTGTTTGTCCTGCCTCTTTCAAAAAGTCTCTTTGAATAACTGATATCTGGCCTTGAAGACCCTAGCCAACCAAGGCTTGCCCCTGCCGTGCCAGCTGGGTGATTTGTGCCCACTTTAAGAGGCTTCAGAGAAACTGTTGGTTTTAGGCACTGCTTGATTAACTTGATGAAGTAAATTTCAAAATGTTCATTCCTTTTGTTCATGTTCATTTTTTATGGCTTATGTATTCTTGGTATTCTTTCTTCCTCTGTGATGTTTGGTTCAAAAATGCTTGCAATCCCAGGGCATTTATTAGTGTACAGCCTGGCTCATAATATTCTCAGACATGCATGGTGTTTGACAACTCATTTGGGTTTTTAAGGCAAACTTGGAGATGTCTAGGATTGGTTAGACCCTATTAACAGGTGGTAAGCACATTGCTGAGAAGTGTCCTTTGCTGCACTCAATTAATTCCCATCAAAAACGGACTGATCCCTGACTACAGATCCTGTCATCAACCTGCTTGCTTTTGAGCCAACATATTAATCCATGCAAACCACAGCACTGTCCCTAGCCGCTCTCTCCACTCTCCTCTTTCCCTTGCACGCGGCAAGTACGTAGGGATGATCTGTTTTCTTCAACCTGCAAAAATGAAGGGTCACAGTTTGCTCTCTTAACACATCTGTTCCTCTTATTTTCATGGACCATTTCTTAGATGCCACCCATAGAGATGAAGGCAAATATAGCGTCTAAGTGCTTGGGCCCCTGCACAGAGCTGGCTAGGTCTGTGGTGAGGCTCGGATGGTGGTTTAGGAAATACACCCCTTAGTTGAGCTTTTCCAACAGTGTAAGAAGGAAATAGACAAGGGTTTCCATTTCTTTTCCAGAGCCACGGTTAGTGTGTGTGTGTGTGTGTGTGTGTGTGTGTGTGTGTGTGTGTGTGTGTGTGTGTGTGTGTGTGTGTGTTTCACCTGGAAAGTGCTTTCAAAGGAATTTGCCACCTTCTGTGGCACGGTGTCAGAGCTGTTTGAGAAAATAACCATGCTTGAGGCTTATCGGCCTCAAAGTATTTGCTTCTTTTGAGGGTCTATTTCATCGGTGTGTTCCCTGAGGAGCTAGTACAGAGATAGTGACGAACAGTGCCATCTCACCAAATGAGATATAGGTATCACCAGCAAGAGATTTTTAAATGGTTTCTGTTTTGTCTTTCAATATCCAAACTGAGTTGCCTCATCTCACAGCCTTTATTTAGCAGCACGTCGTCTCCAGATAGAAATGATTGCTTTAGACTCAATGCCCAGAACACAGTCTTCACGCTCAGCACATAGTCTGCGGCTTCTAAGGTCTCACGCTCGTCAGCTTCTCTACTTAGACTATGCCCTACACCAGAACAAAAATATTTTCAAAAGTCATCTTTGAAATGCATGGTTCAGAGGCTGTGTCTGTGCTGCGGGATGCAAGTCTGTGTTATGGGTCAGTCCATATTGGCACCCCTCATCCTTGCCTGGCATAGTTTTCTTATCCTTGGGATTCTGCTTAACAGCTTTTTTTTTTACTGTATTTGGATTCCCTGACTTTCCTAAATGTGTTCAACCCTTTCCCTTTGTGTAGAGACCCACCACCACGTACATCACATTGCAGTTATTTGTGTGTCTATTTTCCTTTTCATTTTAATGGTGACCTGCTCAGGAGTGAAGATCCCATTCAGTTCAGGTTTTAGCCTCAGGTCTGTAAAGCAACATGGACAGTGATTATGTGTGGTGAAAGGTAGTAAGAGAAAGGTCTGAGTAAGGAGCAGTTGGTCGAGATGCCATTGCATTGGAAAGATGAAATCTCCCACCAGGCACATTTCACAGCCTTGCATTCTTGCACACACCTGCACACAGGCCTTTCAGTTCCAGTTACTCTCACCTGCCATAAGCTACCGAAAACCCTTATAAAGTCATGTAGAATGCCGAAAGAATGGATTAGATTAGTCAGTGTCACTGACACTGCAATCCCGTTGCTCATCGATTTGCTTGAGTGGGCATCAGTAATGTCTTCATTGTGAGACTTGTTGTTACTGTTGTTGGCATATCTAAAGGCCACGGGTAGCTTGCCAGGCTCTACCGTGCGGGCGGGATACTCTTGGTAGCTTGCCAGGCTCTCCAAAAGGAACAGAGGAATTGAACCTGGATCGGCCGCATGCAACGCAAACGTACTACCTGCTGTGTTACCACTCCAGCCCAGAATAGATCAATAGTTCCCATAAAATCATTTTCGCTCCAGCAGAAGGAAACCTGAAGAGGTGAAGTAAATGAGAAGGTAAGGAGATGGGCAGTGGGCAGTGACAGACAGGGAAATGTGAGTCCTCTAATTTCTTTGGCAACCAAGTATTGACACAAACTGAGTGGTTTCTGGACTTGTACAACAAAAAATGAGCATCCAGATGTTTTTACTTGTAATTTCTCAAATTTTAAAACATTGTGAATTGAACAGAAACATTTACAGGGACTTCTGGCCAGCGGGTGTCTCACTCTGACCAGTGCTCTGTAGTCTGCACCAGTCCTTCAGAGCCGTTGGCCAGGGAGCTCACACTCGTCAGCCTGGTTGGGTCTGTTGGGGTCTTCACCATCACCTCAGGACTCATGCATCCTTAACAACTCAAGTTTTATGTTTAAGCACTTGCTCTTCCTCCTGATTAAAAATGACGTTATACTCTGACTTTATTCACAGGTCTTCCATAGCCCAGGTTATGTGACATTGACCTTGACTGTCACTTCCTGACCTCCTGGCTTGCAGGGATGGAGCTGCTTCATGGAACTGTCCAACCCTACAACTACTTCGGAACAGGCCACCTTTAATCTCTCCCAGAAAAAGAGCAAGCCCTTCTATCTTTCCTGAAAATTCAGTTGCTCTTTCTTCTGGATTCTTTTAGTGGTTCATCAAGAGGCTGTTGGATTTTTTCTTCGTTAAAAACTTTCCAAAGGCCTGCAAAGTGCGGGTCCCTGGACTGGCTCCATGTTGCCACCTTGTTCTACCTCCTCTACTGCATCTGTACTCTGTGTGTTAGCAGGGATTCCCCTTCCACGGTTCCACTCACGCTGTTGTTCCTGCTGTTTTCTAGCTCATACACATTCTCTGTACAGACCCTAGCAAAGCTCATTACACTGGTTGGTAATGTATGCATATAATCATTTCTGAAGTTTCCTTAGTATCTGGGATTTGCTTCTAAATAATACAGTAACGGAGAGGTAGGTGTAAGTGAAACAAGATAGGCTAGGCCATGTGATTGTTTAAGATGGGTGAGGAGTCTCCTAACAAAATATCAGATCCTCTGATGGATGCCCAAACCAAGAGAATTGTTTTCCCCCAAATTTAAATATATCAATGTACTTTATTTATCTAACATCTAGCTTTGTGTCTTACATATATGCTTAAGGTACATTTATTAATATAGATGCTCCCAAACAGCATAAGAAGAAACATGATTGTCAAAAAAGTTCTTCAAGATTATTCCTGTAGTTTTGAAGGAAATATGTGGGTTTCATTGCTATGAGTCTGTGAAGATTTTTTTCTTGTGGCTGAAATACTTTAAAAGCTCTGCAGCTTGACATTCTCAAGGAAGTTGCCTTTGGGCAGCTCCTGGGCCCAGGGTCCTGTGCATGATCATGACTAGCATAAATCCTTGCTATTTTGAGAGGACATAATAATGCCTTTTACAGAACAAATGAAGGAAAATTAAGAAAGGTGAATGATATTTTCTTTTTTTTTTTTCTTTTTTTTTTTTTTTAATTTATTTATTTTTAATTAGAGAATCACCGTGAGGGTACAGTTACAGATTTATACACTTTTGTGCTTATACTTCCCTCATACAAAGTTTGGGAACCCATCCCTTCACCAGTGCCCTTTCTCCACCACCCGTAAACCCAGTGTCCCTCCCACCCTCCCCAATCCCATCTCCCCCCCACCCCACCCTGCCACTGTGGCAAGGCATTCCCTTCTGTTTTCTCTCTCTAATTAGCTGTTGTGGTTTGCAATAAAGGTGTTGAGTGGCCGCTGTGCTCAGTCTCTAGCCCTCATTCAGCCCGCAACTCCCTTCCCCCACATGGCCTTCGACTACAATGTAGTTGGTGATCGCTTCTCTGAGTTGACCTTTCCCCGGAACGTGAGGCCAGCCTCGAAGCCATGGAGTCAACCTCCTGGTACTTATTTCTACAGTTCTTGGGTGTTAGTCTCCCACTCTGTTATTCTATATACCATAGATGAGTGCAATCTTTCTATGTCTGTCTCTCTCTTTCTGACTCATTTCACTCAGCATGAAACTTTTCATGCCCATCCACTTGACTACAAAATTCTTGACCTCCTTTTTTCTCACAGCTGCATAGTATTCCATTGTATAGATGTACCAAAGTTTCCTCAACCAGTCATCCGTTCTGGGGCATTCGGGTTTTTTCCAGATTCTGGCTATTGTAAACAGTGCTGCGATGAACATACATGTGCAGATGTTGTTTCGATTGTACTTTTTTGCCTCTCTGGGATATATTCCCAGCAGTGGTATTGCTGGGTCAAATGGGAATTCAATATCTAATTTTTTGAGATTCGTCCAAATTGTTTTCCAGAAGGGCTGAACCAGTCGGCATTCCCACCAGCAGTGAAGAAGGGTCCCTTTCTCCCCACATCCTCTCCAACAGCGGTTGCTTTTGTTCTTTTGGATGTGTGCTAGTCTCTGTGGTGTGAGGTGGTATCTCAAAGTTGTTTTGATCTGCATCTCTCTGATGATTAGTGATGCAGAGCACTTTTTCATGTGCCTTTTGGCCATTCGTATTTCTTCCTTGGTAAAGTTTCTGTTCATTTCTTGGCCCCATTTTTTGATGGGGTTGGATGTTTTCTTCTTGTAGAGTTCAACCAGTGCTTTATATACCATTGATATCAACCCCTTATCTGATGGGTATTGTGTAAATATCCAAGAAAGGTGAATGATATTTTCAAATAGTGATCTTTTAACATAATGACATTTAAATTTCTATAACAAGAACACATTTTTTTAAAATTAAAGATCTGTGATTTACAGCATTATTGATAGTTGAATTTTAGTAATGTTTCAACAGCAATCCAGCACTAGTGTCAACTTCCCTCCACCGGTGTCCCATGTTCCCTCCCCGCCTCCATCCCATCAACCTCACAGGCACATCACAAAGCTTCAGGGATGCAACCTGGGCCATGCATGTGCAAGCAAGTGCCCTACCCACTTTATGATGGCTCCAGCCCCACAGTAGATGTTTTAAAAGCTGTTTTGTAAATGCCAATATGATTAACGTTTCTGAATACGAAAATGTAGTTGTTGTTCTGGTACTTTTACTTGTCAATATTTAAATTCCACAAGGGTTACTTTATCTGGTTCTACAGAGACTGTTTTTGGCATATGATAAGGATTTGAGCAACCACAAACCAAGTTTATATGCTTAGTCTGAGATATCTTCATTCCAGAGAAAGGATTTCTTGGCTAATAGCACTTTTTTAAAAAAGATTTTTCCAGAAGTTTTAATGAGCCAGCACCAAATCTGGCATAAAAATATTCACAGTATACAAAGTGCATTCTGGGAAAAATTTCCAGGTTTGTCTGCCAGAATAGAGGGTAAAACACACTAAACATCTGTTGTGCCTCAAGTTTTCAAGATTTGGGCCAGCTATCCATCTAGATGAATATACTACTAGTAAGAGACTGCAACGGGGCAGGTACCAGGCTTTAGATTTTAAAAAATCTAGGAAGATGGATGAAAGAGAACTTACCGCTTACTCCCCATTCAGTTAGTGTGCTAACTCAAACCTCATTTCCTTTAAAAGTATTTTTAATCTTCTTCAGTGTATATCACAAACTTGAAAAAAAACCACAGTTGTTCCCATGCGATTTTAAAATAATTTTTAACATTTTATTGAAAAATACTTGTTGAACTAGCTTTAAGCTAATTTAGGCATAATTTCTGGGTTTTTCTTCTCCTTTGTAGTAAAATACTTGAAACACTGTGGTTCGCAAAGTTTTTCATTGTGCAGTTACGAGCTTTTGATGTTCCACCATCAAGCCCACCACGTGACCTTCCCTCCACCACAGTCCTCGATCAATACCTCCACCAAGCCTGCGCTCTTAGACACAAAATAATTTATTTTTTTATTGCTTGTTATAACTAAATATATAATGAAATTACCAAAAATACTTTAGCACTGTAGCACTGTTGTCCTGTTGTTCATCGATTTGTTTGAGCGGGCACCAGTAACATCTCCATTGTGAGACTTGTTACTGTTTTTGGCATATCAAATACACCACTGGTAGCTTGCCAGGCTCTGCCGTGCGAGCGGGATACTCTTGATAGCTTGCCAGGCTCTCCAAGAGGGATGGAGGAATCGAACCTGGGTCGGCCGCATGCAAGGCAAACGCTCTACTAAGAGAAAATTTGTGGAAATTGTTATTTGTCACCACAGGTTCCGTAAGTCCTGTGGAAGAGTTCCCAGGCTGCTTGTTGCTAGTGACCTCTGTGTTGTTTTCGTTTGTCGGGCTTAGGTGTCTTCTGTGAGATCTTCCCTTTCACTTGGTGTGCTCCTACAGGAACTGCACTACCGTGGAATCGAGAGGCATACAGAAACTTCAGGGTTTGTAGGATGGTGAGTCAACCCGGTGGGCGGCTGTGGGAGCTGGGAGTTGCTGCCAGGGCTTCCAGATCTGTCTGCTCCCGCTCCGAGAAGACCCCCGAGTTCTAAGCCTGAACACCCAGAGCCTGACATTTTCATGGTTTGGCATCTGCAGCGATTAGTGGGGCGGTGCAGTTGGGCCCCGGCTCCTCCCGCGTGCACCCGGAGTTTTCAGCGGGGGGGATTTTAGCTGCGTGACCTGCGTCTCCTCGGAGATGAGTCCTGGGTTGGAAGGGCAGCGCTGGTGGGCGAGTCACCATGGCGGGCAGCTGTGGGAGCTGGGCTGAGCAGAATATTTACAAGATTATCTTTTCTTTTCCCAGAGTGAAAAAAATTTTTTTATAATTTTTTATTAATGAATCACCATGAGGTACAGTTACCGACTTACAAACTTTCGTGCTTGTGTTTCAGTCATACAATGCTCGGGTACCCATCCCTCCACCAGTGCCCATTCTCCATCCCCGATGGTCCCAGTATCCCCCCACCACCCCCACCTCTTCCTCCCACCCTATTCCGCCTCTGTGGCAGGGGATTCAGAAAATAATTCAAATAAAAATGTGTTTACCAGTTAGATTCTAATAAAGCAAGAATAATTTTAGTTTGAATATACACTTTTATTTAGGGCAGTACACATATATTTGTATATTCACTGTATCATTGTATCACTGTCATCCTGTTGCTCATTGATTTGCTCGAGTGGACACCAATAATGTCTCCATTGTGAGACTTGTTACTGTTTTTGGCATATTGAATACGCCACAGGCAGCTTGCCAGGCTCTGCTGTTTGGGCGAGATACTCTTGGTAGCTTGCCAGGCTCTCCAAGAGGGATGGAGGAATAGAACCAGGGTTGGCCATATGCAAGGCAAACACCCTACCCACTATGCTATCACTCCAGCCCACATATATAATATTTTGGTAATTATATTTTATACTAATTCTAGAATCTAACCTGTGGATTCTGTGAAATTCATGAAATTTAGCACATACATTTTTGGATTTTCAACTACTTATTCTCATGGAGAAAATTATTTGTAGACTTTTCCATTTATTTTTCCCATGACGAGAGGCTTGACAGTATGCATAGTATGACTGAGTGGATGAGCTGAAATTCTTGGAAAGGGAAGGTAGTGAGTAACTGTAAAGCCTTCAGTGCTTAAGGCACTCAGTATCTTTTTTGCAGCTGTTAGTATGTTTGTAGAAGGCACCTTTAATAACTGGCTTTTCCCCTAAACAGCCATCCCAAATAGGAAATAGTTTTCTTACTTTAGGCAAATTCTATTTGTCAAATTTCTTTATTGTGCTTAGTTTGGGGCAGTTATTTATCAGAGACTGTCACGAAGAGACGAGCCACACAATAAGCAGCGTCAACGCCATGACAGGCGGCAGAAAAGAGAAAAATCAGCAAGGCCTCAGGTTCAGTTCCTGGAACTGAAACAGTTTTGGTTTCCCAGAAATCAAATAATCAGAAACTAGCCAACCAAGACGCTACCTGGAAAGTTCGTGGGCCAAGCAAGTGGACTCAATCAATCACCGTGTGTGGTGTCAGCACTGACTCGTGCCAGAAATTGTCTTTTGTTAACTGCAGAGAAGGAGCAGCTTATGTAACCATAAGATTTAATGCCCTCTGAAACTAGACTTCGGGCTCTTGTCCTGAGGCCACTGCATGGGTGGGGACTTGGACCCTAGCTCAAGCTAGCAATCAAATTCCTTGCTTTTGCATCACAGAGTGGTCTCTTCTATCTCGACCCCACTTTAACAGTCAGACCCTGACTTGTAAATAAACCTTGACTTTCCTCCTAAAATCAAACATTACTCCGGTAACCTTACTATGATTTTCTTGGCATAACAAATGATGAATGGTCAAAATACGTGATCTTCAGTTAGATTCAAGGACTGTTTATTGAGGTTGTTTGCAAAATTGCCTGTAAGGGAAAATTTTATGTTTACTTTTATTTCACTTATGTGTCCATCCACAAATTTTTGAGTTTGTGTTATGTAATATCCAGAAAGAAACTTCAGGATACACATGTGACTGGAACATAAAACTTGATTTCAGAGTGTTCACAGATAGCTGAAGAAAAAAAAAAGTACATGGACCAATTAAAATATGAGAATAAATGAGGTACAAGTGAATCATTCAGTTCAAGGTTGAATGCTTAGAGTTATGGATTTTGTGTGAAAAATAGCAAAGTGGTATTTTCTGTAGCTTGCCTAGAGTACAGGGGAATGAAGTTAGAGACTCAAAAATTAAAAAAAGAAGGGATGAGGTCAACAGAAAGTCTTATAAGTGTTAGAGAATTTTAGCTTAACTCTTTAAATGGTATGTTTATTGATAGTAATTTAGGGAAAGATGTTCTACACTAATTCACAATTCAGGAAAACAGGAGTAGGTGTTTGGAGAATGTATTGCGTATTGGAAGGGTTGAGGAAATAAGTTAGAACAGTGAGATGCATTTTCATGCATGATGTGTCATTTTAGAGACACATTTTATCAGTGTGTCTAAAACAGAAGCAAAATTTTTGTAAGTTAAATAGTAAAGGACTTGAAAGGGAAGTAGAAGGATGGATTAATCTGGGACGGAATGGAGCTGCAGTGTTTCCCTTGAATGGGGCAGAAAAGTAAGGGGACATGTCTGCCCAAAGACTAGCTTGGGGATCAAACTTGGTTGGTTGTTTGCAAGGCCAATGCCTTCCCCACTGCGCTCTGGCTCTGGTCCCAAGACTGTGTTTCAGAGTTCCAACGGGGCTGTGGGCTGGTAGTAGGAAGGACCGGACCAGGAAACCGTGGGAGACAGTGGCAGGCAGCATGGTGTACAGTGCACGGAGCCTGCTGGGGGCCAGAGGCCAAGGATGACTGGGAACACAATAGTATTGGCAGAGGAGTACCATAGAATTTTCAGGGTTGAGAACTTAAGCTATTTAAAAGCAGGTGGAGAAAAATGGAAACTGGAAGTACACGGATTCATTTGAAGTATGCCTAAGCCAGCAGCCCTCTATCAGCGGATAGCCTCTAGCAGCCTTCTCCGTAAGAGGGACCTTAGTGTTTATATCACAAAATGAAAACTGTTGTTAGGTTCTTAAAAGCCCAGTGCAAAAAACAGAGGCTTGGAAAGCTAAATGTTGCAGTTTTTATTGCTGTGTAACAAACTATCCAAAACTTAGCGATTTAGAGCAATAATTTTTATTGCTGAGGGTTCACTGAACTCAGCTCAAGATTTTCATGTATTTATGACTATGGGTGGAGTCACGTGACAAGGGATAACTGGGGCGGAGTGGGGGGTAGAGTAGAACAGCAAGGAGGGCTTTTGTCTTGCATGCGACCAACCCAGGGTCTATCGTCAGTATTCCCTGTGGCTCCCTGAGTACGGCCAGAAGTAATTCCCATGCTCAAAACCAGGAGTAACCCCTGATCATTGCCTGGTCAACCCTGATCATTCTGGCTATTGTGAACACAGAAGTGCAGATGACATTCTGCCATGTGTTTGGGGGCTCCCAGGATATATTCCCAGAAGTGATAATGCTGGGTCAAATGGGAGCTCCATTTCTAGTTTTTTGAGAAATGTTCATATTGTTTTCCAAAAAGTCTGGACCCGTCAGCGTTCCCACCAAAGTGAAGGAGAGTCTCTTTCTCTCCACATCTGCGCCAGCACTGGTTGCTCTTATTCTTTTGGATGTGTGCCGGTCTCTGTGGTGTCAGGTGATATCTCGTTGTTGTTAATTTCTTTTACTTTTAAAAATCTTCCTTAGCGTCTCTCTCTTCACAGAAAGGTGAACTACACATGAGAGGTCTCCCTTGTACATGCATGACTGCTCTCCCAGTGTCAATCCAAGTGCCAGGCACAACGAAAATAGTAAAAAAAAATACTCAAGAATAAAATAATGAGGTGATGAGCGGTTAGCCCAAACTTTCCACCTAACTGATAAGTTAGAAATGATGGTGTGTGTTTATCTCCGTAATGAAAAAAAAAAGATAAAACAGATAAATGGGACTACACCAATCTAAGAAGCTTCTGCACAGCAAAAAATGCAATAGTGTGAAAGGACAACATGGAACAAAACATATTTGTGAGCCATACACACAATAAATAGCAAAATAACAAAGGAATTGCTCTAACTCAAAAATAACAACCATCATACTCTAATTTAAAATGGGCTAAGGATTTAAACTGATATTTTCTCCAAAGAAGACTAAAAATATTCAGCATTTTACATGAAAATATAGTTTGCTAATCATCAGTAAAAGACAAAGGAAAACCAAAGCTAGTGTGTGACCTTGCGTTCCAGGGCCATTGTATGTAGTCCTGGTGGCACCTGAACAGAACTTAACTCAAGAACTGGATAAAGCCACTATAAAAAAACAGTGAAGTGTAGAAAAATAATAAATTCCCATTGATAGATAAATAGATTAAAATAATTGTAAATTATTTTACAATTAAAATAATTGTAAAATAATTCTACCATATGGTAGAATATTATTCAAATTAAAAAAAACTTGCAATATGGATGAATACTGAGGATATTTCAGCCAGAAAACTTCGAGTACCTGAAATTTTCAGCAGATCGTGTTTCAGGACTTTAAGCATAAGAGGTTATTTCCATATTATTTTTTCTTTAGTACCCAAGCATATGTGGTAGGAGACTTAATTTTAAGTTTCTCTTAATTACAAATAAACTTTCAACTGTAATTTTTCTCCTTTTTTTTTTTTTTTTTTTTGCTTCTTGGGTCACACCCGGAAATGCTCAGGGATTACTTCTGGCTCTGCACTCAGGAATTACTCCTGGCGGTGCTCAGGCGACCAGATGGGATGCCGGGGATTGAACCCAGGTTGGCCACGTGCAAGGCAAATGCCCTCCCCGCTGTACTCCAGCCCCTCAACTGTAATTTTTCTACATGTTAAATATTGTTTCTCTTCTTTCGGGTGGAAGCATGAATGGAATTCTGACAACTAAGCTGATTTTAGTTTAATATTAGGTATTTGAGATCTTTGCAAGCATAGATGCTTATTACTTTCAGAGATAGTTTTTAGTTATGTGTCACTATCATTTTATGCAACATTTTATACTAGTTTATATTTTCTATTAAGTGCATACTTTTCTAATATAACATATGCACATGTTATATATAAAACATTCTTTTGTACAACAAACATAGTGTGTAAGTATGTTCCATCTCTGAAGATGTTGTCAAAGGGAAAACTGAACGTTAATTTAGAAATTAAAATATTCTAGAGTTTTTAGTTTATTTTCTTAAAAAACAAGAAACTTCAAACTTCAAAAAAATGACACTTTTATAGCGTGTTTGTTTCCTTAGATTGGTTCAAAAAATAAATTTAGGTGTTAGTGGAACTTACCTATGTTCCTTAATAACTTCCTTTCTCTGAATCATGCCCCTGAGTGTGGTGATATTTGTGTGAAGCAATTTCCCGTTTCCTAATTTGGGGATTATGTGCTCCAGTTTTAGACACTTCCCACATGAACAGTTAGTCTCTGCACGTTATCAGCCACCTAGGTTATTAAATGGAAGTGATGAGAGTCTCGAGACTGGCTCCACGGTACCGGGAATGAGGAGCATGGGACACTGAGGTCCTTCTTGCGCTTCTCTTCTCCGGCCAGCTAGTCCGTTTGAGAACTGAGCTTGCTTTACACCCTGCACATAAGGAGCATCTTTTGAATAGAAAATAGGTCAAGAGTAGGACACGCGGTGCTTGTCCCGCCGTGGCTTTAGGAAGTTAGTTTCATTCCCTCCCAAACAGACACAAAACTGACCTTTTCTCCCAGAAGCTGCCGTCTGGCTGCAGAGACAGATGCCGGAGACAAAGGGTCATGAGAGCCATCAAGGGACAAGACATGTCTCTGTTCGTGTGGGGAGGAGGAGGCCCACGTCACTGAAAACCGCTTTGGAAAGATACCACTGATACAAGGGCTTTTGAGTTGTGACTTAGTATGTGCCTCAGCCTTTTGGGGGCAGAGGTCGGTGTTAGGAAACCTTTGCAGGTCTCAGAGGTGGGGGTTAGGGAGTATTCTGGTGACCAGCTCAGCGTCGTCCCCTGGATTACATTTCACCTGGTCAATGATGTCACTCCCATAATCAGAGTGATTAATTCACTCAGTTTTGCTGAAAGTAGGAAGAATTGGGAGGGAAAATAAGAAATTATATAATTATTGGAACATCTTAAACTATTTTTTTTTTTGGGTCACATCCAGAGATGCACAGGGATTACTCCTGGCTCATGCACTCAGGAATTACTCCTAGTGGTGCTCCGGGGACTATATGGGATGCTGGGAATCAAACCTGGGTCTGCCTTGTACAAGGCAAATGCCCTAACCACTGTGCTATCCAGCCCCTTGTACTCTTTTGAATAAGGATTTGGATGAATTATTACTTGACTTAGCATGAGTTCTTCAGGTAAGAATGAAATACCGTAAGGTTTTGCCTTGATTGACCAAGTGTCTACCCCAATTTACTTTTCTGCATTCTAAAACAGTAACAAGAAGTCTCACAATGGAGACATTACTGGTGCCCGCTCGAGCAAATCGATGAGCAATGGGATAATAGTGATACAGTGATACATTACTAGAGCATGATGGAGAAATGATACTAAATTCAAATTTCTCATTGTATTTATAACTGTTGTTTTTAGTTCGGGTTGGGATTTATCATACCTTCTTTCAGAAATGTCTTGATTCTGAATTTTTTGGCCACCTACCATGCAATGCCTTAAGCTGTATCCTTTTACTAACTTATGTGTTATGTTTACACATGTCCGAAAATTTATCACACCCAGTCATGCCCAGTCTGGAGCCCTAAGCTTCCACATTGAGTAATTTAAACTATACTACAAATATTAGCCTTCCAACTACTTACTTGCCTTTCTCAAGGACATACAGCAATACTTCTATGCATCTAGTTCACTCTTCATGCTATCTCTGACCCTCTCAGAATTCTGGGAAATTATCACTATGTAAATAGGAAAAATAATCATACTGACTTGTGTATATAAGTAATTTAAATACTTCAGGGACTACCACAGGTTACCAAAAAATAAAAACAATGAACCTGCACATAAAATTCAGTATTTGGAGGTGATGTGCAGACATTTTGGGAATACATTAAAATTTTTTAAATTGTATCAAGTGGATGTCCAAAATCTGTGGAGTTTATGTGCTTCAAAAGACGAAGCACTTAACCTTTGTAGGGGGAGATCAGATCCTTGGGTAAGTGACTTACTAAACGAGACTTACACCACTGCTGGCTAATAGTAAGCCCTCTAAAATGTCACTTGTTTTCCCCTATGTGAAGGCACTCTGATCATTGGAAATATGATCTTCACGTGGATGACATTTTTAAATGAACTGGAGTGTTTAATTTGTCAGTTTGTAACAATTCATTGTTTCTTCATATTTCTGAGTAGCTTTTCCGTGTCAGTCTCAGTTCTGTGAGGTGAGGATTCAGTGGAAGATGAAATCGAGTTATGTCCTTAAGTGTATCTCAGTCTAATGGCAACAAGAAATACTAAAAATAGTCGCAATGAAGTGTGATGAATGCTATGATACAGAAGTTTCTGTTGCTTTGGGAGTATGTTTTGGGGCACTAGTAGCTCAGAGACAGGATTTATGGCAGGGTTCATTTTTGTGGTGATACTTGATACTATATTTGGAGGTCAGCTCTCCGTGGACTATTTTAATTTCAATCTTCATTTTATTTTGTCTTGGAAAGAACAAAGTTTATACTCACTGGAATTATAGACTTGGATTTGTTTCCCCATAATTATTGTATCTGTGCATGCATTATCTCATGTGGACTTAAAAAATACCTAATACGTAGCACTAGCAGCACGGTGGATGTTTCATTAGAAAGTTCTGTTCCAAATACATCTGGTTTTATAATATTAAATAAATGGAGTATCAAAAACTTGGTTTCTTGATTGAGGTACAAAATGCATATATATGTTCAGTTTTGTATCTCTAGTGCTATTTTATTTTCTCATTTTAGGTTTGGATGCCAGGTATAAAAGCAAAGATGGTCACAATCATTACGCCTTTTGAAATGTTCATTAAAAATTTTGTGTGACTGTAGACATAACTGTGTGGGCAAGGCACTTGCATGCAGTTGACCTGAGTTCACATATCCCCGGCATCCCGTTGGGTCCTCCAAGTACCACCAGGAGTGATGCCTGAGTGCAGAGCCAGGAGTAAGGCCTGAGAAACACCAGGTGTGGCCCAGAAATAAAACTCAACAAAATTTTGTGTTCAGTATTAAAAATCCTAGTGTGATAGTTTAGAAAGATTAATACCTAAGAGATTTAGGTAATCTGTGTGGTTTTAAAATAAAAGTATTCTTACTAAATACTATAAAGATAGTGTCTGGCAAAAAAAAAATCTAATTTAAAGAGATTGCACTTTATCATTACATAATGTGTTTCTTTTGTTCAGAGTATTATTCTGGTACTTATGAGTAGAGGTAGCTCTATTTTATTCACCCTAAGTATTGCATAATGTTTTATTATATGAATATATTATTTATTCCCCATTTACAAACATACCAAACATTCACATTTTGGTTTGCTTTTGCTGTGAATATTATACAGACATACCTTGAAGATTAGAGCAGTTTTGATTCTAGATCATGAACATATGTTGATGCCTGTGCATCTATTTGTGTCTGCTCACAAAGGTGAGTTACCATAAGTTTAATTCTCATACTACAGTTTTGGGCCCATAAAAAATAATTTTTTGATCCCTATTTCAAATCTGTAACTAAATATATAATTTACTCCTTTAACTTTCTAAAGTAATTTATGTTAAGTGCATATGTTCAAGTGTATGGCTAGACTAAATCCTAGTCATACACCTTTTCAGTTCAGTTAATTTTTATTATTCAAAGCAAGGATTCAATTGAATAAATTCCATTATGAATTGCTGACTGCTGTATGGTTGGAAACAGTTTTGCTTCTGTTTTAGTTCCATTGTCACTGGGTCTCCTGGGGATTTTATGGATACCTTCCTTGGATTTAATATGTTGCCTATAGTGAATTTAATTGCAGCATTTTTTTCAGTATAGTATACTTTGAATTAAAAAATTCTAGTTCACATATTGAAATGTCAACATAACACACTCAAGAGCTAGGACTTACTGATATTTGAAAAGAAATACATTTCAAATACTTTAAAAGAAACATCTGCACATTCTAAGTATTTCTGTGAAGTTCAGAAGAGCAGAATAGAAGCTGATTTGACCTCTGCAGTACTTCAGGAAAACAGTTACCAGGAATCTTACGTAAATGCAAAATTCTCACTGGGTTACATGTATTACCTGTATTACTGCCATAGAAGAAGTGGTCATTTGACTGAGTTTATTAAAATTGAAATTCTTTGATAGCATAGCTGTATTTTATTTTATTTATTTATTTTTTTAAAAATAAGCATAGCTGTATTTTATTAATCACTGCTATTTGAAGTGATTAATAAAGAGGTACTTGGAAAGAGTGGATAATACAAAACAGTAGAGAATCTTGTCACTTAAATGGCATTCCTTGAACAAAAAAACACCTTAGCTCCCCTAATAATAGTTGACTGGTCTTGTAAGATGCTTCATATCACTGACCACAACTGCAGAGAGAACTCTGGAAAGGTAAATGTTATGCCAACATTTTCTAAAAGTCATATTGGCTTATACATTACAATTCAATGAACTAAGTGTTTCTACAAACACAAAAAGGTCCATAAAATCTCAGATGAACATAGTCCTTCCATGTCTATGATCTTTTCCCAGTGGGCCTCAGATGTAGAAAGGTTGAGACCGTTGATCTACATGACATGAAAGTAGTAATGACCAGACTGAATTTTAGCTAACCCTACAGTAAAACTTATTTTGCCACATTTTTACTATTAAAAGTTCATATTTGAAAAACTTTTTCAGTAAGATTTATTAAACACAATGAATGCAACTTACCATTTTTCTTCATAAAAGCACTATATATATATATATATACATATATATATATATATATATATATACCTGATGCTTTTATCATCAGGTATATCACTGTCACTGTCATTCCGTTGCACATCAATTTTGCTCGAGTGGGCACCAGTAATGTCTCCATTGTGAGACTTGTTGTTACTGTTTTTGTCATATTGAATACACCACGGGTAGCTTGCCAGGCTCTGCCATGAGGGCAGGATACTCTCAGTAGCTTGCCAGGCTCTCCAAGAGGGGCAGAGGAATTGAACCCGGGTTGGTTGCATGCAAAGCAAAGACCCTACCTGCTGTGCTATTTCTCCAGCCCATATATTTATATATGTGTATATATATATTTACATATATATATAAATGTTCCTAGTTTGTTTTTGAAATAAATATATGACTTACATTTATTGGTTTCATAATGGGGTGAGTCTTTCTTTTTGGTAGTTATAGCAGGGACATTTATTCCAAATCACCATTATGGCATCTTTAAATGTGTACTCTAGAATGAGTTGTCTCTTGATAACCCATTTTTCTGATTAGAGTCCATAGCCATTGTGGTTATATGTCATACAGAGAAATAAAATATTGGACTAGGTCCAAATTATCCCAGTGATTTGAGATTTAATTTTTTATATAAGGGATTCAAACTCAAGGGTTCATTGAAACCTTTGAATATTTGTTGTACTCACAGCTACATACATGCTTGTTGAGAGTCTGAGTGATTACGAGAACAGAATACTGCTCCAGTACTCAGGAACCACTTGCCCCATCTAACTAACCATTTATCTAACCTGATATTGATAAGTTGACTTTGGTTATTAACTTATAGCCTGTAGGTTTGTTTGCCTCATTTGTGAAATGAAATGCTTAGACTGGCATCAGATCCTATGACTTTCCTTCTTATTTTTGTTGTGTATATTCCCAAATTTGTCATTTAGTTGTACTATATATGCATTAATTTTTATTTAGGTACTGTAATTTACAATACTGTTGATAAGCTTCAGGTATACAGTGTTCCAAGAAGACACTACTACTGGCCTATCAGAGTACCCTCCCACCAATGAGTTTTACCTATTGTTTCCTTAGGATGTACTTATGTTACTTTAAAGTGCCTTATTCGCTAACAAAATTTAAAGTTGTCATGCAATTTTGTTCTGAAAAATTTCAGTAATGGCATTAAGATGTACTTTTCAGGGTTATTTTAACTAAGCATTTCATTTCTGAAAACTGATTCTGCTTTGACAACTGAAGCAAAGGCTTTGAAAAACATCTGACCTAGGAGCTTGTCCCAAAGCCATTAAAATTTTTTTCTTAGTATTTCATAAATAAATGAGTAAAGAAAACTAAGATGTTTTATTTAAAATTTTTAGTAAATATTTAGGGAAATTGTAAACTATCCAAGTCTCAATTTTAAAAAGTGCGCGTTCTTTACCAAGTATTGCAAATAGTCATAAATAATTGTGTCATTGCTTTAAGATTAGGAAGCTCATTAAGCCATTGTAACTTCAGTTTAAATAGCTTTTGTTGCTAAGGTATGACATGTGTACATAAAAGTATAATTTCATAAGGGAATAGCTTAACATTATTACAAACGGAAACTGTTATGTAATTATCCCTTAAATTAAGAGAAATAACAATATCAGAATAAGAAGATGTATTTTTACATCTTGCTGACTTTTTTTTTCTTGCTGACTTTTTTAATGATACTTCTCTTGATTAATACATGTGGTATTTGTATGTGATGTGAGTTTGTTCATATATATGATGGCATTTTATGATTATGCTACAATTTATTCCATATCTGATTCTTTCTAGTATTAGGCTACTATAACTAATGCTACTTTGGACATTATTGCACATATCTTGAAAAAATATGTACATATACAACATACACTGTTCTGGGGTTTTGTATTGCTAAGGCTGTTTTAAATTTTTAGCATGGGTTTTGTTGGCTAAAAATAAAACCATGCAACTATTTCTGTTTTCAAAAGTAGGATCATGTCTGTAAGGACTATGTTTTTTTTTGTTGTTGTTGTTGTTGTTTTGTTTTTTGGGTCACACCTGGCGATGCACAGGGGTTACTCCTGGCTCTGCACTCAGGAATTACTCCTGGCGGTGCTCAGGGGACCATATGGGATGCTGGGATTTGAACCCGGGTCGGCCGCGTGCAAGGCAAACGTGTAAGGCCTATGTTTTAAAAATAATTTAAAAATAGAAATTTATATGTAGGCATACTTTCTGTCAAATGTTTTCCCTAGTATTCCTATTTTCATACTACTTATTCATATTATTATTACTACTATTATCATGCTAATCGTCTCTGTATCATTCCAATTTTAGTATATGTGCTGCCAAAGTGAGCACGATAGTACAGCGGGTAGGGCATTTGCATTGCATGAGGCCAACCCGGATTTGACTCCTCTGCCTCTCTTGGAGAGCCCGTCAAGCTACCGAGAGTTTCCCTCCCACACGGCAGACCTGACAAGCTACCCGTGGCGTATTTGGTATGCCAAAACCAGTAACAACAAGTCTCACAATAGAGACATTACTGGTGCCCACTCGAGCAAATTGATGAAGAACGGGATGACAGAGCTACAGTGCTACTATCTATCACCATGATTGTTACTGGGGGTGAGGTTGTTGTTCATAGGATATATATTATTTGGGATATATTTAGTTAATTTTAGTACATGCTGCAAACAAGTTTTTCCAAAATGACTTATAAGCCCCCCAAAGTGGAAAATACTCTATTATAGGTATTTGAAAATATTTATCTATTATATGTGGTGCTATTTTATAGCATTTTTTAGATAGAGAAACTGAGCTTCTTTTCAGATTTTATTCATTATTTGATAGTCTTTCAGTTTTGGTGAAATTCTCTTTCAGGACTAGATTCTTTTTTCTTCTGGGGTGCTGGATATTTTAATTTTTCTTAAAACATTGACCTATATGTTGCATATAAAAATCTCCCAATCTGTAGGAGCATTTTCTTCTTTAGTGGTGCCTTTTAACAAATAAAAATTGTGGAGTATAATGTATTCATGTTTATAAAATTTCTATGGTTAATTCGTTTTTATGTCCACTTAATGTTTTCAACAGCTTCATGCAAAGAGTTTCTAGAAACACTATTATTCTGTCTTTCATTGAACAATTTCCAAAGTGTATTGTGTGATGCCAAGATGAGGTCAGTAGGAAGTTAAAGCAAAAAAGAAGAATTATTGTTGTAATGAACAGAAAATATTTCCTCTGTGTAAACTTATGTAATTTTGTGACTATTAAAAATCTTTGTGTTGCATTGGAGGGTTGAGTTTAAGGACTATTTTTTTCTAAATATTAATGTCACTTTTGACTTTTACAAAAGAAAGTCATCAGAGGAATTTCTTAATGTTGTATGTGTACAGCGTCACTTCTGTTGCTCACTGCTGGAACTCCACTGAGAAGTTGTCAAAGCAATACTTGTTATTGTTAGAATGAAATACTGTACTTGGTATTTTTGGAATTATTTCTTCTTTTGTTGTGTTTGATTTCTCCCCTGTGCCAGAAAGATAATTTATTCAGATTGTTAAAGATAAATCGTTTAATATGCTTGAGAACCATAAATTAGTTTATAATTTATTAAGTATTTAATAAGAATAAACTAAAAGTAATCCAAAAATAAGGTTGCTTTTTCAAGCCTCTTTATTTCCTCTGCTTTTCCCCTCTGGAGAAGCCCACGTTCTCTCTTGAACACATATTCCTCTTTCTCTGCCCTCATATCTTCCCCAAAAATTCTTTCAAAAGAAAAAGCCTAGCTTGTTTCACTGAAAAATAAATAAAAATAATCCAAAATAAGGAAAATAAATCTGATAGGGAAAAAATGGGCAAATAAGAAAAATGTGGCTTTACCTGAATATAAATTAGTGGTTTTTCGTGGTTGTAAAGAAAGTGGATGTGTAGAGTCTTCATGTATGTTTCCAAACACAGTTCACACAAGTTACATACATACTTTATATCAGATTTCCTTAACCCTTTCAGCAGTCTTGCAATGAATATAATGATTTCTATTCTATAATAGAAAACTACTATTAAAAGAAAGGTAAACTATAAAACAGAGTTCTTCCCATGTATCTATAAAACATATGGATTTTATAGATACAATGTTAAGCAACTTTCATGACTTCATCTTTTCTAACAGCTGCATAGTATTCCATTATGTTGCTGTACCATAGTTTCTTTAACCAGTCTGCTAGTGAATCAGTGATATTTTACTGTCATAGGGGGTAAGCTAGACTCAGTGATGTGCAGTGCTCTTCTTGGATCTGTGCTCAAAATTATCCCTAAGTATTCTCAGGTAGCCAGGCATATGCAGTGCTGGGGATCCAACTTGGCGTGGCCATGCGTCAGGGCAAGTACCTTGATCCCTCTTACTTTAGTTTCCATGGTCTTCAACTTTGGTTTATTTAACTGTCCTATAGTACGTTATGAATTGGGTTCAATGTTCTAGAATAATAAAAATATAAAGTTTATTACTTCAAATTGTGAAACCCAAATTAATACAGTTTCTAGACTTTTGAGTCAGATCTACCTTATGGAGCTGAGACATTCCGATCCGGACAGGTAAGGTGTTCATGCAGGGTTGGAGAAATGGGCTGAGGGAATGCTGTACATTCTTTAATCCCTGCATTCTTTAACCCCTGGCACTACTGTTACCCCCTGGGCACAGAGTCAGGTGTGGGCCCTGAGAATCACTGGGCAGGGTATCCCTCAACAAGACAAAAATGAAAAAGACATTCATGTATATAAATAGGCACACACACGGTTATCATATATTCCTTCTTGGCCAATTTTAGACTTATGCATCTGAAATTAATTAAAATACAGCATGCATTAACATGCTAATGTTTATTTAGGAGAATCATAGTTTGTGGATGCGGCTTCATTTGGTGATCTCAGTTAAAGCCTAGACAAAGGAAAAATAGCAAACTGAAGTATTGGAGGTAACAGAAAATTAAGGGGTAGTAGCAGTGGAAGTGAACCAGGATTCAGTTGGCTACCAGGACCTTATGATCTCACCACAGTAAGTTGAACATGAGAACACAGTTTTCCCCATTTTAAACTGTTTTAACAGGAAAGGGTGCTTAATGACATGAACACATTTTTCTCATGGTCAACATGTGCATCTGCAGGACCAGTCATCGACTCTGAGTTCTGGGCAGGAGAAAGGCTTGCCTCGGAATAGGTGTGTATCTCACGGGTGGTGTACATGGCCATTCCAGAGTCTAGAGAGTGTCCTGGCCCTGCTCTCAGGACAGCTGCTCTTGTATGTTCATTGCAGCACTGTTCACAATAGCCAGAATCTGGAAACAACCCGAGTGCCAGAGAACAGACTGGTTAAAGAAACTATGGTACAGCAACACAATGGAATACTATGCAGCAGTTAGAAAAGATGAAGTCATGAAAGTTGCTTATCAGTGGATGGACATGGGTATCATGCTAAGTGAAATGAGTCAGAAAGAGAGGGACTGGCATAGAATGACTGCACTCATTTGTGAACTGTAAACTAACTTAGTATGAGACTAACACCCAAGAACAGTAGAGACAAGGGCCAGGAGGATTGCTCCATGGTTTGGAAGACTGCCTCATATGCTGGGGGAGAAGGCAATTGGAATGGAGAAGGGACTGCTAAGTCAGTGATGCTAGGAGGGATTGTGCGGGATGGGAGATGTGTGCTGAAAGTAGACTAAGGACCGAACTTGATGGCCTCTCAGTGTCTGTATTGCAAACCGTAATGACCAAAAGTAGAACGTAAGAAGGAAGGTGCCTGCCACAGAGGCAGGGGGTGGGATGGGCTGGGGATGGTGGGAGGGGTACTGGGGACATTGGTTGCGGAAAATGCACACTGGTGGAGGGATGAGTGTTCAAACATTATATCACTAAAATTCAATCATGAAAGCTTTGTAACTGTATCTCATGATGATTCAACCAAAAAAACAACCCACAAAGCTTTATAAGGAATAGTCTGAGATTTACCAAAAAATACAAGGATTATAAATGATATGATCATCTTTGATTGTAGATTTAAGTGCTATTGCTATATGTGTGAAGTGTTGTACTCCTCACATCCATTTTGGGTAAATGCTTCTGTCTGACTAATCACCAGTTATATTAGCCTCCGTCACCAGATTGAGATAGTGTTTCTTATTTTTTCCACTGAGAAGTTCCTCCTTCTCTGACCCTTACATGTTAAAGTATTTGAAAGGAAATTACTCTGCAGGGCAGCAACGTAAGGAATGGAAAGTTAGGTTACAGTTTCTTCAGGGAAAAAATGTGCGTAGAGTATATAAAAAATTCATGGAAGATAAGCCTCTTTACCCATCCCCCCTCTGTTTCTTGATTCAGTTATTTCTCTTTATTTTTGGAATCATTTTAGTTGAATTACTGGGAATTACGGTAGTTAATTACACTTTCCGTGCATACATCATTCCAGCACCACAGCGATCACGATAGAAACCTATTCCCTCCGCCAGTGTGCCTCCAAGGCCTCCCAACCACACTCTTCAAGAAAGCCTTTGGTCGACTCTGAATGTCTTATCTATAAGAATGTTTTAAGTTATAATCTCCATTTTGCTGTTTTCTGTAGTTGTGTTACCAAGACACAATTTTTTTATTGGCTTACACCATTTCAAGAACTCATTTAATGTACAAAAACTGTGATGACTTTTATTTATCAATCATATCACCTCACGGGAATATCAGCTTTCAGAATTCCCATACAGAATCCAACTGGGGGCTGGGGAGCATTATAAATCAATCACAAGCAACGGGGAATAAAATGATGAGGGTGTGGTGTCCAGGGGACACAGGAGATTACTGAATGCTTGTCATCTGCCAGCTTAAGTAACGAAGGTGAAACCAGTGTAAGGATACAGGCTGATGCAACCGTCCATTCAGCCTCAGCTTGTTGATGAGTGAAGCACTGCAGGCATTTACTGAGGGGAGATTTTGTTATCTCTCACACGCCTTGGTGTCCACAGTTGTGGCTCTGGACTCCTCAAGGTTCTCGGAGCTCTCTCCGGGTTTGCAGCCTCGCAAGAGTGTTTTTCTACCAACAGAACATTGGCCATAAATGTCTGTAGTCAAAATAACTGCGGCAGTTTTATAAGGCCTGTGAGTGCATATTTCCAGTCTGCTGCTTCTTAAGTTACTGAGAATGCAGAAATAACCAATAGTTTGACCTCTTAAATCACAAATTGGATAGGCTCACCATGAAAGTATATTGTAAATGTGTTCTCCATTATTTAGCTCATTTAACATGCTCGGCAGCAAGCATTCAGATGTTTTAAGATTTTATTTTACTTCACAGAAGGCATTAGATGATTTCTTTTCAAGTCATCAGGGATATTTTAAACATTAGAGTACAATTGGAAGAGTACTAATGGTCGTCATTAACCATCTGCATGAAATGTAGAGTATAAAAGATGCAATAAACTCAGAAATAATTTGGTTGTGTTTTAATCATTTTGATGGTCCTCAATGTGGAAGGTTAACATAACTTGTCCAACCTGAAAAATTATTTGACTAAATAATATCTTAGAGTTAGAAATAATCAGACTCTAATGTGCCCGAGAAAGCTCTTAGTTAAGAACAGGTTTCATTATTTGGGTCTCCAACCAAGGGGGAAGCCCCGTGGTGTATTCCATCAAGATCAAAACAGACTGGAGTTTTTATTGTTTGTGGCCTTCCAAAAGGTGGCCAGGAGGCCCAGGGCCTTGATGCTTCTTGTCCAACCAGGCAGTGGTTCAATGCAAGGGCCCAAGAATGTGCGTGCTCCATGGACCCTGCCCTGGGGATGATCTGGGCCATACCCAGTGATGTTTGGAGGCCTCCGGGACCATGTGGAGGTCTTCTGCACCCTGCATCTGCCCTACTCCCTAGTCATCTCTTCAGATTCAGACAGGCCCTAGAGAGAGTCCAACTAAGGTAAAATCATTTGTTTGAAAGTTTGGATTGGTTAATCACCACTTTCAGTCAAAATGATGCAGTTGAGGGGCGTGTCTTTGTAACAATCAGCAGCGGGTCCTCCTGTGTCTTTCATAATTTTGGACACTGACTGAACAGGGTTTTCTGGGTTTATGTGAATGGGGGAAAATTGAGGAGTGGGTACTCTCTGGGAGGGAGGTGACAGGGAGTGACTCGGGCTGCGTACCTTCACTGGGAGGTCTCAGCACGGCAATCCAAGAAGATATGAATCCAGGCTGACTTTAATCTGGCTCCACAGATCTGTAATGTGAAAAAAAAATTAAGGTTTTTACATTTGGAAATGATTGTCATTGAAAAAAGACCAGTAAGAATGGGAGGTGGGTTAATTCAACACTCAAGTTTTTTATATTAATTTTAGAATATGGAAATATGATTAAGAAAGGATGCCTACTTGACTATTTTTAAAAAGTAAGCTGATTTCTTTTATCTTTAATTTTATTTCTTTGAAATTTTTTTGAAATCAAAGTAAATACAAGCATAAAAAACCTAATCTGTTAATTTCTATCTCTACATTGGAGTCCCTATAGTGTAGCTAAAAACACTATGATAATATAAAAATCATGAAAAAATCTAAGACAGTACAGCAGGTAAGACATTTGCCTTGCACATGGTCAATCCATGATGCCATATTTAGTTCCTCCTAGCATTATCGGAAGTCCCTGAGCACAGTGCCAAGAGTCAGCCATGAGCATATCTATAAGGTGAGTTCTTGCCTTTTGCTGAAACATGGATAGAGCTTGGATGGAATTCAGAGGGTTCCCGTTAAACAAGGTAAGTCATAGGGATACTCACAATACTGGATGATCTTACTTGTGTGCTGTATAAAGAGACAAAGTGTGGGAAGAGATGCTGACCAGTGAAAACTGACCCTTAGACTGACAATGGAACTGAGCTTACAAAGATGGGGGAGGGGGGGGCTGGAGCGATAGCACAGCGGGTAGGGCGTTTGCCTTGCACGCGGCCGACCCGGGTTCGAATCCCAGCATCCCATATGGTCCCCTGAGCACGGCCAGGGGTGATTCCTGAGTGCAGAGCCAGGAATAACCCCTGTGCATCGCCAGGTGTGACCCCCCAAAAAAAAAGCAAAAAAAAAAAAAAAAGATGGGGGAGGGGGTGCACCACACCTGGTGGTACTCAGGGCTTGCTCCTTACTCTGTGCTCTCGGACCGCTCCTGCAGTGCTTAGGGATTATATGCGGTGCAGTAGATCCACCTGGGGCAGACCTCTACTTGCAAGGCAAACCCCTTGACTTTGAATGTCCTAGGACTTAGGCGTTTGAACTGCTGGCTTCACAAGGCACAAGCAAAACTACCGTAAGTAGTGACTTCAACTTATTCAGACCATTTTGTCCACTGTAAAATGCGATCAGTAATACCGAAGAATATTAAACTTAAATTAAAGGAAGTCATCCTGAAGTACAGACCAGTGCGGTTTGGTCTGTAGGGGAGCTATATGCAGTAGTTAGAGGAAGATGTATGAGCAGAGAAGGAAATCTTAAAACTGTTTCCTAAGAGAATATACACCCCGGGAAGTGCAGGCCAGTGGCTTCACTCCTGTCCTGGCTGTGGGGGCCGTCGGGGTCAGTTATCTGTCTGGGCAGTCAGGATCCCCCCTCTGTTCACCACTGACCCACATCCCTGCATGGCAGTCCCCTAACTGGTGACATAATTGCTGATACCCTGTATGTAGCTGGTGTGTGGCTTCGACGGCTCTCCTGCTCTCGTGAGAGTACGGAATCTGGGGGAGAGCACCATAATGACCCTTAAGACCAGAGCATGGGAATTGCATAAAAATGGAGTTTTGCTGTTTGTTACAGTACTCTTCTACTTTATAGGCTTCTGGCCCAGTCCTGCTGGGATGAGAGTTGGAAGTAAATTGTTATTGCTGCATCTGCAAAGTTTAAAAAAGCATCTAAACTAGGAAATTATTCTACTCTGTTCAAACTTGACTACAGAATCCTCAACTATTTGTGTATAAGCTCAAATTATGCATTATTTCTTTAAAGTACCATCTGGGTCCAAAATTGCAGTTCTTTTAGCAGTGGCACAGCTAAAAAGTATTGGTGACAAATCCAGATGCTCTCAATTCCTGCCAAGTCTTCTTCTAAGCCTTTGGCTGTCCCTTTTGAAGGGAAAAAGCTAACTTTATTCAGTGTGGGCCCCGTTCTCTGTAGGAGATAGCATCTTGGCGAATGTTCTAATCAAACCCATGTTCTCCACTATCTTGTACATTAGAGACAACCTTATCTGCTGAAAGTATTGGTCATATAGGATGATTCAATATTATACTCAAGAATCAGAGCTTTGGATGATTCCATTGTTTACATATTTTACTGAACTTTATCTCTAAAAAAAATCTGGAAATTTCATGAAGATTTTTCTGTTTTTTTTTTCAAGTACATAAAACTGCAATAAAACAAAGTCAGTGGAAAACTGCCTTTGGCCGGAAACTTCTCTCTGCTTCCTAATTTTAGTTAACTCAAAAGCTTGTCTTACACAATTATGGAAATAGTGACTCTGGGATTAGACTAATCAAGAACCGTAGAAAGACTAGAATGAATAAAGTAAGTTAGTCATGAATTGTTTTTGAACTTTCATGGAGGTTTGTGTTTCAGTTCATCTTAGTGATGAAAACTCCAGAATATTTAGATTTTGTGCAGTCTGATTTATCAACCATTAGAGTCAAAATGAACTGTTCCTAAACTATCTGCATTTTTCTTGCAAGTGAGAAATTAATCTGTATACAGTTATATTTATCAAAACTTATATACAACTCTTATAAAAGTTTAAACTACTTTAATGATTTCCATTATTATTAAGTTGTATGCTGATGTAATGAAATACTACTAAGGAACCAAAAACAACTGTTTTCTCCTAGGAATTTTACAAAATACAATTTAGGTCCATTAATGTGAGTCATTTTCTCCCTAAAAGAAAAAAAATCAAGTAAATAGTAACAGGTGCTGGGATAGGTAAGAGTCTTTTGTGATTATGATAATGATATTGAAGGATTTAAATGGGAGAATGCTAAGTGAGGAAATGGTGGAAGAGTGGATTGAAAGTTATAATTATAATCCATTTGGGAGAGGAGTAAACTCTCTACTACAAATCATCTAGTTGCTTAATTTGAAATTGAACATGAACCTGAACATATGTTGGATAATCTAGCTAAATGCAATTGTGTTTTATTAAGATTGTGTTAGCCAAAGACTGCTGTATTTTAGATAAGGACCTAGGCCTCTCAGAAAGATAGTATGAAGGGAACCTGTGCTACAAAGAAAAACAAACACTACTTCTTGTTCTTGTAAAATAGACCACGAAAATCTCATTGCACCAACTTGAAGTAACTGAGTAAACTTTCAAATGTGTACCCTTTATTAGAGATAGTCACTATGATGGTTCCTGGAGAGTCCAGGAAGCTACTGAGAGTATCCTGCCTGCACGGCAGAGCCTGGCAAGCCACCCATGATGTATTCAATATGCCAAACACAGTAATAACAAGTCTCACAATGGAGACATTATTGGTGCCCGCTTGAGCAAATCGATGAACAACAGGAGGACAGTGCTACATTGCATGATTATAATTAAATAAAAGATAAAAGTAGGATTGTTGTGTAGATCAAGAACAGGGTGTGTGCAGTTCATAGTTTCGTCCTTGTACTAGTTGCTGGTATGAAATGGTGGCTTATATTTTCATGATAATGGGAATCTTAATGACATGCAAGTTACAATATTTTAATGTATGGGGAATCCTTGAATCCCTTTCTCTCTCTCTCTCTCTCTCTCTTTGCTTTTTGTGTCACACCCGGCAATGCACAGGGGTTACTCCTGGCTCTGTACTCAGAAATTACCCCTGGCGGTGCTCAGGGGACCATATAGGATGCTGGAAATCGAACCTGGGTCAGCCGCATGCAAGGCAAATGCCCTACCCCCTGTGCTATCACTTCAGCCCCGGAAATCCTTTTTTGAAGTACAGTTAATGGCAGGGTTTCATGCACACAATTTTCCAGCACCATGCCCTCCACGAATGTCAGCTTCCCTCCCCCACTGTCTCAGGGCCCACTCCCATACGTACCTCTCCATCCTTTGTAAACTAAGTTCTAAGCATCAATTCTCAAACTCTGTTGCCTTTGGCCAATGGCTGTTTCCTTCTGAACACTTCACTCAGCATGATGCTCTCTAGTTCCATCTACATAGCAGCAAATTTCATAATGTCCCCTTTTCTTATGTAATATTCCATAATTCATAACCCAGTAATATTCCATTATGTATGTGCACTACAGTTGCTTTTCACATTCATCTGTTTGTGGATATTTTTTTTCCAGATCTTGGTTACTGTGAACTAGTGCTGCAACGAATGTAAGAGCATAGGTCCTTTTTGAAATATTTTGTTGTTGTTGTTCCCATAGTGCAGAAAGTGAGAAGTGGTATTTATGGGTCATATGGGAGATAAATATTTAATTCCTAAAGAAATATTGGTAGGGCTTTCCCACAAGGTTGAATAAGTCAATATTACAACTAGAAGTAGATGAAGGTTCCATTTTCCCCACATCCATGCCAGCATTGGTTGTTTTTGTTCTTTTGTATGTGTTCGAGTCTGACTTGTTTGAGGTGATATATCATTGCTGTTTTTATTTACATTGCCATGATGATACTCTGAGATCATTTTTTCATTTAGCTGCTGGCTATCTGTCTTATTTAAAAAGGGGTCTGTTGCTCTTTTCCCCCCATTGTTTGATATTGTTTGGAGTATTTTTGGTTGAGTTTTTTGATTAAATTTTACAAGTGTTTCATACTTCTTTGAGGGTGAGCAAATATTTTCTCCAAGTTTGTGGAGTGTCTTTTCATTTTAATCATATTTTTTGTGTTCCAGATGTTTTAAATTTGATGTAGTCCAATTTGTTTACCTATGCCCTTCTGTTTTCTTGGCCAGTGGCATTGAGTCATTGATAGATTCAGTGTCCTGTAGAGTTTGACTATGTTTCTCCTCAATGTATTTTATGAAATCAGGTCTAATATTGGAGTCTCTAGTCAATTTTTGCTTTGATATCAGTGCATGTTGTGAGATAGTGTTTGCATTCAGTTTTCTACATGTCACTGACCAATTTTTTCTACTCACTTGTGGAAGATTAGTTGTCCATATCCTCGAGGTCTTGTCTCTGGTCTCCTTATTCTATTCCATTGGTCTGAGAGTATGTCTTTATTCCAGAATCAACGCTGTCTTGGTTCCTATAGCTTTATGGTATAGTTCAAAGTTGAGAAAATAGAAATATTCAATGTTCTTTTATCATGGGTTACTTTGGCTCTTTGGTGGTGGTGGTAAAATTCATTACATTATATGAAGCTAAGCAGTATTTGGCCCATGTCTCTGTAAAGTATCCTGAGGGTTTTATAAGGACTTCACTGAATCTCTTGCTTTGGATAGGAAAGTCCTTCTCACAACACTGATCTTTCCAATCTACGAAGAGGGCAGGAGTTTGCATTTCCTTGTATCTTTCTTTATTTTTCAAATAGTGGCTTACAGTTTTTTGTATATATTTCTGATTTTTTGTGTGTGTGCGGAGTTGCCCCCAGTGGAGCTCAGGACTTACGCCTGGTTCCCTCCTCAGAGAATCATATGCAGCTGCTGGGGATCAAATCAGGCATCAACTACAGACAACCAAGCACTGTCACTTCTGTACCATTTCTCTGGCTCACTATAGCTTCCTATGTATTAGTCTTTTATCCCCTTCATTAGGATGATTCACAGGTACTTATGTTTTCGAGGTATAATTGTGAATAGGATTTAAAAATTTTTCTCTTAAAAATAATTTAAAAAATTTCTCTTTTTCCTACTATAATTTTGCATAGAAAAATGTCATGTATTTATTTATGTTGATATTTAACCTGCAATTTTACAAATTTATTAATTATAAGCTACCAAGAGTTTCCTGCCTACATGGGAGAACCTTGCAAACTCCCCATGGTGTATTCATATGCCAAAGCCAGTAACAATGCTGGGTCCTGACCCTGAAAGAGCCTCACTCATTGGGAAGGATGAGTAAAGAGAGGCTTCTTAAATCTCAGGGCTAGGACAAATGGAGACATTACTGAGACTGCTCAAGAAATTCGACATCAACGGGATGATGGTGGTGGTGATGATGATGATGATGATGATGATGATGATGATGATGATGATGATGATGGATGATTAATTACAGGAGATTTTTTTCCCCTAGAGTCTTTAGGATTTTTTTTTCATTTTTCACATTTAGGGTTGGGGGATGGGGCCATGCCATCAGTGCTCAGGTCCTCTTGGCTTTGTGCTCAAGGATACTCCTAGTCCCTGCGGGGTTCTTCCATGAAGTAAGTTCCTTCTATTCTCGTTTTACTATGAGTATTCTAAAAGGGTGTTAGAGCTCAGCAAATGATTTCTCGGCATCTTTTGATAAGGTAAATATTGTTTTTACTTTTCCTTGAATTTATATGGTTTATTACAGTGATTATCTATATTAAGCCATTATTGTATTTCTTAGATAAGTCCTTCCTGATCATGGTGTATGATAGATGAATTGCTGGATTCAGTTTGCCAACATTTTGTTGAGGATCTTTGTGTCTATTTTCATCAGGATATTGGTCTATGATTTTGTTGTTTTAGTGGCGTCTCTAGACTGTAGTGATAGCACAGCACGTAGCAAATCGATGAGCAATGGGGATAACAGTGATACAGTGGTATCTCTGCATTTGGTATTGGGGTAATGTTTACCTCATTGCAACTGAAAGGATTCCTTTCTTTGAGTTTCTGGAGGAGCCTGAAAAGTAGGTTTTCTTGAATGATTTGGAATAACTCATTAGTAAACCCCTCTGAGTCTAGGATTTTTGGGGGGGGGGCAAATTTTGATTAGTTTCCATTTCCTTACTAGCAATTCTGTTCAGGTGCTTTGTTGCCTCTTGATTCGATCTTGGAAGGTAATAACAGTCCAAAATTTCATTCACTTTCTTCTAGATTCCTCAGATTCAAGTCATAGAGATATTCACCGCCATTGCTGATGATCCTTTCACTGTATGTGGTATTTGTCATAACATCTTTTCAGTTTGGGTGTGATATATTGAATTTTTTCTTTCTCTGGAGTTTATATAATGGTTTTCAGTCTTATTTATTCTTTTGAAAAAAAGTTGTTGGTTTTATTGTTCTTTTGAATTGTTTTCTTAGTTTTCATTTCATTGATTTGTGCTCAAAAATTTTATTATTTCCTTTCTTCTGTTTACTTTTGGTTCCTTTTGTTTGTATTTTTTCTAGTAGCTTCAACTATGTTGTTCGCTTATTTATTTGAGTCCTTTTTTTCCTGATGAATGCTTGCGTTGCTATGAACTTCCCTCTTAACATCACTTTTACAGTAACCCATATGTTCTGGTAACTCATGTCTTCATTCTTGTTCGCTTCCAGGAATCTTTTCACTTCTTTAATATCCTGTTTGACCCACTGGCTGTTTAATTTCCAAGTGTTTGAGTTTCTGTTTGTGATTAGTTTCACTTTCAAAGCATCATGATCTGAGTAGGTAGTTGATATGATTTCTGTCTTCTTGATTTTGTGGAGACATGCATTGTGACCCAGCACATGGTCTGTTGTGGATAAATAATGTGTACTCAACTTCTGGGGGATGAAAGACTTACATGTCTACTAGGCCCATCTCTTCTGTTTCTTCCTTTGAGGCCAGTGTTTTTCCTTGTGGAGTTTTTTTTTTCTATCTAATCCAGAAATGAGGGGTGCTAAAATCTCCTACTAATGGGACAATAATACTATAGTGGGTGGGTGTTTATCTTGTGTGTGTCTGACCCAGTTTGATATGCAGTGTGAACATAGCTAAGGAAATAAACAAAAAATCCCACTACCACTAAATTGGTATCAGTGTCTTTCTAAAAGGTATGTTATCGATAGTTTTAAATCCTTTAATGGACTATCATTAGATGCCTATATATATATTGTAGTGTAAGTTCTTGATATATAGATTCCTTAATTATTAAGTACTAACCATCCTTGTCTCTTGTAATACTTTTAAATTTGACATCAATGTTGTGTGATATAAGGTACTGGCCACCCAAGGGCAAATTTTACCTGTTAGATGGATTTCCAGCCTTTGACTTTAAGACATTTCTTTTTAGTTATGTATTTACTTTTTAAAAAAAATTTTATTAGTGAATCACCATGAGGTACAGTTACAGACTGACAAACTTTCGTGCTTGCATTTCAGTCATACAGTGGTCAAGTGCCCATCCTTCCACCAGTGCCCATTTTCCACCACCAATGGTCCCAGCATCACTCCCACTCCCCCACCCCTCCCCACCCCACCCCTGCCTCTGTGGCAGGGCATTCCCTTTGGCTCTCTCTCTCCCTTTGGGTGATGTAGTTTGCAGTAGAGGTATTAAGTGACCATCATGTTCAGTCTATAGTCTACTTTCAGCCCGCATCTCCCATCCCGAACGTGCCCTCCTAGCACCCTTTACTACCATTAGTCCCTTCTCAATCTGAACTGCTTTTTTCCCCAGCATTCGAGGCTGACTTCTAAGATTGTTTTTATCATGACTGTTCACATGTGTCTCTTGTCAGCAACAGAAAATCAAGCTCTGTTTTCTGATTCAGTCTGGACCTCTGGGTGTGTGGATTGGTGTTCTCAGGCCATTGGCATTCAGTGAGATTATTGGAATGAAGGAATTGACTGTCATCATTTGTAGAAATTGAGTTTTTGTGGAGCTATCTTCTGTAGAGGAGCTTTGAATGCTTATGCAATTTAAAGTTTATTGTCCATGAAGCTTTCTATCATTCCTTCGTATCTGAGTGATGACCTAGTTGGATAGCATAGTCTTGGTGAGGTGTCCACTTCATTGAGGCATTTTTTTGTTTGCTTTAATGTCTGTATTATATATATGTAGCCATGTCTTACTACTAAAGCCTCGTTTGATAGCTTTTCTGTGGATCTTAGGGAAGATTCTTTGCATATAAATTCCTCCTTTGATCTTGCTGCTTTAAGTATTCTCTCTCCTTGGGGATTTTCTTTCTGATTGCAACCCGTCTTGTAAGTTTTCTTTTTGGAGGGGACCCGCACCCAGTGGTGCTCAGGCCTTTCTCCTGGCAAGCCCAAGGGTAGCTTCTTCTGGGGAATCATATGGGTGCCAAGAGTTGAGCCCAGGTCAGCCACAGGCAAGGCAAATGCCTTTCACATGGAGAAACTCCCATTTTAGGACCCAGAAGGCAGCTATCCATGAGCCACCAACAGAATTCTCTACAGAAATCTACTCTGATATTGTCATCTCTGTCTTGGACTTGGTACCTCCAGTTGTGGTCACTTAGGTTTCAGGTATGTGAGCACACAGTTTGCTGAGCAGATCAGCTGAGTCCTGTGAACTGTGTCTACTACTTAAAAGGAAGGAGTAGGAACTTCTCTGCGTGTGTAACCCTTCTCACTCACCCATGGAAAGGAGCTCAGACTGAGCACATTGAAAGGGGCCATATTCATTGAAGCTTCTCCTTCTGCGCAAATGACGTTAGTGAATTCACATTCATGTTATGAGAAATAAACAAGTTGCAAGAGAACACAATTGAGCAAATAACAATTGCTCAATGATGCCAGCTATTTTTACAAACCATTTGTACTAGTCCCAAATGTGTCCTTCCCAGTCTGCCCAATGGGAGAATTGAATCTCTGACTCTTAAAAGGAGATTTTGATATTGTTGACGTGACGGGTGTCTATGTCTGTAAGCAAAAATCCATGCCATATTAAATTTTGTAACCTAATAAATTACTTACAGGAAAACCCAGGCTATCAGATCCCAAATACCCATCATCGTTTTCTTTTATTACCATACTGAGTTCCTCCTTAAGGTGGAATTGTCAAGACAGACTCCTATGAATCAGAGGTCTTGCCCAACACCAAACTAATGATTCAGAATATATAAGCAAGAGGAAGGCACACATGTAAGTGTTCCTTTCCTGAGGGGCTATAAACCTTCAAAACCAGCTTCCTAATTGTCCCTTTTCCTACACTGTGAGTTGCAAACAAGTGCTAATAACATGTGGTGTGCATGTCGACCCAGAGAAAGCCACTTTGGTTTTAAGCTTCTTGGTTTTTATATGCATTTAGTCATCCAGAGTAAAAGAATACTGCAGGACTCGTTCACATTCTTCAGTCAGTTGAATTCTATAGCGTGAAAACTTTAAGATTTGTTTATTATAATCTGTATGGACAGACAACACATCCTGTTGAAATCACCCTTTAGGTAAGAACTCCACAGAGTCTGTTATCTGCATGTAAGCTGGGAGGTTTGGTCAGTATCTGGGAACGAGGTGAGCTTCTCCTCCAAATACTCCCTAACTCCCTCCGTTATGCATGGCCTCCTTCCCGAAGTGGAAGAACACAGGAATATTTGAGTCTCTTATACAGGAATGGACTGGAGCCATAGCACGGTGGGTAGGGCGTTTGCCTTGCATGCGGCCAACCCGGGTTCGGTTCCTCCACCCCTGTCAGAGAGCCTGGCAAGTTACTGAGAGTATCTTGCCCGCACATCAGAGCCTGGCAAACTACCCAGCCAAAAACAGTAACAACAAGTCTCACAATGGAGACGTCACTGGTGCCCGCTCGAGCAAAGCAATGAACAACGGGACGACAGTGCGGTGCTACAGTGCTATACAGAAATATTAGTCCCTTGCCTAAATCCAGGTGCTGGTTTTGCTATCAGTGGCTGTGTATGCCTCTCAGACTGCTTTGTCTTTTCCAAGACTTAAAGAAAACAAATAATGTATTTGACATTCAGGCACCTTGATGTACAATACTGCTAATGATAGTTTCCACGTATACAACGCAGCACCACCATCCACCACGGTCAGCTTTCCGCCACCGTTGTCCGATGTCTTCCCCTACATCTTCCTCACCCCCTCAATTCCTAAGTTAAAAAATAATGTTCATGATATTGTAATACACATAGTATTTACAATATCTGAGTCTACTTTTTCAACTTCATGTCATAACACTTGGGCATGTGGGAATGACCAAATCTTCTATATTTTTCAAAATACGCCACTTTTGTGAACTCACGTTTTCTGCTTCCTGTGTCTCAAGGTCTTACCCACTTTTCCTTACTCTGAGTTTCTCTTTTTCTTTTTTTGTTTGTTTGTTTTTGTTTTTGGAGCACACACTGGCTGTGCTGGGGGCTTACTCCACACCGAGTTCAGAGGTCACTCTTGGCAGGCTCAGGGGACCGGGTGTGGGATGATGTGGAGAGTGAACCTGAGACTGATGCTCGCAGGGCAAGTGCCCTACCCTCTGTACCGTCTCTGCAACCCCAACCTGCACGATTAAAGTTTACTGAACAATTTTTAAGTACAAAGTATATAAAATAAAGTTTAAGTACTATAAATCATACTTTTAGAAAATAGGTGTTTTTCTTTGGGCCTCACTAAGACAAATGACATGGAAAAAGTATTTCCTACACATATTAAGTAGACAGAATACCAAATTCATGTTTATAAATACCACACTTATAATATAATTTCTTGAACAATTTGGATGAATTAAAAACATTTACACTGTAGTGTTCAAATTCTTAGTAAGGTAATGATAGCTCCCACAAATGGTAATGTTTCATGTATAATTTCAGACACAAAAATATTAGTATTAGGTAAATTTTCCACGTAAAAATATAGTATAGTTAAAATGATTTTAGCCTTCACATCAAATAAAATCTTTATGTTATTTTATAAAATTACAACTTATTTTTATTTTCCCTCTTCTTATTAAAATTGAATAAAGCAATATATAATTCAAATCTCAAAATTCCTAGTGAGAAAATGCTAATAACATTTTATCATTTACTTAAATTTATAAATTGCCTGAGAGACTTGAAATACAGATGATTTATAGTACTGAGCAATATAGTACTGAAGCTATGGCACTTGCCTTGTATATGGCCAACCCAGACTCAACCCCTGGGACAGCATGTGGTCTTCTGAGCCCTCCAGGACTCATCCCTAACCGAGTCAGGAGTAAACCCTGAACACTGGTGGGCCCCAGATACCCCACCCCCAAATCAATAAAATACAGATGATTTCAACCTCTAGTTTTAAAGTAATTGAGAGAGTCGTAGATTTATTATAATTATTATAGCACCTTAAATGTATATAAGCATAGATATTTATTAGGTAATCAGTTACAGATGATACATAGATGCATGTTGTAAGATCTTAAAAGTTTGTTACATCTATTTACTCTAGTTTAGATACTTTCTAGGAAGATATTTGTTATAAAACCATTCATTTATGAGTTTTAAGATAATAACATCAAAGCATAAAAATTATCATAATGACATATTCACAAGGGAGATAATTATCAACAAAGAAAACATAACTAGTCTTAGGACAATCATGTGCAGGATAAATGGGTTATACTGGAATATATACCTATGTGTTATGAAAATTAATGTATTTTTAATTTTCCCACTTTAAATAACCACGTAGTTGTAATAACAAGCATACTGGTACTCAAGTTCTTTTTCAGTAAAGTTGCAGTGGGTGATTTATCTTCCTAGAAAGTATCTAAACTATAGTAAATAGATGTAACAAACTTTTAAGATATAACAACATGCATTCATGTATCATCTGTAACTAAAAAATTACCTAATATTTATGCCTGACTGGAACAATAGCATAGCGGGTAAAGTGTTTGCCTGCACACGGCCGACCCAGGTTCGATTCCTCTGTCTCTTTCAAAGAGCTCGGCAAGCTACCGAGAGTATCCCGCACACACAGCAGAGCCTGGCAAGCTCCCCATGGTGTATTCAATATGCCAAAAACAGAAACAACAAGTCTCACAATGGAGATGTTACTGGTGCCCGCTCGAGCAAATCGATGAACAATGGGACAACAGAGCAGTGCAACATGTACATTTAAGATGCTAAAATAATTATAATAAATCGACAAATCTCTCAATTACTCTAAAACTGGAGGTTGAAATTATCAGTATTTTATTGATTTGGGGCAGGCATGGGGTGTTTGGGGCCACGCCCCCCAGGGCTCAGGGCTTACTCCTGACTCTGCTCTGGGGAGCAGTTCTGGAGGACTCCGAAGGCCGTATGTTGTTCCAGGGATTTAAGGAGCTGGTGAATGTGAAGTGTGAGAGGAGTGCATGACAGAGTGGATTCTTCACATTGGTTTACAGGCTTCAGTGTTGGTAGGATTTTAGGACGACACCTGCCTCTGAGTGACGTCTCTGCCATCACTCACACTCTGCTGGCTCCCTGTCTCCCTGTCAGGAATCCGTGTCACCGTATCTCCCAGCCTGGTACCGAGGGGAAATCATCCTCCATCAATCATCAGTCATCCCTGTACAAGCAAGCTTTGTTGAGGAGAGGATGAGACAGTATCCCCAGAACTGGGTAGCTGTGGTGATTGGTTATTAGCTACGGGAACGGTTCTCAGAGCTCTGGCTGAGTTGCTTAAAGCTCTGCCAAGCCCTTTGTTCTCCCTGTGAAGGGGCCATGTGGAAGCCGTGAATTTGCTTGAAGAAACTTACCATTCGCTCAAGTCATCTTCCTGGTTATAAACAGCCTCGAACTGCAAGTTTCCTGCAAGAAGTTCCAGGTCCTTTTACGTGCACTCGGGACTTTGGAACTGTGGCTCCGCAGTTCCCTCCCGGCACACACTGTTCTCCCCGTGTCTTCTCAGCCAGCTGCCCCCCCGCACTGGTCTCTGAAGACGCCGCAGTGGTGCATTGAGCCTTTGGCCCCTCAGCTCGGGGAGTCTTTATGCCCTCTTCCTTCTGCTGGAATTGCTTCTCCCGCGGTATCTGTCAGATGAACTCTCTTTACACTTAAATGTTTTTAACTTTTCTCTTTTTGGGCCACGCCCAGCAGTGCTCAGAGCTTCCTCCTGGCTCTCTTCTCAGAGATCACTCCTGGGGGGGGGCTCAGGGGACCATAGGTGGTGCTGGGGTGCGACCTGGACTGGCTGTGTGCCAGGCAAGTGCCTCATCTTCTGCACTATCACCCCAGTCCCAGGACTCTCAAATTTCTAGTTTAGGAAACGGCTCTTACTGGCCTGTGTGGTTGTTTCTGTGAACAGTTTCACTTCGTTCTCAGCAGTGGAATATTAAAGGGGATGCTTTCTTGGGGACCTTCTTCACAATACACTGCTTTCTCAGCCTTTACTTCTGTCACAGAATGAACGCCATCCTTTCATTGGCACATCATGATCAATATTAGAAATCCAGGGACCGGTTCCTGATACAAGCAGCTCTTCAAGGAAAAGAAGCGCTTTCCTTGCTCCCAAAGCCTCCACACTTAATAAAGGAGTCTATTTCAGATACAGTTAATGGTTTCATCAATATACGTAGTCCTGATATTTCCAACCATAATTAAGAATAGTCCCTTCCATCATGGTGAGACTAATAACTAAAATTAACAGCACATGTTAATTACTCTAGAGTTTGTACTCCATGACTGGAAGAGGATGAGGATAGTGTTTGTTAATGTCTCTCAAATCACAATGCTTCTTTCTGCAAATCCCCTTCCACGTTTTTGCGGAAAAGATTGCATGTCTGAGATTCAACGCGCCCTGTTTGTATTTCAAACAAAGTAAGGTTTCTTAAAATGTACTTCTCAGGGAGTTTCTGCATGTGCTCAGAAAATATAATTGGTTTATTTGTGTGTAAGCTGCAGTCTAATAAAACAGCAACTTTGTTTTTAAGAAAAGTGGGGGCTGGGGAGGGGGTTTGGAATAAAAGAAAAGCAAAGTCAAAGGAAAAGTGAGAGCCCTCTGGTGGGCAGTGTGTGCGTTCCAGACAGCACATGCAGTATTTTTCTCACAAGACTTTTCGGGTTTCTGTCTTGTTTGGGGGCAGTGTTGAGGGCTCGCTGCTGGCCCTTCACTCAGGGCATGACTCCTGGCAATGCTCGGGGGACCACCTAGGCTGCTGGGGATTGAATCCGGGTTGGCCGTGTGCAAAGCAAGTGATCTGCCTGCCATGTCTCTCTCCAACTCCTCTGATGGGAACGTGGTAAAGATTAAACAATATACTTCTAGATCAGCACAAACGCTGATTAGCTTTAAAATTATCTTGGGCCTGAGAGATAGTGAGAAGGAAAGTCACTTCTCCTTGCTTGCTTTGGAGCCAGGGATAGCCACTGAGTATTACGAGGGATGCATCCGGCCAGTATTATTTTACTTCAAGTATAATTTAAGCATATTAATTGACAAAAGGAGATGTCTGATTTTGATTAAATTTTATTAAAATGAAAACTGTTGGATTATAGTTCTAAACATTTTAGGTTTAACATTGGTTCCATTATCCTCCTTCCTCCTCAAGGAATTTGGGTTTACTGAGTAACACCCATTCACAATACTCCCGGAGCACTCCCGTTTCCTCTGTATTCATCTTTAACTTCTCCTTTGTGCTCTGCTTTCCCTATCTGTTAATCACTAACTTCCCCTAATCAGAACCTGAGACTTATAAAGCCAGATTCTTCTAGGACTCTGAATTTTGTATATGCAAGTGAAATACTGCTTTTCTTTTTCCTTTATATTCTTCGCAGTTTACTTTAGAGCAATGTCCTTTTTTGTAGACACAGGGAGACAGTTAATGCTATGCTTTTGTAACTTGGGCATTAATTCACTCCGAATAATATTTACTCCTGGGCATCTGTCATATTTACTCAAGTTAGGCCTCAGTTGCCCTTCGTTCCTAGCACCCCTGTTGGGGCCAGTTCAGCCAAAGCACTACCATGACAGACTCTGTGACCTAGCTCATTCCTGGTTAATAGGGGTGGAGGGTTACAAAACTGTTGAAGCAAAAATCCGATAATCATCAAGGATTAGGTCCCTGGAATGAGACTTGACCTCCGGAATGTAATTACCAGGAGCTGGGCCGGATGGTGCAGGCCAGGAAAAAAGAAATAGATACTTACTTTATAGATAGTGAAAGTAATTGAGGAATGCACACATGAAAGTAGTTTACTAATGCACCCCTGCTAGAATGAAAATTGTTGAGTAAATGAAAAGTATAAGAACTTGCTGAATTTAGTGCTCAGGGTCCTTGTTGAAACCCACTCTGTCAGGGGGATACTTGGACCCCAGCTAGCTGGAACAATAAACCTCGCTATGTGATTTGCATTATCGGCTCTGTTCTCTGTCCTTGAGGGGTGGTCGACTCCAGACTCTAACACCCCAAAAGCAAGTTCCAACAAAGGGACTTGGATGGACCCAGGGCAAACTGTAAGCTACCCTGGCACCAAAAAGGGATGGCCAAGCACCATAAAACTTATAAGTTCATTCGTCATGGACAAATTCTGTAATGACCCAAAGAAAAGAGACCAGACAAGGACCCTGCTGGGGCTAGGAAGGACTAATCTGGCCGGCAGTCTGGGATATGTAGGGAAATGTCCCCAGGAGAGCCACCCTATATAAGCTTAATATATATCTTACTGTGACCATACAAAATGACTAGAAGGATTATCAAGAAGTAAATTTAAGATGACCATTTAAGTGTATATGACTAAGGAAAGGAGCAATTTCTTTAGATGAAGTTCTTCCCTTGAGCGGATCTTCTAGCAGGATGAGATTTTTTTCTTAGAAGAGCTTCCCCGAAGGAAGGGCTGTCATGTTGATTGTGCTATCTCACCTACGTGTAGCTGCTACCCCCGACCCTTGGTGATTGTTCTGTTATAACTAAGGCTGTGAGCCAGGGCAAGGGAGAGGCAGGAATTTGGGACAGGAGAGACTAGTTGGGAGGCCAGAGAGTGAGATTAGAGACTGGAATCAATGGTGATTGACCACTAACCAGCCTGCCCCTCCCCCCATCCCTACCCCCCTCAGTTTCCTCCTTTGTTCATTAGTTACTGTCCACTGTCGGGGGTGGAGAAATGGCTCACGGCCACCAAATGCATGCGAGCCCACCCACACTTTTTGTGAATACATAGAAAACATTTCAAATCCATATAAAAACTAATAAAATAAGAATGAAAACCAAAATGCACTTCCTTATCTTTCTCTTACTAATGAATCAAAAGTCAGAACTGTGGTTATGAGTTAAAAGTTTTAAAATAGAAATTATGAGGTGGGGGTGTTTTGCTTTTCTTTTTTCCCTATTCAAAGTGACATACTTAAATCGATGAAATCAAACATTTTAAAATGAACAAATCAGAGGAATTTATTGTATTGATAGTGGCCCCTACCATTGCTATATCTACTACCAACACAAAAATGTCACCTACAAAAATAAGTAGATAAATGAACATCAGTCAAAACAAAGTCTCTTGGTCATTAAGTGATTACCGGTTCTCCTTCCCCAGCCCATTTGGCAAGGATCTATCTTCTGTTTGCTTCTATACACTTACTATTCTGAATATTTCATGGAAATGAAATCATGAAACATGTAGCCTTCATTTAGCATGATGATTCAGAGATTCATTCATACTGAAGTATGTACCATCTCTTCTTCTTTTATTTTTTTAAATTTAAACAATGGTTTAAAAAGTTGTTCATAATATAGTCGTTGTGGGCGTTCAGTTTTCCAGCGCTAGTTACACAACAGTGCGACTTCCCCTCATTATTGTCCTCAGTTTCCCACCTGTCCCCCAACTCTGCCCCCTTCATAGACACACAATAATTTTATATTGCTTGTCACAACTAAATGACTAGTGAAATTATCAAAAAAAATCCAATAAAAGAAAATTTGTGGAAATTATTACATCTTGCATTGGTGTCATTAAGTCCTCATCTGAATTACTAATCTGGTGCTAGTTGAGCCTGCTAGCTTATTGGTTTTGTTTATTGAGCTTAGTTGCCTCCTACATTACTTTCCTATCGAGCTTGCTGTGCCCCTACTGGGGTGTCAGTACTGTGGAATTTGGAGCTGTCTCTCCAGGAGCGCCAGGGTATGTAGGACTGGGCCTGTGAGTTGGTGTGTTGGCAGCTGTGGGGTGTTGGTATGACCGCTGAGGTTTCTGAAAGTACAGGGCCAGGGGAGGCTGCCACACCCTCTCCAAGAAGATCCCAGAGCTTTCAGCTTGAAGAACTGTGTACCTGGAAGTTTAGCCGGTTTGTTGTCTCTGCAGAGATTGGTTTGAGAAGCAGTGGAGTTGGGCTGTTGGCGTAGCGGCAGCTTCGGGGTCTGGATGCGGCTGCCAGAGTGTCAGCAGGGCACAGCCTTGGCCTGCCCCCTCCACAGGATGCCCTGAAGTTTTCAACCAGATGAGCAGTGTAGCTGTGATTTTCTGGCGCTTGGCTTGCGTCTCCTCTTACCTGAGTTGTGAATCCGGAAAGCAGGACTGATGAGCCTCCAGGGCCGGGATACGGGTGTGGCTCCATCGCTCTGCATGACCAAAAATATTTCTCCTTTACATCTCAGTTTTATACTCACCACATTTTAAATCTATCACTCTGTTAATAGACATTTGGATTGCTTTTTTATATTCTGGCTATTTGAATAATAATGAACATTCATTTGAGGACCCGTTTTCCGTTCACGGGGGCATGCGAGAATTTGGTAACTCTGACTTTTGAGATCTCACCAAATTTGTCTCTACTCCTACCAGGAATGTATGAAGATTCAAATATTTTCGTGCCCTAACAGTTTTACCTGCCATGTTGATTACTTATATCCTAGTGTGTATTTAGAAATGTGATTTTCATTTGTATTCCTCTGACAGATGATGCTGAGCATCACCCTCTATGTTTGTCTTTTGTACATTTTCATTGAAGAAATACATATTAGGATACTGAGGTTATGGAGCAGTTGTTTTCCTGTTGGTGGAGTTTTTTCATAGTCTGAGCCCTAATATCTAATGAATGATTTCAAATACTCTCTCCCAGTCTACAGGGATTTTTGGCTTTTGAATAATTCACTTTTTTTTTAATGCACAATTTTAGTTGATGAAGTCCAATTTGTTATGTTTGTTGTAGCTTGGTTTTCATGTTTTGTCTAATAATCCCTCACCAAACTAAAGGTTATGAAAAGTTATCAGTATATTTTCTTCCAAATGTTTTACTGTTGAAGAGACAGGACAGCAGGGAGGACACTTGCCTAGCACACAGCCAACTGGGGTTTGATCTTTGGCACCCCATAAAGTCCCCTGAGCACTACCAGGTGTGATCCCTGAGTGCAGAGCCAGGTGTAAGCCCCAAGCACAATTGGGTGTAACCCAAAAAACAAAAGAAGAGTTTTATTGTTCTGGATATATTTATTTTTGAACCACTTCATGCTATTTTTTATACATGTTGTATGATAAATTATTTTACATGTCATTATAAAGTTGTCCTGATGTCACTTGTTAAATAGCTATTCCATTGAATAGCCTTGATTTTCTTTTTACAAAAAATTTGACATAGATGCATAGACTTATTTTAGAATCACAATTTTGTTTCATTGGTCTATGTTCTTGTATCAGTAAAATACTATTTAGATACTATAGCTTTGTAATAAGTTTCAAATCAGGAAAACACTCTCAGGAAAAAACTCTTTCAAAATTGTTTAGCCCCCTTCATTGCCCTCTATATTCCAGAGAATTTAAGCAATGACTTTTCCATTTGGTAAATAAGATAATTGGAATTTTCTGTAGGTTTCATTTAAAGTTATGTTTCTACCTTACTAATACTAACATTTTCAGTCTATGAACAAAAGTTATCTTTCTATATTGGAGGTCTTCCCTTCTTTGTTTTAGTTTTAGCAGTATTTTATAGTTTTTAGTATACATCTCATTTACCCCTTTGGTTAAATTTTTCTATTTTATTCTCTGAAATACTTTAGTAAATGGAGATGTTTTCCTACTTTTTCTACTAGGGTTGCTTATTGCTTATATGTATCACTGTATCACTGTCATTCCTTTGTTTGTTGATTTACTCGAGCAGGCACCAGTAACGTCTCTATTCCTCCCAGCCCTGGGATTTTATTTATTTTATTTTATTTTATTTTATTTTTGCTTTTTGGGTCACACCCGGCGATGCACAGGGGTTACTCCTGGCTCTGCACTCAGGAATCACCCCTGGTGGTGCACAGGGGACCATATGGGATGCTGGGAATCGAACCCAGGTCGGCCGCATGCAAGGCAAATGCCCTCCCCGCTGTGCTATTGCTCCAGCCCCTGCCCCGAGATTTTAGCAGCCTCTCCTTACTCGTCTTTCCCAACGATTGGAGGCTCTTTCAGGGTCAGGGGAATGAGACCTATCGTTACTGTTTTTGGCATATCGAATACGCCATGGGTAGCTTGCCAGGCTCTCCCATGCGGCCAATAGACTCTTGGTAGCTTGTTAGGTTCTCCAAGAGGGAGAATAAGGCTATTAGATGTCTTCCGGGAGCTTGGTTTTATGGTCTCTGGATGTTGGCTGTTGGTGGGATTACATGGTGCCAGGGGCAGGTTTTGGGTGTGGCTGCTTATATGTAGTAACAAAACATGTATGTTATGTACCTTGTTTGCTTTGTTTCTTACACATTTAATTACTACATAGATGATTTTAAAATATATTTAATTCTAAACATTTAAAATTAATTTTTGCTATAATATGGGGTAGTATGTTTCAAGTAATGTTATAGTTGCATAAGAAAAGTAAATGATTGTATAGCTCAGCTTTTTTCCCCTCAACTATGAGTTTGGTAAACAGAAAAGTACCATGCATGTAGTTGCTTTCTTAATTCAGGCAGTATTTACACAAGGCCCTACGTCTTTCGTTTTAACCATTTTATTAAGTTAAACTTAAGAAATCAGTTTGGCCCTATCTCCTCCCAATCTAGATAAAAAAGACTGCTCCTGAAATTATTCAGGGGAAATCTGTGCAAAAATAGAAAAGACAATCAATTTACAATCCCTTACACTGTAATGAAGTTTCGGTGACAGAAATGATGCCAGCGTACCAAGCAGGGGAGTGATGCTTGTGGTTTGGAGCCAGATCTGTAAACAGGGAGGGAGAAGAGTCAAGTAGACCCCGTGGAATGTTTGTGAGGAAAGGGCAGGGCAGAGTCACTTTCCAGGAGAGAAAACAAAATCAAAGGGAAAGTGTTAGCTACCAGAATTTAAGGAACAGCAAAGACAAGAAAAACATGGGCAATTTCCCTGCATCTCATGCCATGCTATAAAATTTCAACATAGACATGGTGTTCTCATTCTCTAATTTCAAATTTGGGTAACAGGGACCAGAACCTCCACTGGCATATATGAGAGATGCAGGCTGTGACCTTTAAATATGAGCACCTCCCTCCTGCATCCCCCCCCCCCCCCGCAACACACAAACACACACACACAGTGTTTCTCTCTTTTTCTTTTTTTGTTTTTGTTTGGGGGCCACACCTGGCCCTGCTCAGGGCTTACTCCTGGCGGGAACCGTATGGAGTGCTGGGACTGAACCCAGGTCAGCCACTGTGGGACAAGTGCCCCCCACACTGTACTATTTCCCCGACCCATGTCTGTTTTTCTCTTGTAGTAAACTGTTATTTGACAAATGCCCTACTCTTGAGAAATAATCCCTATTTTGAAACTTCCAGCTTTGGCTACTTAGGATCTACCAATGGAATCTTGAAAATGTGAACTATCACCTAACAAAAATAGTGCTCTTAAAATAAAGTGCATTTTTTTTTTCAGGTTTGTTCTGAACAGATGAACAGCTATGAAATTCCAGTTTCTTTCATGTCCATGTTACAGGAATTCGAGAGCGCTCTTGGAAGAGCAAATCTTTCATTGTTCTCGGGAAGTATATGTTTCTCAAATTTGTGTTTTTCCTCTCAGGACTCCAGGTGTCCTTTGTCAAGAAAAGAATTGAGTCCCTCTAAGTTTGTAAGCTGAAGCCTAATTACCAAAACTTTTAGGCCTTTAAGGACATAGTGTAAGATAAATGAGGTAAAAATGACCAGGCCCCCTCTCTCTACCCACTTGCGCGGAGAAGGAGCCATCTGAGGACCCAGGGAGAGCACAGCAGTCTGCCAGGAAGGAAAGTCGTCACCAAATACCAAACCAAATATTGGTGGCACCTTCATCTTACACTTAGAACCTTCATCACGGTGAGAAAAATTCACTCATGTAAATGTTAATTACATCCAAGAAAACTGTACAAATTGACATGCAAAATTAAACGTCACACCTCTAAAAGGCATTTTAAAAATACACAGGAATTACGGGCTAACATAGTCTAAAATTACTACATGTCTTCTTTTAATTTTGCGTATCAACATCTCTGTAAAAATACATGACACAGTATAAATACATCTTCTTTCACTTGGCTAGTCATGTGTTTCATTATCTACAGCTGCTGGAGGGAAATGCTCTCCACCAGTTAAAGAACTTTTCCCTGGGACATTAACTTGAAAGCTTGTTATTTTCTCCCCGTTTTATTTGTGCAAAGGTTGCAGTCTCTATAGAGGAATAGTCATAAAGTGTAATTCCGATGTTTTGTCAGAAATACTAAGAGCTTTGTGGCTCTGTGACCCCCAGTAATTAACCTCCACCCTGTTGGATCTGGCACTCACTGAGGGATCTGATCCACTGTGACAAGTACAGAGTTAAAATACAGTTCAGTGATAGTGATATGTAAAAAAATCCAACCTAATTTTTACTTTAGTGTATGTCTTTTTTGAAAAAAGAAACTTACATGCATTTCTTGAACATTATTTTGTGCTCAAGAAACTCTGACAAGGAAGAATTTAAGAATGAAAATAAATATTTGTATACCAATTAGTCATCAGAATATTAACACGCGTTGTCATTTTTCAACCTGGACCACAGTGTCTGAATAACAAAGGTGTTTTCTGCATATAATGGATTTTGGCATCTGTTGTCTGAAATTTGGATCACATATTGCCTTCGTTGTTCTTATCTATTTTATTCCTGCTCTTTCTGTGCCAGTAACCACACATATGATATTTTTCTGAAAGAGTTCATCTCTTCTTCCACCTTTCCCCTTCCTAATCTCCCTTGCTTCCTCTTTTTCTTTCTCTTTTTTGGCATTGCTAAGGTTTGAACTCAGGGCCTTATGAATGCAAGGCATATGCTTTAACGACAGAGAGTCTCTTGCCTGCATGCCTGTCTGTCTTCCCAGGGGCCTCTCGGAGGGGATGGGCTCCAGCTTCCCTCCCCACCCCGAGCAGAGCTCCCAAAGACCTCCGGAACCTAGCCACAGCTATGCTCAAGGCCCCTCTCCACACATTCGGACGAGCCTCACGCATGAAGGTCCCGGTAGAGGAACCCAGGTGAGTGGGACCCGGGGCTGAGACATCCAAGGCTGCTCGCATTGGGACTGTGCCCGATCCACCCAGACTTCCCATTTCTCAGGAGCTAGGCGGTCACACCTAGGGACTGCCCCCAGCGTCGTATAATCCCACCCATGGCCAACATCCAGAGACTTAAAAGCAAGCTCCAGGAAGCTCGCGGCTGCTTCGAAGCCACAAAATATCTTATAACCTACCTATTCTCTGGGAAAACCTGGAAAACTACCGGGAGTTTCTTGCACACACGGGAGAGCCTCGCAAGGCCAAAACCAGTAACAATCTGGATCTCATTCTCCTGACCCTGAAAGAGCCTCCAATGCAGCATCATTGGGAAGGATGAGTAAAGAGAGGCTTCTAAAATTTCAGGGCTAGGACGAACAGAGACGTTACTCAGATCGCTCGAGAAATTCAACAATCAATGGGATGATGATGATGATGATGATGCTTTAACACTGAGCCCAAACTCAGCAGGACAATTTCCTCTTGTTTCTTGATTGCCATTCATTTAATATTGCCAGTACTACTTAATTTTCTTTTCCTTGCTTTATGGTACCCCCACCAAAGGACTTACTCATTCATTGCCTAATAATTCAAAATTTATGGTATAAAGTATTATCCTCCGTGAGCTGTATTGTGGATTGACCACCAGGATCTCACCATTCTACAAGGAAGTAATCATTGACGTAAAGAGAGGGGGTTGGCAGGGCTGTACCATTTCACCGAAACTCTTCAGTGCCACCCTCGAGAACGTTATGCGACGACTGGAATGGGAAGGAATGGGAGTGAAGATAGATGGTCAGCAACTACACCCCCTCCACTTTGCTGAGATCATTCTCATAATGCCAAACATTAGCCAAGTGGCACAAACACTGGCCAACTTTGACCGAGAGTGTGGAAAGGTTGGACTGCAGCTGACCCTCAACAAGACGATGGTCATGAAAAACAAACTAGTCCCTGATGTTCCATTTGCTCTCAATGGAATGAACATCTCCCAATGTATCAGGTATGTGTACCTGGGTTGAGAACTCAACATGAGGAACGACTTGGCTCCAGAATCGTGTAGGAGGAAGAGAGCAGCGTGGAATGCCTTCAAGAGCATCGAAGAAGTGGTTAAAAGGATGAAGGAACTCTGACTCCAGGCACATATTTTCAATTTCACTGTTCTTCCTGCACTAACTTACACTTCAGAGACCTGGGCCTTACGCAAACAGGATGAGAATGCTATTCGGGTATCTCAAAGAGGAATCAAAAGAGCTATGCTTGGAATATCACATTTCACTCGAGTGAGAGAAGGGATCCAGAGTTCCGACCTCCATCGATGATCGAGAATCAGGGACGCTGTCTCGTTTGCCAAGGCGTCAAAAATCAGATGGGCCGGACATGTAATGCGATTAAGAGATGACCGCTGGACTAGAGCTATTACTGACTGTATTCCACGGGATGTCAAAAGACTGCGTGGCCACTCACCTACGAGATGGTCAGACTTCTTCGATAATATCCTTAATGAACAGTTTGAGGCTCTTCCTGTTCCTGGAGCGAGCAGATATCATTGGGCTACACTACCATGCGACAGGGACAAATGGAGACATTACTACAAGATCAATGGGAAGACAAGTGATACAAGTGATACAAGTGATAAAGTATTATCTTCCACAGAGTTGCTATATCAAGTGATAATCAACTGGGTATTTTATCGGTATCAGAAATTTCTCACAGTGATGAAATTTGGAAGTCTGAGATTATGAGAGTCCTCCTCTGGGTAACAGAAGACTTGTGTCTTCACAAGGAGGGAAACAAATAAAAGTGAATTTTCTCTCTGGACTTCTTATCAAGGCTATTGCCACTCGAGCTACACTCTCCCTGACCTAATCAGCTCTCGGTGGCTGCACCTCCAAACACCTTCACTTGGGGAATTTGGTTCAGCACATGAATTATGGGGACCATAGGCATCCTCCCAGGACAGGTGTGATGCTCTCCCCGTTGGCGTGGTGCTGACCCCCAGTGTGACTTTCAGTTGAGTGCTTGTAGCAATCTTAGTGTTTCTCTCACTGTTGAAGTGCAATTGCCCACTAGTCTGTGCGAGTGGTGGAAAACTGGGAATATCTGGCTTTACTTTATTCCTGAAAACTAACCAGTGCATATCTGAGCTCACGACTATTGTCTTTAGTTTATTTGAGTGCAACCACCACACACTATTTATCTAAAAATCACCAACTACATCATCATAGATAAGGGACTCGATAAAAATGAGGGGAAAGACACATTTCAGATTTCATTAGGTCCACGCAGAGTGTTTTCATGCCTGGTGTCTATTGTATGATTCCAGAGGAGACTTTTTGTTATTGGTCTTTAAACTTTAGGTTGTCTACATTTTGGCATTTGGGGCTGTTCAGAAGAACATAGGAAATATAGGAGGAAATGAAAAATTGGCATATTTTTGTATATTTTTTCTTAAGTTATTTTCTGAAGGACTTATGTCCAAAAATCTTGACAACTAATTTTTTTCTTTAAAATTTTTAAAAAATTTATTTTGGTTTGGGGGGCCATATCCGAAGATTCTCAGGGGTTACTCCTGGCTCGCACTCAAATCACTCCTGGCAGTGCTCAAAGGACCTCATTCTGAGAGCCACCACTCAATCCCTTAGTGACCCCTATGATTGTACTTTCCTCTGTCTTTCTGGACAGAAAAATATGTTGAAATTGGGTGGTATACCTGTGTGTGTGTTTGTGTGTGTGTGTTAGGGAGTAACATTGATGACCTTTTTAGAGAAGTATAAATACCCTATGCAGACAGACTTATGGACTAAATTGTCACTAATAATACACTGTGTTAAATCCTCACCTGTAATTATAATATGTCAAAAGGAATCCAGAAATTGAATTGGACAGGAGCAATAGCTAGTAGAGTGGGTCGGTTGCATGCGCAATGGGTAGGGGCCGAGTATGTGCCATTTGGCTTCTATCCTTGGCGCCACACCTGCCAGGAGTGATCTCTGGCTGCACAGCCAGGGGTGGAGTAAGCCCTGATCATGGTGAGGATGGCCCAAATACCAAAAAAAAAAAAAATTGAGTAGCTGGAGAACTTTTTAGAAAAGAGAAACTACATTTAATAAAGATACTTACATACTTGAAGATGCATTGAGTTTGAGGTGGCAGACTTCATTACATGTATCACTTCACTTGTATCACTTGTCATCCCGTTTCTCATTGATTTGCTCAAGCAGGCCCCAGTTACCTCTCCATTCATCCCTGTCCCATGCTAGTGTAGCCCAATGGTGTCTGCTCGCTCCAGGAACACAAAGAGCCTCAAACCGTTCATTCAGGTTCTTGATGAAGAAGTCTGACCATCTCGTAGGTGGACGGCCAGGCATTCTTTTGTCATCCAGTTGGTTACAGCTCTAGTTCAGTGGTCATCTCTGATTCGCATTATGTGTCTGGCCCTTCTGATTTTTGACGCCTTGGTAAATGAGACAGAGTCCTTGATTCTTGATCGTTGACGGAGGTCAGAACTCCAGATTCCTTCTCTCATTTGAGTGAAATGTGATACTCCAAGCATAGCTCTTTTGATTCCTGTTTGGGATACCCGAACAGTGTTCTCATCCTGTTTGTGTAGGGTGCAGGTCTTTGCGTATGTTAGCGAAAGAAGAAAGGTGGAGTGAAAAGATGTGCCCGGAGCCGGAGTTTCGTTGTCCTCTTAACAACTTCAATGATGATCTTGAAGGCGTTCCACGCTGCTCTCTTCCTCCTGCCCAGTTCTGGCACCAAGTCTTTCCTCATGTTGAGTTCTCAACCCAGGTACACATAGCTGCTGCATTCGGAGATGCTCATTCATTCCGTTGAGAGCAAATTAAATGTCAGGAACTAGTTCTTTTCTCATGAACATTGTTTTGGTGAGATTCAGCTGCAGTCCAACCTTTCCACGCTCGCAGTCGAAGTCGGCCAGCATTCGTGCCGCTTAGCTAAAGTTTGGTGTTATTAGAACAATGTCATCAGTGAAGTGGAGGTGGTGTAGTTGCCAACCGTCTATCTTCACTCCCATTCCTTCCCATTCCAGTTGTTACATGACATTCTCGAGAGTGGCACCGAAGAGTTTTGGTGAAATAGTGTCACTGTGCCGACCCCTCTCTTTACATCAATGATCACTTCCTTGTAGAATGGTGAAATCCTGGTGGTGAATCCATAGTACAGCTCACAGACGATCCTGATGTACCGAGTTTGAATGCCCTGTTTGGCTAGGGCTTCGATGACCACTTCAGTCTCAACAGAATCAAAGGCCTTTATCAATGAATGTTAGACAGAGCGGCATCTTGAACTCTCGAGAAACCTCAATGAGCCATGTGGATATAGTTGATCGTGCTGAATTATTTTCGTAACCCAGCTTGCTAGCTTAGTTGTCCTTTGTCTAGTGTTCTCCAATCCTATTCAGGATGACATGAGTGAATAACTTGATATGACGGACAACAGGCAGATTAGGCGATAGTTGCCGATGTTGTGGATGTCTCCCTTCTTGTACAACAGAATGGTCCTGCAGGTTTTTCCATTGGACAGAACCTTGCATTTAGACAGGTAGCATGTGAAGAGCTGAGCCAGTGTATTGATGAGTACTGGTGGCAGATTTTTCAGGTGTCCGGGTCTGACTTTGTCTGGACTGGGTGCTGTATGTGTCTTTACCGATGAAATGGCATGTCAGATTTTAGAAGAAAGAATGTTGGGAACAACATATCCATCCTGCAGAATTTGGTATGTGGGCAGGTGGACGTGGCTATTGAAGAGATCGAGTAGAAGTCGTGAATAACCTTTTCCATTGCCCTTCTGGAAGATGTAATAGATCCATCAGGACGTTGGAGGGCAGTCATCTTGGTTTTGTAGTTGACGAAGGACAGGCAAGAGTTGCGAATACTTTTCCTGGCTTCTGACACATCAGCCAACACTGCTGCTCTTCTCTCTTTAAGGTCTTCCTTTATTGCTTCTCTGCACAGCTTTGTGAGCTTGTGGTTGCCTGAGGCTCGTGCCAAACCACATTGATGAATGAGCTCAAGAGTTTCTGAAGACAGGCGTCTTTTTGTGACTTTCTCTCTTTTTTCATTCCTCTCACAGTCATGGAGGTGCTGAACCAGTCGATCATATTTCTCATCGATGCTGTCAATGATGGCATCTTCCCATGTTGCCGCAATAGTGCCAAAGAGCTCCCAGTTTGTGGTCATTCTGGGAGTTCTCTTCTTAAACTTTGCAGACCTTTCTCCCCACTCTGTGAAGTAGAATTTCACACAAAGGAGAAGGTGGTCCGATCCCGCTTGGAATTTTGGGACAACAGCGACATCAGTCAGGCAAAGCCTTCGATTGAATATGATGTGGTCAATTTCATTGTGGAACCGTCCACCAGGAAACTCCCATGTCCAGCGTTTAGATTCGGCCTTCTGGAACTGTGAGTTACCATGGATGGTCTTGGTCAACATGATGAACTCAGATAGTCTCTCACCCTCTTCATTCCATTCTAGACCATGGGTCCCGATGTGGAGTTCTTTGGGTGACCTTCTCAGTCTTATCTTGACGTTAAAATCACCGACAATTACCTTGTAGATGGTGTGGTCTTTTTTATAGAATTTAGCAAGGGCTGGAGCAATAGCACGGTGAGTTGGGCGTTTGCCTTGCTCACTGCCGGCCCAGGTTCAATTTCTTCATCTCTCTCGGAGAGCCCAGCAAGTTACTGAGAGCATCCCACCCAAATGGCAAAGCCTGTCAAACTAACTGTGGTGTATTTGTTATGCCAAAAACAATAACAAGTCTGACAATGAAGGCATTACTGGTACCTGCTTGAGCAAATTGATGAACAACGGGACGACAGTGCTACAGTCCTACAGATCCCTGAGGAACTTCTCAATTTTTTCTTTGTCGTAGTTGGATGTTGGTGCATAGACAACAAAGATAGAAACTGCCGGCAGTGAGCCACATCTATTCAAGTGTAATTGTCTGATTCGGGTTGTTAGGCATTCGAATGAATCAATGCTCATGGCCAAGTTTGTGTTGACGAGGGCACCGACACCACTGATTCCTCTAGTACTGCATGTTTTGAGGAACAGTTCTTCTCCAGTGTCAAAAACGGCGTGATGTGATTGATGCTTTCTCATCTCGGGCAATACAATGACATTGTACTTGATCTTTTGCGCTTGCACCATCAAGCATTGGTGAATGCTTCCGATGCCAGTGTGTTGAAAGTACAGACAGTCATTTTAGTCCTTCTTCATTTTGGAAGCCTAGTTAGGCCCTGAGATTTTATCAGCCTCTCCTTGCTTGTCCTACCCAATTCTGCCGTATTTGGGGCTCTTTCAGGGTCAGAGGAATGAGGCCCATTATTGTTACATTATTGTTACGTTATTGTTTTTGGCCTATAGAATACGCCACAGATAGCTTGCCAAGTTCTGCAGTATGGGTGGGATACCCTCAGTAGCTTGGGCTCTCTGAGAGGGACGGAGGCTTTTAAGGCGGCCTCTGATTGCCCTTACTGGTGCTCCTAGTCTACCAAATGCAAACTTTTGATCGAGTGGCATGTTGTAATGATATGCACACTGACAAACACGCACCTGCCTGTGTCTCTGGGCAGCACCTGTTGGTTCACTCTTCACCAGTTGGCACCATTGCCACCCCCTGCCATGCAGAGGGAGTGAACCATCGAAGGGCATTACGTACATACAATAAATAATTATATATGTGAATGAAGTACTAATTTTAATTAAATACTTGTTTTTAAGTGGCACTTTTAAGTGGAGATTATAAGCAAAAAATAAACTTTTAATATAAAGAAAACATAAAAACTATATTGAAAATTTCTGAGATGACTGCACTTAATCTTATGTTAGGTCCCAATTTATGTCTAGTGATTAACTTTTATATAGTGAAGGAATTATAATATTCTGTATTGTCTTAAGTTTTCTGTCATAGAATTTCTAATGTCAGCATGATTTAAACATAGAACTTTTGCTAATTTATTTAGTCATCTTTGTTTATAGAAAATATTTCATGTTTCTTAGTGATATGTATATTTTTTCTCTGTCCATACTGTACTTGGCTTATTATTTTGACTTATTCCATCACCAAGAGTCATCCCAGAGGATTTAATTTTCCTTCTCTCCCTAATTTCCTGTTAGGGTCAGTGTATCCTTTGGGTTTCAGTGAAGACCCTCAGTCAGAATCAGATTGGCACTGTGTCCGTAGAAGATGAAAGGGTCACTTGTGTGGTAATAGCCACCAAATATGTGAGTGAATCAGTTTGTCCAAGGGGCTATAACAATATGATAGTGGAAGCATTTTCTACCACTTCCACTTTCTTCAGCTCAGATCAATGTGTGGATGGAATGGTGATGGCTGGCCAAGCTTCAATATACCACTAGCACCGAAAACATGCGACACACTGTCATCCACCAAATGACACACCCTGTGTTTTTCAGCGTTATCTACTGTGGATATTCTCTGAGGACTATGGCGTAAGACAGAAACATCTGTGAAAAGTGTATCCAGGTCATTCAGCATAAATGCTGGAAGAAGGCTTTATAGGAAGTGATAGTATGGGTCTGGTAGTAGGGGTAGATAAAAGATCCTATAATTATAAGCTATGTGTTGTACCTGAATTAGAATGCACTGTATATGTGTGCAAAATTAAAATACTGATCTTGGATTAAAAAATGTTTATAATATCCCCATAATAGAAATGCATGTTTTTCTGTTTCTTTCTATAGTTTTCCCTTTATCAGTAACCAAATTATTTAGTTTTTGGTGTATTCATTCATAGTTTTTTATGCAAATATAATAAGCACAAAAAACTATTTCCAGTGCTGCCATTTTTGGTTACTTAATCCTGTCTTTTAAAATATTTTTATATTTATATTTGTATTTATTTATATTATTTCAATATGCCAAAAACTGTAACAAGTCTCACAATAGAGATGTTACTGGTGCCCGCTCCAGCAAATCAATGAGCAATGGGATGACAGTGACAATGATTATTTATATATTTAAAATAAATATATTTATATTTATTTTATTTTAATTTTAAAAATATTTTTATTTTAATATTTCAGCTTTAATTTTTTTCCATCCTAAAATGATTTTACCATTTTTTTTATCATTTTTTTCTCTAAATACATGGTTGCAAGATTGCTCATGGTTGGGTTTCAGATCTGCAATGTTCCAGCACCCATCCCTTCACTGGTGTACATTTCTCACCACTAATCCCCCAGTTCCCCTCTCACTCCCCCATCCCCATCTGCCTCTGTGGCAGACACTTTCTTTCTTCTTCTCTCTCCCTCTCTCTTCCTTTGTGCATTATGGTTTGCAATAAAAATTCTGAAGGTTATCATGTATAACCCTTTGCTTACTTTCAATCATGTCTTAAATAGTGCTTATATTCCTCTTTCCTATTGATCTATTTGTAGGTAGTGCCAGCTGTAGGATTTATCAATTTTAAATTGGATTTAAATCTGGACACTCAAAGGGTTAACAAATTTATTCTACTTTTCTTCCCTTTCTCTTCCATTCTTGGTATCTTTATTATTTGGGCAGTATTTGGGCATACAACGTTTAACCATTTCTCTTGTTCTAATCTCTTGGGGTTAAGCTATACAGTTTTCGTGTCATAAATTCCCTTTCAGCCATTTGCCTTATCTTTGCAACTGCTTCTTGGTTAGCTGACCTTTATATTCTAAGAATTTTCATTAAATATCTAGAGAAAATGCTTTATGCATTTGTGTATTTTCAAAACTTCAGAGTGTTTTGAACTTGAAATTCAACTGTTGGATATAAAACCCGCAGGTCATAATTTCTCCGTTTTCCTTCTGTTGAGAGTGCCTTGCTCTAGTCACACTCCAATTTTTCTCGCAGCTATCTCTTCTCTCTCTCTTTCAAAAGGATGATCTTTTGGCTTGGTTTTCCAGTGTCTGGGCTTGGTTTCTTTCTTTTGATGTTATTTATTTATTTATTTACATCTGGTCTCAAATGGAGGCCAGGTGTCCCCTCCCGGAGATTATCTAGGCCCTGAGTTCAATGTCCCAGCTTCAGTGCCTGGGATTACTCTGGCCACACCCTGTGGTCAGTGCTCTGGAGTCTCTGTGACTGCACTCAGCATTGCTCCGAGAAATGTGAAACTAGGGGCGTACACGAAGTCCACTAAATGCAAGGTGGCCTTTGTCCCTGTTTTATCTCTCCATCTGCTGCTGTTCTTAATAATTAGTTTACTCCCTTTGGTTCACTAGGTGTCTATTAAGTCTGTAAATTTGAGTTCTTTTATTTTAGTCAAGTTTTCATGTTACACCATTCAAATATGTGCCTTGTTTATGAGACAGAAAAGTGTTCATTACCAGTCTTCTATGCCTGCTGTTCCGTACCTATAGTTCATAGCTCTGTATTTTCACATTCTCACTGTTGATTATTTGTGACCCTTAGCCGTGTTTTCAGCCATATCTTTTCTCTCTCCCGCTCCTTTGAATATCATCAGCTCTACTATGATGATGCTTTATTCCACTTTCCTGATTCTACCTCTTCTGTCTCCTTACAGTTTGATTTATTCTTTGGATTTCACATTTATTCCTGAATTCTTTTTATTTTAATATTTTAAGAGAAAACTATCATTTTGATTTTGAGCTGGACAATGGAATACTTACATCTTCTCTGTAGTAATACATTTTCCTCCTCTTTTGATAAGTTTTGAATATCCTAAACATCATTGAGTTTTTTTCTCGCTATGTCATCATGCATATTTTTATTTCCAATTCAGTGATTTTGGCAGCTTTTCTATTTACTTTGGAGTTTATAGAGAATATATGGGTATATATGTATATATGTGTACACATGTATACATATATATGTATGCACATATATATATTTATATGCTTAATTTTGTTCGCAGGTAAAAAATTTTTTCTTTCTGGGGCTGGAGCGTTAGTACAGCTGGTAGAGCATTTGCCTTGCACGTGGCCGACCCGTGTTCAATTCCCAGCATCCCACATGGTCCCCCGAGCACCGCCAGGAATTATTCCTGAGTACAGAGCCAGGAGTTAACCCCCTGTGCATCATCGCCGGGTGTGACCCAAAAAGCAAAAAAATATATATTTTTTTCTAGCTAATATTTTATAACGTTAGAGGAGAAAAGGAAACTGCTTTATGTATTCATGTTCTTGTATGTTCAAAATTTTTATCTCTCTTTTGTAACTTCTGAATTCTGTTATGAAAATTGGGCTGCACCATTGAATTAATAAGAGAGTTAAGGGCTGGGAAATTGCTCAGAGGTCTGGAGCACATGCCTGGTGTCAATCTCTGGCCCTGCATGGCTCCTCCTTGAGCACTGCTGAGCACAGCCCCGGCTGCCTCCCGCACCGTGGGGAGAACCCCTCTCCCAAAATGGAAGCTAAATCAGTGTAAATGAAGAATTCTGGAAAATTACATGCTTAATTTATTCAGTATGCTAGGTCATGTGAAAATTGGCGATTGCCTAGGTTTAGATTTTTAAATGCCCCCCTTCATAGTTTAAGTATAACAGTTATGCTGAGGATTAATAAAATAATTAAATATCTTGGAAGTTCACATTTTTAGTACATTTTTCTTAATGAGAATGGTAGGAATGATTAATTGCTGTTCTTATTCACAAAGCAGCCCAGTGGACGAAAATAGCGAATTTCATTATTTCGATGATTGTTTACACTGATGAAGCCTCCGTATGAATTACAGTTGTTCACCATATGTGTAGAGCTCTTTATAAATAAAATGCTTTTCTCTACAACTGCTTAAAAGATATGTACAAGGTTTGCAACTAGGACCTTGTTTTGTCAGCAAAAGGGGTATCAACACCAGTTACCTTTCGTGTTTCTGTGAAAAAATAAAACCAGAAATGAGGCGATGGCATTATACGAGAGTCCAAACTATGAAATCTGCTATACCATAGAATCCTGACTTGTTTGGGCTCTGTCATCTGCTCCGTGATTGGAATACCAGTCAACCACAAGAACATTATTTTTTAATTAGCAAGCAATCCAACTACTGGCGTTGGAAAAATATTTTGTGGGTCCAAGTAGAAGATTTATCAGAGTGCAGTAAGAAAGAGAAAGGTACTCAATAATTTTATAAATGATGACTTCCCTCCTTGAGTTCACTTTGTCCTGCACCTGCCTTGCTGTTGTGTTCTTACACCTGGTTTTAGTTTATGTCTAAATGAATTAACCAGGGTAGCTAAGAATTTGCATTCTTTTTGTTTCCATGGCTTCTCTCTATTCAATGAGAAAATAGATGCTAAGAGAGAATGGCTAAGGAGAATTCTTGACCAAAAAGAATCGCAGATGTCAAACATTTTCAAAAGCTGTATCATTTGTTTCAATTGGCTTCAATTAATTTAACTTTCTCAAGAGAAAAATCTGCTAAATATCAGGAAATCAAGTGAAAACCACATGTGAGAAAGAGGTAAATTACATAAAATGACTCTGGAATGCCTTAGAGTTAGGGAGTTCTCATTTGAAAGTCTGGGGGATAATGAAACATCATGGATAAATTGTTATAAAAAGTGCCTGTTTTTGAAGGAGGTTTTCCTGGAGATTATTGACTAGTCTGAATCATCCCATACACAGCGAGGCCAGTTTGTGGTTATTTTTCTTAGTTACTTTGGATTGTTCATTTTAGAGTTGTTGATAGCAAATTAGCATTCTTTGTCTTAATGCTTTGTTTTGGACCACACCTAGCAGTTCAGGGGACTCTCTGCTGCCAGGGGAGTCACCTCGGGGTCCTCTGCAGAGCTTGTGTCCTTCCCTTCTGCCCTCCTGATCCCCTCGGGCAGGTGCTCTTCAGCCAGTGCTCTGAAAGATGATTCTTTCCTTCATGCATTTCCCTCCTAAGCCTAAAAACATCATAGCAACTTATAATCAGAGGGAGAGAAATATTTCTTTTTCTAGGAAGGGTAAGGACTGGAGCAATAGCACAGTGGGTAGGGCATTTGCCTTGCATGCGGCTGACCCAGGTTTAATTCCTCTGCCACTCTCAGAGAGCCCGGCAAGCTATCGAGAGTATCCTGCCCACACAGCAGAGCCTGGCAAACTACCCATGTCTTATTCGATATACCAAAAATAGTATAAGAAGTCTCACAGTGGAGATGTTACTGGTGCCTGCTCGAGCAAATGGATGAACAATGGAATAACAGTGCTACCGTGCTACAGGAAGGGTAGAAAGCCAGAGTTAGACTCCCAGCAGGTAATTGCCTAAGCTCTGTAGTCCTCCAGTACCACCCTTCAGCTGCAAAGTAAAAAATTACAGATATATAAATCTGCTGGGTGCGATTAGCCAGGCATAGGAGGAAGTTTCTACATGATCTCATATATATGCAGAATCTAAAGAGGTCATGATCATGGCAGAAAGTAGAACGGTGGTCACCAGGGTAAGGAGGTGGGGGAAGAGGGAGAGGTGTTGGTTAAAGGTCATTATGGAGGAGAAGTGTCTTTGTGATCAAATTGACCAAGAGATTTCAAGCTCTGACACATAGACACAAAATGATAAACAACTAATGGACATTGTGCTAATGAATACTGGTCCTGGGTAGTGTATCTATTTATTCATTCAGGTCATCCTGAACACAATTGGCAGAACACTAGATGAAGGACAACCATGTGAGCAAGCCAGGTTCCGAAAAGGATTCAGCACAGTTGACCATATCCACATGGTGACCAAGTTCATTGAGGTTTTGCAAGAGTTCAAGATGCCACTCTGTCTAACATTCATCGATTTAAAAAAGGGCCTTTGATTCTGTTGAGACTGAAGCAGTCATTGGAGCCCTGGCCAAACAGGGCGTTCAAACTCAGTACATCAAGATCCTCCATGAGCTGTATTACAGATTCACCACCAGGATCTCACCATTCTACAAGGAAGTGATCATCGACGTAAAGAGAGGGGTCTGGCATGGCAACACCATTTCACCAAAACTCTTCAGTGCCACCTTCGAGAATGTCATGCAACGATTGGAATGGGAGTGAAGATAGACGGTTGGTAACTACACCACCTCTGCTTCGCTGATGATATTGTTCTAATAACACCAAATATCAGTCAATCAGCACGAATGCTGGCTGACTTTGACTGTGAGTGTGGAAAGGTCGAACTGCAGCTGAATCTCATGAAGACAATGTTCATGAGAAAAGAACTAGTTCCTGATGTTCCATTTGCCCTCAATGGAACGAACATCTCTGAATGCAGCAGCCACAGGTACCTAGGTTGAAAACTCAACATGACAAATGACCTGGCACCTGAACTGCGCAGGAGGAAGAGAGCGGCGTGGAATGCCTTCAAGAACATCAAAGAAGTGATTAAGAGGATGAAGAACCTCCAGCTCCAGGAACATCTTTTCGACTCCACCATTCTTCCTGCACTGACATATGCCTCAGAGACCTGGGCCCTATGAAAACAGGATGAGAATGCTATTTGGGTATTCTGAAGAAGAATCGAAAGAGCTATGCTAGGAGTATCACCTCTCACTCAAGTGAGAGAAGGAATCTGAAGTTCCAACCTCCTTTGACAATCACGAACCAGGGATGATGTCTCGTTTTCCAAGGCATCAAAAATCAGATGGGCCAGACACATAATGCGATTCAGAGATGACCGCTGGACTAGAGCTGTTACCGACTGGATTCCACAGGACGTCAAAAGACTGCGTGGCCGCCCATCTATGAGATGGTCAGACTTCTTCGTCAAGACCCTGAATACAAGGTTTGAGGCTCTTCATTTTCCTGGAGCAAGAAGACGCCATTGGGCTACACTAGCATGCGACAGGGACGAATGGAGACATTACTGGTGCCCGCTCAAGCAAATCGATGAACAGGATGACAAATGATACAAGTGATACAAGTATATCTACTGACAGTAGGCAGAGAGAGCCAGGTTAAGTTCAGTGCATCCTGACTTCATGAAGCTTCTAGATGATCAGTCCCAGGAAAATGGAGATGCACTCCATCTTTAGGAAAGCCTGCGTCTGGCTGAGTCAAAAGATTTAGGGGAATATCTCCATGAACAACTAAGAAGCCAGAAACCCAGACTCATCTGTCTGTCACCCCTATCTTCAGATTTTTCTGTTTTGTCTTTGTAGTCGTACAGAACATACAGAAAATGGCAATTCTAAGCAAACAGTTTGACAGAAAGCAGAAGGAATGTTAGTGGAATTGCAGAAATTTGATTGTCTAATGGTGAGAAGATAAAACTGTTGCTTACCAGATTACTTGCGATATTCTAGTTTTATTTTATTTTTTTCCCAAAATTTTGGATTGTGGGCCAGAGAAGTGGTACAGCAGGTAAGGTGCTTTCCTTGCATATGGCTGAGAGTTGAATCACTGGAATCCCATATAGTTTCCCGAGCACTGCCAGGAGAGATTCCTGGGTGTAGAGCCAGAAGTAATCCCTGAGCACTGTATGTCCCCGAGATAAAAATTCTGAGTATGAAAGAAGAGAAAATAATATTACACATCTCTCTGCTCCCAAAAGAAATGAGAAATTAGACTGAGTTATTAATAGAAATTAGACAGGAGTATGAATATTAGCCTGTTCTTTCATTGAGTTGAGATAAAATTGCTGTCACTTCTGCAGAATTTAGTGTTTGCCAGAATTCTTCTAAGCCCTTTATGTATCTGAACTTATTTAATTTTCTTAGAAATCTTAAGAGCTGATATGTCTTTATATTACTCAAACTTTATAGATAAGTAACAAGAGCATAGAAAGTAAGATTCACACAATGAATAGTGGGATTTGAGTTTGAATCCACACAATCTGGATTCAGGGTCAGTACTCCTGGGATGATGTAGTAAAGAAAAAAAATGATAAAACAGTACCTGCCTTAGACCTGCTTCAGAGTCTTTCTGTTTAAGAATTTAAAGAGAAATAAGAAATTTGAATCTGGGGGGGGGCGGGGAAATGACAGAACATGAAAAAATAAATATCCTAATGAGCCATTGGAGTAGGTGCCTCTGAATGTTATTTCCTGGAAAAAAAATAGAAGACAATGGAAAGAAATTGTATAGAATTTGGGATCTAGAGAGATATTAGAGTGGGTTGGGCTCTGACCCAGGTTTGATTCCCAGCATATCGGTCCCCCGAGCCCCACCAGGAGTGACCCCTGAGCTCTGCTGGGTGTGACCTCAAAACCAAAAACAAATTTTACATAGAATCTCTAATATGTCAGAAGAGAGCAGAAAACCAAAAAATTGCTAGTGGAAGAACTGGGTGTCAGATTAAATCTTACTTAGTATCAGATTTTCACTTCATGACAAATTCAATGTAACCCATAATGGATAGAGTGAACTTGAGTAAGTTTGTAAAAGACAGGAATTGGAAATTGTTACTCCTGGAGAATATACTAGTGGAAGACAAGCAATAAAGATAAATAGCAGAGATACAGAGATGAGGGAAAATAACAAAAATATCCTCGATACACCAAGATCTGGAAACAACTGAAGTACTCAACACCTGATGAATGGATAAACCTGTGTCACAATGGGCTATATGAAATGGGAAATTTTTTCCATACACTGCAACTCAGATGGATTTGGAAGGGATCATGCTGAGTGGAGTAAGTCAGACTGAGAAAGAAAAGTACCAAATGATCTCTCCCATGTGCAAGATAAAGAACCAATAAGAGGAACAAGCAGTGATAACAGACTGTGAGTTTTTGCTTACAGAGTTAAGTTGGAGGGAGATGAGAAGGGATCAGAGACAGAAATGGAGGGATATTGGCTTCTTGGCTGTGGTGTAGTGCCATAACTTTATGTTAATAAAACACTAACATTAAGAGTATCCTAAATAATGATGCCTTCGTTCAAATGAAAACCTGATAGATATTGAAAGAATTCTCCACATACCAGACAAAATAATCAAAGATTTATACCAGATTTTTTTTAAAGATTTTTTTATTGAATCACTGTGCGAGAGACCTTTACAAAGCTGTTCTTGATTAGGTTAAAGTCATGCAGTGTTCTAACACCGGTCCCTCCACCAGTGTACGTTTCCCACCACCAATGACCCCAGTTTCCCTCCCACCCCAAAACCCCAGCATGCTTCTGTGGCAGTCTCTCTCTCTCTGTCACTCTGTCTCTCTGTCTCTCTGTCCCCCACTTATCCCTGTTTCTCTCCCTCCTCCTCTCCCTCTCCACCCTCTCGCCATCCCTTTTGGGCATTGTGGTTTGAAATGCAAATACTAAAAGTTATCATGTATATTCCTTTACCTACTTTTAATAGGCATATTCGATATTCCAACAACAGTAACAACAATTGTTGTTGTTATTCACCTGTCACCGAAAGAGCCCCCAATATGGCAGCATTAAGAAAAATGAGCAAGGAGAGGCTGAAAAAATCTTGGGAAAGAACTAGACTGCCAAAATGAAGAAAGACTAAAATGATTGTCTGTACTTTCAACACACAGACACCGGCATCAGAAGCATCCATTGAGGACCTGATGGTGCAGGCACAGAAGATCAAGTACGACATCATTGGTCTGACCAAACGAGGAGACATCAGTCACATTATGCCATTTTCGACACTGGAGAAGAATTGTTCCTTGGTACATTCGACAACAGAGGTGTTGGTGGCATTGGTGTCCTTGTCAACACGAACTTGGCGATGAACATTGATTCATTCAAATGCCTAACAACCTGAATTGGATGATTACGCTTGAATAGATGTGGCTCACTGCCGGCAGTTTCTATCTTTGTCATCTACGCACCAACTTCCAAATACAATGAAGAAGAAATTGAGAGGTTCTACAAGGAACTGGAGAAGTTCTATAGAGAAGACCACACCTTCTACAAGATCATTGTTGGTGATATTAATGACAAGATAGGTCCGAGAAGGTCGCCCGAAGAACTCCACATTGGGACCCATGGCCTAGAATGGAACAATCAGAGTGAGAGACTGTCTGAATTCATCATGTCGACCAAGATCATCCATGGTAACTCACAATTCCAGAAGGCTGAATCTAAACGCTGGACATGGGAGTCTCCCGGTGGACAGTTCCACAATGAAATTGACCACATCATATTCAATCGAAGGTTTTGCCTGACCGATGTCGTTGTCCCAAAATTCCAAACGGGATCGGACCACCGTCTACTGACTTTACAGAGTGGGGAGAAAAGTCTGCAAAATTTAAGTCTAAGAAGGCAACTCCCAGAATGACCACCAACTGGGAGCTCTTTGGCACTATTGCAGCAATGTGGGAAGATGCCGTCCTTGACAACATCAACGAGGAATACGATCGACTGGTTCAGCACCTCCATGTCTGTGCAAAGAATGCCGAGAGTGAGAAAGCCACAAACAGACGCCTGTCTTTGGAAACTCTCGAGCTCATTCGTCAACGTGGTTTGGCACGAGCCTCAGGCAACCACAAGCTAATGTCTGAGCTCACAAAGCTGTGCAGAGATGTGATAAAGGAAGACCTCAAAGAGAGAAGAGCAGCAGTGTTGGCCAGTGCAGCAGAAGTTGGGAAAAGTATTCACAATGCTCGCCTGTCCTTCGCCAACTACAAGACCAAGATGACTGCCCTCCAACATCCCGATGGATCTATCACATCCTCCAGAAAGGCAATGGAGAAAATTATTCACGACTTCTACTCGGATCTCTTTGACAGCCATGTCCACCTGCCCACATACCAAATTCCGCAGGATGGATTTGTCGTTCCCAACTTTCTCTCTTCTGAAATCCGGCACACAATTTCACTGGTAAAGATGCAAATAGCACCTGGTCCAGACAAGGTCAGACCTGAACACCTGAAGAATCTGCCGCCAGTACTCATCAATAAACTGGCCCAACTCTTCACATGCTACCTGTCTGAATGCAAGGTTCCGTCCCAATGGAAAACCAGTAGGACCGTTCTGTTGTACAAGAAGGGAGACATCCACGACGTTGGCAACTATCACCCAATCTGCCTGCTGTCTATCGTCTACAAGTTGTTCACTAGTGTCAGCCTGAATAGAATAGGCAGAACACTAGATGAAGGACAACCATGCGAGCAATCTGGGTTCCGAAAGGTATTCAGCATGATAGACCATATCCACACAGTGACCAAACTCATTGAAGTTTCGGGAGAGTTCAAGATGCTGCTCTGTCTAACATTCATCGATTTAAAGAAGGCCTTCAATTCTGTTGAGACTGAGGTGGTCATCGAAGCCCTAGCCAAAAAGGGTGTTCAAACTCAGTACATCAAGATCATCCAGGAGCTGTATTATGGATTCACCACCAGGATCTCACCATTATACAAGGAAGTGATCATTGATGTAAAGAGAGGGGTTTGGCAGGGTGATACCATTTCACCGAAACTCTTCAGTGCCACCCTCGAGAACATCATGCGACGACTGGAATGGGAAGGAATGGGAGTGAAGATAGACGGTCGGCAACTACACCACCTCTGCTTTGCTGATGACATCGTTCTCATAACACCAAACATTAACCAAGCGGCACAAATGCTGGCCGACTTTGACCATGAGTGTGGAAAGGTTGGATTGCAGCTGAATCTCAACAAGACAATGTTCATGAAAAACGAACTGGTCCCTGAAGCTCCATTTGCTCTCAATGGAATGAACATCTCCAAATGCAGCAGCTATGTGTACCTGGGTCGAGAACTCAACATGAGGAACGACTTGGTGCCAGAACAGCACAGGAGGAAGAGAGCAGCGTGGAATGCCTTCAAGAGCGTGGTTAAGAGGACAAAGAAACTCCAGCTCTGGGCACATCTTTTTGATTCCACCATTCTTCCTGCACTAACATATGCCTCAGAGACCTGGGCCCTACGCAATCAGGATGAGAATGCTATTAGGGTATTCCAAAGAGGAATCGAAAGAGCTATTCTAGGAATATCATGTCTCACTCAAGTGAGAGAGGGAATCCTGAGTTCTAATCTCCGTCGACGGTCAAAAATCAGGGATGCTCTCTCGTTTGCCGAGGCATCAAAAATCAGACGGGCCGGTCATGTAATGCGATTTAGGGACGACCGCTGCACTAGAGCTGTTACTGACTGGATTCCACGGGACGTCAGGAGACCTTGTGGTCGCCCACCAACTAGATGGTCAGATTTCTTCGTCAAATCCCTGAATGAACTATTTGAGGCTCTTCCTGTTCCTGGAGCGAGCATATATCATTGGGCTGCACTAGCTCTCGACAGGGACAAATGGAGACGTTACTGGCACCCGCTCGAGCAAATGGAACATCAACGTGACTACAAGTGATACTAGTGATACTTTTAATAGTTGGTTCTTGTCCAGTGTGATCACTTCCAACTGACTGTCATGCATACTCTAACATACCTCCTTTATACCAGATATTTAAAGGCATATATCAGATATTTAAAGGCAAAGAGAGTTTCTTGCCTGCACGGCTGGCTGTTTTCCCCAGGGTCCTCTCGGGAGGGCATGAGCTCCAACTTCCCTCCCCACCCCGAGCAGAGCTCCTGGCGGCCAGAGACCACCAGAACATAGATACAACCATGTTCAAGGCCCCTCTCCACATGTTCAGATGGGCCTCACGCATGAAGGTACCGGCAGAGGAACCCAGGTGTGTGTAATCTTATCAACAGCCAACATCCAGAGACTTAAAAGCAAGCTCCCAGAAGCGCGTGTTCACAGCCATGCAATATCTTGTAGCCTACTTCTCCCTCTGGGAGAAACTGGCAAGCTTCTGCGAGTTTCCTGCCCACATGGGACAGCCTTGCAAGTTTCCCATGGTGTATTCATATGCTAAATCCAGTAACAAGCTGGATCTCATTCCCCTGACCCTGAAAGAGCCTCCAGTGCGACATTGTTGGGAAGGCCAAGTGGAGAGAGGCTTCTAAAATCTCAGGGATAGGACGAATGGAGAGGTTACTGAGCCCGCTCGAGAAATCGATGATCAATGGGATTTCATGATTCGTGATTAGTGATTTAAAGGCAAAGTATATGTCATTTTGATGAGCTCAAATAGTTAAAGACCAAGGAATTACCAGTTTTTCATAGGCTTCATAAAACACATTCAAAATCTATATGGATGCATAACTAAGTACAAAAATGATTATAGTTCCTTGACAAGATTTTCCAAAACCTTTATGACTTTGGCTGTCTATTCTTTTGTTGTTTACTATTTGTCATTTTTATATTCCAGAGAAACATGGAGAGAATTGAAACTTTTAAAGTTTACATGTTACACATCATACTATGTTTTTAGAGTAGCGCCTACACATTGGTGTTCTTGTAACATTTATCATTCCTAATGTGACTGCATCTTGTAGATTTGACATTTAGTGTAATAGCCAATTTGGGGAATTATTTATGTCATAGTTTTTTTAAATCATAGCAGTAATTTTTTTGTATTTTATTTTTCTATTGTGTCTTAATTTCAGCTCTTATTTTTATTATTTCCTGATGGATTTCCTTAAACTTGACTTTTCTAGGGTGGGGTGCATTTTACCAATTTCTTGAGTTGAATATTCAATTTGTTTTCATTCTTTCTTGATTAATTCTAAGAGCATTTAAGGCTACAGTTTTTCCTCTTGTGCTGGATCCAACAACTTGTAGTGCAGATATAACCTCTATCTAGTCTGAAATTAGAATTTTTATTTTCTCCAGTGAGACAGGACTTATTTATGTTATTTAAGACTTAAGAAATTTATATTACATTTCCAACTACAAAAATGTTCTGAGGTTTTATTTTAACCACTTCCTATTATTTCTCAATTTTAATTCACTGTGGGTGGAGAATGTATCTTTCACAATTTCTGTTTCAGTGGATTTTGCTGTTGTTGCATTCTTGGGGGCTTGAACAGAGTACCTTATAACCATGGTACCATGGAGACACCTTCCCTGGCCTCTTGTTACTTTTTTTTGGGGTCAGAGCAGGCTGTGCTCCGGACTTACCCTCACTGTGTATTCAGGCGTCATTTCTGGAGGCTTGTGGGACCATTTCGGGTGCCAGGGATCAACCTTGAGTCAGCTCTTCACAGCCCCTGTACCTGACCTGCCGTACTCTCTCTACCCATTTTATTTTGGTGAATTTTAAATAAATTCTTTCTGATTTAATGTATTGCTAATTTTTCTGGTCTGAAGGAATTCTGTGGAAAGTGTCAAATTAATTTTACTGCATTTTCTCAATATAAAGTTGCCACTGATGGTTACCACAAACTTAAAGAAAGGCTTTCGCCTTGTGGAAAAAGAAACATTACATCCCCCCCGACCACATCATAGAACAACTACAAATATTTATAGTGGATGTATAGTGGTGCTCTAGCCGCCTTCTAGAACTTTAGCTAGCAGTTATTTGAGTCACTACCACACTCTCTGTCACTGTCACTGTCATCCTGTTCATCGATTTGCTCGAGCGGGCACCAGTAATGTCTCCATTGTGAGACTTATTGTTATTGTTTTTGACATATCGAATATGCCAAGGATATCTTGCGAGGCTCAGCCATGCGGCGAGATACTCTTAGTAGCTTGCCCAGCTCTCTGAGAGGGACAGAAAAATTGAACCTGGGTCAGCTGCATTCAAGGCAAAGGCCCTACCAGCTGTGCTATCACTCCAACCCAGAAAATCACATAATTACTCTAAAGTTCACCTTCTCAGTCTATGAAGTAGGAACTAAGCTTTCACCTGTAGGTTTCAGCGATGTCTATTGAAGGCCTAAGACTTGGCAGTGTCTGCCTGTGCCCTTGTTTGCTCCCTGTGTCTGGTCCTCACCCCTGTTCCTTACAGAGCAGGTGCTCAAGAAACATTTCTTATCAAATGGAATGAAAAAAAAAGTATTTGACAGGTCTTATAGGAACTTAAAATTGTGTGCAAATGTCAATTGTTATCATTATAAATTTGTTAGCCAGACAACACACACAAACTCACATCATTATTCTTTTACCACATGTAAATTGTTGAGTGACCTCCACTACCAACCACCACCATGATCCAGGCCGCTTTCTGGACACTCGGGCTGGGCCTCACGCATCAGTGAAGCTGACAGAACCAGGAAAAGCAGAACTTTGTGACCTTGGACTCCAGGTTCAACGAGACTCGGAAACAGAGATCCTCTGTCTACCTCCTCCAATCTATGGCACCCCAGGGAATCACACCCAGACGACCACCCTACCGGTGCCAGATAAATACCTCATTGGCCAACCTCCACTACCTCCACTCTCCAGCCACTTTCCAGATACATCATAAGACACTTGATACCCATTTTCCATAATTACCGCACCATATTTGATGGGGTTCAAATATGGTGTGAACCATGGGAACACCTGTAAGGGTGATTAGAGGCTGCCCTAACAGCCTCCATCCCTCTCAGAGAGTCTGGCAAGCTACCGAGAGTATCCCTCCCACAGGGCAGAGCCTGGCAAACTACCAATGGTGTATTTGATATGCCCAAAACAGTAACAACAATGGGCCTCATTCGCCAGACACTGAAAGAGCCCCCAATACGGCAGCATTAAGAAGGATGAGCAAGGAAAAGCTGATAAAATCTCAGGGACAAACTAGACTGCCAAAATGAAGAAAGACTAAAATGATTGTCTGTACTTTCAACGCACATATGCTGGCATTGGAAGCATCCATCAAGGACCTGATGGTGCAAGTGCAGAAGATCAAGTACGACATCATTGGTCTGACCGAAACGAGAAGGCATTGATCACATCATGCCATTTTCGACCCTGGAGAAGAACTGTTCCTTGGAACATGAAACAACAGAGGCATCAGTGGCATCAGTGTCCTTGTCAACATGAACTTGGCCATGAGCATTGATTCATTTGAATGCCTAACAACTCGAATTGGACGATTAGGCTTGAATAGATGTGGCTCACTGCCTGCGTTTCTATCTTCGTCGTCTATGCACCAACATCCAACTACAATGAAGAAGAAATTGAGAAGTTCTTCATGGAGCTGGAGAAGTTCTATAAAGAAGACCACACCTTCTACAAGATCATTGTCAGTGAAGGTCACTCAAAGAACTCCACATTGGGACCCATGGCCTAGAATGGAATGAACAGGGTGAGAGACTGTCTGAGTTCATCATGTCAACCAAGGCCATCCATGGTAACTCACAATTCCAGAAGGTCGAATGTAAATGCTGGACATGCGAGTCTCCCAGTGGACAGTTTCACAATGAAATTCACCACATCATATTCAATTGAAGGTTTTGCCTGACCGATGTTGCTGTTGTCCCAAAATTCCAAACAGGATCGAACCACCATCTACTTCGTGCAAAATTCTACTTCACAGAGCGGGGAGAAAGGTCTGCAAAGTTTAAGTTTAAGAAGAGAACTCCCAGAATGACCACCAACTGGGAGCTCTTTGGCACTATTGTGGCAACGTGGTAAGATGCTGTTGTTGACAACAACGACGAGGAAACTGATCGACTGGTTTAGCTCCTCCATGACTGCTCGAGGAATGCCAAGAATGGAAAAGCCACAAACAGACGCCTGTCTTCAGAAACTCTCGATTTCATTCACCAACATAGTTTGCACAAGCCTCAGGCAATCACAAGCTAATGTCCAAGCTCACAAAGCTGTGCAGAGAAGCGATAAAGGAAGACCTCAAAGAGAGAAGAGCAGCATTGGCCGATGCGGCAGAAGTTGGGAAAAGTATTAGCAATGCTCGCCTGTCCTTTGCCAACTACAAGACCAAGATGACTGCCCTCCGACATCCTGATGGATCTATCACATCTTCCAGAAAGGCAATGGAGAGGATTATTCACTACTTCTACTTGGATCTCTTGGATAGGTATGTCTGCCTGCCACATACCAAATTTCACAGGATGGATATGTTGTTTCCAACGTTCTCCCTTCTGAAATATGACACACCATTTTTTCGGTAAAGGCATGTACAGAACCCGGTCAAGACAAGGTCAGACTCGAACATCTGAAGAATCTGTCACCAGTACTTGTCAATACACTGGCTCGGCTCTTCACACACTACCTCTCGAATGCAAGGTTCCATCCAAATGGAAAACCTGCAGGACCGTTTTGTTGCACAAGAATGGAGACATGCACGACATTGGCAACTATCGCCCAATCTGCCTGTTGTCTGTCGTCTACAAGTTGTTCATTCGAGTCATCCTGAATAGATTGTGCAGAACACTAGAAGAAGGACAACCATGCGAGCAAGCCAGGTTCCAGAAAGGATTCAGCACAATGGACCATATCCACATGGTGACCAAACTCATTGAAGTTTCACGAGAGTTCAAGATGCTGCTCTGTCTAACGTTCATCGACTTAAAGAAGGCCTTCAATTCTGTTGAGACTGAAGAGGTCATCGAAGCCCTAGTCAAACAGGGCATTCAAACTTAGTACTTCAAGATTCTCCATGAGCTGTATTACTGTGCATACCACCAGTAATGAACCATTCTACAAGGAAGTGATCATCAACATAAAGAGAGGGGTTTGTCAGAGTGATACCATTTCACCGAAACTCTCAGTGCCACCCTCGAGAATGTCATGCAACGACTGGAATGGGAAGGAATGGGAGTGGAGATAGACGGTCAGTAACTACACCACCTCCGCTTCACTGATGACATCGTTCCAATAACACAAACCTTAGCCAAGTGGCACAAATGCTGGCCGACTTCGACCTCAAGTGTGGAAGGTTGGACTGCAGCTGAATCTTATCAAGACAATGTTCATGAAAAACAAACTGGTCCATGATGTTCCATTTGCTCTCAAAGGAATGGATATCTCTGAATGCAGCAGCTATGAGTTCCTGGGTCGAGACCTCAACATGAGGAAGGACTTGGCACCAGAACAGCACAGGAGGAAGAGAGCAGTGTTGAATGCCTTCAAGAGCATCAAAGAAGTTGTTAAGAGGACGAAAAACCTCCAGCTCTGGGCACATCTTTTTTTTTTTTTTAGTTCATTCTTTTATTGAATCACCATGTGGAAAGTTACAAAGCTTTCAGGTTTAAGTCTCAGTTATACAATACTTGAACACCCATTCCTTCACCAGTGCACATATTCTACCACCAAGAATCACAGTATACCTCCCCCCTCCCCCCCACCTCCCCAGCCCCCCACCCCGCCTGTGTAACTGGTAAATTTTACTTTAATTTCACTTTACTTTGATTAATTTCAATATTTCAACAAAAAACTCACTATTATTGTTTGAAGTTTCTCCCCCCTAAAGTCGACCTGCTGTAAAGGAAGCATTTGTTAATTTGTTTTCCATTGTTGAGAATGAAGAGATATGAGGTCGAGTGGCCGAACTAGCAGCTGCACGGTTTTATATTTCTGTATTTTTAGTATTTTAGTAACTGAGTCCAGAGAAATATCTGTCAGAAATTGCAACATTGTAAGCTTGTACCTCTCAGCTACTTTATATTCCACATATGAGTGCAGTCTTTCTATGTCTGTCTCTTTCTTTCTGACTCATTTCACTCAGCATGATACTTTCCATGTTGATCCACTTATATGCACCAGAGTGCTCCAAAACAGATGACTGGTTAAAGAAACTCTGGTATATCTACACCATGGAATACTATGTAGCTGTCAGAAAACATGAAGTCATGAAATTTGCATATAAGTGGGCACATCTTTTTGACTCCCCCGTTCTTCCTGCACTAACATATGCCTCAGAGACCTGGGCCCTACACAAACAGGATGAGAACACTATTTGAGTATCCTAAAGAGGAATGGAAAGAGCTCTGCTTGGAATATCACATTTCACTCAAGTGAGCAAGGAATCTGGAGTTCCAACCTCTGTCTACGATCAAGAATCAGGGACACTGTCTTGTTTGCCAAGGCGTCGATTTCTGGTTAAACGGAACTCTAAATATTTAGGAACAATCTTCCTTTTATTTACCATTTTTTAAGTTTCATTCAAAAATGATGCAGCTAAAGTCTCTTTATGAAAGCATTAGTTAATAGTACTCCAGTGATTACTACTGGAAAAAAATAGAAACGTTGACTTGTTTTTCTCTAGTTTAATGTTTTCCATACTCTGTGCATTCCTGTTTTTCATTCATTCAATAATTTATCAACCATGGCCCAAACCAACTAATTTAGCTTCCTACGTTTCTAGCTTGATACTGAAGACTGTCTTTGCTTTATGTTATGGGTTCAGATGACCGTTTTTGTAAAGGGGACTGCCTTCCAAAAAGTGGCCAGTGAGTCTCGGGCCGTTTCCCGTGAAACTGCCAAGCAGGCTGGCTGAGGATGTGGTGCTGTTTGCCCCTGCTCTGTGGAGCTGGGGACCAGCAGGACCACCTTGCGTCTGGAACTTTGCCTGCCTACACACACATAATGTGCTTGCATGCACATTAATAAATAGTCTTCATGAAGATTGCATGCACGAAGAAGGCCTGCAGGCTAGCTTGAAAGTCAGGCAAAGTCAGAATGGCTTTATCTTTATTTATTTATTTTCTAAGAAAAACATCAGACATAGAGTAAAAAAAGTAAAAAAGTTAGCCACTTTTTATGTATGTAGTACATGACTATATATTAAATGTACATTATCTGCACAGTGATGTTTGTAATAGTGGAAATATGTTATCTAAGTATGAGAATAGTGATTTACAATTCACGGTAGATCAGAAAAATATAGTTACTAATTCTCAGCATTCACTTAGTCTACTAATTCAGTAGTAGATAATTTTTAAAAAGCTTATTACATTTAATTTTTAAGTTTATTATTTTATCACCTGCTATTAAACATTTTATATGTATTGTGATTAAGATTCTGTTATAAGCATATATTGTGATTTAGCTTCTTTTATCAAGTATATATCTCATATGGCACACAATCATGAATTTAATATAAAGTTGCAGTTTCTTTGTTATTCCACATTTCCCACTAACTTTACAAAACACAGTGGGACTATTTTATACAAAATTTTAATTTTTCACTTGAATTTTAGTTACATGCCATTTATAAAATTATTTGCCTCTACTTGTCAGATTTTGGGGGTAGAAAAGAGATTTTAAGAGAGGCACTCCAGCCAATAATATGTTCAAACAAGAAATTTCTGCATTCTACTTTCCTAAATTGGGCACTTTAATAATTTTGTGCACCTATGGGAAATGATTATTTTAATTTCTTCTGGAAATATAGAGAGTATAGACCTGGATCACGGACTTAAAATAAGTCCCTAATAATCTTATGTGGGCTGGAGCAATAGCACAGTGGGTAGGGCATTTGCCTCGCATACAGCCGACCCAGATTTGATTCCTCTGTCCCTCTCAGAGAGCTTGGAAGCTACAGAGAGTATCTGGCCCGCACAGCAGAGCCTGGTAAGCTACTCGTGACATATTCGATGTGCCAAAAACAGTAACAAGTCTCACAATGGGAGATGTTACTGGTGCCCGCTTGAGGAAATCGATGAGCAATGGGATGACAGTGATACAGTGATACAGTGACTCTTATGTGAAAAGATTCTATTTATATGAAAAATATTTTCTTAGCTAAAATAAATGGTTAGCATAAAGAAAAAACAAATTACACATACTTTTTTAACTTACAAATTATTCTTTTGAAAAAGTATATTTTATTCAATTAAAGAAGCATGATATACAAAATTATTAATAGTTGACTTTTAGGCATTTAATATTCCAACACCAATCCCACCACTGGTGTCAAATCCCCACCACCAGTATTCCCATTCTCCATTCCCCTCCCCCGTCCGTCACCTTGACAGGCACTTTACAAGGCTGCAGCCTGCTTAGATCTCACACTTTCGGTGTTGAGTCTGTCTTGGCTACAATAGCTGTGCCACTCGCCCACATCTCTGTGTAACTGGAGACCAGAACTTTGTCTCTCCCATTACTTCCATTTCTTAATTTCTTCCTTTCCCCTTGATTTCTTTGCTTCTCTGTCCTTCTCCTCCCTTAACTTGTAAAATATTCTTGTAGTCTAAGTCAAATTTACTTATAATGAGAACTATATGCTTAGACACAGTAGTCATCTTCTGGGGAAGCTTTGTAAGGAAAGGAAGGAATTAAACGGCTGTGAAGAAGGGAAACAGTAGCCATGGTATGGAGAACTGCCATACACTGTTGGTGGGAACGAAAACAGAAAATCATTCTGATTCTGAGACGCCGGTAGCATTTTGCTGATGGCTGGCTGAAGCATAGACACCGACTGAGATGCGAAACTTCTTCGAGTATTTGTCAATAAAAGTTTTATTTTTTAAAAAGGAAATAGCTATATAGGATTATATCACTTGTATCACTTGTCATCCCGTTGGTCTACAATTTGCTCGAGCGGGTGCCAGTAGTGTCTCCATTTGTCCCTGTCGTGTGCTAATGTATTGGAATCTGCTCACGCCAGGAACATGAAGATCCTCAAACCATTCCTTCAGGGTTTTGACGAAGAAGTCTGACCATCTCGTAGGTGGGTGACCATGCGGTCTTTTGACGTCCCTTGGAATCCAGTCGGTAACAGCTCTAGTCCAGCGGTTATTTCTAAATCGCATTACGTGTCCAGCCCATCTGATTTTTGACGCTTTGGCAAATGAGACGGCATCCCTGATCCTTGACTGTCGATGGAGGTCAGAACTCTGGATTCCTTCCCTCACTTGAGTGAGACGTGATACTCCTAGCATAGCTCTTTCTATTCCTCTTTGGGATACCCGAATAGCGTTCTCATCCTGTTTGCGTAGAATTATATGATCATACAAAAATGTTAGAAAATTTGGGAGAAAGAAAAGGGTCATGTGATTAACTGGATGAGAAAGTAAAAGGAAAGAGACAAATACTGTGGTGTGAAGGGCACAGAGGTGCAGTGTATAAGAAGCCATCAGCGTCAGGATCCAGCTCTTGGCGGAAGATGTCTTGCCCGCTACCCTCACCCATTTACAAACTCAGCCTGTGTTCTGATAGCCCTGGAAAATAGAAGTTGGCGAGACGTCTGTTACCGGAGGAAGAACGTGAGCGTAGCTAAGTTAAGGAGGAAAGGACTGCTGAGGCCGGCGGGCCCCTGAGGCAGTGACTCCTGCAGATGAGCTCTCTGCAATAGGAGAAAACCTGTCTTTCCAGGGGTCAGCTGGAGGCTCTGGGACCCCAGGATGAGGTGGTTCCAGGAAGGTTTCTCACACTGACAGGTTGGCTTGGAACTGCACTTATCTTAGAGTTAATCCAGTCAGTCATGGGCCCAGCCTGCTGGGATGGGAATGGAAGAATCCCGGGTGCTGGGGACGAGGCTGTGGTGTGAGTGTTCCCCTCCTTGGGTCTGCCCATGTGTCACCCCCCCCTCCCCCAGGAGCTACTTTGTGGGCTCTCGGGCCCATTCCGTTTTCCTGAGCTACCAGCCAGGAGTGGCCGACGAAGTCAGGACCATAACTAACATCAGAGGGGGGGTGGGCCAGTAGAACCCTGGCGGAGTCTTTGTCTGCCTTCCAGATGCACGGGGAGGGGACGGCTCGGGGAAAGCGTGGAAGAACTGTGCATCTGAAAAGAGCCACATTCCCTTGGCTCCAGGCCAGGTCCTGACTAATAATTCAGAAATGCTGAGGACAGAAGTTAAACAGGCATCTAGGAGCATGACCACGAGGGAGCCCTTGATCAGCAAGCCACGGACCAGCAGTGAGCAAAACTCTGAACCTTGAGGCCAGGCCAGAAAACAAGCCCCGTAGGCCTGGACCTATTGTCTACCCTAATGGGAGGTCAGAGTCCAGACGAGGGAAAATCTGAGTCTAAACTTCAAGGACTGATTGAGCAGAGAGGGAAACTGTGACAGAAAACTGCATTAACTTGGAGAACTTTGGACCGTGACTGGCCCAGGTGCTGTCAAGCTCAGGCACCCAGAGCCCAGACTGCCGCTGGCTCTCCTGCCTTTGACCTGAGGTGCTAGGGGTGGTGAGGAGTGAAAGATACAAACGTAGTAGTGGGGAGAATACCGCAGGTAGGGTGTTTGCCTTGCACGCGGCCGACCCGGGTTCAATTCCTCCATCCCTCTCGAAGAGCCTGGCAAGCTACCGAGAGTATCCCGCCTGCACAGCAGAGCCTGGTAAGCTCCCCGTGGTGTATTCGATATGCCAAAAATAGTAACAACAAGTCTCACAATGGAGATGTTACTGGTGCCCGCTCGAGCAAATTGATGAACAACGGGAAGACAGTGATACAGTGCAATAGTGGTTAGTTATCTGTGTAGAGACACCATGTCGTGGCATAGACCAAACTTGACATCAAATTTCAGCTTCTTTTTTCCCCTTTCACAGCCAGTGTGTTATAGGGGAATGAGTTGTTGTGGCATGAAATGACCTCAGAGTGCTGCTTACCTGGGAACTTCTCTTTTGCCAATGTGCAGACCTCAAGTCCTCTGCTGCTGGATGGTTAATGCCTTCACACTTTTTTGCAGATTCTGTGTAGTTGTTTGCCACAAGAACAAGTAAAAACCCAGTGACTATCCACAAGATCAAGAACAAAAATCAGTTACCAACTAACTTCCTCCCCAAGGACTTGCTTCTAAACAAAACATTCTTATGTCTTCGGGCATAAATGATGCTCTGACATACATTTTTGTTCTTTCTTTTTGTGTGTCCTAAATGTTATTTTTTTAAAAAAATGTCTTTGAATTTATTACTCATGCAAGGAAGACTCGAGTGAAGTTTTTATCTTGAATGCTGTCTTCCACGAACCCATTTGTTTTGTTGTTCTTCTTGACTGTCAGCTACATTAACCAGGACTACAAATAACTTCTCTACTTTGAGGCGAGTAGGAGCTTTATAGAACTTCAGCAGAATTGGTTTTAGAATCCTTGTATTTCAACACAGAGCCAAACTATGACATTTCCATCAACAATTAAGAACATAGTTTAGGCAAGCAGTTAGCCTACGACCAGCATGATTTTGTCATGTTCAGTCTCGCATAGCTACACAGGATTCCTGGCCCTCACATTCTGAGGGTAAGTTAGTTTATACATCAGTCAGTCGAGGATTGTAGGACGCATTGGAGCCAGCTCTTCACCAAAAATCAGAATGAAGATGCGACAGGAACGTGGAGCAGAAATGACTTGCCAGGAATAGAACAGAGGCTAAATATACAAATAGTGAAAAAAGGGAAATGTGACTTAGGTATATAGAAAGAGAAAACAATTTCAGAATTTGTAAGAGACTTTAATTTTTACACGATTTATTTAAATTTTATTTTTGTTTTGAGGCCACACCCAGTGGTGCTCTGGACTTACTCCTGACTCTGTGCTCAGGGAGCACTTCTGGTGGTGCTCTGGGGCGTCTGTGGTGGGCCGGGGATTGATCCCAGGTTGGCTGTATGCAAAACAGGTGACCTTCCTCTCTTCTTTCTTTCCTTCCTCCTTCCTTCTTCCCTCCATCCCTCCTCCTCCCTCCCTTCTTCCCTCCTTCCCTCCCTCCCTCCCTCCCTCCCTCCCTCCCTCCCTCCCTCCCTTCCTTCCTTCCTTCCTTCCTTCCTTCCTTCCTTCCTTCCTTCCTTCCTTCCTTCCTTCCTTTCCTCTTTCTTTTATTTCTATTCTTTCTACCCATCCAGATCCTAGAAGGGTCTTTAAATAGAAAAATTCCAAGGAAAAGTGAAATTTGACTTTAGAAAGCTTCTAGACTATGATTTCTGTCCCATAAAGATGATTTAAACAATTGTGAAAATAATAGAAAGATAAAATTTCTTGAGAGGAAGAAAGAAAAAGACCTATGAAGTATGTAAAGTAAAAAAAATAAGAATTTACTTTCAAAATCACTAGAAAATTGGTTTGACTGTATTTCATTAATGCTTTGCAGCTATACTGTGTCAAATTGAATAAATATTTGGGATTATCTTTTATTACTGAACATATGCAGAAGGATAAAACACATTGTAATTGATTAGAAGTTTTACATTCTTTTTTTTCCTGCTTTTTGGGTCACACCCAGCGATGCTCAGGGGTTACTCCTGGCTCTGCAGTCAGGAATTACTCCTGGCGGTGCTTGGGGGACCATATGGGATGCCGAGGATCAAAACCTGGTAAGCTGCGTGCAAGGCAAACACTCTACCCGCTCTGCTATGGCTCCAGCCCAAGAAGTTTTATTCTTGTCATGTTTCTTTTTGCTGTTTAAATTTTAGAATTTTTATTAGCTATAAGCTATAATTTTAAATTAATTTGATATTTTATATTGTAGATAAAATAAGTCCACTTAAATAGAGTGTTCTTAAAAATGTTTAAATACTCATAATTAAACTATTTTTAAACACAAGGATAATTTGTATCACTTATATCACTTGTCATCCCATTGATCTTTGATTTGCTTGAGCGGGTGCCAGTAACGTCTCATTTGTCCCTATTTCATGCTAGTGTAGCCCAATGGTATCTGCTCGCTCCAGGAACACGAAGAGCCTCAAACCATTCATTCAGGGTTTTGACAAAGAAGTCTGACCATCTCCTACGTGGACAGCCACACGGTCTTTTGACGTCCCATGGAATCCAGTCGGTAACAGCTCTAGTCCAGCGGTCATCTCTAAATCCTCTAAATCGCATTATGTGTCCGGCCCATCTGATTTTCAACACCTTGGCAAACGAGACATTGTCCCTGACTGTTGATCGTTGATGGAGGTCGGAACTCTAGATTCCTTCTCTCCCTTGAGTGAAACTTGATACTCCTAGCATAGCTCTTTTGATTCCTCTTTGGGATACCTAGCATTCTCATCCTGTTTGTGTAGGGCCCAGGTCTCTGAGACATATGTTAGTGCAGGAAGAATGGTGGAGTTGAAAAGATGTGCCCAGAGCCGGAGGTTCTTCATCCTCTTAACCACTTCTTCGATGATCTTAAAGGTGTTCCACGCTGCTCTCTTCCTCCTGCGCAGTTCTGGAGCCAAGTCGTTCCTCATGTTGAGTTGGTACATATAGCTGCTGCATTCGGAGATGTTTATCAATTGAGAGTAAGTGGAATGTCAGGGACTAGTTCATTTTTCATGAACATTGTCTTGGTGAGATTCAGCTGCAGTCTGACCTTTCCACAGTCGCAGTCAAAGTTGGCCAGCATTTGTGCTGCTTGGCTAATGTTTGTGTTATTAGGACAATGTCATCAGCGAAGTGGAGGTGGTGTAGCTGCTGACCATTTATCTTCACTCTCATTTCTTCCAGTTCCAGTCATCACATGACATTCTCAAGGATTGCAGTGAAGAATTTCGGTGAAATGGTATCACCCTGCCAAACCCCTCTTTTTATGTTGATGATGACTTGTAGAATGGGGAGATCCTGATGGTGAATCCGTAATACAGCTTGCAGATGATCCTGATGTACTGAGTTTGGACGCCCTGTTTGGCCAGGGCTTTGATGACCACTTCAGTCTCGACAGAATCAAAGGCCTTCTTAAAATCTATGAACGTTAGGCAGAGCGGCATTTTGAACTCTCGCAAAACTTCAATGAGCTTGGTCACCAAGTGGATCTGGTCAATTGTGCTGAATCCTTTTTGGCAACCAGCTTGCATGCATGGTTGTCCTTCATCTTGTATTCTACCTATTCTATTCAGGATGACTCGAGTGAACATCTTGTAGTCGACGGACAACAGGCAGATTGGGCAATGGTTACCAATGTTGTGCATGTCTCCCTTCTTATACAACAGAACGGTCCTGCTGGTTTTCCATTGGGACGGAACCTTGCATTCAGACAGGTGGTGTGTGAAGGGCTGAGCCAGTGTATTGATGAGTACTGGCTGCAGATTCTTCAGGTGTTCGGGTCTGACCTTGTCTGGACCGGGTGCTGTACGCATCTTTACCAACAAAATGGCGTTTCGGATTTCGAAAGGGAGAACGTTGGGAACAAAATATCCATCCTGCAGAATTTGGTATGTGGGCAGGTAGACGTGTCTATCGAAGACATCTGAGTAGAAGCCACTGCCACGCTCCAGGTCACCTTCAGGACACTTGGGCCGAGCCTCACGCATGAGTGAAGCCCCACAGAACCAGGTAAAGCAGAACTCTGTGACCTTGGACTCCAGGCTCAACCGGACCCAGAAATAGAGATCAGCTGCCTACTTCCCCCTATCTCCGGCACCCCCAGGATCACACCCAGATGACCCACCCTACCGGTGCCAGATAAATACCTCATCGGCCAACCTCCACTACCTCCACTCCCCAGCCACCGCCGCGCTCCAGGCTGCTTTTCGGACACTCGGGCCGAATCTCACGCATGAGTGAACCAGGTAAAGCAGAACTTCGTGACCTTGAACTCCAAACTCAACAAGAAGAATTTATAAAGATAAATTTGGTAGCACATGTATTCTCAATTTTTCATCTTCGCATGCAGTGTAGACTTTAGAAATCTTAGATATTTTGTTGCAACTTACTTTTTAGACTTCATGTTTTTGTATATTAGGTTGAATAATAGTAAACACAGAATTATAGTATCTTCAGAGGCTTTGAGGCCTTTCATCGAATAGGTAGACATTTTCCCCAACTTTTATACAAAAGCTTTGTTTTTCCATCTCTCGATTGCACAAAATACAGAACATTCATCATAGTTAAATTTTTGCATATATCCTTAATTATTGCCTTAAAATAAGTTTCCCTAAAGAAAAATTAATGTAAAATGGGCTCTTGGCCAATTTTTCCTCCAGAAAAAAATGTTATGATTTACGATCCCAAGCCCAAGAAGAGGCGATTATAGTAATCCCACTAATTGTATATGAAAATAGTTATTTGCATATGGGAAGAATATAAATCATTGGTACTCAGAGGGAAAATAGTGGTGAATAAATCCAAATGGACCCCAGAAGTCCCTTGTTTTTGAGTTTGTTACACAGCATAATTGCCTCATATTGATTTATGTGTAGTTCTCATGTAGTTCTCCTAATTCTCATCAGGAGAAAGTGACAAAGGAGCATAATTGTTAAATTTATTTATATAAATATCGAACTGGAAACTTTCTTGCTGACTTTGAAGAAGGTAGTCACCATGAAAATGTGACCGTCATATGCTGTCATAAGGAAATTAATTGACAACTGACAACATTCAGAATCAGGTCTTAACCCATTTGGACCTCTGAAGAAAATATGGCTCAGCTGACAACTGTATTGCAACCAGGCAAGGCCTAGAAACAGAACCAAACTAAGTAGCTAGTACGCAAATTCCTGACCGAGGACAAATTATGAACAGGTGCTGTTTAAAACTACTAAGTAGGTCATGATAATTTGTTATTTAAGAGTAGAAAACTCATACATTACTCAAATGCCAATTTTAAAAAATTTGATGTCATACCCGGTGATACTCAGGAACTACCTCCAGCTCTCTGCTTGGGAATAGCTTCAGTGGTACTCGGGGACCCCCCTTGTGCCAGAGATTGAACCGGGCTTCCTCCATGCAAAGAGTTCATGGAGACACTGAACTCTCTGCAGCCTGGCTTCCTGTTTTCCACTGTCCCCTAAGGCCAGTGTGTGCCACTCCCGTTGAATTTGACATGGGTGGCCGTGTGCCACCATTCTTTGATTGCATCCTTACTTCCTGGAACCAGGGGATGTTTGTGCTCCTCTTCTGCGTATGTTCTCTCATCTAGTTCCCCAGACAATTCTCTCACCTAGTTCCCAAAGCAATTCTGGGTCTTCTTGGTTTTTATTGAGAGGAGGATTGGTTTTAGAAATCAGGTAGGGTTTAATGTGTGCTTCCCCCTTCAAATATTTGCCTGTAACTTCAGGACCAGGGAAGAATATCTGTAGTTTCAGCATTAAATGGAAGGAATTTTATGGGCTGGAGGGAAATGCCCAGAAGAAAGAAATGAAGTCCTCGTATCCATGACATCTAAGGATGTCAGGTATCATAGTGCACAACTCATTCAAGAGAGAATGTGGGTTTCCTTCCTTCTCAGCGAAATACCTCACACAACTACCAATAGGAAAAAGTCTTGTTAGCAAAACATTATGAAGAAGAAAAAGAATTCTGGTAGAATGTTTAAAGCCATAAAAACATATGATTAAGACTATCATCCTTGCTCTAATAAAACATAATTTTATATGAAAACGGACTCTAGTGTGATAGCAGGTAGGGCAGTGACAGTGGGCAGGGCATTTACCTTGCACGTAGCCAACCCAGGTTTGATTCCTTCATCCCTCTCGGAGAGCCCTGCAAGTTACCGAGAATATCTCATCTGCACAGCAGAGCCTGGCAAGCTACCCAAGGTGTATTCGATATGCCAATAAAAGTAACAACAAGTCTCACAATGGAGACTTACTGGTGCCTGCTTGAGCAAATCAATAAACAACGGGACGACAGTGCTACAGTGCTACGGTCCTATATTAAAACATTTTATGATACAGCATCTGAATTATAGCATCATATCAATTGCTATAATAATGTTAGAATATGTCATCACTGTCATCCCGTTGTTCATCAATTTGCTCAAGCGGGCATCATTAACATCTCCATTCATCCCAGACCTGAGATTTTAGCAGCCTCTCCTTACTCATCTTTCCCAACGATTGGAAGCTTTGTCTGGGTCAAGGGAATGATATCAGGTATTCTAATTTCTTTCAGGTATAATTCCTTTTACTAATCAGTAGATTAATCTTTTTGTTTAACGAAAGTTGCTAGGGTGATCTAGAGCAGTTATTTCTCAGTTAGGGGTCATGTGCCCTCTGTGGGCCTCTAAGACATTCCCAAGGTGTCACGGGTGAAAATAGAATATGAACTTTCTCCTAATACAGCTCACAAATTTCTTAGAAAAAGTTTAAAATTTAACCTATTATTCTTACACACCTGCACTGTGTACCCATCCATGAGCCAGAAGTTATAACCAAGGTGGAAATACCACAGATTGCAGCTTTCTACCCCGAGGGACCAACATCAGTCTGCTGAGTAGTGAAGAACCCTGTTCTAACACACCCCCTACATCACACAATGTGTTGTGTCTGTAGAAGTTTGATTAATGGTGTCTCCACTCTTTCAATAAATGGTTTCAAATGAATGAATTCTGAGCCCTCGGAGCACAGTGTATGCTTAGTAAAATCCGTTTCCTAGAAGTAAAAGTTATGGTAAGAATAAAGTAATGAGAGACAATGAAGGAGGAAATAAACAAATTGTGCAAGAGCTCCAGTGTAATGAAGTTTTTACTGGAATAAGTGGTGTTGACTGTAAATTGCATCTGGGTGGTCAAGCCACAGAGGGTGATGCAATCAATGATAAACTGTATAGATTACTACCTTCTCACTTTCTCAAACCTTTCATTTGTCTTCTTCTATGATATATGTAGTACGCATCCATAGAATGTAATTTATGGTCACCTTCATAATGACAAATTTGCTGAATGTGGCAAACTCAGTGAGGATTTATATATTCTGAGAATGTTTTGTTCCCATTTGAAAATCATGTTTGAGGCCAGAGACACAGCATGGTAAACAGGTGAGACACCTGTCTCCCTGCAGGCCCTCCTGGTCTGACCCCAGACAGCCCTTGTCGTTCCCAAGCACCTCCCGGTGTGCTAAAAAACAGAAAAAGAAGACAAAGGAAAGAAAATGAGTTTTTATTTACAGGCTGTTGACTACATTTCTATTTCTACTACCTCAATTCACAAATACTATTAATGTTGATTTACATTTTTATGTTACGAAAATTATTTTTAACTATCATAACAAGTACATACAACTGTTATTTGGAGACAATAATAAGTTTTTAAAAGTATTTTTGGGGGCTGGAGTGATAGCACAGCGGGTAGGGCGTTTGCCTTGCACGCGGCCGACCAGGGTTCGATTCCCAGCATCCCATATGGTCCCCTGAGCACCGCCAGGGGTAATTCCTGAGTGCAGAGCCAGGAGTGACCCTTGTGCATCGCCAGGTGTGACCCAAAAAAGCAAAAAAAAAAAAAAAAAAAAAAGTATTTTTGGTCACAACCAGCAATGCTCAGGGGTTACTCCAGGCTCTGCACAGAAATTACTCCTGGTAGTGCCGGGGGACCATATCTGATGTCGAGGGCCAACCACGTGCAAGGCAAGGGTCCTACCTGCTGTACTATCGTGCCAGTCCTGACAATAGTATTTTTTATTGCAATGTGTTTTGCTATTGTGTCTCAATTACAGTTAATTATGTTTATCAGTTACTCAAATAACACCAGGCACTAGAATTATTTCTTCATTCATTTCAATAACCTTTCATTTATCATTTTCCACATTTTATCCAAGGGGGAAAATCTGTGTTAAAACAGTAATGCATCCATGGTTACAGAGTTAGAAAGAAAGTGGGAATGCCTTAAAATCCATATCTCTTTGATTTCAAGAATGGTGTTCAGTCACCACTGCTTAGTATGCATAGAGAAAACTTCTTTTTTTAATTGAATCACTATGAGATAGAGCATTATAAAGCTGTTCATGATTGAGTTCATGATTGAGTTCCAGTCATGCAATGGATGACTCCATCCTCCCATCCCTCCACCAGTATATATCCCAGTACGAGAGTCCCATTTCCCTCCCACCTCTTCAAGTCACTCCCTACCCCAGTCCTATGGCAACTAACCTCTTCTCTCTCCTTTCTTTCTCTCATTTTAGAGAGATGGGCTGGAGCGGTAGCACAGCGGGTAGGGTGTCAGCCTTGCATGCGGCTAACCCGTTTGATCCCTCTGCACCTCTCCGAAAGTCCGGCAAGCTACCCGTGACATATTCGATACACCAAAAACAGTAACAAGAAGCCTCACAACAGAGATGTTACTGGTGCCCGCTCGAGCAAATTGATGAACAACAGGATGACAATGATACAATGATTTTAGAGAGAGACTGACTAGGCATTTACATTATGGTTTGTGATACAGATGCTGAAAGGCTATAGAGCAAACAATTTTTTAAAAATATACATAATGTTGGGTTTCTATGAAGTGGTAATGTGAACCTAAGGGCTTCTTACACAATAAGCCATAGTGTGTCAGTGGCCTGAGCTCGCTGTGAAAACGCGTGACAGCATGCTTCTCGTTGTGTTCTCCTCTCTGGCTTGATTTATAGTTCAGCTATGCACAAGATTTCAGGGTCCTGCAAGGCTAAAGAGCATTTCCAATGCCTTTGATCTTCTGATGTCCATGAATAATGCAGGCTTCCATATATGTACTCTCTCTGTCATACAGCTTCAGAAAACATTCTTTAAATGAGGAGAGATTACTGGAGCTCCTGAAATATGGCTAGTAAATATTGAAATATTTTATAACTGAAGAACACAATGTATCTCTAAAAACACCCATCAAATATATTAGTAATGTTTTGTAATCATATGTTTGAAATGCTATATATTTAAAACTAAATCTGAGTCATTAATTTTCATTGAAGATAAATAATGTGGCAAATATTAAAAATTATGCTATGAAGTATTTGGTTGAAAACATTGGCACAGATGGCTATATAAGAGAAATTTCTAAACATGTACTTTATAAAGTTCGTATTTATAATTTATAATAGCTAAGTTTGAAAAAGGAATGGGGAAATGGGGGTGTATATGGTATTGAACAAAAATATAATTTACAACTTTGAAAATGACATTTTTTAAAAAATGCATTTCAAAACTAGGTGATCAATGTCATTTTCAGCCATGTCCCTAGTAGTAGAGCAAAAGACATAATGCACAAGATGATAAAACACAAGGAAGAAGTAGAGGTTCCTCTTCATTTAAAGGATGTTTTCTGAAACTTGAAGATTGGGGTAGATTATTAGATATTAGATATTGGGGTAGGTATTAGATTCATATACAGAAGCCCTCATTGGAGGGAGATGGCAGTGCTCGGGGACCTTGTGATGCCGGTGATTGAATTTGTTCCCACACGCCAAACAGGTACACCTGGTCTTTGGGGCAGCTCTACAGCTAGTATACTTGATTTGGGGCATGAGGGGGATGACAGTGTTCACAGAAGGATTTACAATTTGTTGTGGTTAGTTAGAGCTGGAGCGATAGCACAGCAGGTAGGGTGTTTGCCTTGCATGCGACTGACCCGGGTTCAATTCTTCCGTCCCTCTAGGAGAGCCCAGCAAGCTACTGAGGTTATCCTGCCCGCACGGTAGAGCCTGGCAAGCTCCCCGTGGTGTATCCGATATGCCCAAAACAGTAACAACCAGTCTCACAATGGAGACGTTACTGGTGCCCGCTCGAGCAAATCGACGAGCAACGGGACGACAGTGCGACAGTGGTTAGTTATCTGTGTAGAGACACCATGTCTGCTCCTCATGGCATAGACCAAACTCTACATCAAATTTCAGGTTCTTTTTTTTCCTTTCACAGCCAGTGTGTTATAGGGGAATGAGTTGTTGTGGAAAACAACTACACAGACCCTGCAAGAAAGTGTGAAGGCGTTAAAGATCCAGCACCAGAGGACCTGAGGTCTGCAGTATCGTCAAAAGAGAGGTTCCCAGGTAAGCGCACTCCCAGCTCACTCCATGTCCGGAGTTCACTTCCACAGTCACACTGGCAGAGGGCGGGCATTGTGGCAGCTGCAGAGATAAAGGCTGGAACTGAGTGCAGCCACAGCGGCCAGAGCTTGGGGCCACTGTGTACTGAGGAGAACAGGAACAGCCAGAACGGAAACTCAGACCCTTCCTAGGCAGCCTCCACAATCCTTATGCCACTTCATAGGATTAGATGTGCAGTGGGGGAACCCCAGGAAATTCAACAGATCAGTGGCAGGATATGCCTTTTATATTCAGGGTCGGGGCCCAGGACAGGAAGCTTGATTTATGGAGAGAATGAGACACTCTCCTCCTTTAATATCCCTACCCTTATACCAAAAATCTCATAACTGTGTTACAGTATAGCTGAATATGGCTAAAGCTTAAACAAGCAGAAACATCAATCTTAAGTAAACCATTTCAAGAATAGAAGTTCTAAAATAAGCTAGCAATTGCATCAGTAAAGTATGTGACAAACCATTTTTATTTTAAATCTAGAAGTAAGTGAGTCAATTTTTTCAAATTGAGTCCAGAATACATTAGAAAGCTAATATCTGTTCAAAATCATAATTTATTATTTTAAACAGCTTTATTTTACTGCATAATTATTTGAGTATTACAACAATGCAGACAAGCTATTTTATAATGTAACAGCATTTTATTTTATTTTAATTTAATTTTATTGATTCACCGAGAGATATAGTTATAAGCTTTCATGTTTGAGTTATAATCACAGAATGATCAAACACCCATCCCTCCATCAGTGCACATTCCCCACCACTAATATCCCGGGTATACCCCCACCTTTCTCAGCCTCCCCCTGCCTCCATGGCAGACAATATTCCCCATACTCTGTCTCTACTTTTGGGCATTATGGCTGGCAATGCAGATACTGAGAGGTTATTATGTTTGGTCCTTTCTCTACTTTTGGCAGACATCTCCCATTCCGACCAATTCCTCCAACCATCGTTTTCTTAGTGATCCTTCTCTATTCCAGCTGTCTTCTCCCTGCCCACTCATGAAGCAGGCTTCCAACTATGGAGCAATCTTCCTGACCCTTAAATCTACTGTCCTTAACACAGTGTTTTAAAATCCTCTAAGATTATAACTAGGTTAAGTTTTATCAATAATTAAAATTGATGTACTTTATACAGCGAGCATTCTTTTTAAAAGGGGACATTTAGATGCATAAGATCAGGAATTATATATGAATGGCCACCACCACGATTAATTTTTGAATCATATTGAAAATATGGCTGTGGTTAGGCTCCGGAGGTCTTCAGCCGCTGGGAGCTCTGCTCGGGGTGGGGAGGAAAGCTGGAGCCCATCTCCTCCGAGGAGGCCCCGGGGAAGAGAGCCAGGTGCACGGGCAATAGACTCTCTGCGTCGCTCTTTTGCTCTCTTCTGGGAGCTTGCTTTTAAGTCTCTGGATGATGGCCATTGACATTATTACACGGCGCCGGGGGGCAGTCCCTGGGTGTGACCGCCTAGCTACTGGGAAACGGTAAATCTGGGAGGAGGAGGCCCAGTCCCGATCCGAGCAGGCTTGAAGGTCTCAGCCCCAGGTCCCACACACCTAGGTTCCTCTGCCGGTTCCTTCATGCATGAGGCTTGTCTGAACGTGTGGAGAGGGTCTTGAGCATGGCTGTGGCTATGCTCTGGAGGTCTTCAGATATCTTCAGATACCTTTTGTATCTTATAGCCTATTTCTTCCTCTGGGAGGACCTGGCAAACTACTGGGAGTTTCCTGCCCACATGGGAGAGCCTGGCAAGGTCCCCATGGTGTATTAACATGCAAAAGCCAGTAACAAGTTGGGTCTCATTCTCCTGACCCTGAAAGAGCCTCTAGTACAGCATCTTTGAAGGGACGGGTCAATAGAGGCTTCTAAAATCTCAGGGTTTGGACGAATGGAGACGTTACTGAGATCGCTTGAGAAATTCAATGATCAACGGGATAATGATGATGATGATGATGATTGAAAATATTTGCCAGTTGTTTTATGTTCCCCCAAATTCATATGTTAAAATTCCACTCTGGAGAAGCCCATACTTACCCTCTTTAATGCTCTTGCATCTAAGTAAGTTTCATTCAATAAAAGCTACCTTGCTTTACTCTAAAGAATCTATTAAGTAATAGAAAAGCCTTTGAATACATGAAAATATAAATTACATTTATACATGCAGAATTAACCTGGAAAACTTGAAAACATCTTTAAAATTCCCATCAAATCTATTCTGAAATGTAATATTGTAAAAAAAACCTTTTGTATAGAAAGAATTTATATGAAAGACATAAATAGTACAGAGAGGGGACCTAGTCCCAGATATTAAAACATTTCTAATCCATATTAATAGCATCCAATATCTACCAAGGTTGTAGAAAGATGGAAAAAGCATTATGCTCACGCTGACAAGAAAATCCCAGAATATTTGCAAAAACTGTGATTGTTCCTCACGTCTTAGTGAGCAGAGGTTGCCTGGTCACCCAGCTGATCTAAACAAAACCAGGTGCTCTCTGAGCACGAGAAAAGGCCATACAAATGCCCGGGAAGCCTGCAGTTTTCACGTGTCTGAAAGCTGAGTAAGTCAATATGAAGGTATAAAGTCCTAGGGTTAGTAGGGAGCATGAAACTGCAGATACAAGAGGTCATCGGATTTGTTATCTCAGACTCACCAGGGAAAGGAAGAGTCCGTGTGGAAAGAAAGCTCTACTGGACAGTACAGGCCTTAGGGCGGCTCGCGGCCCTTGCTCTGGAAAAGGCCCCAAATCTACCTGGCCTTTCTCATCCACCGAGTGAAGGACATAACACTGCCAAAGGCTAATTATCCCTAACTGGATTTGTAAATACACTATAATCAAATAAAAACCCAGAAATTTTAGCGATTTAAATTTTGTTCTAAAATTTAAGATTGTTGAGACGGGGCTGGTGCTCGGCTCCTGCCGGCCGGGTTTTCGGCCCGGGCGCCCATGCCCCTGCAGAGCCGGTGGATGTGGAACAAGCGGGAACCAGAGACAGCTTTAGGAATTGGGGTTCCAGCAAGTGCTTGCACCCATGTATGGAGACTGTGAACTAAGCTTTTGCCCCACGCCGGCTGACAGAGGAAATAACCTTCCTTCTTGGTCTCTCTCCCCTCTGGGAGAAGGCGTGGTGTCCGACATTTTGTGGGTCCGTTGTATGGAGACTGTGAACTAACTTTGGCTACATGCTGTTCCAGGAAGGGAAATGATTCATTTTCAAACTTAAATCTTCGCGGACTTAATTACTATAATACAGAAATTGTAAACCGCGCGGCTGCTACCGCAGCCGCACGACATTTTATCTCTTCATTCTCATCAGTGGAAAACTTATTATCAAATATTTCCCTGTTAATAGAGCTGTATTCTTTTTTTTAAATTTTTTATTGAGTCACCATGTGGAAAGTTACAAAGTTTTCAGGTTTAAATCTCAGTTATACAATGCTCGAATACCCATCCCTTCACCAGTGCTCATATTCCACCACCAAGAATGAGCTGTATTCTTAGGGGATAAATTCCAACAAAAATAGAGAGTCTGTTTTGAGACTCTAACAGCAATAGTGAGTTATGTGTTGAAATCTGGAATGTAATCAAGGTAAAGAGAAAAGGAAGTGAATTTATCACTCACGTACGGGGTGGGTTGGGGGGTGAGGGTTGGGATGTATACTGTGTTTTTGTTTGTTTGTTTGTTTGTTTGTTTGTTTGTTTTGTTTTTGCCTTTGTTTTTGTTTTTATTGGTGGTGGAATATGGGCACTGGTGAAGGGATGGGTGTTTGAGCATTGTGTAACTGAGATATAAGCCTGAGAACTTTGTAACTTTCCACTTGGTGATTCAATAAAATAAATTAAAAAAAATAAAATAAAATTTAAGATTGTTATCCTATCAGAGAAGTAGAGAAATTATAATATCTGAAAATATTATGAAAGAGATCAGAGTACACATAAAATCTAATTTCAAGATTTGTGCTATATTGTATCACTATATCACTGTCATCCCATTGTTCATTGATTTGCTCGAGTGGGCACTAATAACGTCTCTGTTCGTACAACCCTGAGATTTTAGCAGCCTCTCCTTATTCATCTTTCCCAATGATTGGAGGCTCTTTCAGGGTCAAGGGAATGAGACCTGTTTTTGTTACTATATTTGGCATATAGAATATGCCACAGGGAGCGTGTCAGGCTCTTCCGGGTGGGTGGGATATTCTCGGTGACTTGCTGGGCTCTCCGAGAGGGATGGAGAATGTATATCAGAGAATACAAGGAAGTATGTTAAAACCAAACACATGTGTGCTACTTTAGGCACATCAGTGGGATAGACTATAAGACTTCCAGGAGCTTTGTTGTATATAGTCTCTGGATCTTGGCCATTTATGGGGCTACTTGGCACCGGGGGCAGTTTCTGTGTGTGACTGCCAAGCTACTGGAAAATGGGAGATCTGGGTGGAGGAGACCCCAATCCTGATCTAGGCAGGCTTGGAGATCTCAGCCCTGGGTCCTGCACCTGCATGCCTGGGTTCTTCTGCTGGTTCCTTCATGTGTGGTGAGCTCATCCTAGTGTGTGAGAGTGGCCTTGAGCATGACTGTGGCTGGGTTCCAGAGGTTTTCAGCTGTGGGGGCTCTGCTTCTGCTATATTACAATGATAAAAAATAAGGCCATGGTGGTAGAGGAAGAATCCTATACTATGGAGGATGGAATAAAAAAAATCCAGAAATATATACAAGAAAAAGAAAATATGTGAGAACATTCTTGGTATAGTAGGAAAATTAAATAACAATTAGATATTGGTACATGCTACTAAAATGACTCCCCTTATGTGCATACCCCAAAAAGAGAAGAGATGGAGGAAGAAGAGATGTCTGGAGGAAGGAAGAAGGGAGGAAGGAAAGATGACAGTACCAGTGGTGGGGAGGGTGTACACAGAGTGCTGGGAATTTCACACACCACTGACGGTAAGGCACAGTGTTATCACCACGGTAGAAAAATATTTTGTAAGTTTCTTAGAAATTGTAGCATACAACCCATAAATCCTGTTTAAACAAGAACCTATGCCTGTTTATAGGAGGGTTTTTCTTAATCACCTAAAATGGACTGCATCCCAGTTACGTTTCAGCTCATGAATGTGTGAGCATTGTGGCACAGCCAAAGGTGGCTTACTAAAAAAATAAAAAATAAATAAAATAAAATAAAAAATAAATAAAAGAGAATAGGTCACTGGTATACACAACCTGGATGGTCTCAAATGAATCCCATCCAAAGAAAGGTCTTTCTCAAGATGCTCCATGCCATGTGATTCCTTTTACATTTACCTGGAAAAGACTCAACTCCTAACATAAAACAAGCTCCTTCAGAAGTTCTGTGTGCCCTACTGCAAAGGAACATGACGATGTTTAGGTGATGTCTCTGATTTAATGTAGTGGTTACACTGACCGCATTTGTTAAAAATCCTATAAGTCAACTTAAATGATGAGTTCAGCATGAAACTCTCCCTGTCTATCCATATATAAGCAAATTCCATTACTTCATTTTTCCTTATGGCTGTGTAGTATTCCACTGTGTAGATGTACCATAGTTTCTTTGTCTACTCGTCTGTGCTGCTCATCTGGGCACTTGAGTTTTTTTCCAGATTTTGGATATTGTGAATACTGCTTCCAGGAACACAGGTGTGCAAATGGCTTTTCTGCTGTGTTTTTTGACTCCCTCTGTATGTTCCCAGGAGCAGTATTGTTGGGTCATATAAAAGCTCAATTTCTAGTTTTATAATATCTCTCTCCATCTCATAGGGTCTCTAATCCCATTCATGATGGTTCTACCCTCATGACCTCATCCACCCCCAATGCTCTCTCCAAACCCCTACGTGGGGAGCACCAGACTTTCACTTCGGTAAGATGTAGGTAGTATATGTAGACTTTAGGGCTGCGCGTGACGTGACTATAGAGCTCATGCTTACCATTACTCTGAAACTGTTAAGTAAAAGAAGTTAAACAATCAAAAAGCATGGGATAAAGAAAGTGTGTGAACCATATCACACAATTTCCACCACTTTTAGATGGGTTGATTCTGTCATGTGAAACAGCATTTCAGAAGCTGAGCCCTTGTTTTTTCTACTAGCATCTCAGTAACCTGAACGTCTATAGTAAATGTCACTTATTTCTCACAGTGACCCTCCTTGGAAGATATTTCTAATCTGTGTCCCTGGTAATGTTTGTTTTGTCACATGTTCCTGCCCTTCCTTGGGTCTGAGCTGTAAGTGTGCACTACTGCCCTCTGCTGGAGACATGAGTAGTTTCTTTTCGAGGGGTTTTTCAGAGCTCTAACATTCAAGGTTAAGTGTTAGAATTGACATGTGAAAGAGTATGAGCATTTCTTAAAGGAGTCCTACATAGAATTGGGGTGCTGTATTTCATAGTATATATGTTTTTTCTTTGTTCATTAAAGAATTCTAATGTTTCAGTGTGGTCAGTCTAGTTTGGTTTGCTTGCCCATGCATATATCAAGAGTGAGAGTCACTTTGTTTTATGACTACTTGGGATGCAAATTTTTAGAATTTCAGTAGAAAGCTGTTTCCATAATTTCCCTTTCCATAATATATTTATCAATCCTCTCTTTTAAATCTGAAGTTATTCTTACATTTCATATGCAATTGTATTTTAAAATATTATGTTCTTTCTCCTTTCACCTTTTATTTTATTTTTTAAAAATTTTTCACCTTTTAAATGAGAGTCTGACATCAAGACTTGTTGGGAAATGGGAGCAGGTATATTTTAGGGAATAAGGGAATTATTATTTTCTACAGCTACATCGTTTCAAGTTTTCTTTCGTTTAGTGTAAGCCACACTGCTGAAGCAACCAAATCACTCTTAAAATAATTGGATTAATATCAAGTAACAGCTAAAATTTGTTCAAAAGATAGTTGTATCTTCAATACGGTAGTTATAACTCTCCTACAATGTAATTTTCTTAACTTTTTGATAATGAACACCCTTAATTTTTTTAATTGACAGTCAAGAAAATGTAAATTCTGGAAATAATTTTGAGATTTGACTTTCTAAAAAGAGTAATGTCGGTTAAGTATACAATTTCTCGTAAAAGTTGTATGTTAGTTTACAGATATGGTTCGTTGTATCTTTGGCCCAGACTTGAAGAACTCTGATGCGCCTTTCTGGTGTCTGGTATTTTTAAAGCCAGCACCCCTCCCCTACGTTTAATTTAAAATGTCACATGCCAATGATATTTCTCAACACAGTTGTTTCAATTCTATTAAACATTGATGGCAATTAAAATAGACAGTTGCAAGCCTCAAGCTTTCTGGTGAGTCAGAGATGAGTAATGGTCTGTAGTAGGAAGATCTCTTCCCCAGAGTATTCTCCTGACTCTCTTTGTCTGTCTCCAGAAAAGAAAAAAAACTGTAAGCACCAAGACACGGGCAAGAATGGCAGGAGGGGCCCTGGGAGAGAGAATTCGGCTAGAGGGCTCACGACTCTGAAAGAATAGAGCACAGGCAAATACGGGGCATTCCTGGGGTGACCAGAGAGGGTACTGGCCCAGTTGTGAACAGGAGGGAACTTTTTGAACTTCTGTTGAAAATAAGCCACAAAGATAGACTTTGAATCTAACTTGAGTGTTAGCGCTGGAGGAAGTGGATCACTTAAGTTCTGGGGGCCCTACGGGAGTGCTGAGGATTGAGCCCAGGCTGGCGGGGTGAGCACCTCCCACTGTACTGTTGTTCTGGCCCCTCTGGGATCTTGCCATTGAGGGACTGATGTTTAATTTTGATGGAATCACCGGGAGATAGAGCACTAAGCAATGGCTCAGGATTGCACTTCAGTCATGCACCCATCCTTCCGCCAGTGTCATTTCCCAGCACCATCCCCAGGTTCCCTCCCATCCCTACAAGCCACCCCCACCCCAGCCTGCCTCTATGGCAGGAATCGCTCTCTCGCTCTCTCTCTCTCTCTATCTCTCTCTCTCTCCCCCTTCCTTTCTCTCTCATGTTAGACATTATGGTTTGAGATACAGATGCTGGAAGGTTATCAGCTATATCCCTTTACCTGCTTTCAATACTCAGTTCTTGCCCAGAGCGATCACTGCTAACTAACTAGTTTTGTCACAATGGAACCTCCTCTAACTTAACTACGCTCCACCCCCCACATCCTTGTGGTAATTCCCAGCCATTGACGAGTCCTCCTGGGCCGTTTTCCCTGGCCTTGGATGTTAGTTTCATGCTTTTATTTTATATGGGATTTGTTATTTAGGAATCTTTTGATTACTGTTTTGATTGATAGACTTATATTTGTATATTGAATTTTTCTATTTATTCCTGGTTAGGTTTTGGAGGGTAATAAAATTTAATATTAAATAAAAATATTTAACTTATTATTACATACTGTCATAGAATTTTCATTTTATTTTCAGTTGTCCAATTTGTTTGCTCACAGTGGTCTCATGGGATTCTTTGTATTTCTCCAGTATCAGTTGTGACTTTACTTCTTTTATTTCTATTTCTCATAATTTTCTCTTTTGTAAGTCCAGTGAGAGAATTTGTTAACTTTATTGATCCTTTGAAAGAGCCAGGTTCTGTTTTCACTGATATTTTGCATTGTCAAAAGACTGAGGTTTCTATTTCATTTATTTAGGCTCAAATCTTTGTTATTTTCTTCTTATTTTTTTACTTCATTCAGGTTAAGATTTTTTTTTTGAGATTGAAAATTTAAATCAGAAAGTTCAGGGTTTTTTTTGAGAAAAATCATTTGAGATTTTTCTTGTTGGTTTTGGCCTGTGGAGTAAAATTTTCTGTTACAACTAATTTTGCTGCATTCCGTAGGGTTTAGTAACTCATCAGTGTTTTTTTATTGTTCTCTCTATTTTTTTTCTCCTTTGATTTCTTCTTTGAACTAAAGTTTATTCAGAAGCATATTGCTTTGTCTCTACATGTTTGGGTGTTTTCTGGTTTTTTTTTTCTTTTTTGGTGACTTATACTGGAGAGTCTTGATATGATTTAGATTTTCACGTATTTATTAATACTTCTTATGTGTCCTGACATATGATTTCCTAGAGAATATTGCATGTAAACCTCAGAAGAAAATTTATTATGGGGGAATGAAGGTTAGGTTTAATTTGATCATTTGTTTTCTGTTTATCTACACTCTCTTTAGCTGGGTCCTGAACCCCTCCAAGAAATGTTGAAGCTTTGCCTCATTTCCTTGTACTTATTCCACTTGGCTAAGCGCACGGATGCAAGGGAATGATTAGTGAGACTCGAATCCTCACCTTTGTCTGGCTTTCTTTTTATTCATATACTTTTCAGACTTGATCCAGAAATATGAATCTTTCATTTTAATCACTGATTTTAGTTAATCATTTTAATATAGTGACTTTAGAAAGATGAGTAATTCTAGAAACCACAGGGACCATATCAGGACCTCTAGATGAATATCAAAAATTAAAAGAAGAAAACAAGTATGAAAAGAAAGCAGTCTATAATGGTGCATGTTAGTCCTTAAAGAGGAGCAGCTGGGATTTCCGTCTGAGTAACCAGAGCTCTCCCGCCCCCCGTGTCTTAATGCACGGATGCACTCTGAAGGTTCTTTAAAAAAAAAAATAAAAGAGAGAAAGTGCTTCTCAGTGGGATGTGCATGTTCTCTCCCTCCATCTGGGAGCCTTCAGGTGCATAATCTCTAATAAAGATGACCACGGCTCACCCTTCCCATCCGCCAGAGACTCATTCTGCTGAATAAAATTTTTCAGCTGATTCATCACGTGTCCTTGAGGACTCTGGTTTGGAGGCTGCTCGTGAAATCACTCGCTCTCCCCCAGGGATCGCCCCTGTGTGTATGTTCCCGAAGGAGAGCAGGAGGTCAGTAGGGCTCTTCAGAACTGCGTCCACTCCATCCAGGTCTGAACGAGAAGAGGGGCCGGGTGGTTCCTTCTCCAGAAGTAACCACCAGACTTCCTTCCGCCTGCCTCGAGGTGAGACCTGTGGGTAGGAAGGGAAACAATGTGTCCGCACAGCACCTTCACACCCTGAGTCTTGTCTGACAGAACAAAGGCGGCCAGTTGGGTGAAGCCGAGGTCCTGCCGGTATATACTCGGCATGTGAGTTCCTGGGAAGAGAGCCAAGACCACCAGACTCATCAGCTCACAACTTTTTACTATCACATCATTAGAATGAATCCAGTCCCTCTGGTCAGGACTGGACTCTGTCCAGTAGAGGCGGATTAAAGGTTACTAACTTACTATCACCTTGATTTTTTTTTCTCTCTGTGACCCTATTCCATGTTCTGTTAATTAACTGAGTCTACCACTTGTTAATAGCCACCTCACCCAGTGACTGACAGATGTTGGTGGCTATAGTTCAATTGGAAATTATAAACCTTATTAAAGGGAGTTAAGTTGTACAATTAAAAATAAAAAACTTTACTATGACTTGTGCATGCCATGTATAGTTGAGAAAATCCCTGACTCCACCTTTGGATCTTTTCTTTCTGAGAAATTAGAATTTAAATGATTTAAAAGGGTAGAATACCTTCACTGTGATCTCCTCCTTTTCCCTAGAAATGGAACCTTCCTATAGAGTGAGCATGAGAAATGGTCACCCTTTGCAGACAGGAGTTTTGACAATTTCCACTCTATAGGCAAACAAATAATTACTGAGAATCTATTTTGAGCTGGAAATCTAGATGGGAAACACATTATGCTTTCCTGGTGACAGAATGTTTTTATCCTGGTTCTGTTGAGCTTACCCAGGACAATGGGTATGCAGAACACATAGGGAATTCAGATTCCTAGGTCTGGCAAGCTCGAAATATTCCCCTTACGACAGCATCCGTCAAGCTAGCTGCTTAGAAACCTGATCCAACTCCCGGCAACAAACATCTATAAGCACCCCTGACTACTAAACTATCTCCTGGACCTGGACCCTGTTTCCCTGTTTCCCTGGGTTTTTTGTTTGTTTGTTTGTTTGTTTTATTTTTAAAGACTATTTTATTTTACAATGAAAGATACTTTGGACATGATATAAGGAAGTAGTCTCAATCGACCTGCTTTTATTTTTATTTATTTATTTTTTACTTTTGGGGCCACACCCAGCAATGCTCAGGGCTCACTCCTTTCTCTAAACTCAGGAATCGCTCCTGGTGGTGCTTGGGCAATCATTTGGGTTGCCAGGGATTGAACCCAGGTTGGCTGCATGCAAGGCAAAAGCCCTCCACGCTGTGCTATCGCTCCGGCCCCTGTTTGTTTTTATTTTTGCAGATCAAATAATGTGTTTTGGATTTTCTGAACAGAAAAGCATTTATCTTTCAGCATGTTTGCAAATAAGAAACTTACTTCCATATTATCATCAGACCTGGAGCAGAACCTTCTTTGCACTGATTGAAGTGGTTACTCAGCACCGTGATAACGGCGTGGGTCCACTATCTTGGCACCTGGAGGGTTGTTGGCTTGTTTTAACCAAATCTTCTGTCGGCTTCCAGTGGGCACTTCCCCCCAAGAAACAGGCCTAGTGTATTTTGGTTTTCTAGAGCCCTTCCCACAGCACCAGGCTTCTGGCTTCCATTTCCAACCGCACCGTCAGATCCCGAAGTGACCTTTCATAAGTGCACTTCTGTGTGAGGCTGTGGGAATTCGAACTCACGTGTAGTGAAGAGGTAGGAAGTGTGTTTAATGTTAACTCGGAGCATCTGACCTGAAAGGTGTCTGACGCTGTGGGAGTGAGGGGTTTTGAGCAGGGTGTCATTCCCAGCGTTTGATGCTGTGGGAGAGAGAGGTTAGCACGGTGCCATTCCCAGAGTCTGTTCAGAGGAGTGGGAGAGAAGAATGGAAAGTCTGCAGCGGAGCTGTTTTCTGAGATGGTGTCACAGGGCAAGGAAAGTGTACCGAAAAGTAGGTGCAGAGAATTTTCCTACCAGAAAGCATCACGTCACTCTGGACAGGAATTTAGATGGTCTTTCTAGCAAGGCGCAATGCAATACATCCTGGAAATGATTGATAAAAGAACAAGGGGGAGTTATTGGGAACCTGGAAATATGGACTTGATTTAAATGAACCTCTGGATGAAAATTCCCTCTTCTGGGTTGTTTCCATGACTCGGAGCATTATGGTGATGACATTTGTATGTTCCAGCCCAGGGTTAGGAGAGGGGATGTAAGGGCTCAGCCCAGTTGCCTCAGTGAGGACATAAACCATGACATCTCTTGGAAGACCATTCTAATTAAAGCATACAAACCCCGTAAGTCCATTTGCTTCTCAATCTGGGTAATAAAATCGTACCAAATAGTGACATTGGCTTGATTATAAAGAGGAGGAAGTTTTTCTTCATAGTAGTCTACATTCTGCTTAAGGTTGAAATAAGTCATAATTTTAAGATGATCTGTCAGAATCATTCCCACAACAGAAATCGGACAATACCAGAAATACAGATTTATAGTTTCACGGGAGAAGTCTCCTTTCAGACACTTTTCTTTCACCTGGGCTACCGGGAGGAGGAGGGCCACCCGCTGGCTGGGAAAGGCGGGGTCCTGGGAGGCCCGTGATAAAGAAGCCCCAGACTCAGACACGAGTTGCTCCTGCCTGCTCCCCACTCTGCTGATAGCATCACAGCCAGCGTGTAGGAGAGACTAGCAAACGTTCATCACAGCAATCAAAATACAATGCAGTTCCACCTTCTGTGTCTAATCAAAGAATTTGTTATATTTAGGACAATAAAAAAACCCATCAGCAATGTTGTTTTAGAAGAAGATAGGGCACTACCAGAAGATAGGGCACTTGCCTTGCACCTGGTGGATCAGGGTTTGATTTCTGAACCCCAGATGCTCGCCTGAACATGACCAGGAGTGATGATTTCTGAGCACAGAGCTAGGAGTAAGCCCTGAACACAGTCAAATGTGGACCTAGAGGGCTGGAGCAGTAGCACAGCAGGTAGGGCATTTGCCTTGCACGCGTCTGACCCGAGTTCGATTCCCAACATCCCATATGGTCTCCTAAGCACTTCCAGGAGTAATTCTTGAGTACAGAGCCAGGTGTAACCCCGTGAATCACCAGGTGTGATCCTTGTGCATCACCAGGTGTGACCCTCCCAAAAAATGTGGGTCTAGAACAAAACAAGAATCAATGTTTACTACTTGAGGAAGCTGAATCAGCAATATTGCTTCACACAAACATTTCTTCCTCCTCTATACAAATAGGAAATTTGATTCTAAAACCCTTTCTAGCTTTAAAATTATTTCAAAGCATACTTTGAAGGCTTGATAAAGTTACAGGTACTCAAATAGAATCATGACTCAACACCTAATAATTACATAATAAAGTATCCATAAAGAGCCATTGTCTGTATTTCAGCATTTTGTGGTGATTTAGTGCTTTTATTTCCTCCCTTGTTCCTTTATATATTATCTCATCCCCCCAAAAAATTTATGGAACTTCTGAATATGTAGAGTAATATGATTTAATTATGTGAGCAAAGTAGAAGCAATGAGACATAATAAAGGGTGAGAACAATGCTAATGCTTTCATAATATTTACTCCATTTCTCAGGTGGAAGGCTTGTATCTGGAGACCCATCTTTTCAAAAGCCTAAACAAACTCAGCAATTGTATTAATTATCAGATTTTATTTCCAAAGTATCACCTGAGTGTCCTGAGGGTCCCTGAGAACTGTTGTGTGTGGTGCTAAGTGAAACTATTTTCCCAATAAAAATATTGCTTGACTTTTCACTCTCATTCCCTTGGGCCCGCACAATGCGATCTGCAGAAGCTGTGTGACCGTCTCTGATGGTGTGTTGTAGACTGAGGGTGTACTTTCTCAGGCTTTCATTCTATTATTGGTTCATCATTAAGTGACCATCAGAGGATCTCCTAGTGTAGTTTAATACACCTGGATGGATATGGGGTTCACCACACTCCCCAGTGATTTCCAGTGCCACCCCCCTTCAAAGAGACCCCTGCTTATTCCTCCACCCCACTTTCCTTTCCCTCTAGTAGCTGCCATGGTTTTCTGAGTCTAGGAATTTTGTTGGGTTTTGCCAGTTCATAAACTTTAGTTATTCCATATGTGAGTGAAACATCCAGTGATTGTCTTTCACTTAACTATTTCACTGAACATGATCACTTCAGATTTACCCATCTTGCCACAAAATGCACAATTTTGTATTTTTACTGGTGGTCTAGTTTTCTGTTGAGTATACATGCCACATCTTCTTTATTTTTTCCTGGGTGTTCAGGTTAATTCCATTTTTCAGCTGGAATTACAAAGAATTATAAAGGATGATGTTCTGAACTTTTAAGGGTGTAAATATTCTTCAATTAGAATTGATATCTCTTTCAAATAAATTCTTAGGAATGATATTTATAGCTAAAATTGTATATTTTTTCCTTAATTTAAAGGTATCTTTGTATTTTTCAGAGACTCTACCTAAGCACATTTCTAACAAAGTAAACCTTTTTTTAATTTTTTGTCTTCCAAAGCTATATTGCCTTTGTAGACTGTGTTTGATAATATTCTCTAAATCTCATTATTCTCTTTTAACAGTTTGAGCAAGGCAGGTACTTTGTTATTTTAAAGTTTTTTTTTTTAGTGCCAGGGATTGAATTTGGACACTCACATGCATAAAGATTTATTGGCGCAGCCATCTGTTTCTAGGATTTTGTCTTTATTATTTTTGTACTTGTGATTTATCTTTTCAAGCTCTATATTTCTTTCTAATTCAGTCTTGGGAGATTCTATGATTCTAAAAATGTGTCCATTTATTTCATATTGCCTAATTTGTTTGCAGATAGTAGTCTTACAAAATCCTTCGTATTTCTTCAGCATTAATTCTAACACACCTCTTTCATTTGTTTCTTACTAGCATTTTTTCTTTTTTTTCTTGCAGTGCTTAATGAGGGGTTTATAAGTTTATAGATTATTCAGAGAACCAATTCTTGATTTCATTAATTTTTTGCATCATATTTTGTTTTTATTTCATGTACTTACACTTGAATTTTTAATTTCCTTCCTATTTCTGAATTTTGGTTCTGTTTGTCAGTTCTTTTCTAGTTCCTTCAGGTGTGAGGTTAGATTATCAGAGACTTTTCTTATTTATCTATGTGGGTTTAAATGGCAATAAAATGTGCTGTTAACACGACTTGTACCCCATAACACCTGACGGCTGGTAGCTTTGTTTTTATTGTTCTCCAGGTAACAGGTAACTTTTTATTTCTCCTTTGATTCCTTGATTAACCTAATAGTCAATCAAAAGTCTGTTCTTTTGTCTCCACATATCTGGAGTTTTCTCCATTTTGTTCTACAATTGCCTGGAAAGCTACCCATGGCTTATTCAATATGCCAAAAACAGTAACAACGAGTCTCACAATGGAGACGTTACTGGTGCCCGCTCAAGTAAATTGATGAGCAACCGGATGACAGTGATATAGTGATAGATTTCTATTCTCATGCCACCGTGATTAGAATAAAACCTTGATGTGGTTTCAATCTTCACATATTTATTAAGCCTGATTTTCTGTCCAAAAGTATGTCATTTATACATCTCACATATCCTTGAGAATAATATATTCAACTCTTGGGAGAGGAAACTTCCTGTATATTTCTACTAAGTCGAACAGTCACTGTATTTCATGCCATTATTTCCTTGCTGATTCTTTGTCTACATGGTCAGTCCACGGTTGTGCTGAGATGATGCTGAGATCCCTGCAGTAACAGGATAGCTGCCACATACCAAATGGGCATTGTTCTTTTGAGCTTTGTTCATAATTGTCTTATATAGTTGGGTGCCCCCTTATACAGCGCATAAAGTGATGACTGCTACATTTTCCTCATGGGTTGACTCTGGTGATTATATAATATTCATCTTTGTCACTTACTACCTTATTTGCATCAGCCATGATAATAGCTGTCCGTGCCCTTCCTCTGTATAATTGACTTTTCTCTGTAGTCTCACAGTTCTCGATATTTTGTTTCAGTTTTCTATTTTGATAAATATTATTGGATATTTACCTCACATAAACAAGAACATTTTGGGCTCTCAAATATTGTTAAGAGTATAGAAATGGCCCCCAGAACTGCCATTCTAAAATATTAAAAAAATGTTTAAATTTCCTTTTATTAAAACCTAAAAATTTTCTCAAATAGAGTTTAACATTAGTTGATCTAACAGTGAGCAAGTAGAACCTTGTTTCCCAGCCGGCAGGAAGCTGTAATTCTGGTCTTTGTTTGTTGTGGGGGTTCGTCCCTTTGGTTGCGTGCCTCCCACTCAAGCCTTGAGATGATGGTGGTGATGGGACGCATGTGCCGTCCTGGGGTGGGACCAGACTTGCGGGGTCTGGGTTCTAGAGTAGGTGCCTCATCTTTCACTGTAACTGATCTATCGTTAAGGCTGTCAAGCTCCTTTGAAGAACTGATAGAAAGCAACGAATTCTCTCACTGAACAGCAAAATGCACCCAATTCTGGAAAGAATTTCATAATGTTTTTGAATATCCTTAAGTCCATCCATTGACACTATAGGGCTTCGGAATTCCTGGCCAAGGATGAAGAAAATCATTTAGATATCCTTGATTCCTGTATAACTCCTTTAAATTGTTTCCAAACTGGCCTGTAAACTAGAAAGAACTGGAAGAGTGAGAATGATGGCTCATTTAATTCTTTCGTTGATCTTAAAAATAGTTACCCAGATCACATGGCATCAATCAATCGCTTGGAATATTCTGATGACCTTGAAAACAGAAATGTCCCAGTCTCATCTACTAACTTCTGGCTACCTGCAGACATGTGGAGTGGTGGGTACCTTCGGGCCCCTCCGGAGGACTCTAGTGAGAGCTTCTGAACCACAGTGTCGCCTTCTGGATGTTCCTATGCAGATCTGGACCCAGAGAGAGGACCAAGGGGTGTAGGGTTTGGTATTTGCCTGAGACACAGCTAATGTATCAGACATAACTCACAGTTGGGTGGGCATTATGTGGGAGATAGTGCCACATGACTGAAAAGAATGGCTCAGAAGAACATTTTCTTCAGAAATCTTGGTGTTTGATTCATTCATTGGATTGGAACATTAGTCTGTGCACCTATTGAATGGGCGTAAAGAAAATCCTTGATGCAAAGAGTTCTTGTGAGAGATATACTCAGTACTGCATCTGAAGCACCAAAACATGTGTGTGTGTCATATACGAGGTGCTCAGTAAATGCTATTACAATGAGGCACTGTGGGATCTGATGCAATGAGAAATGCAGTATGAACTGGGGGACTGGGGGCAGGATCACTGCGGCCAGTCAGGCCTAGGTGAGACTTCAGCTGGGAGGCTGCTAAGAGGAGTGGGGGGTTACGAAGCTCTTGGTGCGCCATAAATTTAAAATCTATCGGAGGAGAGAGGCTCAGCCCCCTGTACCTATAAATACAAATGTCAGAACCACGGAAAGAATGCGGAGTCTCCAGAGACGCACAGACAAGTGCTGGCACACAGGCAAACGAAAGGACCGGGAGTGGGTGTGAGTTATTAAAAGGATCGCTGCGCAGCTAAGGAGATTCACTGCTTGGGGGACCAGACTGTTCAGCCCAGCTCTCCCGAGTTAAATTTCATTCTCCTCGTGTAGTTAATGGCTCCAAAGGGAGGTTTTTGCCTTTTATTCATTTCTGAGGAGAAAAACACCTTAGGTACACAGAAAGGACGCACATGTCCACACCCAAGCAACGCGCCACGACTCAGTGTTTCGTGTGCCTTTTCTGAATTTATGCTTTGTTTCTTCAATGAAAAATTAAAAATAAAAGATTATGGAAAGAATTTTGGAAAGAGTTCACAAGTTCATGTTAATGGAAACATTATTTCTAGAGAGAAATCTAAGGATATTCTAAAATAATGGCTTTGCAAGTCTTTGTTTAAAAAAAAAGAGGTCATGATGGTATATCCTGATTTTGTTAGTGTAGTTTTCGCTGATTAAGAGCCCCTATTATTTTAATTAAAATAACACCATCTGGTTTTCATACCACACAGTAACTCTTAAAACCCCCAATCTGGAGCTGAGCACCGCTCCCAGCCTGGGCTCTGCAGAGGTCGAGTGCTGTTCGTTACTTGCTGCTTCAATTTCTGGATTTGCTGGTGGAGAAGGCTGAGTGGTGGTGCTGCATGTTCAAAACAGAGTGTGCAGGATAAAGTGCAAGATACTGTAGTTGTAGAGTGTATGTATATGTGCTAGATTCACCTGAAAAATGGAAAAAGCGGAAACCTAGTTTTCTTTCCTTCCTTCCTTCCTTCCTTCCTTCCTTCCTTCCTTCCTTCCTTCCTTCCTTCCTTCCTTCCTTCCTTCCTTCCTTCCTTCCTTCCTTTCTCTCTCTCTCTTTCTTTCTCTCTCTTTCTTTCTTTCTTTCTTTCTTTCTTTCTTTCTTTCTTTCTTTCTTTCTTTCTTTCTTTCTTTCTTTCTTTCTTTCTTTCTTTCTTTCTTTCTTTCTTTCTTTCTTTCTTTCTTTCTTTCTTTCTTTCTTTCTTTCTTTCTTTCTTTCTTTCTTTCTTTCTTTCTTTCTTTCTTTCTTTCTTTCTTTCTTTCTTTCTTTCTTTCTTTGTGAAGTTGGGCTACACCCAGCAATGCCCAGAGGTAGTCCTGGCTCTGCACCAGGAATCACTCCTGGTAGGCTCAGAAGATCACATGGGATGATGGAGATCAGACCCGGGTACCTGCTGTACTATCTCTCTGATCCCAGACATCCAAGTTTCCAAGAGCTCTTTATGACATAGCACTTGGTGACTGTGTGAACTAAGGAAATAAATGATGTAAAGGTCTGTGGGGGTTGTAAGGGGAAACTCTAGTAGACAAAGGAGTAGAGGCAGGGTTGGTGAGTAAGGGAATGGAAAGAAATTACATTTGGTTGAAGGACATTGGGAGAGCAGGAGGAAAGATAGAAGCCTTGGAATGGGAAGGAGAGAAAAGAAATGAAGGGGTAGGAGGAATAGGAGGAGAGTGAGGGGGAGGAAGGAAAGGGGCAGCAACAGGAAAGAGGAGAGGGAGGTCAAGAAAGTCACAGAGATGGGGTCGGAGCGATAGTCCAACTGGCAGGGCGTTTGCCTTGCATGCAACTGACCCAGGTTAGATCCCCAGCATCCCATACGGTCCCCAAGCACTGCCAGGCATGATTCCTGTGTGCAGAACCAGGAGTAACCCCTGAGCATCGCTGGGTATGACCGAAAAAGCCAAAAATAAAAATAAAAAGAAAGACAAAGAAAATCAGAGGGCTGGAGCAGTGATAGCCTTGCACACAGCCAACCCAGGTTTGATCCCTGGCACCACATATGGTCCCCCAAGCACTGCCACGAGTGACCCCTGAACACAGAGCAAGAAGTCAGCTTGGAGCATCACTGGGTGTGTCCTGCCCCTCTTAAAAACTAATTAAAATGAAAGTCACAAAGGTCAGAAAGACAGACACCAAATCATCTTGGATTGCCTGAAAATAATGAGGACTAGAGTTTAGCAGAAGAGTGTATGACATTTTATTTTTATAAATGCAGAGTAAGAAAATATGGATGGATAACAGACATCAACGGATATAATGGAAGGAAGAGAGGACGGAAAGAAGAAATGTAAGATTGATTGATGAAAGATTGAGTCGGATGGATGGAAAGATGGGTCAGCAAAAGGCTTGGTTATATAGATACGGATGGCTACCGCAGGGTACCACATGGAGCCATTGGTTATAGCGTAAGAAACCACAATTCCTACAGAAGTCAACAAATTCTTTTTTGTTTTGTTTTGTTTTGATTTTATGGTCACACCCAACATTTGGAGTTACTCCTCTCTCTGTGCTCAGGGACCACTTGTGGCATTGCCCAGGGGACCATATAGAGTGCCAGGGCTCAAACCCAGGTCAACCATTTGCAAGGCAAGCATATTACCTGCTGTACTGTTTCTTCACCCCTGATAAATTCTTTACTAGTCATACCAAAGCCAATTCTTTAGGTCATACTAGGCAAAGAAACAAGAAATAGTGAAATTTAAAATGATGCCTAAGAACCATCAGGAAAAATTATGTCATAAAATTTGCCTATAAATGGATGGACATGGAGAGTATCATACTGAGAGACATAAGTCAGAAGGAAAGGGACAGATATAGAATGACTGCATTCATTTGTGATATATATGTATACATATATATTAGAAGAATAATATCCATGGCCAGGGCAAACAGGGGTTAGGAGGACTGGTTAATGGTTAAAACTAATCACAAGTGTGTGGGGGGCTGGGAGTAGGTAACATACAGAAGAGGCCACTATGACAATAATTACTGGGAATGATCACTCTGGACAAGATCTGAGGGTTAAAAGCAGGTAAGGGATATTCTTAATAATCTTTCAGTATCAATACTGCAACCACAAATCCCAAAAGAAGGGACTGCAAACCATAATGCCCAAAAGGAGAGAGAGACAGACAGAGACAGAGACAGAGACAGATACAGAGAAGCAAAGTGCCTGCCAAAGAGGCAGGGGTGGGGGCCTGGGGTGTAATGGGAGGGTGTTTGGGAACAGTTTTCCCCAAGGGTGCCCAGACACGTTGTGTACCAGGTCCGGGCAGACGTGGGGCGAAGGGTGACGGGCACGTGGAAAAACACCCTCTGGGAGCAGCTGATGGCTGTTCCCTTTATTCCCAGATACACACATAGTTTATAGAGGGTCTCGGTTTACCAGAAAGTCCAATCACAAGAAGTTCAGTATCCTGGGCCCATCCCCGCTCCTTCTCTGCTCTGCCCTGGTGTGGAGAGCCTCCATGGAACCTGCTTCGTGAACACCTGTTTCTTGTTGGTTGCACCATGCTTCGTGAGCAACACCTGATGGGGAATCAGGATGTCTTGTCACGCTCACAAGTTATGGCTGGTTTATCAGCTGCAGACACTTGAGGGCAAACAGGCAGGGAGAAGTATATAAGGGGGAAAGTCACCTGGCTGGTCGGTTCTCCCTCATGCGTCCCCTTTTCCTCCTTACTCCACGTCCCCGTTCCTGATTTCTTCTCTAACGCATGAGAAAGTTCCTGAATAAATCGCAGCCAAAAGGATCTCCGAGTTGCGTGTTTCTTCGCTGGACGAAGCGGCGCGCGACAGCTGGTGGCCCGTACGGGGAACCCGACCTCCAGTACCCCCCCGGTGGATTCAGAACTTGCTGCGATTTATTCAGGACTAAGGTTCACGAGAAATCGTGACGATCCGGTTCCTGTGGTAAGTCAGGACGAGAAGTCGCGACGATGAGGTTCCTGTGGTAAGTCAGGACTAAGGTTCACGAGAAGTCATGACGATCAAGTTCCTGTGGTGAGTCAGGACAATGGTATCCATGGATGTGTATGTTTCGTTTGTTGGTTGGATGTTTGTCTTTCCCTTTGTCTTTTCATTTTTGCTTTCTATGATTACATTAAGGATCAGAAGTGCGATAAGGCCGTACGATCAGGACAAGTAGTGTTAGAAGACACAAAGAAGGACAGAGGCAGCCGTCATGGCATGATAGCCTCTGAGCTAGAGGAGAGTTCGGACGTGGAAAGCGAGGCCTCCAGGGGAACCCCGCTGATGGAGGGACGCGCCCCAAAAAAGAAAGGAAGGCCCCAAGAACCATCCATGACCCGTCCGGCTCTTTATCCCTCGCTACGTCAATTTCAGCAGGGACGGGCTAACGGGGATTCTGACCCCCCTATTGAGGAGGAAGCTGCGATACATGATAGTGACCGATACTTACCGCTAAAGGGCTCTAAGGATGATCCGCCCCCTTACTTTAACAAAACGGGAGGCGGACTTTCTTTTGCAAAACCCGGGCTCTGGGCAGAAGTTAGGCGAGAGCTACAGTTAACTTACCCAGTTTTTGAAGATAATAATCAACAGCGATATCATGAGCCCCTAGATTTTAAAATAATTAAGACCTTGGCAGAATCAGTAAAGACTTATGGAGCCAACGCCGCATTTACCTTAACTCAAGTAGAAGGCTTATTCAGATATTGTATGACCCCAAATGATTGGCAACAGGTGGCTAGAGCGGTGTTGATGCCTGGACAATACTTAGACTGGCGCACTTTCCTAATGGAATTTGCAAAATTGAGCAAGCTCTTACTGCTGCTGGCAATACACGCGTGCAGCCTGAGTTTCCTATTTTACTTTGTGTGCTTCCAACATATGGGCAACCTACTGCAGTCCTATGGCAGGAGGGACCCCTTCTGTGGATTCATCCTAGGGTCTCTCCAGCGAAAGCCGTGGAGTTATACCCTGCAGCTGTAGCCCGTTTGGCTATGATTGGTATTCAGGACTGCTTGCAATACTTTGGAAAATTTCCAGATACTCTTATTACCCCCTATAATTCCACTCAAATAGTTTCTTTGTGTAACTTACATGATGATTGGGCGATTCTCCGATTTTCTTTTCCCAATGTTATCGATAATCATTATCCCAAACATCCACTAATGACCTTCTTTAAAACCCATCCGGTAATTTTCCCCAAAGTCACCTCTTATGTACCCCTTCGGGATGTTCCAAACATTTATACTGATGGTTCAAGTACAGGCTGGGGGGCTTATATGATAGAGGGTCAAGATCCTATTCGTATGCAATTTCCAACTACGTCTCCTCAAGTTGTGGAACTCCGCATTGTCTTGACAGTGTTTGAGCATTGCCCCTTTGCTTTCAATTTGATATCTGATTCACGATATGTTGTAAATGCTCTTTGCTCACTTGAGGTGGCAGGACCCATAAAGGCCTCCAGCTCAATAGCCTCCTTGTTATCTGCTTTACAGCAAATTCTTTGGACCCGTGAAAAACCATTTTTTGTCACACATATCCGCTCTCATACAGGCCTTCCGGGTCCCTTAGCAGAAGGCAATGCTTGTGTTGATGCACTCACTAGACCATCTTGTTTTGTTATTCAGTCTCCTTTACAATTAGCAAAAAATTTTCATGACCGTTTCCATGTTTCTTCTCGGACCCTTCAACATAGATTTCAAATCCCTCGAGCCGAAGCTCGGGCAATTGTTTTACATTGTCCACACTGTGTCCCTTTTCTTCCTGCCCCCTCCATGGGCATAAACCCTCGTGGTCTTGTGCCTTTACGCATTTGGCAAATGGATGTTACACATTTCTCGGAATTTGGCAGGCTCAAATATCTCCATGTATCTGTGGACACGTGCTCCGGTATCATTCATGCCACTCCCCTTTCTGGGGAGCGGTCCGCAAATGTTATCTCTCATTGCCTTGAAGCATGGGCAGCCTGGGGCATCCCAGCCCAACTGAAAACAGATAACGGTCCGGCATACACCTCTGCTAAATTCACCGCATTTTGTGCCCAGATGGGAGTCTCTTTATCTCATGGCCTCCCATATAACCCACAAGGACAGGGCATCGTTGAGCGTGCTCATTCCACCCTTAAAGCATGCCTAATAAAACAAAAAGGGGGAGTTGGCCTGGGACGGCCCCCTCGAGAAAGAACCTCTATTGCACTTTTTACTTTAAATTTTTTGATCATTGATGATAAGGGCACCTCCTCTGCAGACAGGCATTCTTCAAAGATTCCTGTGTGCCAAGGATATGTTAAATGGAAGGATATCCTTTCTGGTGAATGGCATGGCCCGGACCCCGTGTTAACCTGGGCCAGGGGTTCTGTTTGTGTTTTTCCACAGGACAGGGCAGAACCAGTGTGGATTCCTGAAGGTCTGACACGGAAGACCGCACCCCCAGTTGACCAAGATGTGGAAACTGGTGCTCCTGCTCAGCCTGGTTCCTGTGATGATACGAGCTGAAGAAGCAGCTTTTTGGGCCATTGCTACAACTTGGCCTGCTCTAATCCCTTCCGTTCCCACCTTAATAAGACCTGAGTAGAAGTCCCCTCTATTTTATCAAAGAGTGGGTGGAGGTGGGAGTATTACTATCCTTATTGCTTCTCGCTGCTTTGGGTTTTTGCCTGGTGTCTATATAATATGCAGCAAGTACAACTATTTACAAGGGCGTGATATTTGCAGGTATCCCGGCCCTGGAGGCACAGCAATCCCCCAAGCTTTGGCTCGCAACTTTGAATCAATAATCTCGCTGAGAACAATCAAGTCTAGCTGGATGTAGCAAAGGTATTGTGCAGCTGAGAGCCCTTAACTGCAGGGGACCTCCTGTAGTTGAGGAGTTTGAAAGGGTGCACTATGCCCCACCTGACCCTTGGACCAACCTAAGACAGGGACCTACAAGCGAGAGGGCTCCCAATGACGGGTAAGGCCAAGGGGGCCGAGGTCGCTACACAGACTTGCTGTTCTAAAACAAAAAGGGGGAACTGTGGAGAGCCTCCATGGAACCTGCTTCGTGAACACCTGTTTCTTGTTGGTTGCACCATGCTTCGTGAGCAACACCTGATGGGGAATCAGGATGTCTTGTCACGCTCACAAGTTATGGCTGGTTTATCAGCTGCAGACACTTGAGGGCAAACAGGCAGGGAGAAGTATATAAGGGGGAAAGTCACCTGGCTGGTCGGTTCTCCCTCATGCGTCCCCTTTTCCTCCTTACTCCACGTCCCCGTTCCTGATTTCTTCTCTAACGCATGAGAAAGTTCCTGAATAAATCGCAGCCAAAAGGATCTCCGAGTTGCGTGTTTCTTCGCTGGACGAAGCGGCGCGCGACACCCTGGTCCAGTCCCAGTCAGTGCTGGACGCTGCAGTTGGGTGACTTGCTAAGCGTAAGTAACAGTTTCTGTGTCTGGGGCTCGTATGACTGGGAGGTGAGTGAGGCTCAAGACCAAACACCCGGTGTTGCCTGACACCTGCTCTTGCCCACTTGGCTCAGATACTCCCTCTTGCGAGGCTTTGCTTCTGAGCTGCTCTGCAGGGTCAGGTCTTACCCGCACCAGTGTCGTCACCCTGCTCCACAGGAGGGAACCTGGGGACACTGGTGCCGGGAAATGTACACTGGTGGAGGGATGGGTGTTGGAATACTATAGGACTGAAATCCAATCATGAAGGGCTTTGTAATGCTCTAAAATGACTAAATCAATAAACAAATAAATAAAATGATGCACAAGAAACATGGCCTGCAAGTATAAAAATCAAAGTATATTGTTCAGGATTCTGGCAGTTATCCACCACTTTTCCTAGCTCCTAATCCAGTGACATTGGCAGGTCATCTAAATCAGTCTGGATTTCCATTTCCCTAAAATAAGAATTGGGATCTTACTTATATACATAATTCAGAATGATTTACCCATTTTTATCGTGTTTTATAATTCTTTGTATGAGCTACAGGGCGTAGTGTTTTGGTAAGTGGCATGGAGCAGAGTATAAGTCCAGTAGAATCTTAAGCTGACTTTTAAAAATACAACAACGTTTTTTTTAAATAAATGATGATTAAATTTTCTGTTCTGAATGATGTTATAGCCGCAGAATGCTAGGTTGGGTGGGATGCAAATTCAATTGCTATTTTAGTTTGCTAGTCATACCAAAGCTAATTCTAGTTCCACACTCCCCAAATCCTTCCTTGAAAACCCTATTTCTGCTTTCCATTATTGTCATGAAGTTCAAAATTTAAAATTATTTTTAGTTGTCCCTATTTTAATAATAAATCATTTATAAGCCTTAAAACCTATAGAATGTTATTTTTACATAAATTGTTCTTGTCAACAAGTTGTACTTGTACAAAATGGTAACCAGACAGGATTTTCCCCTGGGAAGAAATTAGTAAGGAAATATATCCGTGGGAGAGAGAATGATACTCTTTGAACCCAACCCCCAGCAACAACTGAATTTTTGTGTAAAATAAGCAATCTGTTTTAGGACATACTCATCAAATACTGGAATAAAGAAATGTGAAATAAAGTGAAGGTAGCCTTTAGCCTCAACCCAGAAACCCTTGGGTCAGTGACAGTGGGTAAGCCAGAGCAGCCAGTGATCTGGAAAAGGTGGTTCTTTTCAGTTGAGAACAAGTAAACTTACGAAGAGTTGGGGGCCTCAAATCCTGGCTCAAGGCATGAGATGAGGCATGTCCCGGAGCAAAAAAACAATCGACAAGAACAATTTATGGATGTACAACATCCTATTGTTTATAGGACAGCACAAGTTCCAGAGGAAAGACTGCAAAGAGAGGAAAGTTCCAAACATATTGTAAGGAAGAAAGGGTAGTAACATACTTGATGGGATTCTGGGGCAAAACAAAAAGTGCTATATAAAATTATGACAGCATCTTAAACAATAAACCTATGAAATAAATGCTGGCTGCTTTCAAGTTGACTTTATCACTTGTAATAGAAAAATTTGCCCATCATCCCCATTTTTCTCCATTACTGTCACTGACATCACTGTCATGCTGTTGATCATCGATTTGCTCCAGTGGGCCCAGTAATGTTTCCATTCATCCTAGCCCTGAGATTTTAGCAGCCTCTCTTTACTCATCCTTCCCAACAGTGCTGCATTAGACGCTCTTTCAGGGTCAGGGAAATGAGACCCATCCTTGTTACTGTTTTTGGCATATGAATATGCCACAGGGAGCTTGCAAGGCTCTCCTGTGCAGGCAGGAAACTCTCGGTAGCTTGACAGGTTCTCCAAGAGGGAGAACTAGGCTCTAAGATATTCCACTGCCGCAAAGCAGCTGAGTGCTTCCAGGAACTTGGTTTTATAATCCATGGATGTTGGCCATTGATGGGACTACACGGCATGGGTGGGGTGCAGTCTCTGGGTGTGACTGTCTAGCTACTGGAAAACTGGGGATCTGGGTGGAAGAGGCCCAGTCCCGATCCAAGCAGACTTGGAGATCTCAATCCTGCGTCTCGTCTCGCACACCTGGGTTCCTCTGCTGGTTCCTTCATGTGTGAGGCTCATCCAAACATGTGGAGAGGGACCTTGAGCATCGCTGTGGTTGGATTCTGGAGCTCTTTGGCTGCCAGTGCTCTGCTTAGGATGGGGGGAAACTCAACCCGCCCCTCTGAGGGGCCCTGGTGAAGCCAGCCAGATGGGGTGGGATAGGGGCAAGAGACTCTGCATAGCTAACATTATAAAGACCTTTGTGTATCTCTGTCTCTGGATTGTAAAAGCAGGTAAACCCATACTGGATCCCAGAAAGTAATCGAACATGGAGCTGTGTGAAATAGCTTAAGTGACACTGTGAAGTCACCTTAGGTATTGCTGGGTTTACTCATATGTAAACAAACTTCAAAGAGTGACATGCTCTTGGGCACAGAAGCAAACACTATTGGGACAGGTGAGAATACTCTGTCGGAAGCTGAAAATTGCAGTAGATTAGGTAGGAAAATAAATGAAAGTTTAGAAGACCTCGGTTTCAAAGTCGACCTGCAATGCTTGAGTGAGACCATCACACATGTCCCGGCCGGTCTGATGTTCGCCATCTGTTCTAGGCCCTGGAGGCCACTGATCAGCCATTAAACACAGGACGATGACGAGTGCAGCAGGTGCAGTTAGAGGGGAAGGTGTGGAGCCAATAAAACAAGCCTGTGGCATCTAGAAGAAATGTTGACCCCCCAGGAAATTTTACAAGGTCGTTCACTGAGGTATTCGTGACGTATGTGTGAGAGGCACGAGGGCAAGTGCGTTTCTCCTGGAAGCACTTCAATTACTTGCACACTGTTATTTCCCTGGAATCCCCAGGCCCTGCACTGTGCCTTACCGAGGCTGAGGGGGTTGGACTGACTTTGGCAGATCGCTCTTTAATGCAGCTCTCTGGCCCGATGTCTGAGGGGAGCATTGCCCGAGCCACACCCTCCGCCTCCCGCTGTGAGTCACCCACTCTCTTCCCATAAGTTTCCCTCAGCATCCTCCGACATCTGTGTCAAATTGAAACTTACTTAGCATAGTTTTAGGACGTCAAGCTGCCCCTTGTCCCTCCCCAGTCCCTGGTCAGCGCCCCCTGGGCCACCTTGCATTCTCTTCTAGGCTCTCCTTCGCTCTCAGCTTTGTTACCTCTTCCTAGTCACCTCCTCCCTGAAGCACTCCCCTGTTTTTTGAAAAACCAGTTATTTACTGGAAGAACCGCGATTTGCCAAGTTGTTGATAGTTGAGATTTAGGCATATAATACTTCAACACCAATCTCACCACCGGTGTCAACTTCCGGCCCCCGGTGCCCCTATACTCCACCAGCCCATTCCGCATCCCCACGCGCCCCAGAGTACCTGGCTAGCCCTCAGCACCCTGCCTTCTGCCTCCACACAGCTGGGCGGTTCTTTGGGGAGCAGCCCCAGCAATCCAAAGCTTTGGCCATTGATGGGATTACACGGCATGGGGTGGGGTGCAGTCTCTGGGTGTGACTGTCTAGCTACTGGAAAGCTGGGGATCTGGGTGGAAGAGGCCCAGTCCCGATCCAAGCAGACTTGTATATCTCAACCCTGCGTCTCGCACACCTGGTTTCCTCTGCCAGTTCCTTCATGCGTGAGGCTCATCCAAGCATGCTTGTCCCCAGACAAGCATGGAAACCCTGAGTGTCCGAACAATTTTGACCCCGCTTTCCCTATTTCACACCCGTCTTGACCTTGCCCTTCACTTCCATTGCCAAACGTCCTTGGTCTTCTTCCTTCTGCAGTCATTTCCCCAGAACCTGCCCCCTCCCCAGGTTCCTGCTCACGTGCACTGTCCTTACACTGAGCCAAAGTTGTCTGTTTCTACTGCCTCTCCTCATCCTTCCTCAGTTTGCTTCAGGACGCTCACCTCTATCTCTTCCTGCCAAATACTATATGCCTAAAACTTAACGATCAACAACTTTGCAAATTGCGGTTCTTCTCAGTTGAATCATTTGTTTTTAAAAAACAGGAGAGCAGGTACTGGATTGTTGTTTGGGTGTTTTCTGCCTCTTAGCTATTGTGTCATGGAGAATTGATGAGTACAGTCTGGGTTTATTTCCTTGGTCTCCCCGGTGTGTCTCCCAAATTCCTTAGCACTGGAGACGTGCTCCCAGGTGCTGTGTTGAGTGAAGGGACGAGGGCCGTCTCCTAGGTCCTAGGCCCCTCTTCAAAATCAGGGGGGCCGTTAGTGTGCAATACAAGAAGAAATGGTGCCGGAAAGGAGAGCAACTGCACAGCTTGGAGCAGTGACAGCCCGTCACAAGCACCCTCCCCCTCCCTGCACACATACACATACAGCCCATAAAAAGGTTAGATTGAAAGATATTGGAACTCTCTCCCCAGACAAACCCTAAGAGAGGCTGATGTTGGAATGCTGAAGGGGGGTGCAGAAGAGAGAGCCGTCCAGGTGAGGACGACACCAGGCAGACCCCAAACCCAACAACTGCACATCCTCCCCCAAGGTTGAGCTTAGAGGACACAGGTTCCAGGCGACATTCAGAATAGTTGATGGGGTCTGGACTGATAGTACAGTGGGGAGGGCGCTTACTTTGCACACGGCCAAACCGGGCTTGATCCCCGGCATCCCATATGGTTCCCTGAGCACTTCCAGGAGCGATTACTGAGTGCAGGGTCAGGAGTAGCCCCTGAGTATCTCCAGGTGTGGCCCCACCTCACCCTGCAGAAAGCCCCAGAATAATTGGCATTCTGTCTTGGAAGTTCAAACAAGTTGATCCCGTCTGAGCCTCTCCTGGCGAGGCAGACAGACAGTCCCACTTTCCTTGGAAGACCTGAGCCACACGCTTCCTCCTGCATCCTGCACGGCTCCTCCTGGTCAGTCGTTCACTCCGTGGCCACACACTATATGTTCACTCTTTAGTCTAAGGTGATTTGTAAGGGCCGTTGAAATTCTTTAGCAAAGCAAAAATAAAGATTTCTCCCACCTCCCATCACCCAGTTTCCAGTCATCGTGGCTATGTTTTCATACAGCAAATGCCACATACGTGTCAGCATCACGTTACCTACAATGACTGCTCAAAGGCCCGGAGAACAGTTGATTTTTTAAATGCGGCATCTTTGATTTGATCATGTGACTCACTTTCACTGTCCTTTATTTAAGATGGTCTCTGCAGTTAGACTTAAAACCTCTGAGGCCTTGTGTCGCCCTCACTCCTGGGAGATGCTGTGCAGACCTTAGTGCAGAAGCAGTCTCTCATCTCCAGGGCATCGAGAAACCCTGAGTCTGAGCAGAGTAAAATATCAGCGAGCAAAACTACAGGCATCAAGCCCAGAGTTTCCTAACTGCCAGTTCCTCGGACTCAATATTCTAAAGAGAAAGATAACAGACTTGCAATTTGTTGGTCTTCAACAAAATTTGACCTTAAGGTGCAAGAGAATTTGCATCTTTCGTAACTGTCATTTCACCTAAGAGCGTTTTTAATGGAAGGGACTGGAATTCCAGTCTGTCTGGCTGGAATTTTACGATGTAAATGCTTTCATACTTGTTCTTCTCGGATCCCAGTGTATTGTTGAGCCTCACCGCAGACTTCTGCAGGCTGCAGTGGAAACGGCAACAGACTTCATTTGGAATGATCATAAGGAAGGGGGTTATTTCCTAGTTCTGAGATTGACCTTATCTTGGGGTTGAGGGAATTATCTTCATCCATTTTGTAATCTTTGGGGGCTGTCTCTAAACTGCTGACCACTGATCCTAAACAGGATGCTCAGGAGGGTGGCTGGCATGGAGGAAATCACCCCCAGGGCCGGCTTGAGGGGAGTTGAGGAGATTTTGGATAAGCCCATGTCACAGATGAAGGGAATGAAGGGGGAGGGAAGGGCCTTTTCTAATTCTCAGGGATTAATGCAGACTATGTGATCTTTGTCCCACTTAATCCCTCAAACTTCCTTTCATGTGGAATGAATTACCCAGTTTGGGAGATTTCTAGGGAGATTCTTGAATGAAGAAATGCATAATTCTGTCTGGTCCCTCCTCCTCCTAAGAACCAGAAGTATCAGGCTGTTCTGCCATGCACATTGTGACTCTCTCAGGGGACACACCCAAAGGTAACGCTCTGCCCATGCAGGCTTCCCCTTTGGAAGCTTTGCCCCAGATGGCTGAATCTAGGGGGAGAAGGGTGTTAGGAATTGTTTCGCCCCTCGAGTTCTGAAGCTCCTATAGAGCATTTTTTCAATCTCAAGGGAAGTTAGGATGGTTTGTTATTACCCAGGTTGTCTCAGATCAGTGGAAAAGAGAAATATCCCTCATATAGTTGCGATAGTCCAATGGGTAGGGTGTTTGCCTTGCACATGGCTGACCTGGGTTCGACTCTTCCGTCCCTCTCGGAGAGCCTGGAAAGCTACCGAGAGTATCTTGCCTGCACAGCACAGCCTGGCATGCTACCTGTGGCATATTGGATATGGCAAAAACAGTAACAACAAGTCTCACAATGGAGACGTTACTGGTGCCCACTCAAGCAAATCGATGAACAATGGGACAACAGTGCGACAGTGACAGTGCTATAGTTGTTATATTCTACAAATACACGGGGGCTGGAGAGAGACTACAGTAGGTGAGGTGCTTGCCTCGGCATGTAGCCAACCCAGTTTCGATCCCTGGCACCACACGCTTCGCCCAGGGGTGACCCATGAGCACAGATCCAGAAGTACACTCTAGACACAGCTGGCTTTGGCACCAAAACCAAACTAAACTGAAATACAATACAATAAAAATACAGTGAAATGGGAAGTATAAGTGTTATCCCGAAGAAAGGGCACAGTTCATGAGCATACCCAAGCAACACTGGAGTGGCATGGGGACTATTTAGCGGTGCTTGGGCGTGGCTCCCTGTCCGAGTCAAGACGTGGCTTTAGCTTTGCATGATGGGCTGCCTTATACCCGCCCCATTGTGTCACAGATGGCTTTATTCCCACTTTGCTGCCAGCAGGCATCTGATACAACGTGGGCGCTCCAAACAGTCCTGATCTCCTCACTGGCGAGCCCGAGGAAAGCCCTTCCCAGGAAATGAGGGTGAGTCCACGCAGGCCTGGGGAGCACGGTCTGCTTCTAGACAGGAAAGTGCTGCTGTGTAGCTTGTCTGTGCTGTGGGAGAAAGAACAGCCAGTGCCCTGTCCGCAGGCTGACTTCTCTATTCTTTTGGAAGTCTAATCTGGAGGATATTAAAAGAGATTCCAGGTGACTTTACTGTTTTGAAGAAAATGCGTGTAGAGGGCCAGAGAGCCAAGTCAACAGCCGGAACTCATCCTTTCCGGAAGGAATCTTGGGTTCGGTCCCTGGCACCCCGTGGTTCTCTGGGATCACTAAGCCCTGAGCACCACAACGTGTGGAAAGTGGTTACAGAAGGTTTAGCAAGGGTGAGGAAAAAGAAAGTGGAATGAAAAACCACGTGACAACTGCAGCCTCCTAGAAGCAGCAGCTCAGTGAGAGTGAACTGCCTTGCGTCGACCAGTGGTACGGCCCAAAGCAGTCCTACAACATCAGACAGTCTCGGTGAACTCTGAGTCTGTTTCCACGAAAGGTCTCCCCGTAAGCAAAACACAAGGAACATTGAGTTAAATTTTTGGTGTGAAAAAAATTTAATATACTTTATCTTATCATACATTTCCTCTAAATTACAGTCAATAGCTGCAAATATATTCTGCTACAAAGCTTTCTGTAAGAAATATCTCTATAAGAAAATACATCTCATTAACATTTCCTGTAAATAAATTACTTCAAATAATTTTTGAAGGGATGTACACAAGGGAAATAATGCAGAAACCAGATCGTGTATATAATTGTTCAATAGGAAAGGGTTGACTGAAAAGTTCCACGTCCATGTTGTCACCTTACAATAATCTATTGGTACAAACTTTACTTCTTCGATGGATTAGCTTATAATTTTTGTCTCAGCAGACATGGGGAAAATGACTGTCAGTGGGAAGCTGACAGACTCAATGAAAAGGCTCTGCTTAATTTCGACTGGGAAAACCTGCAGATGAATTTGAGTGAGAGAAAATTAGGAGTAATTTGCAGCCTATAAGGGTCAAAATTATAACAATTATAAGATAATGTTTTGTTTTCTGCTCTATCCATAATATTTAGAAGTGCCTGAAAGGTTTCAAACAATCAAGAACAAGTTGTTTCTGTATATTTCTGATGTGTAGATATTAAACACTATTCCATTCATAATTTTAATATTGACAGTTGCAAAAACTAAGCTATCGTTATTGGCCAAAAATAATCCCAAAACAAGAACAGCCAATTCAGAGAATTCACAGAGTTTGGTGCAGAAAAAATGGGGTTATCAGCAGTTACAGGCTGTTTGAAAACAGTGGGCCAAGTTATTCTCTTTTGAAGCCCAAGAGGTCTGTTTTGTAAGACCACTTCATAGTAGAATTATTTCAGGATCTTAAGACCATAAATATAAACATACTTTGACATTGTTGGACTTGACCAAAATATTTGACCACACTGGCCTCATATTTATAGTACATAGTTAAGAGAGCAAATCCATGGAAAACTTCCAATTAGGTTGTTCTGTCTGGTGCTTTGTATAGGAATGTTTGTTTGTGCTTCGGACGTACAGTTTGCATATTAACCTAATCTGCATACTTGACAAAGTTGGCTCATTACCAAGCTTTGTGTAGGTCAGCTGTAACTCAAGTGCCTGCCATGAGCTTTCACCTTCTATTTTGCGAATTATATAAAGAATAGGTGTATTTGCCATTCTTCTCTGGCCAAACAGAGGAAATGCCAGATCTTCTAAGGTAACTTATCTCCCTAGCATGCTGGTCGTATTTCCCACATATTTTGGCTTTTGTAAAACTTCCAGTCTGTGGAAAATCTCCATGCTATTCCTGATCATTGGGCACAGATTAGAAAATGCGTCTATTCAAGGCAGGAATCACAAATGAGCAGGGCAATGTCATTTAAGAGTCTAAATGGGCCAAGTTTTAATCTTACAATATTGATACTTATTAATTGTTGGATATTATAAATTAAATATAAAAATTAAAACATGTAAGTAAAGTTTGAGAAAAGACAAGTTTATTAAATGTCTTGATAAAACCCTGCAGATACTTTTAAAGTATTTAGAAAATACTGACTGCTTTCCCCCTTTCAATGAGAAGTAGAAATTATACTCAGATTATACTCAATTCCACTCCCTAGGTGACAACATGTTTTGTGTTTTAGAGTCAACTGTGTGCAATCAGCGTTTTATTTAAGCTAAATTTTAAAACAGAAATATGGCTTTTTGGGGTTTGTTTTTTTTTTTAAATAACAATCACTAATCTGAAGGAACTCTGTCCTCCAGCCCCAGCTAAACCTTGGCCAGTCCTGTGGTATCTGCCCAGTCATTCCCACTATGTGCTTTTCCCTCCCACAATCACATCTTCCCAACTGTGTGCATTATTTACATGAACAGGCACTGCAAACCTGCTGGCTGCCCCTGTTCGACACCTTCCTAATCCACTTGGTTCTCTTTCCGCCCTGTCGTCTCTATTCTCAGCTCGGTCCTCATTTCAGCCATTCTGCCGCGATGCCAATCTTATCTCCCACCGTGCTCTAATGCATTAGATGTCTGGGGTCACAGTCTGCGTCTGATGCTTTCCTCGGAGGTGCTCAGATCTTCTGGCACACGTGGAGCCTGGCTTTGGAGGAGTAGGTGGCATCTTTCCACACCTTACAGGACAGGCCTTTCGCACAGTCACACCGCTGGAAGATTTCCAGCCCGTGGGAGCCCTTCTTGCGCTGTTTGGTGCAGACCTCGCCTTGATGGAGCACGGGTTTGCAGATTTTGGTCCAGAAATGACGAGCGCAGCAGAATCCCTCAATGCAGTCTGAGGAGCGGAGGCAGGGGTCGCCTTCGTGTCCTGCGGGAGTGATGGCCAAGAGACAACAGGACACTTTAGGAGGCAGCCCACTTGGTGCGCTGAGTGCTTAAAATATGTTCCTCGTGCTGTCTTTGATGACGAAAAGGCAGCACTGCATTTCATCTCTCTCACTGTTTGCTCTTCGGTACCTTCCTGATCCCTCCTTAGATAGGTAGGACCAACAATAACTATTTTCCTGTCGGCGCCTTCCTACAAGTCACACGCTGACTCAAGAAAGCTACAATGCTCAGGGAATATCATGTCTAGTCAGGAAGATGCCGAAGTCTCACCGGTGCCAACAGAAGATACTTTGAGTTGAAAACTGGCTACCAAGCAGGGAATTTGGGGAGCCAGCAAAGACCGTGGTCTGGCATCCGGGACAGAAAGCCAGAGCCACCAGATCAAAGGAGCAATTTAAGTCAAAATCGGGGACTGAGCAAGCTGCCCTACACTGAACCTCCCAGGAGAGAGAGAGAAGGCTCTGCCGGAAATACCTCCGAGGCTGTGGAGGTGGAGAATCCAGTGGCCTTTCCCTCCCTCTGTGCCCCGTCTCCCTCCCTCCAGAGACGGTCACTCTGCCAGAGCCCTCGGGAAGGACGCCGTGTGAGGTGGGGCAGAGCGGGAAGAACCCGGGAAAAAGTGGGGCTCATCAAAGCTGGTCATCTGACTAATGATATGGGTATTTGATTCAGGAAAAAAGCATCAACTCGGCTAACAGGACCCACACATCATAACTTTTGTAAAAAAAAAAAAAGAAAAAGAAAGAAAACAGTTGGAAAAAGTCTCCGCAATGTGCAGCGTATAATATTTTATACTCTTTTAGGCTAGATGGTGCCAAGGACTCAAGTTCTCTTGTGTTGCAAAAGCAGCTGTAGATAATGCCTGGGTAAACAGGCAAGTCTGTGTTCCAGCCACACGCTGTTTATAAAGCAGGCGGCAGCCCTGGCTGAGCCTGAGCGGTGCTGGGTGACCAGCTGGTGTGCCTGCCCCGTGGGAAGGGTGACCTGCCACTGCCAAGCTCGGTGTGGGGTGACAGTGGACTCAGTCAATGACATGGAGTTCTCCAAGGCTGCCATTAGAAAATTTCACGCAAACTATGGAAAAGTATCTTGTGGGCGAGACATTCTGAGAGATATCAGGGCCAGAGCACGTATTCTTATGCGTAGGGGCCTGCTTTGATCCTTAGCACTTTTGGATGCAGCTCCCAAACCCAAAGAATTAGTCAGTGGGAAACTGCACTCTGGGACTTAGTTATATTTTGGAATGAAGAAGGGAACCTGTGAAATAAAGATGCAGATGGGACAGAAATAGGAGATGCGGGTAGAGAACACAGACCTCCAGGGAGTGGAGAGAGGGGAAAAGGGAAACCCTGAGTACCCTTGGTGCCTTTAGCACGATCCAGGTGAGCAATAATATTCCACACCGGAAAGATAAACAGGCGAGATGAGACACTAGCTCTGCAGAGTAAAATAATGTGGACAAATGGTTTTGTTACCATGTAAGATAGGGAAATGCACTTCTTGAAAAAGATAAGTTTTCCCATCTTCAGTATAACCAAGTTTATTATAAAGTTTCCAAGATCAGTTTCAAACTCGTGAACACGTGCCATTTCTCCTCAAGGGAGGTCTGAACAGAAGTATCCACTATATTGCAAAAACGTTCCTCTAACAGTGGAAGTGATGGATCAGAGAGATAGGACACCAGGGAAGGGGCTTGCGTGCCTTGTAGGTGGCCAGCGTGCAACCCCGGCTTCAGTCCCTGGCGCACCATGATTTCCTGAGTACATCAGGAGTGATTCCTGAGTGCAGAGCCAGGAGTAAGCCGGGAGTCTCCTCAAAACCAATAAAAATAAAAATAATAAGGGAAGTGATTTGGAGCAAGAGAGTTTGCATGGGGATAAGGAATTTGATTTGCATGTGGCTGAGCCCAGTCTGATTCCCAGCATTGCACAGAGAGCCATAAGCAGAGCCAAGAATAACCCCCGACATGGTAGGTGCAGCCCCCAAACCTACAAACAAACAGAATGGAAGTGCTTTTGTGCTCTCAAAGTTTACGGTAACAATTAGGCTTCACAAGTTTTTATGTAAAGTGGGAATTTGGGGGAATGGAGAGATAATCACAGTAGCTAGGTTTCTTGCCTTGGATGCAACCAACCTGGGTTTGATCCCAGCACCAGGAATGGGCCTCTGAGCTCTGGGGGACCAATCTCTGAACACAGAGCCCGAAGGAAGCCCTGAGCACTACAGATGTGGCCCACAGACCAAAACCTTGGGGATAAGGAGGAATTAATTTTATACACAGGTGCACTAAAAAGTCTCTCTTTTTTTCTATCTTTTTTGTTAAACTGATTTATGAGTAGTATTCCATCTGGTTGTTCAGCGAAATAAAATTGGAGTTTGTAAAGGTTAGGAAAAGACTCTAACACTCTAAAAATCGAATTAACATATAATAACAAACATGTTTCATTTATTTTCAGAATGTTTTATCTTTTGATATGAACTGGAGCGATAGCACAGCGGGTAAGGCATTTGCCTTGCATTGCGGCCGACCCAGGTTCGATTCCTCTGTCCCTCCCCACACGGCAGAGCCTGGCAAGCTACCTGTGGCATGTTCAATGTGCCAAAAACAGTAACAAGTCTCACAGTGGAGATGTTACTGGTGCCCGCTTGAGCAACTCGATGAACAACAGGATGACAGTGCTACAGTGCTATGTGACACTAATACTTGTATTTATAGTTTCTTTTAAATTTCACCTTAAAGTGGCAGGACTGTTCAGAAAATGGTATTGTTGATACTGTAATTTTTGAGTATCTTGTTTCTTTCTTTGGTTTGGGGAGTTCAGAGTAATCCCTTGTGATGCTCAGGGATTACTCTTGTTTCTCTGCTCAGGGGAAGGAACGTCTGCATTGTTGGGGATCAAACTGGGTCCAGCAAGAAAGCTGAGCGCCTAAACCCCATCCCTTCTCTCTCCAGCCAACTCTTGTGAATTCCCTAGCAATTTAAGTTCTTTAAGAGACCTACTCTTGTAGATGCAAAATTAATAATAAATGTACTTAAAAAATTCCCATTAAAATATTCTTATACTTTAATTCTAAAACTATGGAATACATTACTGGTATTTTCTTTTTATTGCCTCATTAAAAAAAAGGGTAAACATGGAAAGACAGATAACTCTACCTTTGATATGTGATATCTTAGTGAGTGTTCTTCCGAGGTTCTGCCACCCCAGGTCGTGGTTCGAGTAATGACCGTGGTTCCGTTCCCTGTGCCGACTGCCGTCCAGAGCTGGGATGTGAGCAGTTAGGATGCTCTCCGTGACCGGGATGCAGATGCCTGGAGATGATCAGGAAAATGCTTACACTCACTCACTTTCACAAGGAAGGACTTACTGTCCTACGAGCATCTGTTCTCTCTCAAGTCTGTTGAAATCGGGTACTGAATAGTTTGGCCAGACTTCCTCCATTTGAATCTTGTCACCCTCAAGACCAAGAAGTGGCATTAGGCAAAAAAAATAAATAGGAATAAAAACTATTCATTTCATAAAGGGGTTGTGAATGCATGTGCAGTGCTCAGAATAGTGACACAGCACCGTTCGATTAATATTACCATTAGCGCTTTAAAAATCACCTGAGTGGCCCCTCATGCTTGCCTCTAGCCTCCTTCGTTAGTGACATCACAGTGTCACTGTGACATCACAGTGCTGTGCTAGCCCGGTGATGGCTGAGGGCCCCAGTCACCGCCTGTCCACGGTGTTGCCGCTGCCCAGAGGTCAGACGTGTGGGAGCAAGAGTCTAAGGAAATATTTCTCACCAGCTTCTACAGTGGCTGGTTGCTTGCTAGCATGAACGATGCGTGTCAAGCTGTCAGCTCAGCACACTGCAGGCAGCCGTGCTTCCGGGAAGGCTGGTGGGAGACATCTGCTGCCGTGACCCTCTGGGCGGTGCCTTCCAAAGGCCACCTGCATCCAGGGCCCTGGACAAGGGGCCTAGACAGTGTCCAGCTGCAGCAGCTCCCCGAGGGCTTCTGCTCACTCACGGGTTTAGTGACTTGAACGGAGAGTCCCCGGGGTTAGCACACACTGTCCAGGACGAAGGGTGGCCCACCCACCCACGCTCTGGGTCCCCCGGCACATCCTTGCACCATGGTCTGGGCCGGCGGTTGGGAAAGGCGCCTGCCAGCTGGAGTCCTGGCTAGGGAGACCCGGCCACTGCCTGGTGCCCGGGGAAGGGCAGTCCCGTCCCCTCTTTACCATTGTTGCAGCGGGTGCCTGGACAGCACATGCCGTCCCTGTGGCAGCGCTTCTTCCTCCTCCGACACACCGTGCAGGCCGACGGGCCCTGGTGGAGGCTGTGGCAGTACCTCCCGACTTCACATTCTTTGTCGCTGCTGCACGGGTAGGCCTGGCATGAGGCACACAAGAGACCAAAAGCGGAGTGGGTTAGACAGGGCGAGTGGTGTCGGGCGTCCGTCATCCTCAGGGTCGCCGCTGAGGGAACGCGCGCTGCTGACAGTGCCCTGGGTCTCTGCAGAGCAGGGAGAGTACTGGCGGCAGTGACAGAGGGGACCTGGAGAATACTGGTGACGGTGACAGAGACTGGTGATGGTGACAGAGGGAACCTGGAGAATACCAGTGACGGTGACAGAGACTGGTGATGGTGACAGAGGGGCCCTGGAGAATACCGGTGACGGTGACAGAGACTGGTGGCGGTGACAGAGGGCCCTGGAGAATACTGATGATGGTGACAGAGACTGGTGACAGTGACAGAGGGCCCTGGAGAACACCGGTGACGGTGACAGAGACTGGTGACGGTGACAGAGGGAACCTGGAGAATACCGGTGATGGTGACAGAGACTGGTGATGGTGACACAGAGGACATGGTGAATACTGGTGATGGTGACAGAGACTGGTGATGGTGACAGAGGGAACCTGGAGAATACTGGTGATGGTGACAGAGACTGGTGACGGTGACAGAGGGGACCTGGAGAATACTGGTGATGGTGACAGAGACTGGCGGCGGTGACAGAGGGGACCTGGAGAATACCGGTGACGGTGACAGAGACTGGTGATGGTGACAGAGGGCCCTGGAGAATACCAGTGATGGTGACAGAGACTGGTGACGGTGACAGAGGGAACCTGGAGAATACTGGTGATGGTGACAGAGGGGACCTGGAGAATACCAGTGACAGTGACAGAGACTGGTGACGGTGACAGAGGGGACTTGGTGAATACCGGTGATGGTGACAGAGACTGGTGGCGGTGACAGAGGGGACCTGGAGAATACCAGTGACAGTGACAGAGACTGGTGGTGGTGACAGAGGGCCCTGGAGAATACCAGTGACAGTGACAGAGACTGGTGATGGTGACACAGAGGACCTGGTGAATACTGGTGATGGTGACAGAGACTGGTGACGGTGACAGAGGGGACCTGGAGAATACTGGTGATGGTGACAGAGACTGGTGATGGTGACAGAGACTGGTGATGGTGACAGAGGGGCCCTGGAGAATACCAGTGATGGTGACAGAGACTGGTGACGGTGACAGAGGGGACCTGGAGAATGCCAGTGACGGTGACAGAGACTGGTGACGGTGACAGAGGGGCCCTGGAGAATACCAGTGACAGTGACAGAGACTGGTGATGGTGACAGAGAGCCCTGGAGAATACTGATGATGGTGACAGAGACTGGTGGTGGTGACAGAGGGCCCTGGAGAATACCAGTGATGGTGACAGAGACTGGTGACGGTGACAGAGGGCCCTGGAGAATACCAGTGATGGTGACAGAGACTGGTGACGGTGACAGAGGGCCCTGGGTGACAGAGCCCGGTTTCAGTCTGGGCTCTGATAGATGAGCTGCTGCCCGGCACTGCGGCATGGGTGGGGACAGACACACGGCAGGTCCATGCAAAAAGGTCTTTGTCCAGAGTCTGCCACAGACAGGAACAGGTGGCGAGGTGGCACTCTCAGATACCAGAAAACAAAACAAAAAATGTAGTGTTGCATGATGTAATCCCTGCCTCTTCTAAATTACGGGGACGTTTATAATACTCCTGCTTTCAGAAACTAACATTTGAAAATCTGAAATGTCCTTACCCCCCCCCCCCCCTAAGCATCACACATGAAACTTGCTTTTAAAAGCACATGGACAGGGAAGACTTGTTTGTGAGCCTTTAGGGATAGTTTTTCCTCCTCTATTTGATATTTTTCTCTTTTCAGAATAATCTCTGGTTATTTTTTATGATGAAAATTATGAAAAGCCTAAAGCTACCATTTCTACATGTGCATGAATAATAAGACAATGGGATGAAACTTATAATGAATAGCTGGTGATTTGGATGCTTTCCTCACGAAAGGGTGTCCAGGGTGTCCCTCGGGCTCTTCCTTTTCCTCGACGACTCTCTCACACCTCACACTTGCTCTCACCCGCCTGTGTATGTGTGAGACATTCAGCCACGTGTGTTTTCTAGCTGGATATGATCGTCTTCAGTTAGAAAGTTAGTATGAAGTTGATGTGTGAGTCTGAGAGCTCACATGTTGTTCTGTGGGGAAAGTATGCTAGATGCAACAATGTATGCTATAGGAACATTCTAGTATCAATAAATTGTTTATCCTCCAAAGAAGACAGTCTTCATGAAATCGTGCCTCCAGATTGAAAGTGACTTTGAAGGGTTTTACAGAGGCAATATTTGACGACTGTGTTACATAATTGGAGCCAGGGAATGCTATAGAATGGATTTGGATATTATTTTTCCATTCTGAAACTCCATTGGTAAGCCAAGGGAAAATCTGAATGAGGCTAAATTCGAAGTATTAGACAATTTTTCAAGAATCCAAATCTCATGAAAACAAAACAAATGTCACTTCCTGCCTTGCCACACAGAGCTTCCCCCAAGCCTTTACTCCATTCATATTTAAATCCATTGATTTCAATTGAAATGCAATTCACATGTTTCTGATTCATTTACAATTATTTCATCAAATTGTTTTTGCAAGAAACATTTGAAGTGTTTTTTCCTTTCTCAAAAATAGGACATGTTCTTACAACACAAATAAACATGTCCCACCTAAAACATCATGTGCAATTCACAATTAAATTCACAGATCTTCAAGGGATTCTGAATATAGAATAACACTTAATTCCTTTCCTAAAAAAAAATTAGTCTACATAGTAGGAAGCAAGTTGTTTGCTAAAAGTAGCAATTCATTTATGCAGAAAATTGTGGAAGACTCATCATCTTCTCCTTCTCAGTTGATGGGGAGTGGAAAATAATTAAATGGAAAATACTTGAAATGGAAAATATTTGATGCAGATGATATTACAGACAGTAATATGCACAGTAGTCCTTAGCTGAATGGACTCACTCCTGCAGACGAAAGCTCACTTTAAGAGGGGATAAATGAAAGAACATGATAGTTTTATTTAACACAAAGGAGAAATGACAGGAAGAAAAATGTGCAGAATTGTTTTAAATGTCAGGGTGATGTGAATGTGAACTTTGCCTTGGACTGAAATCCCAAAACATAAATATTAAGAGGAATATTTTGACACTTCAAAAACAAGTTTCAAGGATTGAAATGCAAGATTAGACTACCCCGCTTTCAGTGTGCTGATGAAACTGGCTTTTACGTATAGGTTTAGAGGTTGTGACAAGCAGAATTTGGATGAAATAGGTTTCAGGGAAGGCCGGTGGTATTGGGGGTCGTCCCTTTTCCTCTGGACAGTGTCCCCAGCACAGATCTGCAGAGCCACAAAGTTTCTCTTGGGCATGACCAGTCGCTCAAATACACAGAGCGTGAGAAGGTACAAGGAGGTCTGAACATGCACAGAACTGCCATCTCTCCAGCCAGCTGCATCATTATCCAGTCGAGTCAAACATGGCATTTTCAGCCAAGATTAGGGGCTCTGCAGCACCCCCCTACCCCCCACAGCCCCTCTGTGTGCCTGATAGAGGGAGTAGACGACACAGGGTGACAGTGAGGAAGGCCTGGTGGTCACTCCTGGACCACTGCAGGGGACCTGCAGCTAGTGAAGGCCCGGCCTGGAGCGAGCTCTGTGGGGCAGGTGCTTCCCTTGCACACGGCCGGCCCTAGTGTGACCCTCAGCACTGCCTCTGGTCCCCTGCCAGGAGTGATTGCTGGGCACAGCAAGCAGAGACCCTCCCATACTTCGTGTCGCCCGAAATTGGTTTTGTGACAAAAATTTAGTCCATGTCTGTAGTCTGTTTCCCTTGAACAAAAGCAACGTGCCCCCACGGCCCTTATCCAGGGACAAGAGACTATGTCTTACTTGCCGTGCGAGTGTCTGGCAGCCGGTTTCTGTGGCTCTTCGTTTACTGGACTTGAAGGAGCAGGAGGCAAACAGGAGCCCCGCGGGGCAGGGTGGGGGCTCCGGCCTTGGAGTCCTGGGCTTTGGGGGCATCATCGGAGACCAATGATGGTCTCACCCAGCAGACGCTGGGCCTTCACTGAGGAATGTCTGAGAGTTGCTCACCATTCGCCCAAAAGCAGACATTTTGCCCACCCCCTCCCCCAGCCTAAAAATAGAGATATCTCTATAAATAGCAGTGCTCGCTGCCAACTCAACCCTGGCACGAATTAAAGAGGGAGGGAACACATTGGCCACAGCTTGAAAATAAACTATCAGAAATGAGTGTTTCTGTTTTAGGACACGGGACTTTTTTTTTTTTTTTAAGAGTTCTTTTCCTCTGTGCTAATTTGGAAGCATTATTTAAGATTTAGTAAGGGGTGAAGAGAGGTGAAGTCATTTCTGCCAGTGAGACCCGTGTGATCAGAAGCTGGCCGGGTGGAGCGTGGCTTCCTCAGAGGAAGAAATCGGGATAAACGGACATTTCACACTGAAGATTTAATGCACATGGAAACGGCTTAGCGGTGACCTGCGCTCTCCGCTTAGAGACCAGGAAGGTCGACGCGGACAATTCCTTCTGCTTAACTGCTGCAGAGACTCGGCGGAAAACCCCACTACACAGCGTCTCCTCCCGTTTCTTGCCAATAATTCCATGCATGCTTGAACTCAATGTAATTGCACTTATCACCCAAATTCTACAATACTCCTATGAGAGTTAAATTGCCTAATTATCAAACTAAAATCTTACTACATCTTATTTAAACCAATTACCACCACCCCCGATTACTCTAAAAACTTACACAGAGAAAGACAGTTATAGAGAAAATCAGGCAATTAATTCGAAGGAAAAATTTAATTATTCCTTCATTTCTGCCCATCCTGAAAATACAGTTGTCACAGGGAAGTCATTTGATCCAGAAGAAGAGTGACAGAAAATGTGTATCGGGTTTCCACAGCAGTCACCTTTCAGAAGAACTCTGAAGTTCTTAGTTGGACTAAAGTCTTAGTTGGACTCCTGAGTTTTCAAAACAATGAACTTGGTCTTGCCTAATGACCGGGAAGGAAGGGTGTGAAAAAGAAGGAACCATCACAGAGTGTCCGTGTGGGATGGCCACCCATCCCGACTCTTGCAAGACCGACCTAGTTTTGTTTTAATGGAGACAATCCTTTGTCCCCTCAAGCACTGTTTGTAACAAACTCGGAAGTTTTCTGGAGCCAGGAAAACGTCATCAGCTGGGCAGACAGACAAACGCCCGCAGGGAGGGGCTGGTGGGGGCTGTCCACCGGGCTGGGCTGTGAGAATGAGAAACAGTTGGGGCCACAGGGGGAGGGAGAGGCAGAGGGCTGGGGCTTGGAGAGCACTGAAGAAGGTCGGCAGTGACGTGGGAGAAAGCAGATTGAAAAGCAAGATTCCTTTTCCTTGTGGTGTCCTTATGCTGATGCAGGGTTCAGTGACCAGCCAGGTGCGCTCTCCTTAAAGTGTCATTTCAGAGCAGACTTCCAAACTGCAACTTGGGGAGGCACCGCATGTCAGGCTCACTCAGGAATGAATGTGCAGTTGCCTGCTGCGTGCTTGAGCCTGATCCTTCCTTTGTCCTCCACGCACACTCTCCGGGCTGAGCATGGACTAGGTGCAGGATCAAGTGATACTGAATTTGAGGGGAAAATTTCAGGTACTTGATAGTGTTCTGGATATGCCCGTGGATTCATTAAGGCAAATGCCTGGGTATTCATTCAGAATTTAGTCCTATTTTAATAAAGCTTTTTTTTTTAATTAAAGTAAATGTGGCTGAAGCAACAGCACAGTGGGTAGGGCGTTTGCCTTGCACACGGTCGACCTGGGTTCCATTCCTCCATCCCTCCCGGAGAGCCCGGGAAGCTACCAAGAATATCCTGCCCTGCACAGCAGAGCCTGGCAAGCTCCCCGTGGCGTGTTCGATATGCCAAATACAGTAACTACAAGTCTCAGAATGGAGACATTACTGGTGCCCACTCGAGCAAATCGATGAGCAATGGGATGACAGTGATACTGACAGTGACAGTGATTCATTCAGAATTTAGGGAGCATTTAGCATTTACTTATTGAACAACAGCTATGCTCCAGATACAGCTAGTACAGGGATCTATATATATATATTTTTTACAAACATGTATTTATTCATTTTTTGATGTGTATATATTTTCAGCACAAATCTGTCTTAGTATGTTTAACCTTCCACATGACTTATTAAAGTAGCTTTACTTAATTGATCAATGATCCTAAAATTAATCAAGAAATATTTATAGACATATTTTTTTCTTGAAAAACAAGAGATAATCTTAGATAACAACAGTTAAGTTTTAAAATAGTATTTGTAACTACTCTGGGTGCTCTGTATCCTAACTTTCCAATTAGAACCAAGCTTCACTTTTAAATAAGCAATGGGAAGGCAAGAAAAAAATACTTTTTTGTATATATAAGCTTAATAATTGACCACTAAGACTATCTTTAGCTTGGACCAGTATTCATCAAGAATACTTTCTTTTAAGAAAGCTTTTTGTATCACTGACTAATGCACTAGATAATAAGATTTGGAATGCATAATGGTCTGAAGCCCCCACCCCTTAAAATGGCATAAAATGGTCAGGACAATTTAAAGAAAAAGAACAAAGGAAGCTGAGGATATAAAAACTGAATCCCTGAAAAAGAATTCATGCTAGGCACACTTTGTAAAACATTCTCATTTTGTGGGGTAGTTTGTGCGACATTTAGTTGGGGACTTGGCAGTTCAGAGCAGCGTGGATTTCTAATGCTGTCTGAATTGACAATTAGGACTGATGAATTTCTGAGAGAGGTCTACTAACTTTCCTGTTGGATTCTGGAAGCTTCGCTCAAATCCTAAAAAACAACGGTTCTATTAAATGAAGGCTGGGTTTCCTATAGCTGCATGGCCGTGACCTCTTCTCTGCATGTCATTCAACAGAAAGGAGATTCCAGGGAATTTTCTTCTTGGAACATAACCACACTCTCCACTGTAACATGCGCTTTGCCGCTATTGATCACAGATGGACATGGGAGGAAATAACCCCAGATGGTCTGAGTACCTAGAGAAACACGAACAATAGCATTTACCTAGCTCTTTATGTTCGGTTTGTTTTTGACCCGATTTCCTCTAATTTGGAAAAGATAGGATAAAAGACTTCGAAGCCTCCAAAAGCAGCCGCTGGGAAGTAATTGTGGGGTGTAGTTGGAACACTTTTGTCCCAGCTATAACCATGAAGCCCTGTGTAGTTCCACGACTGATTGTGTAGCATTGTCCTAACCAAAACAGAAGAAGAAACCACATAATTTCAGAGTCTCCTGAACTGGTACTGAATTTCTATAATATAAAATTTTCATTGTAGCCTTACAAATTTCCCGGAGCTCACGCCTTTCTAAAACAGAACCTGTAGGAAGAATTTTGGACTTAACCTGCAATCTGAATTATGCTTTAATAATTCATTAAAAATTACAGAATTGAGTCTCAGTTTCTTCCTTGATAAAATGAATATAATTCCAACCTTCAACATTGCTTCTCTATTTAACTAACTTTGAAACGTAGAAACTCACAGCGGGGGTAGGACTGGCAAATGGCTCAAGTTCCTAGAATGGGTGAAGCCCCGGGTAGACCCCCTTTTGCCCCCCCCCACCCCACCCCAAGCACAAGGTTGTCCCTGGTGTGAGGTAAAAATTCCTACAAGATTTCTTCTAAAACTTCTTCAGGGCCAGAGAGGTATTACAAGGGTTAAGGTGCTTGCCTTATATTCCTTGAGCCGGGTTGAAAAGCCCCTGAGCATGGCTGGGTGTGACCCTCCCCTCCCGAAGGAATATGGAGTTGCTGAAATTTGAATTCTATAGGGCTGGATGAAGTCCATGAATCTGGCTATTCGTGTGATAAGGGTAGGGAAATGCTGCTTTACAGAACTGGTGCGGAATCCGAATGCCCTTGTTTTAGGCACTTTCCCTCTACATGAGAAAGAGACTGGGTCTTATCTTCCAGAGGGTCCGGGAACATGGTGGGGGGCATAGGTCTTTGACAACTGGGCTTTCAGCAGGAGACTCACTGACAACAATAACAGATTCCAAGAAGGTTCATCAACACCCCTAGGTCTTAGTGACTTAGCCAGGGGTTGAGAACTTTAAAAGCTGTTTGAGAAAGTAAAGTAACACATAATAAAAATAAAGCTTTTTGATGTGTGTACTTAGGGAGGAAATACAAAGTGGACTCAGAACTGCCAACATACCCACGATGACTGGATTTTTTATTATCTTCATGCAGTGTACATTTGTGCCTTGTTGGCAGTGCAAAGATTTCGCACTTTATTCTCATTTTTAGAAATGAGCTCTGCTTCCTTCCACAGACAAGTATGATAAAGAGATAACATGCATTTTTAATTGTGTTCTAGACTGTGTAGTATCAAATTCCCTCTTCCAGTGAAAATTCAACTTAAAATACAAATAGTGACATCCTAGAAGATTTGAACACAACATACTTTTGGATCAATATTTTGCTAGAAATCATGTAAGTGATTATGTAATAGTCAACTTAGTGTTTACATTTATAAATTTTATAAGTTTTAGCGTTTATAAATTTTAAATGTTGACTAAGTCCTTAAATATTTAATTTTTGCTTAAGAATAACTTTAAGCATAGATATTTCACTAACTAAATATTTCTTGACACTTGAAATATAGTAGCCTTCAAATCTAGAGTTTTTAACAAGAGTGAAGGTGACATTTTTTCTTCCTCCAAAAGTGTTGCATATCATTAGATGCAGGGTGGGAGCTATAGGTTTATTCATGTGCTAGCCAGGGAGATCAAAGTGACTATAAAAACTTTGGTAAAGTTTTGGCTAAAAAGGATGGGAGATGGCTCACAGTTGTAACAGAACTTTGCCGTTCATCTGTTGCTCTCTCTGTCACCTGGAGGAAAATAGTAAGTCTGTGAAAATCTTAGACTAAAATCATTGTGATTTACCTTACTGTTGAAATGTGGAAGGTATCATGTGTCAGTGAAACCTGCAGAAGGCTAAATGACTTTTTACTCCTAAGCTAGAGAGAGCATCTTGTTACAAGAGCAAGGCATTCTGGGAATCAGACTAATTTCCCAACTTGATCCCTTCCCTAGATATCCTAGATGATATTATTTGTCACCCATAAACAAGTGAGGCTCTATGCTTTCCATGCCAGGGTTTCATCTATATTTACCTGGAATTTTTAGTCTGTAAGGATCAGCAGGTGTCATGTTGTTTCAGTTAGTGCAAAGAACACTCTTGGAATAGTTCTCATGTCATTTCTGGATTCCAGAGATCATGGCAAACCACAAGAGAGCCTGAACCAGTCTCAGAGTGTGTGACATAATGATAGAGTGAAAATATCTGTGTGGAATAGTTCGCTGAGATGTGGACAGATGAAATGATGGAGCCACCAGTCATGTATTTCAGGTATTTACAAGACGGTTGTGTTGAAAAGTCCTAACTTGGAGTGTCTGCTCAGAGCAATAATATGGCCACATGTTGTTTATTAGAATAATTTTCAAAATAACCGCTATATCAATACATTCTTCAGTGCCCCGCCCCATGAACTAATTAAAATTCTATGAAGTGAAAGAAGGAACAGAAGATCAGTACACAAGGGCAAAGGGAATTGATGTCTACAGAACAACATGGCACCGAGAGAATCATCACTCATGGGCTTGTAATCGTCTATCTAAAAATTCTATTTCAATGTTTTGCAAAAGGATGGGAAAGGGAGGAAATTATGAGCCAGATGACAGATCACTTGGTTTGTGTGACCCTAGTGTTCAAATCTCAGCCTCAGAAATGTGGTTCATCGTGTGATGACATATCCAATGTGTTAGTAATCCCAAGGAAAACACATTGAAGACGTTGGTCCCCCACACCACCCACAGCCCAGGACATCTGCTTTGGTGTGGTGACCAGAACATTCTCAATAGTGCAAGAGAGGTCAGATGATTTGTGACTAGATGAAAAAAATGTAATCATGTCTCCGCGCTTAAGTCACTTCTCCCCCGTCCCATTGGCCCCTTCTGCAGAGCATGCACCTCTGAGTTTTTGCTGCTTCTTTCCTTGGCTTTTGCTCATCACTAAGGATCCCCAGATGTACTGGCATTGGACTCCCTAACACCGCTGTGTCTGGCCTCACATTCCAACCGATGTTACAGCAAACATGGGACTTTAAAATGTGTGGTGGTGGTGGGAAAGCAGGAGAGGAACAGAGTCCAGCTAGGAAAGCAACGCTCCCCCCAGCTACGTGGGGCAGGGACGCCCTGCTGGACAGAATGTGGGCACTGTTCTCACTGACAGCAAGTCAGGGCAAAAAACTGAACGAAACTCAGTAGCCAAGTGCTTGAGAGAGGTTTGAACAGCTGTGCTAGGCTCTCTACTTTAAAAAATCACTTCCTTCCCATCCAACAGCAAACTACTGCTAGAACGGCATGTGGAGTGCTCTCTGAAATTGGTCGGTTTATTTCATCCAAAAGGGAAGTGACGTAAGAGGAGGATGACCGAAACTGGTTTGTCCTTAGCGTGGTGCATGGCGTCCTCTCCACTATCTACACTCGGGGTGTAGGTGGAAATAAAGTGGGGATGCCCATCCCTCAGTGAATCACGTCCCCAGCATGATTGTGCACTGGCAAATCTGTTTCCTGTACCAAGACCACCTGTCCTTTATTCACTGAACCATCAGAAGAACTCCCTCACGTTTAGACATCGCACCAAGTGACTTCACTTTCAGAAAACCTTCCTGCTGGTTCTGGGTTCTGGGGTGACTTCCCTGCCAATCTGTACCATGGCATACCACACAAGAATCCTTGCTGACCTTTTTATAATGGGCCTCATTTCTCATCTTTGTGTCTTCAGCAGTCACATAATGATGTGACTGTTCCACATTTATTCTGGTAATGAACAAATGAGTGAGATTTTGTTACAACACAGTTTGAGCGTTTGTGCCATTAAATTGACAAAATGCTGACTTATGTGCTTTTTAGAAGGTGAAAAAAAAAGAACTGGAATACTAGTGGATAATTTTGTAGATATATGAAACATTAAAAAAAATCATCAGGGGCTGGAGCAATAGCACAGCGGGTAGGGCATTTGCCTTGCACGTGGCCGACCTGGGTTCGATTCCCAGCATCCCATATGGTCCCCTGAGCACCGCCAGGAGTAATTCCTGAGTGCAGAGCCAGGAGTAACCCCTGTGCATCTCCAGGTGTGACCCAAAAAACAAAAAAAAAATCATCAGCTAAGTCCCACAAAAATAATTTATCACCACATAGCTCAGAACAGCAGAGCTCTTTAAGAAGAATGGCACTAGGAGCAGGTCAGAGCGCAGAGGGGGCCCTGGTGCCGACTTCAGGGTCTCTCAGCACCACCAGGATGGCCCTGGGACCACCAGCACTGTCACACTCAAGTGTCCCTTCATCACTGGGCCCAGCACTAAACTATCTGGCTTCCAGATCACATGGGGAGTTGCCCCTCTGCCCCACTGTTGGGAACCTCCCCCAAGACTTGGACACACCTATATGACTCCATTGCTTGGAATTTTGGAAACATCCATACACGTTTCAGGCCCTGCTCCCCAATTTAAGGAATTAAAGCAATTTGCAAAGAGATGTTATTCATCCGAAGGAGGCTCATATTCGGCATTTTTTAAAAAGATCATATGAATCTATTGTTTAGGCAAAGGGACACGAACTCAGAATTTCACCTTCTGGGTCAAGGACCACATTTGCCGCATGTCTTAAGTCAAGCCGGGATGTCGCTGAGTTTGAACAGGCTAACTTCTCAAAGCTGGAACTTTATGTTTCTCCACAGCCAGGAGCCGGGAGGGTCTCCCCTTGGCCGTAGCCTGAGGAGAGACACACCTGAACTCAGCAGGTAGCCCAGGGTAGATTGTGATCTATAACATTCCCTCGGCTGAAACGAGATCACCAGAACTTTGGTCAAGCGACCGAGTCAAGCCGTTTCCATCTTACAGCAGGATGAAGTGGCTTTTGTTACAAACCTAGCACCAGCTGGGCCCTGTGCTCAGGGCAGATCAAAAGCTCCCAGTCAAGTTGCCTGCCCTCTTTCCCCGCGAGCACGGCCTGTTCTAACACATGCTGATCAGATTAGGCTGGGATTCTGAGGAGGGCTTGGGAGAGCCAAGAAGGAGCGCTTAAAATAAGGCTGCTTATCCCACTGTTATGAGAATTGGAACTACACTTTCACAAATGGAGCACTAAAATCTGTTTACAACTTGCAAATGATGATTCCAAGAACATCAGAGGGACTTCTTCTCTACAGACATAATAAGTAACAGTAAATTTGCAAAAAGAATTTGAGTCCTGCTTTCTGAGAACCCTTTCAAAGAAAGAAACGAAAGCTCTTTAAAGCATGGCTTCACAGAATGGATCAATTACTAAAGCATCCAGCTTATGACTGATTACATAATAATAATTGATATTTGATAGCAATAGGACATAGAACTCATTCTTCAAAGTAGTGAACTTAAGTATTAACAAATTAGTTGTCAGAACTGCCAACATGTGTTTCTGGAGCTCCAGGGAGAAGCTCGGTCAGCCAGCATCTGTGTGTTCTGTCCGTGTGATGTCTTCAGAGAGATATTCCCATTATTCTAGGAAAACATGGTGGACTATACCAAGGTGGGGTGATAACACGCACCCAAATGTTGCCGTCGAGTGGTTCCCTGTTGAGTCCCCAGTCAAAGGCAAAAATGTGTTTCCAGTGATACAACTGTATGGTTTTCATTGAGGACAGACTTTGCTGAAAATAATATAAAAATTGTCTGGGAATTTGGGTGCATAACCTGGGTGTGGTTGAAGATGAGCTTTACACATTTTTCACTAGAGTTCAGTTCCTTGCCACATAACCTCCACCCGACTATGGATCCTTAAATTCATCCTCCCAAAAGCCAAAATTCCCCTTCTGCAAACAGATGCCAGACGCTAGAGCGTCTCTACAAAGTACAGACTTTCATGAGGCCAGAAAATAACAGGATCCTGGAAACTGCAGATATTCTGCACATGTGCTGTTGCAAAATGATTTCACAATTTGCCTGGGCACTATATTGATGCATCACTTTTCAGACAAATTAAGACTAATTGCGTTGACCTTAAAGTCCATATTTAGACTGTAATCACTTTTCCTTGGTAAATCCCACTCATAAGCATTCAAGAGTTCGGCTTACTGATATTTAGGATTTATTAACTTATTTTAACACATATTTATTTAAAATAGCATTAGCACACCAAAAGAGAAAATAAAAATTTATGTAATATTTAAACACACTGCTTTGGCTATATATCCTCATTCACAAACAAGGAGGAGATATAGGAATGTATATAACTGTTTAGTAGATTGTATTATGTATTTTCATTTCTCTAAAATAGTAAAGAATAATCTGCATTTTATAAATTTATATAATATTATGATCTTTGATTACATAGCCTTACTATGCATATTATAAGTATATAAGCTCTGTATCACTGTATCACTGTCATCGTGTTGCTCATCGATTTGCTTGAGGGGCACCAGTAATGTCTCCATTGTGAGACTTGTTACTGTTTTTGGTGTATTGAATACGTCACAGGTAGCTTGCCAGGTTCTGCCATGCGGGCAAGATACTCTTGGTAGCTTGCTGGGCTCTCCAAGAGGGGCGGAATTGAACCTGGGCTGGCCGCATGCAAGGCAAAGTATATAAGCAAAACAAAAAATATTAAGTCTGAAAAATATTTTATATTGTGTGATTTATCATTCTCTCCTTCTTATAGTATTTTTTGAGAAAAAATGTTTTAAGAGCTCAAACTGTACTTCTTTTAAAATTATTGTATTTGCTTGGTTTTTGTAAATAATTCAAAAGTCTGCTTAGACACCATTACTTACAAAATTGCTTACAATAGTGTTTCAAGTGTATAAAGTTCCCACCTCCAATCCCCCCACTCAGTGACCCCACCCCTCCACTTCCAGGCATCTGTGTGCATATAGATATATAGGTAGATATAGATATGCATATAACATTTAATTACTGTAGTTTCAGTAGTGTTTCACTTTCACACAGGTGCAGTACTACGGAAACTGCAGTAATTAAAATTCAAATATCAGAAGTGAGGCTGTGTGAGGTGTGAGGGAATCTGGGGTCTATTATCACTTATTTCTGATAAGATCATTGCAATTATTTTTAAACGTCTGGAATATTTGTGGATAAGCTCCTTTTTAGCGTGGGGTTTGTTTGAATCTACTTAGTGGGAAGTAGGGTGAGCTAGGGCGTATGAAGCCATTCGTTAAAACAGCTGCACTTGCAGTGGGCACCACCGGGTAAATTTTGCTGTTCCCCACTTCTTCCCTGTTTGAAGCTTATATCAAAATACACACAAAAATGAAGACTTTCTGCAGCAGAGGCACAACTGGGGAGTGCTGCTCCAGGGGTGATCTGAGGCCACTTCGTTCCAACACACCAGGAAAGGCGGGAAGGACGTCCCAGCAATGGGGAGTCAGGGTCTTCTGCCTGAGGCCAGAGAGATAAGGAGGCAAGGCACTGGCGTGGCACGCTGCCACCCCTGGTCCAGTCCAAGGAACCACATCACATATGACCTCCCAAGCACTAATTGGGGTCTCTCCTGAGCACAGAGCCAGGAGTAGCTCCTGAGCACTGTGGGGTATGAGTCACCACTCCTCCCCGCACCAAAAAAACACATTCTGTGATCACAATAAATGAATATGAAGTATCCACAGAGAAATAAAAACTATTTAAATAGAGCTGAATAAAGTTTAGAAGTGAAATACGTAATATCGAAAATTTAAGATCTGTAAATTTGATAGAAATAACAAAAATAGGATTAGGAAATTTGGTAATAAAGGACCTGCAGAACTAATTTCTATTACATTTATTTAAGGTATCCACCTGCTTCAAAAATAGGGGGGTGGGTCCCTGTATTTCTTGTAGGATTGGTTTGGCAGATATAAATTCCCTTAGCTGCTATATGTTTGAAAGTGCTTTATTCCTGCTTCAAGTTGAAGCGATGACCTGGCTGGCCAGTCTTCTTGGTTGGAGTTTAAGGTCACTTCTATTTATATTTTTTAAGAACTTATACTATTCAAACTTGGAGTTTCTGTGCAGAAATCTTGGTAATCCTTATGGGGACTCCACTGCACGTGACTCTTTGCTTTTGTTTTGTTCTAGGGGTCTTTCTTTGTTATCCTCCTAATTATGTGTTTTGATATGTAGTGGGGCTTATTTTGTTCAGTACTGTTTGAACTTCTTGAATATGTCCATATAGATCTTCGTTCTCAGCTAGTGGGCCCTGCATAGCTCTACGTTCTCCTTGCTGTTTTCAATTCTTCTTTGTGCTTGTCACTTTGGTTGGTTTCCACTACTTAAGATCGTTTCTCTGATTATGATTTTTATTTCTGGAGGGGTTTTGGGCTACCCCCAGCTGTACTCAGGGATCACCCCTGTGTCCTTGGGGGTCCATGTTCAGTGTCAGGGATTGAACTGGGGTTAGCTGTGTGTCAGGAGAGCACCTTAACCTATACTGTCTCTGACCCAGCTCTTGACTTCTGACTCCTTCTCCTCTTCCTGCGAGCCCCTTGGTTGTACTTCTTATTCCAGCCTACTGTGCCCTTTAGCCGACTGCTGTTGATTTTCCTTACAAAGTCTGTCTTTGTTGAATTTCTTTTCCTCGAGCTCTATCCGTGAGCATCCTGCAGACTGTGGCTTTGAAGTCGTCACTTAGCTTGCAGAGCTGGGTTGCGGTAAGAATCCTTACCTGGCTGCTCTCCCTCGGTGAGTTCTGAGTGCCTTACTACCTGCCTCATGTCTGTGGGTCTACAGGGGTCTCGGGAGAGGGGAGGTACAGGGGTACGGGCCTGGACAGGGACAATGGGTTTGAGAGAAGGTCAGTCAGGGCCACCGGGTGCGTAGTCTGGGAGACCTGGATGGTGAGCAAGGCTGTGTGGTCCTGATGGTGCACATCACACGGCTGAAATCTCACGGCTGCCTGTGTCTCCGCAGTGGTTTCTTTCCTGATGGGGGGAGACTCTCCCCCTAACCCGACTCAGTGCTCTCCTCATCTGGCGGTGAAAGCTTTGCTTTTGGGGGTTTCTGTGTAGATTGGCCAAAGTTGTGGTGTAGACTTTCCCCTATTTTCTAATCACAGGCGATTCCAAGTCAGCCATGGGCCTAAACAAGGCCGCCCTGCAATGGCAGGCCAGGGGGCTCCTGACAAGGAGGCGCTTCCCAATCCGTGACGGCGAAGGCACTTACAGGAACCAGCGGCCCAGTGGGAAGAGCTTGAGCCCAAGACTGACCGCTGAGATGCCTCATGAGCACCAACCGGGCCTCCCTGCCTCGCCCGCATCCCTGCAGGACTTGATGCCAGTGGTTTTGCCTCCAACCCTAACCACTTTCTTTGCCCCCCACCATGTGTGTCCATTTGTCTAGATGACGACTTGTAGTAGAGCCAACATCTGCCTGCCAGACCCGGGGGCTTCCTGGGCACGCGGCGGAGGCTGAGTGAAGAGCACTTGAGGGGAGCAAACCGTAGAGCGGCAAGTGAGCCCTCCCCAGAGCGCCAGGACCCTTTAATCTCCTTCCCTCCTTTGATGTCTGATATTTCCTCCTTTGTGCAGTGACACTCGGACTAAATGAAACACCAGGAAACCATTTGCCAGTGAAGGGTGTGCGTTACAGACACCTGCGGCGGGGTTCCAGGTGACCGAGTTATGTGCGCGCGGCCCCGGCTCTGTGGGTGGGTGGCTGCTCTCCTCGTCACTCGGATGAAATGACGTCCACTCTGATCCTGGTGCTGGGACTTAGCGATTTACCTTCACCCCATACATCAAGTTGCACGGTGGGGACTGGGGGGAGACGGACTTCAGAGCACTGAGGGGCAATAAAGCAGCTGAATGACTAAGAAGCTTTCATTAAAAAAATCTCAATTTTTTTTATTTCTGTGAAACTGAAAAATTATAGATTCTTTGCATAATTAGTTCTATAATCAGAACAAAGAAGTGAATAAATTTTGACCCATTGAGGACTGGAAACCCAATTCTGCGCGCGGGCATGGGTCCTGCTGAGAGCAGCCTCTGAGCTTCGCACACCCCCAGGTGTCTGCCCGTCCACGGAGGCGGTGGCGGAGCCGGACAGAAAGCTCCAGAACGAAAAGCCCCGTTTGGGCTTTTGTGGCTCATAAATCTCCGTAGCGCAACCTGTTGAAGAATTCGTACTAATTTCTCATCGGCATGTCTCATTCATCTTGTATCAAAAAATAATAAAATAGCACCATTTCTGTGTTCTCGTCCAAGCAGAAAAGAATAGGTGTCTAGACGGAATGCTGGTAAGCACGGAGTGACATCCACGCTGTCCTCTCCGGCTGGCATCAGACAGTGTGACGACAGCGTGTGATTACTGTGCGTCTCGCAGGTGTCCTGGTGTGTGTCAAGAGCTCTATTTGAACGGGGCTGCTGCTTGGTGTAAGATGTCTGGAAATGTAACACTTTCAACAATTCAATTCCGAACAGGAATGTCAAAACAGTCTCAGTCGAGGCAGATGTTTTGTGAAGATTCATGCAAGCAGGGGAGGGCCCGTAGAGATCTTCTGAAAATATTGCAGATGCCCTTGATTTCTCTCCCACAGGTGTCTCCCGTCTTGACAGAGAATCTACGATGGCAGTGGCCCAGGCCCCGAGCTCAGCCACCCTGGGTTTCTTTCCTCCTCCCTCGCCCAGATCCATCATCAGGTCCACTCTGCTTCATCCCAGCCTCTCTAACCATCCGCACTCCCCAGGCTCGCCCCCTCGCCCCCTCCCCCATGTCAGTCCAAAGCAGCGGGATTAGTTGGGCTGAGGAGATGGGGCTTCCATCAAGTCTGTTGCTTTGTATCTGGCTCGGCACGAGTGCCCGAGTCCCTCCAGCCTAAGCCGCACCCACCCGTGCCTCCCCGGCTGTTTCTCCATCCCCAGCTGTTGGCCTTGCTGTTATGTAATTCCTACACTCCACACGTCTTTGAAGTCGGGGTCCTGAGAAAGTTGTTCTCTTTGTCAGTGGGGTGAGGTTCCTGAGACCCACAATCCGCCGCACACCTTTCTCTCCTTAGAGTCTTTGAGTGAACGTCCCCTCATCACTGGGGCCTCCTGGCCTTCATCTCCTCTGTTAGTTCATACCCACTGGTGTACATGGAGTTTGCTTATAGCTCTCCTCTCACTGAAGTGCTATTCAGTTCACTGCTATCTCTTCAATATCTAGGACTCTGATACATAGTAGATGCTCAATAAATTAAAGCATACATAGGTTGTATAATAAACTTACACACTTCTACCACTAAGATAATCCTCCTCTCTTTACCTTTTTTAAGGTTCCATAGACTGTTCTGATAGTAGGATCTTTCCTTTATCTTGAGAAGTTTTCTCTGCTCACTGAATAAGTAGTTTCCTAAAGTCTAATTCACTTAGAAAAATCTAGATATTGTATTTTCTTATTTATTGCCATCCACCAGCAATGGTTCTTTCCCCTGCACCAACATCTCACTAAAAACAAAATCCCTGATAATGGCAAGTGATCTTAAAAGAGTAGGTCCTACATGGAACCTCCTTTTCCTGAGCACCGATTCATCACTCCAAGGAACCCTGAGCCTGAAATCTCCTGCTGGGGAGAGTTCCTGGCTCCCCCTGACAACCCTCACCTGCGGGGTGCAGTCAGGGGCTCACCCCTGAGCAAGCCACACTCACTCTTCCTCCTGCAGCTGTGTTGAAGCATCGTCATCCTTTGGCTCCACCTTCGGTCTGAGGTGAGTTTCCGTCACTCACCTCCCTACCCGCAGTTCCGCACGGTCCCACCTCTTCTTTGGTTCCCGGGATTCTCTGCGTTTCTTGGGCTCAGACTGTCCTGTGCAGATGATGTCCTAGAGTCGTCCCCTTCTGAGTCAGACAGTCCTGTTCCCACCCAGTGACTTCTGGCCTCCTCAGAGCTGCATGTTTGCATCCTTGGTTAGATGCAGTGAACACCAGCTCTGAACCACGTCCAACCGAGCTGAAACTCTGGAGTGACTTAAAAGATTTTTAAGACGACCTACAAAACTTAGTGATGGAGGGACTGGGAGCCAAGATTGCAGAGGAAGGGGAAAATAGCAGGTTTATAGAATTTCCAATGATACAGCAAAACACGCTTAAACTGATGTTTTTTAAATTAAATGTGGAAGGCAAGTTAGAAACTCAGTTCTAGGAGGTAGAAACTAGGGATATGATCACTGAGAGTTTTAGTTATTTCCTCTTTATCAAAAATATATCTCAAGAAATGCCAACTGGCTCAGCCCTTTTGGAAAACAATATGGACGCTTCTCAAAAAAATTAGAAATTAAGCTCCCATTTGACCCAGCAATACTACTGCTGGGAATATATCTCAGAGAAGCAAAAACGTCAAGTCGAAATGACATCTGCACTTATATGTTCATCGTAGCACTGTTTACAATAGCCAGAACCTGGAAAAAACCCGAGTGCCCAAGAATAGATGACTGGTTAAAGAAACTTTGGTAATCTACACAATGGAATACTATGCAGCTGTTAGAAAAGATGAAGTCATGAACTTTGCATATAAGTAGATCAACATGGAAAGTATCATGCTAAGTGAAATGAGTCAGAAAGAGAGAGACAGACAGAAAGATTGTGCTCATCTGTGGAACATAAAATAACAGAGTAGGAGACTAACAACCAAGAATAGTAGAAATAAGTACCAGGAGATTGGTACCATGACTTGGAAGCCGGCCTCACATGCTGGGGGAAAAGGCAGTTCAGATAGAGAAGGGAACATCAAGTAAAATGTGGTTAGAGGACCCGCTCGGGAAGGGAAATGCTTGCTGAAAGTAGACTATAAATTGAACTCGATGGCTACTCAGTACCCCTATTGTGAACCACAATACCCAAAAGGAGAGAGAGAACAAAAGGGAATTCCCTGCCACAGATGCGGGGTGGGGTGGGGAGAGGGGACGGGTTTGGGGGGTGAGAGGGATACTGGGTTCATTGGTGGTGGAGAGTGGACACTGGTGGAGGGATGGGTTCTCGAACATTGTATAAGGGAAACACAAGCACGAAAGTGTGTAAATCTGTAACTGTATCCTCATGGTGACTCACTAATTAAAAAATAAATAAATTTAATTTAAAAATCTCAAGAAAAAAATTTGATAATGTGGGAAAACATTTGCATTAAATGAAAAATAATGCAGTCATGCATTCGCTGTTTCTAAGCACCACCAACCAAACTCATATTCAGAAATACCTACATAAATGAACAAATGACAGAAAAATGGAAATCTTAGCTCCTGCTGGTAGCTGAGCCAACTTTGGCCAGCACAGGTCCCCTTCTGAGGTTCTCTAGTAGGTGAGACCCTCGGAAAGGGGATTAGCCTATTCCCAGTGTGGAAATAAAGTCCTGAACATCTCTTCGCCGTAACAAATCAGAAACCAAATCTCTTTCTTCACTAATTTCGAGTTTCTCTGTTGCGCCTAATAAATAGACACAGAACGATGATTCCACTCCTCCCAGTGCACGGGCTTTCCCGACCTTCCTGGGGCCACCACACGACCCATTCAGCTTGGGTTGATTTCCCTGTTGGAAATGACTTGCTTCTACTCAGATAGTCTTTTTTTTTGCTTTTTGGGTCACACCCGGCGATGCACAGGGGTTACTCCTGGCTCTGCACTCAGAAATTTCTCCTGGCGGTGCTCAGGGGACCATATGGGATGCTGGGATTCGAACCCGGGTCAGCCGCATGCAAGGCAAACGCCCTACTCACTGTGCTATCACACCAGCCCCCTTACCCAGATAGTCTTATGTTGCCTGGTCCGGAAGCAGCTGGGGCAGAGTGAGTTCTCACCTTCCAGTCTGTACGTGTAATGAACTTTCCCACTAGAAGGATGAAGGTGAGGCCTTGTCACTGTGACTGTCAACACTCGCACCTTGGGCCTGAGAGACAGGAGAGTGTATGCACCCTCGCCTGGATGCCTTCGACCTGCTTCAGTTCCTGGCACCCTGGGCATCACCAGGAGTGATCTCTGGGCACAGAGCCAGGAGTCATCCTGGAGTGCCCCCTCCCCAAAGCATGCACAGTGACCTTGAAAATAAAAAAAGTGATAGAGGCTTGGAAACCCTTCACTGGCCTCAGGCTATAATTTAAACGAGCACCTCTCTGGGGGCACAGTGAGTTAAGGCGCATGCCTTACAGACCAGATCAGCCCACTGGGTCCCCCAAGCACCCCCGCGGCAGTCCTAGAGACCCCCAAGCACTGCAGGGTGGCTGTGGGGGGCCCAGCACTGCATCCTCTGTCCTCACAGGGAACCTCCTGCCTGGTCGGCCAGGAATTGCTGGGAGAGGCCTTCCCTGAGCACTGCTTGGGGGATCACCCGCCACCAGAAAAGGAGCATTATCCCCTCAGGGTCAGCGTGAGGATCAGTGAGTTCATAAAGTAAAATTCATCTCAAAATAAACCTCAAGATCTTCCAATGTAATGAGAATATGCATAATTTCATAAAAAATTAATAATGAAGTTAAAAGTCACTGGTCAGACACTGCAGGGGAAGCCCGAGTGCTTTCTAGTCTGCAGCACCAGACCACGAGTTCTCAAGGGATTGAACGCAACAAAATCATCCTTGTCACTTCTGTCCTGTTTGCAGAGACTCCCGAGGGAGTTTATTTTTGTTACTCCAAATTCCCCCCGATTTAATCTGACCTTTCACCTATCCCAGCATCCCAACATTTTTGGTCAATTTTCTACTCTTTTGGCAGGAGCCAGGGGTTCCCCTGACGATGCTCAGGGCTTAGTCCTAGCTCTGCACCCAGGGGTCACTCCTGCAGGTGCTCTGGGGACCGTGCAGAGGGCCGGGATCAACTAGGTCAGGCGCCTGCAAGGCCACATTTCCCCTGTATGGGCTGTCCAGCCAGACCCCCCTTATTTTCTTTATAAAAATAATGCAGAACTTAGACTTACAATCTTAATTTCTTTAAGGACACTATCATTTTAATATTCCTATGACATTTATTTATTTTTTACAAGTCGAATCTAATTTCCTGTATTTGCTTAGTTATTTCTAGGAAACCACTTTTATTTTGTGACATTCCCATTTGTCATTTAAGTCCTCATTCAGCTGTTAAGCTTCAGAACTCGAGACATAACTGTGAGACTTGAGAGGCTGTTACCAGGGCAACTGGTGGGAACACCAGTGTCCCCCCAATGTCCCCTTCACTGTGCTGTCTACTGGAAGAGAAAGGGGGCATGGGGCATGGCCTTTGTGAAAATCCCTCTCTCTCTCTTCCTACTCTGTCTCTGTCTCTGTCTCTGTCTCTCTCTCTCTCTCTCTCTCTCTCTCTCTCTCTCTCTCTCTCACACACACACACACACACACACACACACACACACACACACACACACGTGCATCCAAAGAGGTGGCTAGAGTACTTTTCCAATGCCATGCCTTCGTCCTACCTTTCCAGCCATTTTGTTCCACATAATACAAATAGGGTGAATATGTGGAACATTCAATAAAAGGGGGTGGGCCAGACGGCTTTAGCCATCACCATTTGGAGGATCAATTACACTCCGATGAGTCTCCTCACTCTGACGAAAAGGAAAGCAGTAGCGGTTCCCTTCCCCCAGAAGCTCCTGACACTCTGTGTGTCCCTGGGATTCAGAGTGTCCTCTGGAGAAAGGACTATGGAGTCAGAGTCCGAGCACAAAACTTATGCGTATGTGACACAATCACCTTTTCCAGTAATCACGTGGTTGGTACTTTAGACTTTAAAGTTATACTAATTTATTTTTGGCTTTAGGGAATTCTTCAGATGATTTTCCTTTGGTCTGAAGGGCTGCTGTGTGCTGTGGTGAAAACACACCGTCATCTTTTGCAAATGATAAACCAAACCTTAGTTTCCACAAATACAGAGAACCACTATCTTTTTTCCACACTATTGAGGGGGTCAGATTAGATTATGTGTTATTTAAAGCTCATTGTAAATTCTTTGATAGTGTGTTTTGTTTCATTTATTTACCTAAAACTCCCCAATAAAAATAACCTGAAGAATAGAGAATCGTGCCCTCTCCCGTACAGAGCACAGGTGAGCTGTGTTCAGCCACTGGCCCACATGCAGGGTGGGGCAGGGGGCCCTTCTCTAACTCCGTGCCCGTGAACGCTGAGGTTTTGAGCTGCTATTTCTGTAAACTCATCTTTCCTAGCATAACAGCATCAACACTTCTTTCTTTTTAAAATTATTTTAACTAAACATTATTTTTCGCCACCGTGAAATGACAATTGACCATGATTGGGTTTCAGGCATCCATATTTTCAGCCCCATCCTCCCCTCCGTGCCCACTACCCCACACCAATTTCCTCTCCCTCCCCCCATTTGCCTCCTGCCCACCAATCTGCCTCTACAAGGGGCACTTCTGTAAAACATATAAATTTTTGCATTCTCGACACTTCATTTTGCTTTCCCTTTGGACCACCTCGACATTTATTTTTGTCACAGAAGGGAAAAGGAGATGGCTGTCACAGTCACGTGTGAACCGAGACACAGTCTAGTCTTCAGTAACCCACCAGCTACTCCAATAGCCTAAATCAGCTTTGAGAAACCTCCGTTTCCCTGTAACAGCAAAGCCGTCTCTGGCAGTTTGATGGTGTGAATCTTGGCTTCCAGCCAAGAGCTGCCTGAGGAGAGTGGATGGGCAGAGCCGGAGGGCGGCACCACTGGTTCCTGGGCTACTCAGCTCTGACGGAAGGAGCCTGGGGGCTCCGCTCACTGCCAAGGTCTCCTCAACGGAAACTGTCCCATGCACAGGTGAGGAGCCCTGAGTGGGACACCAAGTGCCTGGCGCTAGCGTTAGCATCCCTGCAGGTCACCGCTTCCTGGCGGGGCCGAAGGCTTCCTTGCCCCGTGTGCTGCACACCCCCTTCTCGCCCCGACTTCCCTCCCCAGAATTCCCAGTCAGGCCGGCTGAAGACCCGGGGCAGGGCTCTGAGGAAGGAAGAGGAGCATGAAGCTGCTGTGACAGTGAGCACCCCCGGGGGTGGCGAGGTAGCACAGCCGATTGCCCTGTGCATTCCAGGGTTCACCCCCTCGTGCTGCATATCGTCCCCCGAGCACCACAGGGGCTGGTCCCTGAGCACAGAAGCAGGAGTCGGGCCTCAGGACCACCAGATGTGGCGCGGTGCCCTGCTCCCCCAACAACAACAACAATACACCCAGACTGCAGCCAGACTTCCTGACTGGGCTCCGAGACTAAAGCTTGCCACCCGGGAGGCTTTGCAGGGCTGGCAAAGAGCAACCAGCACCACCCGAGGGTGGGTGTGCGTTGGCGAGTTGGGATTTCCCCTGTGCCATCAGACCTGGCACTCACCAGCCCGTCACTGGCGACTCCCCAACGATCGCGTTCATGTCGAATGCTATTGCTGAGAAGGGTTATTGCTTTCAAACTGAGGTCAGCAAGTTTCCAAAATTACCCGGGAGTCTTTAGTACAGGCCCAGCCAAACCGGCATGAAACCCAGCCAAACTGTCATGAAAGACCAGACATGGAAACACAACATATGTGAGAAGCCGCAACTCAGGTACTTGCCTTGCAGCTGCTAAGCCGCTGCCCATCTCTGTCTGGCACCCCGTATGGCCCCCTGGCCCCACCAGGAGTGGTCCCTGAGCACAGAGTCACTGCCGGGTATGACTTCCCCACCCCACCCCCACAAAGTAACATGAGATGTACGAGAAGATGCTTTTATACCATCACCTGTAATTCACAGGTTTGCATGTGTAGTCAAGAGAGCTGTTTGACCTCTAATTTATGTTACCCCCACCCACAGCAAATGGTTCACTGCACTGAACCCGCCCACAGCAAATGGTTCACTGCACTGAACACAGGGTAGGCACTGTGGCACTGTGAAGGAAATCGAGACTAAACCCATGGGTGTTTGCTTAGCAACACTCTAATGCACATGCTTTTGTAAAATTGAAGTGAGCGGAAGAGGTCAAAAAGTCTTCTCCATCACACATATTTCTAAGTTGGCATTTCATTCAACAACTGCCCTCATGATGCATAGAATCAGTTTCACTCTGTTCTAGCCACTCCTTAAATATCAAAAGTACTGGAAAGGTTTCTACTAAGGAACTGACATTAAATTTCTTACTAGTTTCTCATGTCAAGCAGACAATGTCTAGTAAAACCAAATATAGAAGACCAATTACTATATTCAACTTTTTAAAAATCACAGGATGTCTAAAAAAAGATTTTATTTGTGTGGGAAAATACTCCAAACATATAAAAACATTTTCCTCATGGATTAGGAATGAAATATCCTTAGTCTCCACATCACAGGAATTTGTTGCATTAAACTGTTTTTATGGGAGGCTGATTGCCTCACATAAATCTATGGTTTGACTGATCTCATTCTTCTTTCTCGGGGACTCTAGAAATTGGTCTCCAAACCATTAAGAAAGGGTTAGCTTGTAGTACTCACTGCAGGGAAATTACCACTTTCTCTTGGTGCAAGTATTTTCACTTATCTGAGAAATCTACTTAATTCCTTAGGCCTATTTTTTTCCCAAATGTTTCTTAAGATGCAATTTAAATGAGACCTAAACCCATGATTTATAGAATTTTTGTAAATGCATTTATTCTAAAATATGGTCATATTTTAATAGTAAATTCAAAACTTTTCAAAATAAGACACACTTAAGAAAGGATATGGCTTGCAGAATCCTAAGAAATAATGAAATTATTGTTTTAAGCTACTAATAAAAGGAAGTTACAGTGGCCCTTAAGAGGTTCTTAATAATGACTTTTTTTTTTCTAGGTGGAATGGGGTCTTCAGGGAGAGCCACACTTATAGTACTCAGAGCTTACTACTGACTCTACACTCAGTGATTACTCTGGGAAATACTCGGTCATTCGTGGTGCTAAGATCGAACCCAGGTCAGAGGTGTGCAGAGCAAGCACCCTATCCACTGCAGTCTTGCTCTACCCCCTGTTATTCTTAATGTCAGGGCAGAGCCTGAAAACCAAATCCGTAGATAAATCTCCAATTCTCAGTCACACCATCACTCTTATTGAATAGTGCACTGTTTTGTAACCAGAGATCTATGAGCCAAGACAGGAGACCAAGAGAACCCACTTCTCTCTAGCCTGCGAACACCATATTCTTCAACTTTGAACAGACACCACAGATCACAATGGTGCTAGTAACTGTGACTATGTGAACTACTGAAATCACAGATCTCAGTGGTATGAGTTATTTTTGACTATGTCAACAATTGAAACCACGGATAGGATGTTTTCATATCACAATATACAGTTACTTCTTGATATCAAAATAGTGTTCACATTCAACAGTATTTAAAACATGGTAGTTGCTAAACCTGCAGCTAATTCTTTTCTTTACGACATAAACACAGGTATTGTTGTATCACCGATTTGAATAATGATTTTAATATCAATGGTGTTTCTTTTAGTTTCATTGTTTTAATTACATATTATTATAAAAAGGAGTTCCTGCCACAGCAAGAGGAAGCTCTAGGGAAGTTGTATGCTAACAAGCGACTTGGCTCTTTGCTGGTTTGTTTGATGTATTCACTTTGGTAACTAATATACCCAGCCTCTATCTCCATATTGCTATGCTGGTATCTTGTAAGATGTGGTTAATATTTGAAGAGAAAAATGAAGTTTCCCAAAGAAGAAATTCTGTCTCAAGATTTCAGGTTCAACTCTTCCTGAATTTTCAGACCACAAATTTCACAGTAGCCAACCTCATAGTCACGGACACGTTCTTACAAAACAGTAGGTAAGCAGGAAGGTGCAGAGAAGAGTCAGCGGCAGGTAGGGGGGCAGGGGCAGGAGAGAGAGAAGAGAAGCAAGGCCAGGTGGAAAACCCTGAGACAGTATTCATGAGAATCAAACTCTGATTTAAAATAGATCAAAAACAGAAGAACAAGTAACTTCTTCCCACATGTTCCTATATTTCTGTTTACTTTTTTCTTCATCTAACACAGTTTACTCCTTGACATTAAATGTCACCCCACAAGAATTCTGAGGGAACCAAATAGAATATAAACATTAGATTGTTTTGTTACTATCCAGATTATCAACACTTTTTGTTCCTTTGAATAACTAGTATCAGCCATTGGGTGAAAACTGTGGCAGTGTGCCTGAGAGCCCATAATATATTTTAAAAGATTTCTTAGGACTAGGTTTCCTAAGGTGACAGTAAAAACTGTTCAGAGCATTCCACTAAAAATAAGATCTAATTCATATAACACACTTTACTTTCAATATTTCATGTAATTATTTCCATTTACTTCCACAGAATAATAGTGTCACCAAGAATTCTCGATTTTATTGGAAATCCAGTAAATATCAATGATACATGTAATAATTGAATATTCAAAACCAATTTGAGAAAATAAAATTGGATTTAACATGTATAGTTTCAAAAGAGTCTACATTTGGGTGTGTACAATAAGTCAAGGAAAACTTATGCTTGTAAATTCCAAGAGATTAAAAGCAGTAGTTAGCGCTGAAGTGAGGGTACAGTGGGTAGAGGCCTGCCTTGCACTTGACCAACCAGGGTCCAATTTGGCATCTCATATGGTCCCCCAAACACCGCTGGAGTGACTGTTGAGCACAGAGCCAGGAATAAACCCTGAGCATTGCCAGGTGTGTCCCCCAAACAAACAAACAAACAAACATGACTTAATACTCGATTAGAATGTTAGAGCTCATGTCTTAGAGGCTTCACTGAAGAACAGTGAACATTTTAAACTTTGGAATTAGATGGAGTTTTTTGTTTTATTTTGTTTTGTTTTGTTTTTTAAGCCTGTAACCTTTTCACACAATGGAATTTGTGTGGAAAATGCAGAATAGGCCAAAATCTTATGTGGTCTTAGGCTAAGCTCCAGGCACAAGAACTCCACTGAAAATCAACCCAACCCATTTCCGGGGCTTTCCTTGTGAGGAGGCAACTCTCCACTCCACCAACATTTTCAGTTTTAATTTTCAAAAAAATGTACGTGTGTTTTTTATTTAAATCTCATCTGTTAGGAAGCAAACTAAATGTTTTGACCGTTGTTCACAAATAGTCATGTTAGAAAGCGCGTCTGTAAGCCTCTGCGTTCTTTCTCTGAGCAATATGTACTTTAATGAAGGGCCCGGAGGCCAGAACTCTGCAGGCTGTCTCGGAACACCCCGGCTTCTCAACCTTAGCTTTCTGTTTAGTAAGAGAGTATGTGCAGAAGAAAGTTCAGCATAAGGATCTGTCTTCAGAGAATTATGTTCGTTATTAGAGTACATTTATTAATTACAGAATACACATATTTTATTATTTAATTTTAAAAGAACTTCTTTTACAAAATAACTTCTTCATAAAAGCTTGGAAATCATTCATCGGCATAGGAATTTATGACAATAAAGTTTCTCTCTGGATCCACTCATTCGTCCAATTATTAGATCCTGAGCCCAGTATTTATCTCAGGTCAGGGGCTGCTTCCTGGTGGAAGTCAAGGGCAAGATGGCTCCTCGGGGTCCCGCTGGCCATCGGAGTACAGATTCACGATGGACATGGCTGACCGCAAATGGGGTACAATCTTGTTGAGGCACAAAGCAACAGACTGCTACGCAGATGAAGAGCAGAGAAGGTTTTTGCAAAGAAGCGGTCTCTGAGCTAAATTCTAAAGGAGGCCCAGGAGGTCAAGTAGCTGAAGGCAAGATTCCCAAGGGGAAGTGGTTGTGCTCAGTCCCCATGGCTGAAGACACCAGAGTCCCTACAGTCGTCAGACATGCAGTGGTGGCAGCTACAGGGCACAAGCTGCTCAGGGTATGTCAGACATCAACCCCTCAGCACAGATGCAGGAAGGGAATGAGGAGAAACATGAGCCTGCCCACGGTCGTCTGCAGACCAGTATGGTCTCCCAGAGCACAGCCCCCTGGGAGGCTTCCTTAGGGGCCCACCTACAGTGTCAGGCAGATAACAGGACTGACAGATACTGCCGGGGTGAGAGAGGAGCGGGGGTTCGACATGGTAGGGACACAGGAGTCCCGAGCATCTCAGTCAAACCGCAGCCCTTCTGCTGCGACTCAAGCTTCTCCCGGAGTTCCTCGCAACTTGGACGCTTGTTGGTTTTTACTCCCCTCTGTGCGGACTCTAAAAATAAGCCCAGTAGGAAACTTGCTCAGGGTGACAGAGGCAGAGCCTAAGAGCCCTCTCTCCGGCGGGTTCCATGCACGGACACGTCTTCTTTCCCCCTCTCTTAGAAGAACTTGGATGTGATTACAGTTTCAGCTGAGTCTGAGAAATGGGGCCTGGTCCAGAGTCTCAAAGTCGCCGCCAGTATTCACTTACGGAACTGCAGTAAGTAAGGGGAACTGCACCCTGCCGTGCTCAGGGGCCGTGTCCGACTCTGAGCTTGGGGGTCGCTCTCTGCCCCACTGCCTTTACTTTCAAGTCGCTACGAAGCACAGCTTTCCTCACAAAGTATAAATAAAGCATCTAATGGGCTGCGAGGTCCTTCCCACATCTGGCACAGAGAGTTTTGGCCGCATCAGGCTTTAGATGTAGTGAGAAGGTTTCTGACTCTTTCTCTGGCTTTACAGAAAATAGCCCTGTCTGTGGCTCCTTCTGGTGACAGGGATGGGATAAGTAGCACCCACTGCTAGTACCCACTGTAGTACCCACAGTAGCACCCACTGCCCCAGCAAGGGTTCATCTTCCTGGACCATGATGACGGAAAGCGACTCCCACGATTTGTTTCTTTCTCAGGCCACGTGGCCAGTTCCAACTTTGGCTAAGAAGAAACACGCGTTTGACTGAAAATAAATCTCACTTATTCCTGGACTTACATTGAGTCCTAGGTTTCTTGAGGATGCGTCTGATTTGTGTTGTAGTGGTGATGGTTTGAATTTAGGAGTCAATTACCGCAAGAAGTAGCCCCAGTTTGGAACCGGGTCCCCACTCTGCCTTTGTTCAGCCTTGCTGGGTCCAGTGTGAGCTCCAGTTCCCTGTTCACAAGGCCCAGACTCACCCCAGGGGCTCCACCCCTGCCTGCCCCTGCCCTGGCACGCTTCCTCTCTACACCACTACCCTCTTTTATCTCCCGCACCTTCCAGTCCTCCTCTGTGCTGATCCCAGAACACTAAGGTTTACTCTAAACACCAGGGATGTAACCTGCACCACGTGTGGTGTTCAAATGGGACAGAGGTGGAGTAAGAATGCCATTTTTAAAGTGCTGAGAGTTGGACCAGAGCGATAGTACAGCCTTGCACATGCCTAACCCGGGTTGGATCTCTGAAACCCCGTATGTTCCCCCAAGCCCCACCAGGAGTAATTCCTGAGTGCAGACCCAGGAATAACCCCTGGGCACTGCCCAGTGTGGATCCCACAAAATCAATAATTTTCTGAGAGTTTTGTTCCTCCTCTGTCCAGGTTGCACTCTTTCAATTTCTTTGTGAGCCTCTGCTATATAACCTTTGAAAAATTTGATAATTATTTAAAGTTCTTATGATTCTAGGACTTTCAAAACTAAAAAAATGGGAAAAACTAATTTTGCATTGACTGATAATAGCAAAGAAGGAGCTAACAATTGGGACCGCAAGGAGCTTTTAGGAGCACGACACGCTTAGACGTTTAGATTGACCGGGGGTCTCCCCACCATCCTCCCAGAATGTACCTCTGGCTCCAGAAATGAGCCCTGCCCCGTGCAGAGATATGGACCACTTCCTGTTTCCATTGCTGATTGCTCAGAGTCAAGGAAAGGAACGACTGGCATACAATTGTGGGAGTGTTAGGAGTTAGAGGCCCTTAAGAAAACCTCTGTTGGGCCAGAGAGAGAGAGAGCAAGGGGTTAAGGCACTTGTTTTGTACTTGACAGTCCTGTTCAAACCCCCCACACCACATATGGTCCCCCAAGCATCATCAGAGCCAGGAATAATCCCTGAGCACTGCAGAATGTGGCCCATCCCCAACGCCCTCCACCCAAAGATTATTAACCAAGAAAAGCCAGGTAATCACTCTCATAAGAACATGTCATCGTGATCTTGAGTCACAATGCAGGTTGGCAACTTGGAGGTACATGACCCTTGATAATTTACATAACCTCAATTTCCACATTTATAAAACAAGGGTAATAATGCTGTCTACTTCAAAGCTAGTAGTTAAGAGCATTGATTGAATAAAATCAGGTGAAGAAAAGAGAAAATTTGGGCTCAGGAAATAGCTCAGAGAGCTTGAAGCGCATACACAGGGTCCCACGTTGGAGTCCATAACCTGTTTACTTTTCTAAGATTCTTTTAGGGTTTGGGGCCACACCCAGCAATGCTCAGGGGTTACTCCTGACTATATACTCAGGAGTTACTTCTGGTGAGCTTGGGATACTGTGTGGAGTGCCAGAGATTGAACCTGGGTCATCCTCATGCAAAGAAGCACCCTACATGCTGTCCTATTTCTCCAGCCCCCGTAGTACGAGTTTCTAGCAGTTCACATCCGCTGCCTCCTGCCTCCAGTTCCCGGTGTGATCCTAGTGGTCACTCAGCATCATAGCATCAACCCCCCCTAAGATACTAAGAAGCGTCAAAAATAAATGAGAACATGTTCAGTGCCTTGTGGCGCTATGTACGCTGGTTAAATTAGAAAATTAACCTTTGGAAAGACACCGTATAACCTCTAACACGCACGTGTAGTCCATTTGAAAAGGAGTTTGGAAAGTGGAAATGCTGTGTTATTTATTTATTTTACAGTGCTACATCCACTTAGTGTCTTTTAAAACCCATTCTTTGCATTCTTCTTGCCCCTAAGTAGTATCCTTGATACGTTTCAGAAGGAAACCCCTCCTTTGTTCCTAGATGTCTTGGCTGGTCATCAACAGAATCCACTGAAAACCTTAATCCTCCCAGCCTGGCACCACATCAGTCTGGAAGTAGTTTATGTGTAGAATCCTTAGAGTAAATACTCATTAGAGGATCTCTTGGCTTTTTCAGTTACCCGCATTTTGCAGTGGGTGGCCCGGTTGGCATCCTCATTATTTTATTTTCCACCCCTGGAAATCCAGATGGAGCAATCTGACACTGCTTTCTCGGGTTCTCCCAGCCCATCGTAACGGGAGGATCTATATGTTTGTGAAGCTGTTGAGTAGATGTAAGGACCTCAGTCAAAGTCCTAATGCTACCAAAGTGCTATGGGAAATTCTGCTCAGAGACCTTTTTCAGCACAAGCTCCTGATCAATAATACCAGGATAATTCACTAGTCATCTTTCACACCTGGCAAGTCAGAGGATTTTCATCATGTTCCGGCTCATACTCCCAGTACTCTTCTCTCCCTGCCCACTCCTTTCCACCACTATCCTTACATGAATGAGCAAACGTGAAACAATGTATCAAGCTTATTCACAAGTTGCACAGCACAACCCTCACTTTTGCACTTACTTGCTAGACAGAGCTTTACTCCTTACATCTTGGTTATTTATGGGATCAGAAGAGAGAGAGTTCTGTGATGACCAGTGTCTGTCTGTTTAATAATAAAAATTCTCACGAGGAAAGAAAAGTTTCTTGTCTCCCTATTAAGTGCAAAGTCCTGATATATACATGTAGGGTAGATTGGATCTTCTTGCAAAGTGTGTGTCCTTGTTACCAATTCTATGTATACAAAATGGTACTTTTCTTTATGATTATTATAAAAGCCTGAAAATGCTCAGTTAATATCTACCCGTAGGATACTTATTTTTTTTGAAATGTTTCAATAAATTTTATTTTGTGTTTGATTTCTTTTTTTTTAAATTCCTTTATTAATTCACCATGTGGAAAGTTACAAAGCGTTCAGGTTAAAATTTCAGATATACAATGCTCAAACACCCATCCCTTCACCAGTGCACATAGGTAGGATATTTATTACTGTAAGGATTCAACACATAATACATAAAGTTCTTAAAACAGTTGCAAACTTCTAACTATAGACAAAAATATAAGGAGCTATTGTGTTTTATATGAATTAGCATTCATTCAGAGGGTTCAGTGTTACAATGTATGGAGCTGAGATTATGCTGTTAATTTCTAATGTAAGGAGTAAAGATCACAGGAAAGAGAGCGGGTCAGAGAACCTTAAATTATAATTTTCATGACATAAGTCTTCATCTCTCTTGTTATGATTCCTAGGTATGTGGTGTTCGGGGCACTATTTTGAAAGGAATACTCTTTTTCTTTTTCTTCTATTTCCTATTCGCATAAAAAATGACACAGATTTTTGTGTATTGATTTTGTAACTTCATGCTTTATTGCATTGTTTTATCCGAGGAGTATTTTTTTTGTGGAGTCATTAGGATTTTCTGTGTATTATATCATATTATCTGCTAATGGTGATAGTTTGAGTTTCTCCTTTCCATTTTGGATCCCTTTGAAATCTTTTTCTTATCTAATTGCTATTGTGAGGACTTTGAAAACTGTATTGAATTGGAGCGGTGACAGCGGACATCCTTTTGGATACACTCTGGGTCTCCTGGTAAAGGCTTTCAGTTTTCCACCATCAGGTGTGAAACTGAGTTTGGATTTGTTGTAGATGGCTGCCATTACTATCTTGGGTTATGTTGTCAATTGATATTGCTGTATGATTTTTGTCTTCCTTCTTGTTGAGATGGAGTATGGTATCAATTGATTTCCGTATTATTGAACAATTCTTGCATCTCTTGGATGAACCACATTTATTCATGGTGTTAATCCTTTTCATGTATGGCTTGATTTGGATTACTTGGATTTTGTTGAGGATCTTTTGAATCAATATTCAAGAGGGATACTGCTTTAGTGGTGTTTCTGTTTTAGGGATCAGTTCAATATTGACTTAATAAAAGCTATTAGGGATCACTCTTGTTCACTCAGTACTTTGAAAAATACCATGTATTTGGACTAGGGCCAAGCACAGTGGGCGCTATGTCCTTGAAGGTTGGGCAGAGCTCCTGGTGAACCATTCTCATCTGGCTTTTGCTTCTGAGGACATTTTTAATTACATTTTTAATTACTGTTTCAATTTCTTTACTTAGATTGGTCTATTCTGGTTTTCTGGGTTTTTTTTTTGGTTCATTTTTGGGAAGTTCCTATGATTCTAAGAATTTGTTTTAGGTTCTATTCATTTGTTTTAGGTTCTCAGGCTAGATGACATAAAGTTTTTCCTAACAACCTCTTACCATTAATTGCTTTGTATTTCTGGAGTGTCTGTTGTCATTTATTTACTGTTATCTTTGATCCTACTGATTACTTTTTTCTTTTCTTTTTCTTACTCTAACTATCGGTTTGTCAGTCTTGTTTATTCTTTCAAAGACCCGACTCCTGGCTTAAGCTCCCAGCACACCGGGCCTCGACACTGCCCCCTATCGGTGGCCTCTTGGCACACCAGGATTACTCCGAAAGGAAAGGGTGGAGGCTTGAGTCCTGTGAGAAGGCCCTGTTGTGCACAGCCCAAGGGAGGGAGGGAGAAACACATCACAGCCCATCCCCACAGGCTGCTCGAGAGCCTCAGAGGACTGCAAGGTCGACAGTTTCCCGGAGAGTCCTCACCCCTGACTTCTTTGCAAGCCTCCCAGACCCCCTGCATTATGAGCCTGGATACAACCCCCAATTAAAATAAATTAAAGTGACACAGGTTATAATTTCCTGCAGCTCATTTGGAGAGGGGATGGGTGACGCCTGGCACCTGGGGCTGCTCCCCGCAGCTCTTGCTCCCGAGGTTCCTGGGTGACTGTGTCAGGGAGAGTCCCCGCAGGGCAGCGCTCAGCACCCACAGGACCTGGCTGGCCCCAGCCCCCTCCCAAACAGAGTCCCTTGGAGAGCGCTGGCAGCGCTCAGCCTTGATCCAGCAGGAGTTTCTCTCACTGTTCCCTGGCAGCACAGGGTCCTTCTAGATCCCGCCTGTACTCTAAAAATATTTACCGCCTTTTACTAGAGATTGTTCAAGTCCTGTGCTAATTGTTTGAGGCCTTGCTGAGGCATTTCCTGATCAATCAGGTTTAACAGAAGACATTGTTGGGAAGTGAAAGCGTTAATTTTTTAAAAAATTAAGTATCTTTTAAATCGCCTTGTAGTCCATAAACAATTTTCAGATCCATGCTAAACAGATTCTCTGTTTATTACAAACTGCAGATGGGCAGTTGGCTGTCGTCTGTATCCTCTATTCTCCAAAAGTCTAGGTCAGTGGTATCTATTTTCTGTATGTGAACAACCAGAGAGACTTGAACACGCACACACAAACACACACACACACGCATGCATGCACACACACATGCACACACATGCATATGCGTGCATACATGCACACACGCACACACTCACACACATGCATGCACACACATGCACACATGTGCATATGCACACACACGCACATACTTACACATGCATGCGCACACATGTATATGCATGCACACATTCACACACATATGCACACACATGCACACATGCACACACTCACACACACTCACAGATGCACATGCACACACGTGCACACACATGCATGCACATGCACTCACATGCACAGGCACACTCACACACACACATACACACACATGTGTGCACACAAAGGCCCACCAGCAAGCCCAGGCAGAAGACTCCTCAGCACGCCTGATGAGCAGCAGCTGGCACTTCCCAGACACGGAGAAGCCAGCCTCGCAGACTCACCAGACCCATCATTCAATCAGAACCCTTGATTTAAGCGTCCTTTATTATCCTTTCTGTAGGGGACTTATATCACAGGGCTGTTAGCTCTTCCCGTCGTCCCAGACTGTCATGCATAAATGTCAACAAGAGTGTATTTCATTCATACTTTAAAATGAAATCCTTTAATCCCACAATTAGCCATAATCACGACCACATACGACTATGATTTACCATAACTAAAATAGATGGCGTGGGATTTATTGTTGGCTTATGTTTGAAATAGCAAAGGCAGACTTTGAATTAAATAACTGCATGCTAACTATTTGGGATATAATTACTACTTATTTCATTTTCCACATATCTCTAAGATAGCAAATTGTTACAAATGCTTCATTAGTAAAAGTCTGAAGGGCAGCTATATGAGTGAGTGTGTGTGTGTGTGTGTGTGTAAGTATGCTCTTGAAAAACAGGAGAACAAACTGGATTCTATGTTCTTTCTGAAGATATGCCATTACTGTGTGTATCTGTATCACTGACTGTACTTTAATGAGGTGGTCATTGTTGGGAGGTGCCCTTGCCCCCAAACAGTGCTCAGGGCACCTGCCATCTCTCCTTGCAGTGCTCTAGGCTGGGCCGTGGGATGGTCGGGCAGAGGACGCAGCTGCTCGGGCATCAGGAGGGTCCCATGCAGTGGTGTTTGGGGCCTCCAGGGCTGGAAGCAGCAGTGCTTTTGTTGGGAGGGGAGGGACAGGTGGTCTAGATCCCAAATTCAGGTTCCAGAACATGCTTTGCTCACTGCTAACTCGTGTCCCCAGTGGAGTTCATGCCCAATTCAATCAGTTTAATCAATGGCTGAACAAATAGCAGTACTCCTACATTATTAAAAATAATAAAAAATTAAATTAAACCGTGTCTCCAGACCCCTGGTAGTCAGTCTTAATTAGTGAATATTTCAAATTCTCCTCTTCCTCCTATTCTCCTTCCTCCTCTTCCTCTGTCCCTTTCCTTGGAAGAACACATGATGCCTTTAAGAATGCACCCTTGAGGCTGGAGCAATAGCACAGTAGGTAGGGTGTTTGCCTTGCACGTGGCTGACCCAGGTTCAATTCCCAGCATCCTATATGGTCCCTTAAGCACCGCCAGGAGTGATTCCTGAGTGCAGAGCCAGGAGCAACCCCTGTGCATGGCCGGGTGTGACCCAAAAAGAAAAAAAATAAAGAATGCAACCTCATGGCAGCCTGCCTCATGAGCTGGGGAGAAGGCAGCTGGGATAGAGAAGGGATCACTAAGCCAATGATGGTTGGAGGGATTGTTCGGGATGGGAGATGTGGCTGAAAGTAGATAATGGACCAAACATGATAACCACTCAGTATCTATATTGCAAACCATAATGCCCCAAAGTAGAGAGAGTATGGGGGAACTTGTCTGCCATGGAGGCAGGGAGAGGGTGGGGTGGGGAGAGATACTGGGGACACTGGTGATGAATGTGCACTGGTGGAGGGATGGGTGTTCGATCATTGTACGACTGAAACTCAATCATGAAACCTTTGTAACTGTATCTCTCAGTGATTCAATAAGAAAAAAAAAAGACAAATGCAACCTCAGAGAGACGGTAGAGAGGGTTAGACCTAAGCTTGCGTGCTTGACCTTGGGACTACCTGGTCCCATGAGCTTCACCGGGCCCAGCCCTAGAGGCCCCCTGGATCCCCTGCGGTGACCCAGGGAATCTCTGGCCCCACAGGGACCAAGTAGCACAGTGTCCTCTGGCCAGGGCAGTGACCCCCTGGGCTGGGAATGCTGACAGGGCTGTCTGGACGGCCCCAGGAGACCCCCTATGCCAGAACAGAAATGAAGACCTCCCACTGGGACTGTGTTCTTTAGGGCAGCACCCAGCAGAGCCCTTCACATTCTCCCCAGTGACATCTGCACCCCAAGCGCCATGCCAGGGTGGCACCTGACCGAGGCCCCTCCAGTCTGCTAGTGGCACCTCTGAACTCCGTGGGGCCGTGTGAAGCCCCGAGTCTCCAGGGCCCATGAGCCTTGGAAGCGAAGTTTTTCCTTTTCTGTCTTTTTTTTTGCAGCTCCTGCATATCGTTACAGCGGAAATTCCTCTTAAAGGGGCTGGGGAGATGGAGTAGGGACTAGGGTGCTTCCCTGGCACACAGGAGATTCTGGGTCAGTCCTGGCCCCGTATGCCCCCGGGCTCTGGCAGGAGGGACCCGAGTGAGAGCGGGGAGTCTGTCTCTGTGGCCCCAAAACCAAATAAAATAAAATAAAAAACAAGAGGACTAGGGCGGCACTCGGCAGTCGAGCACGCGCCTCCCGTGTGTGAAGCCCTGGGGGACCCCAGCATGGCAGGAACAGCCACCAGGCACCCGCCATGCCACAGACGAAGCCTCCTCTGGAGGGACTCTTAGTCTCTCCTGCAGCCAGGAAACTGGGGCGCGGGGTGTCCACTGACTCCGAGAGTGGGCACACAGCTAAACTCGCCTCTGCCTGATCTGCTCTCCTTACACCCCTCAACTTCGCCCCATTTCCCTTTCGAAGAGATCAGATGGGATTGCCCTGTGTAGTTCCATCAGCCTATTTTGGTCAGACTGAAAATGTGCAAGGGGCCCTCGGAGAAGGCGTCTCTCGCTTTGCTGCATTTCTTCAGCTGGCCAGTGTCCTGTCCCCAGGCGGTTCCTGGGTAAGTAAGGAGTGCCAAGCCAGCGCCCTGGGCACAGCCACGGAACTCACCTGGCTGAAAGGACACTCCATCTGCTAGACAGCCCCCCAGCAAGAGAGAAAAAGCACCAAGGTATGTAAACAGGACCTTGAAAGTCCTATGAAGAATTGCCTTGTCAGAGTCACAAGCAGGAAGAACAAGTGAGATTCTAGATTGGAGAAAAGGACAGAGGCCGCTGGACGCTGGGCCCCCATCGGCTAAGGTCAGGTCATCTGTTTTGTAACTTGGGTGCAGAGAATACCTTGGGCCTCTACTGTCCCGGTGCTGGCTCTGGGCAGGGTGCTGAGCCTGGCCATCCCCTCGCCTCCTTCCCTCCTTCAAGCCTCTGGCGAGATCTCCCACCCGCCAAGCCCGAGAGAGCACTTCCCGGTGGAGTGTCTGAACTCGAGTCTTCTCTAAGTTCACTTGACAGAGCTGCTTTTCCCCCTGTTCGGGGGTGGAATGTGGTTTGACAAATTGACGGGACGGGAGAAGAAGCACCAACATCCAACAACATTGCAGGAAAGCTCGAAAACCAGTAAAGCAACATCAACTCATCCCCGAATTTTGTTTAAAGATTGAGGAGTATTGATCGTTTGCTCTGCTAGGGGATAGTCCTGGGGTGTAAATGAAGCAGAACTGTCCATGATTACAGCCTTGATTCAGCAGCTGTGTAGGCAGCATTTCTTAGAAAACGAGGGCACTTTGCAATGTCCCTTTGCCTAGAGCCAGAGAGAGAGCGGAGCAGGGAGGGCACCTGCCTGGCATATGTCTGACCCTGGTTTAATCCCTGGCACCCCATGCAGTTCCCCGAGGTCCTCAGGAGTAATCCCTGGGCTCAGAGCCAGGTGTAAGCCCAGAGCACAGCCAGGTGTGGCCCCCAGAAAAAAACAAATAAATGGACAAATAAAACCTGCATGTCTCAGAATTATTAGGAGTGCTAAATAATCCATCCAAAATGTACCTATTTTATGGGATCTACTTAACAATGAACTGGAGGGATAACACAGCGGGTATCTTGCATGTGGCTGACCCGGGTTTGTTTGTTTGTTTGTTTTTTGCTTTTTGGGTCACACCCAGCGATGCTCAGGGGTTACTCCTGGCTTTGCACTCAGGAATTACTCCTGGCGGTGCTTGGGGGACCATATGGGATGCTGGGGATCGAACCCGGGTCGGCCAAATGCAAGGCAAACGCCCTACCCGCTGTGCTATCGCTCCGGCCCCTGACCCGGGTTTGAATCCTCTGTTCTCTCAGAGAGCCTGGCAAGCTACTGAGAGTATCTCGCCCGCACAGCAGAGCCTGGCAAGCTACCCATGGTGTATTCGATATGCCAAAAACAGTAACAACAAGTCTCACAATGGAGACGTTACTGGTGCCTGCTTGAGCAAATCGATGAACAATGGGACAACAGTGACAGTGACAGTGACTTAATAATAATGATTCATGGAGATTATGGGAAGGGATATTAAAATAAATTTGGAATAAGAAGGCTAGAACAAAAATATTTCTTTGCTGTGAAACTTTCCAAAGCCTTTATTTACTATGTTAATATGGAATAGGCATCATCAAAAGGACATGGTCATGTTTTAGACACATCCAGGAAGAGAGAAACTTTTCCCTTCTCTCCACTGACATAGAACTTACGGTTGCTAAGTTCTTGCTGGAAATCTCCTGAACTCGACCTGGTAGGAGAAATCCCTATGTTTTCTGTCTAAGAGCTAGAAAGTTCTGCTGAGCCTCCCGGAAACAGCCAGTCCTGTGTGGGCCGAAGGGGGGCTCTGAGATTCACTCTGCTGTGGATGTTGCCTAGAACCCATAGAAACCTCCACAAGAATCCTTCGAGTCGTGGAAGTTGAGGCTATTCGCTTCCTCCCACTCCTAGTCATCGGGCCCGTTAGCGGGAGGAATGGTTCTGAGAACAGGCTTGGGAGCCAGGCGTGAGTCTTGGTTCTTTCGCCAGTCACCAGATCTCCTTGGCTCCATATTTCAAAGGAGCGCTGTATAAATTTTGAGGATTTGAAGAATGACATTTGTTTCTAGAAATGAAGATCAGGAATTCAGTCATGTTACAGCATTAGCCCATGCCCTGTAAGTGGTAAACAAGCCAATAAAGAGAAGTAACTTATTGCCAGCAATAAACTTATTTTTTTTTAAATTTGAAATACTGTCTAGCATTAGAGTTAGTAAATAAGTAAATCTAATAGATTTTTTTTTGGCGGGGGGAAAGAATGTTTGTTTTAGGGTTTCAGTACTATTAATATTTTTATCAACTCCACGTGAGATATATAGTCACAAAGTTGTCCATGCTTCAGTGTTGGTACGGTACAGTGGCTGACACCAATGTTCCCAGTTTCCTGCCCCCCCACCCCCCCCACCCAGCTTGCCTCTATGGCAGAAACCTTTTTGCGGAGAAAATTTTTTCTTCCTTTCTTTCTTGAAATTTGACTCTAGGCACCGTGGCTTACGGATTTGTTGACCTAACAGGTTGTTGGTAGGCTTGCCTGCCCTGGGAAGGCTGCCCGAGCCAGGTGAGCCCAGGATGCCTGTGTCAGCTCCCTGGGAGGCTGGCAGGGAAGGGGGGAAGGGGGCGCTCAGCAGCCACACGCCTGTAGCATAGCGGCCAGGGCAATTCTGGGAACCCTTCCCCTGCGTTTTGTTTTTTGGAGGGGGTGCCTTGAACCACACCAAGCCATGCTCAGGGCAACTCCCGGTTTACACTCAGTAATGAATCTGGGCAGGCTTGAGGCATCTCCTCGTAGAGCTGGGACGGAACCCAGGCCAGCAGCTTGCAAGCAAGGCATCTCCCTGCCGCATCATCCACCCCCCACCCCCCCAGTCCCTTTCTTCAAGAAACAAAACAGAAACTAATTCTTAAGCGACACATGAATATTTTGCCCATACTTTAGAAATGTTCATTCAGGGCTGGAGAAACAGTTGGGTGCCTGGCAACATATGTGGTCCCCTAAACAACGCAGGAGTAATTCCTGATCTCAGAGCCAGGAGTAAACCCTGACCTTAAAACAGACCAATGACAATAACAATAATCACTGTCACTGTCACTGTCATCTTGTTGCTCATCGATTTGTTTGAGCTTGCACCAGTCTCAATGTGAGACTCATTGTTACTGTTTTTGGCATATCCAATACGCCACGGGGAGCTTGCCAGGCTCTACCGTGTGGGCACGATACTCTCAGTAGCTTGCTGGGCTCTCCGAAAGGGGCGGAGGAATCGAACATGGGTCAGCTGCGTGAAAGGCGAACACCCTACCGCTGTGCTATTGCTCCAGCCCATAACAATAATAATAATAACCATTATTATTATTTGTAAGTCCATTGCTTTCAGTAGGAAGTCTGTGAATGATACTGAATTTATTCACCATCCAGAGGTCAGAAGCTCTGGGAGAAACCATTTTCATTCAGACGTTTCCCACAGCAGTGCCAGTGTTATCTCTCTCTCTCCTTTGGGCAGGGAGGAAGCTGGCAGGGCTCTCAAGAGGGGGAGTTTGTGTGAGTTTATGGAAATGTTGTGGCTGACCCACAAAGGAACTTCCCCAGCCAAAATCCAAACAAAGATACTAGCTTGGAAGGGGGAAGAAAGCCGGCAGCTTTCACCATGGGTTTCTCTCACCATGTGCTGAAACCTTATCTAGTGGTTGAAGTAATTCAGTTTGAAAATCCTAAAGAGCATTTTGTGGTTTGTGGAAACTGCCAGCAGACGCTGGATTTCGTCACCTCTCCCCTGGAAGTTCACTGCCATCCTCCCCCGAGCGGGGCGATCTCGCTTTTCCTCTGGGTAGTTGGAGCCCGATTGGAGACCCCTGGGCTTATCACGCAATACCCACACGCTGCACCACGGCTATTTTCTGAGCCAGAGAAGCCACGAAAGGCAAACGAACTTAAGATACATTTTTCTAGTCCACTTTCACAATGTCTGTCTGGGAATTAGTCACACCTTGATCCCTTAATTCCACCAAGAAATCTTCCAAAGCAATCCTGATGGATGTGCCTACGCCTGCACACACACACGCAGACAGACAGACAGACAGACAGACAGACAGACAGACAGACCTCTGATGGGTTTAGAGCCAAAGCTGGTCATTCTGAACTGGAATAATTATAAAAGTGAGCCATACTGAGAGAGTCTGTGATTGCAGAAAACAAATAGTTGAGGGTTGGAGACCGGTTCTCTTTCTCTTTCATATTTCATCACTGTGACTTGTTCTGTGTAAGAAACGGAAGAGTGACGGGAAGAATCGGAAAAGGCCCCCGCCCTTTGCCTCCCGTTCATCGGGCTGTTTTCCTCTAAGTTCTGGTCTTCGTCCTCGAGTGTCTTTTCACACCCACAGGTCCCAGAGCAACTGTCACTGCCTCCCAGGTGATGGCTCTGGGAACTGCATCACCTGCAGGGCGTGTGGTGCTGCAGGGCCCGGGCCGCCTTCCTTCTGGTAAAACACAACCGCCCAGAATGGGGCACCCGTACGGGAGGGCCCAGGAACTCAGCCAGAGAGCGAAAGCAGGTCCTCAAATATCTGTCCCCCTGGCCTCTTGTTGGGACTTTTTTCTCAATATTTTCATGAAGAGATAGTGATTGAAAGGGCGTTCTATTCTTTCTGTATATTCTCTCTGTCTCTCTTTTCCTTTCTCCCTCTCTCTCTCTTTCCCTCTCTCTCTCTCTTATTCTTTTTCTACCCCAGAAACGTCTAAGGACTGGCATATTTTTAATAATTTGGAGCTTCTGATAATTAGAATTAGGTATTAGATAAGAGTTAGATTGTTTTACTGAAAATCTTTCTGACACCTACTTAACTTTTTCTGAAGACCTACGTTAACTCAACAATCCTAATTTTAATTTCATTACTGACAAATTACATAGATTAAAAAAGTAATTTACATGATAATAAAGTTAAAAAATTTCAGTATCAGTGATTTGGTGTAATCCTACAAATTAGCATGTTACCTTTGGAATACTCTGAGAGAGATTTCTGTAGCACAGACCTATCACCTTTATTGCATCTCTGTCCTGCCTACTAATTTGTCACAATTTTTTTCTTACAACTATAAAAAATAATTTCCCACCATCACAAATCACGAATCACGAAATCCACGTTAATCGTTGATTTCTCGAGCGGGCTCAGTAACCTCTCCATTCATCCTTTCTCTGAGATCTTAGAAGTCTCTCTCGACTTGGCCCTCCCAACGATGTCACACTGGAGGCTCTTTCAGGGTCAGGGGAATGGGATCCAGCTTGTTACTGGCTTTAGCATATGAATACAGCATGGGAAGCTTGCAAGGCTGTCCCATGTGGGCAGGAAACTCTCAGAAGCTTGCCAGTTTCTCCCAGAGAGAGAAGTAGGCTACAAGATATCTTGCGGCTGCAAAGAGGTCGCCTGCTTCTGGGAGCTTGCTTTTAAGTCTCTGGATGTTAGCCGTTGATGTAATTACACAAACCTGGGTTTCTCTGCCAGTACCTTCATGCGTGAGGCCTGTCTGAACGTGCGGAGAGGGGCCTCGAGCATGGTTGTGGCTAGGTTCCAGTGGTCTTCGGCCGCCAGGAGCTCTGCTCGGGGTGGGGAGGGAAGCTGGAGCCCATCCCCTCTGAGGGGCCCCGGGGAAGACAGCCAGGTGTGCGGGCAAGAGACTCTCTGCCTTTCCCACCATATTAGCTCATAAACATGAGAGATCTTTCTTAACATCTATGTAATAATTGTAGTATTAGTAATATCTATGCACTATGCTCTCAATAAATGCTTAATAAGTGGTTAGTTGAAATAGCAGTTATTCCTTACCAAAAATTAAAATATTGCTAGATATTCCAGATATTAATAGATATTACTAGATTTTTAAAAGTTTATTCTGTAAAATGTTTTTTATGGTTTTTAACTCAGAAAACAAATTATTCTTAGGACATAGATTATCAATCTCTAAATTGGCTCATCTTCTCCTAAAACTTAGCATCAACTAGATTACTTTGGGTCTACTCACTGTCTATGCACTTAAGGATTGTATTTCTCAATTTAGAGTTGAAATCTTCCTTTGCCATGCCAAATAAAAACCTTCTGGAAATTAAATCCAAAATTAGTTGCTAGGGGCAGGAACATATTAAGATGACAAACTATCCATGAGAAAATGCTGTAATGTAAATATTGAATTTTCTCAAAAATACGATTAGGGTGCACCAATAATCAGGTCCCCCATTATGTTTGTGTATCAGCTACTCATACCTTTTTAATAGTCATTCTACTTGTTCTTCTTGCTTTAAATAATTTCTTCTTTTGTTTACGGTCTACCAAATTACATCTGACTAAGTGTACCTATTTGGAGAAAATGGATTCCATTAGAGAGTAATCTTACCCAACTATTGTTGTCTTCTGGAGGAAATAATGGAGAACATGTGGGGAGGTTTAATATCAGACTCCTGTTTCTAGAATTACAGCCTTAAAGTTGTCAGGACTGTTCAAGAAAAAGGGTGATCCGGAGCTCACTTGGCATATGAAACGCCCTTCTGGGGAGCATGTAAGTAGGTGAGGCCGGGCGAGTCTAACCCACTGGCACAGAGACCGGGAAACAGCCATGCAAAGGGACTTTCATTTCTTCCTAGTTATCAAAACATCCTGTTTTTTCCCCCCTACATAATAAAAGCATCATATTTTTCCAATCGAGTTGTATTTACTGGAACTTTTTCTAACCCATTTTGATTCCATCCCAAAATGTGATCGCCTTCCCTCTGGTCCCCTCATGGGTTCTTTTGTTTAACTTTTTCTGGAAGGTGAGTACATGCAGTGTTCCCACACATGTCTACCTACCTGACAAGTGCCTTTGGGTTTGCAAAGACACTGGGACACACTCCCTGGCTTCCCTCCAACAACGGCACGTACAATGGATGCCTGCATTGGTTTTCAATAAATCTCATTTAACTCAGTAATGCTAGTGAGCATAGTAGAGTGATTAAAACATCATTATTATTAAAACTGTCATGTTTCAAATTAAGTTCTCCAAAGAGGCCTCATGTAAAAAGAATAATAAGTATCGATGATACCTCCCCAAATATGTTTATTAAATTTCCTGCCAAGTTTTCTTAAAATGAGCTACATATAAATGCTTAACTATTTAGAAAAATTTCCATAGGTTTTGTTTGGAAACAGGTATCAGTTTACTTGGGGTGAAGGGGATAATACAGGGCTAGGGGCTTGCCTTGCCTGCCGCTGGCCTTGTTCTCCAGCACCATTCATGATGCTCCGAGCACTTTCAGGAGTGATCCCTGAGCACCGCTGCTTGTGACCCAATAAACCCCCAAATCAATTTATTTATACTAATTATAGAAACATAAGTTCTTCATGTTGGAAGCCATTTTAGAAAGATAATGTCCAAGTATGTAATTTTAGAAATTATTAAAATAACTTCTTTAAAATCATGTGAAAATCTTTAAGAGGAAGAAACAAAACATTCAAAGTGGGGTCACTGACTTAATACTCATGTAAAGTAACACTTTAGAGTTATGTACTTTAAGTTTCTTGGGGTGGGGAGGAGAGCAAGGATTGGTTTGGAGGAGCACATACAAACTTTCAAATAAAAAAGACCTGCTTAGTATTTTGAATTCACAATCTTATGTGTTCTTAAACAAGTCACTTCGTTTACATACTGACCCAGGACTTGTATTGTGAACAAGGTGAAACTTCCCCCACCCCCACAAGGCCTGGGCCAGTTTCCTGCAGGTTTTAGAATGCTTTTGATATATAAAGATCCCACTTTATAAAGAAAATCTGTAAAATGTATGGATTTAAAATACATACGTATGTATGCATATACCTATTTTAGTATTTATCAAAAAATATGGCTACAGTAAAAAGTAAACAAGTCACTTTGTATTTTTTCACTTTTAGATTGATGATAGACACTTCTAGCATAACTACTGTATAAACTGGAGTGTTTTAACTAGTAGGATTTCAACTCTTTAGACAATTATGGTAGAAAGAATTGTGTTGTGAAAGGGAAGGAAGTGTTTGAAACCTAATCACCATGGAACTGAATAAATGTGACACTAAAATAATAACATTAACAGAAATACATAAAGAGGTGATAAGAGTCCATATGAATGGAGAGGTTATATAAATGAGATAAGTGAAAAATGGTTATTATAGAAGTATAAAAATTAGCAGTCTAAACAATTTAAAACTGCATATTTACTGGAGTTAAGATTAGCTAAATGTTCAATAAATTCTAACTTTTAAAAAGATTTGTCTTTTATTAATGAAAAATTGTTCTACAATATGTTCTCCTTTTCTCAACTTACAGAATTAAAAAAACACAGTATAAAGGTAGGGAAATGATGTTGTGATTAGAGAATAGTGCTTCTGTTTAATTCATCAAAAGCATAGCATTCATTCCAACTAGAATAGAGAATGAACATTACCGCATGTGGTCAGAATGATTAAGGATTTTAATCTAAGCAAAACTTGCACACTCAGTGTGTAAACCAGATAGATATAGACACGCATTGAGCATCTGAGACATGACGGAAGCTTCAGCTTAGAGAACAAAAAAGTTTGTGTCTGCAGACCTCAATTTTTTTTGTTTTTTAATATTTTAAAAATTCAATATTTTTGTTTTTTCTAAGAATGGATTGTCTCATACCACTATTCCTTCTTTTCTATGCTGATAGAGAATCTCTACCAGATTTCATGATAGTCAATGTTACTGTCACTGTCATCCCATTGCCCATCGATTTGTTCGAGCGGGCACCAGTAACGTCTCTCATTGAGAGACTTATTGTTACTGCTTTTGGCATATCCAATACATATGGGTAGCTTGCCAGGCTCTGCCGTGTGGGCGAGATACTCTCGGTAGCTTGCCGGGCTCTCCGAGAGGCGAGGAGGAATCGAACACGGGTCAGCGGCGTGAAAGGCAAAAGCCCAACCGCTGTGCTATCGCTCCAGCCTTTATGATAGTATGACCCTAAAAGATAAAGCAAACCCACATAAACCAAAGACAGAACCAACCTGGGTCTGGCAAGTGGCAGACAGGGTGACACCTGTCGCTCTTCACGTCCTGTCTCCTACAATCCTCCTGCAGTGTTTACTTTCTCCATTTTACAGACGAAGACATGAACATTTGAGCTGTCTCTGGTCCATGGCTACACTGCTGGGAGTTCAGCTGTCAAAGGCCTCGGATCCGTGAGAGGCCAGGTGAGTCGTCCTCTCTGCCACGGCCTCAGCTGCCTCTGCTACAGCCTGCACCAAGCGCGTAGATTTGAATCTTTGAGGGACCCTAAGGTATGACTTGTCAGTGGACTGACTCTTTTCTTTTTAATTCAAATTTCTCAATTTAATAAGATTCTTTTGTTGAAAAAAAAAGTCAACACAAAAACATTTGCTTAGAAACCTGCTGGCCGAGTGAGGATGTGCCACCACAAGCTGCCCACAGACAGAGGAGCAGAGGAAAAGCATCCCCGAGAGCCCTCAGTGGAGGAGGGAACAGGAGGGGGAGGGGGAGGGGAGAGAAGGGGGCGAAGAGGGGACAGGAACAGGAGGGCTCCTGTGAGAGCCTTCCCCTTCCCTCTTCCTCATTCTCCCGCCTACACCATGAGATAACTCGTCCATCTTGTTTCCTGCCACCCGAGTGTGGTACCCATTCCAGAAATCCTAACAAATTTGTAAGAGATTGTGGTGACCCTATAGTCTCCCTCATCTATGAATTTCCTTAGCAAACTGTTTAACTCTTATACAATGACATAAGTACGTCTAGAACCAAATTAAGGGAATAGCTGTTTAAGGCAATAGAATGTGGGTTTAGGACAACGAGTAGTGATTGCTGTGAGGATTAAAAAAAATATTTTATGCTCCTAGCCCCAAACCATCATAAGACACTTCCTACCCATTTTCCATAATTACCACGCCATATTTGATGGAGTTCAGACAGTAGGCAACAAATCACTGTGGCACTGTCCTCCTGCTGTTCATCGATTTGCTCGAGCAGGCACCAGGAATGTCTCACAACAAATTGTGAGACTTGTTGTTACTGTTTTTGGCATATTGAATACGTCACAGATAGCTTGCCAGGCTCTGCCATCATATATAAATACATATATATATATACATACACACACACACACACATACCTCTCAGAGAGCCCAGCAAGCTACCGAGAGTATCCTGCCTGCATGGGCAGAGCCAGGCAAGCTACCCGTGGCATATTCGATATGCCAAAAAACGATAATGATAGGTCTCATTCCCCTGACCCTGAAAGAGCCTCCAATCGTTGGGAAAGATGAGTAAGAAGAGAATACTAAAATCTCAGGGCTGGGAGGAATAGAAACGTTACTGGTGCCCACTGAAATAAATCGAGGAACAACAGGATGACAGTGACACAGTGATACAGCCCCAAACCAGAATAGTGCCTTGTGTCAGTAAACAATGGCACCTTCTCATACTGTCTGTCTTCTTGCCCCAGCTGTGTGGCAGGTCCTGAGGTTCCTGGAGCTACAGATCTGGTTTACACCTCTGAAACCACGAGGTATGAAGCAGGCACACAAAAATGAGGTATTAATTTAACCCAAATAAAGGCTACCTATTTGCCACGAGGAACTTTAAGTCATTTTGCATGAAATACAATTTCTGGAATATGGAGGAAAGAGAAACATTGCAAATTACACCGGAGATAAGCCATTGCCCTTTGAAAGGGAACGTTTTGTCATTACAGCACTATCTTCACTACGTACCTCAGCTCTGGAAAACTCACTGATTTCTGCCGACCAGAGAAAGAAAGGCTCACACCCAACGATAAGCAGGAAGTGAAATGTTACAAGCCATGAAAAGCTTACTCTGCACTTAATTTTTTGCAATTGGTATGTAATGACTTTTCCATCTTTCTTCAAAGGAATCTTCAACTTCAAAACCATGTATTGCAGAAAAAAATATGTCCTGAATTATATAGCACTGAATGAGCTGCAAGACACGACAAAACACTATTTCTTTGCAATTTCTGATTTCACAGCGCATAGATAATGCAAACAAATTGTCTGAATCCTTTAGGTTCTCATTTTTGTCTTGCAGGACCCTAACATGTGTCTATATAGTCAGCAGACCTACTGCTTGTCTTTGCCTTTTACTTGCTTTTTCCGTAAGCAGAAGCTGGATCTAATTTCCAAATGAAAGACCTCTTCACCAAAAACTTATTTTTATGAAGGAATGGCTTTCCAGTGTTTGCCATTTGGGTTCTTTTATTTGGCTTTTTTATTTTCTTCAAAATGTGAATGGAAAATGTTTATCTGCTGCAGGGCTTCGTGCTTCTGCTTTGCTGGCTCAATGACATCTACTGCCAAAAGGGAAAAGAATAGTGGGGGGGGGGCTGGAGGGGGGGAATGGAAGAAAAAAAATACTTATCACTGAGTCGATGTTGTGCTGAAAGCCAATTTTGCATGCCTTCAAAAATGATATGCCTTGATACCTATCTCATTGTCATTTCTGGACCCAGGCTTCTGGGCGTACTTCGTCTTGAAGCAAATGTTGCAGCAGTGATCTGAACCCCAGCTCCTGCACCACAGAGAGGGCTCTGGCTTCGTGACACCACCTCAAAATGTGTGAACGCGAACATATCCTGAGAGTCCCCTCAGCGTTCTTTTGGAAGTATGTACACGGGTGACCATCATCAGCAGTACTGTAAATCACAGAACCTCCATTTTTTAAATATTTTTGCTTTTTTGGGTCACACCCAGCGATGCTCAGGGGTTACTCCTGATGGTGCTCGGGGGACCATATGGGATGCTGGGAATCGAACCCGGGTGCAAGGCAAATGCCCTATCCGGTGGGCTATCACTCCAGCCCCCAAAGAACCTTGATTTTTTAAAGAGAAATTTATTTTTTTAATTTTTTTTTTTTATTGAATCACCATGTTGAAAGTTACAAAGCTTTAAGGCTTAAGTCTCAGTTACATAATGCTCGAACACCCATCCCTCCACCAGTGCTTGTATTCCACCACCAAGAAGCACAGTAAACCTCCCACCCCACCCCACCCTGCCCCCCCGTCCCCCACCCCATCTGTGTAGTTGGTAAGTTACACTTTACTTTCTCTTTACCTTGATTACATATAACAACAACAACAAACAAAAAAAAACACCTCACTATTATTGTTTGGAGTTTCTCCCCCAGAGTCGGACCTGCTGGAAAGGAAGCATTTGATAATTTGTTTTCCACTGCTGCGATTCAGGAGATGTGAGGTCACGTGGCCACAGTAGCGGCTGTGAGGTTCTAGATTACTGTATTTTAGTATTTTAGTGACTAAGTCCAGACGGCTTTCTGCCAGAGGTTGCCTCTTTGCTAGATCGTACCTCTCAGCTACTTTATATTCCACATATGAGTGCAATCTTTCTGTGTCTGTCTCTTTCTTTCTGACTCATTTCACTCAACATGATACTTTCCATGTTGATCCACTTACATGCAAATTTCATGACTTCATGCTTAAAGAGAAATTTAAATAAATTAGGTGATATGTGTTTGGCGTATATTGTACTCTTACCACAGGCCATAAATAATTTACAGGATATAATGATTTGTGGCACTGCACCCAGGATCATGGGATTTTGAGGGGGAACCTGCACTGCTCACACTCACGGGGACCCGTTGTCCCTCAGAGGCGGCAGCCCCGGGCTCCTGCGGGGCTCTGAGCCTCTCCTGCTCCTTTCCTAGCTCCTGAGGTGCTTGGTGGCCTTTCTAGTCTGAGCCCGGAGGACCCTGCTCTCCCCTTCACACGCTCTCTGGGGGTGGAGCCATTAGTGAGGGGAGCGCCCACACTCCACGTGTCCAGCCTTCCTTCCCCGAGCAGGGCAGGGCAGCGCCGGGCACGGCCCCCAGCACACTGGCAGGAGAGACCCTCCTCACTTCACTTCACCTTCCACCCTCACTTCAGCCCTGCTCAGAGCTCTGGTGCTCTGTCTCCCAGCACCCCACTGCGGCCTGGGCACGCAGGTGGTCTCTGCCATCACGGAGCCGAACAGAGCCTGGTGGCAGTGCCCTAACATTCTCATTCTCAGGGGATCTCAGGGGATCTCAGAGGTATTCAGGCGGGCCCCCACAGATGGCCCAGGGAAACACCCCGAACCTCAGCCTGCAGCTTCCTTTTGCACCCTTGAGATGACCGTGATGGCCTTATTAGCTGGACCCCGGTCAGTTGTCACGGCACCTGGGCCTTGTCAGAGTGTAAGCTGGAAGACCCTCCCTCCCCATTTGGTAAATCAGAATACACCAGGTGGACCCCCGATGGCAGCTGGCCTCCTGAGGGTTGGACTGGGGTTGCGAGTGTGCTGTGGAATGCCTCAGTTCCGAGTGTGGCTGACACAGAGGTGTGAGAGCTCGGCGGGACTCACAGGGACGCAGCCTTCGCTGTAACTACCGTACCCACCACTCTCTCTGCCAACTCACAATGCTGCTGACCTGCTTCAGCGGCAAAAAAAAGTGGATTGAGCTTATGATCAACAAATTTGTACTGATTCTTTTTTTTTTCTTTTTGGGTCACACCCAGAGATGCACAAGGGTCACTCCTGGCTCTGCACTCAGGAACTACCCCTGGAGGTGCTCAGGGGATCATATGGGATGTTGGGAATCGAACCCGGGTTGGCCGCGTGCAAGGCAAATGCCCTACCCGCTGTGTACTAAGATTCTTAATGATGTCTTCCCAAGAAATCTGCTCAGGTGAATTAGACCGAAGCCCCAATTATGAATCGGTTGATACCTGTTCTACGGTTGCCAAATATACTTCTAATAAAATTTTTAAAATTTTACTATAAAAATTCTACAGTTCTATTAAACTGTAAAAGATGTGGCTTTTCAACCGCTGTTGGAGAGGATGTGGGGAGAAAGGGACCCTTCTACACTGCTGGTGGGAATGCCGACTGGTTCAGCCCTTCTGGAAAACAATATGGACGATTCTCAAAAAATTAGAAATTGAGCTCCCATTTGACCCAGCAATACCACTGCTGAGAATATATCCAAAAGAGGCAAAAAAGTATAATCAAAATGGCATCTGCACATGTATGTTCATCGCAGCACTGTTTACAATAGCCAGAATCTGGAAAAAACCCGAATGCCCTAGAACGGATGACTGGTTGAGGAAACTTTGGTACATCTATACAATGGAATACTATGCAGCTGTTAGAAAAAAGGAGGTCATGAATTTTTTATTTAAGTGGATCGGCATGAAAAGTTTCATGCTAAGTGAAATGAGTCAGAAAGAGAGAGACAGACATAGAAAGATTGCACTCATCTATGGCATATAGAATAACAGAGTGGGAGACTAACACCCAAGAATTGTAGAAACAAGTACCAGGAGGTTGACTCCATGGCTTGGAAGCTGGCCTCACATTCTGGGGAGAGGGCAACTCAGAGAAGGGATCACCAACTATAATGTAGCCGAAGGCCATGCGGGAGAAGGGAGTTGAAGGCTGAATGAGGGCTAGAGACTGAGCACAGTGGCCACTCAACACCTTTATTGCAAACCACAACAGCTAATTAGAGGGAGAGAACAGAAGGGAATGCCCTGCCACAGTGACAGGGTGGGGTGGGGGGAGATGGGATTGGGGAGGACGGGAGGGATGCTGGGTTTACTGGTGGTGGACTATGGGCACTGGTGAAGGGATGGGTTCCAGAACCTTGTATGAGGGAAGCATAAGCACAAATGTGTATAAATCCGTAACTGTACCCTCATGGTGATTCATTAATTAAAAATAAATAAATTTATTATAAAAAAAAGAAATACTTGAGAGCTTGGCCACCCCCTACCACCTTATCTACCATCTTATTCCTGTGCAGTTTTGTAGGATTAACTGTGGTCTAGGTACACAGATTGAGTTTTGAATAAATGGAGGGCCTTCTGGGTACTCAGAAGTCTCTCCCTTACCACAGAAAAAAAAAGATGTGGCTTTTAAAATAATTCCCTAAAGGCCAGATTGAACTTCTACCTGTAAAGTTGGCATTTTACGTTGATTGAAACCATGGTTTGTAGTAATGGCATCAAGAGAAAACATTTAAATAAATCATAGATTTTTAAATGTTTTGTTGGAAATGATGTTTCATGCCTTTAACACAGCTCTCCAAATCCGTGGAGCTGTTTTTATCTTTCTTCCCTGTCTGATAATGGGTCAGTGTCAGTTCCTTAGTGAATTTCCACGCACTTGCAGTTATTCTAAACTTGGCACCAGTGTATTTAATTCTAATAAATGTTAGAAATAAAAAATAAAGTGCCAGAAGGTTAATATTTGGGACATGTGTTACAACAACAATTTATTTTCCTACTATTAATGGTAATTGTGCTTGATCATGTAATTTTGATAATGTGAATAAAGTTTTACAGCATGGTTTGGGAGAATTTCAACACCTCGAGGGTCCTTTCCAGGCAGGTGGTTGCTCTCTGTGCCTGACCAGTGGGAGAGAGTCCCTGTCTCAGATCGTTTGACAGGAGGAAAGGAAGACCTTCGGCAAACTCTTGGTCACCACAGAGTGTTGGGGTTGAGATTCTCTAGGATCTGAATGGAATCATTCGTGACTCCAAGATCATAGGATCACAGGAAGTGCTCGGTGTCTGTCTCGTGTCTCACCGAGTATAGCTGGTGTCCACGTCCCACTCTCCTCCCCTCACCCACTGCAGAGCAGCCCGTTTACCTTCACTGGGCAGGTAAGAGTCTCTGCCTTACATCCTGGGTTTAAGCAGACTTTGGCAAAAGCAGTATGTTCAAAGGTCGATTGGAAAGTAGAATTTTAAAGGGAAGAAAAATAAATTCTAACCTTTCTTAGTTATGAAATGCATGTTTTGGACAAGGAACATGAAAGAACATGAGAAGTGTTAATCTGACAAATGTGTGAAAGCATACAGCACTTCTGGGATGTGACTTCTCAAAGGGTCAGCGCTTTATTTTTTATTTTTTTAATTAAAGAACTGTGATATAGAAAGTTATTGATAGTTGAGTTTTAGGCATATATTTCAACACCAATCCGACCACCAGTGTCAACTTCCCTCCACCAGTGTCCCCATATTCCTTCCCCACCCTAAGCTTCACATCACACCCAGCTATGGACATAACAAAGAACAGTTGCAGCTTAGCTCTTTGTTTTCAATGTTGTTGTCTGTGTTTTAGATACATGGCATACCACCCACTTATGTCACTGGTATAACTAAAGCCATGGTGTGGTGAGGGACAGTGTTTTAGATGCTGTGATGAGAAGGTATTCTTTAAAAAAGAAAAGAGCCTTATTTCAAATTCATTCTATTTTTATTTTCCCTTAACTTTACTGAAACACCAGTTTCCAAAGTTGTTGACAACATAGTTGTTTCAGGCCTTTGGTGTTCTGGGCACCTCCAAATTTCACTTCACATTTTCAGAGCCAATGAATGCATGTCTGAAAGAGCAATTAACATCATAACTTTGGTAGTGTAGGTTAATAATTTCTTCCAGTAGGATCATACCGAACTCCACCCCACCCCTGAAACATAGTATTAGATGTGTGATGCTACTTTCAAGCTTATACTGAGATTGAAATGCCTGAAGTCAGGGTGAGGGAGAGTCTGTCTCCTCATATTCAATCACGAGGCGTTTTGTTTTCTCACTTCTCACCCCAGAGAGGGGTGGCAGTAAGGAAACATTCTGTTGGGGCAGAGACAGCAGCGTGTGCTGTGGGTTCAGATCCTGGCCCCTCTGCACAGTGCTCACTCAGTCCTGTGAACCTTCTCCCTGGCACGGAGTAAGGGAAAGGTTACATTTCCTCACATCTAGTGTCTTTCCTTGGCAGAGCAACCACTTATTTCAGCATCTTTAAAATAATTATTCCATTTATGACTAATTTGTAGCTTCATTCTTATATTTTCATATAGTTTTAGCCTTAATCACTTCAGAAATGAAATACCTTAGATATGTTGGTATTTGCACAGCTCACAACTCTTGGCTGTTCCTGACGGAGACGCCCGGTGGGGCTGACACATGGCGTGGACTGTGATGCCACAACAGCATTTCTGTCCCCTAATGCAGTGGATCTCAACCTCTCTGGAGAATTTCAGCAGCTAAACAATGCATTGGTTTTATACAAGATGTTTGTTGTCTCATTGGTCTGGAGTGTGACCTGAGCATCTGGTCACTGCAGTGTAGCGAAACTGAGGAGCTAGAATCCCTACGGACGATGTTACACTCTCTGGCCAGTACAAAGGATGGTCAGCTTGTGTTGCAGGACCCTGGGAAGGCCTCGGAGGCACCGTCTGCCACCGGACTCTGGCCTGCTGATTGCTCCACAAGCACAATAGAAATACTCTGTCCAGTACTGTATTTATGTCCTCACTCAGGTCTTAACCCGTGAGAAAAATAATCAAAAGAAAGTGAAAGTAATCACCACTCAACTAAGTACATTAAAAAAAAGAACAGAATCACATTGAAGGGTAGGCGATGCTATAAATCCAGGATTTATAATTTAGCATCCATTATTCAGGTAACATTCACTACACATATGCTTACACATGTACTTTGTATCTGTCAATTTGCCACGTGCTGTGTGGGAAAGAATCACCCTTCCAATTTGGGTAGAAATGGTGAGTGAGGGGAATATTGACCAAAAACATTCAGAGAAGTGGCATTTATTTGTCCAAAAGTGAGATGTACAGGGTGCTGCTGAGACAGCTGGGAGTGTTGATTTGTCTTGAGACGTTCAGTAAAGTCTACTGGAGTTATCCAGGTTACTGTGAGTTATCCAGGTTATTTGTAGTGGGGACAAGAACACCCTATGTTTGGCTACTAGTAGCACTCACATGTCATGAGCTTAGTAATTTTGGTCATGTTAAAGGAATTAGACTAGTGACCAGGATACACAGACATGCTCTCTTTAAAGCTCACTCTTGTCGAAGGAGGGAGAAAAAAAATCACGTACGCAACTAGCACCTTGTCCAGACTGAAGATTGTTTAGTGTCTACTTTAGGTTGTACTCATTTGCAAGTTTTTAGGCCTTAGTAGCCTAAGGACCTTATAATATAGAGTTGTTGTAATACTATAAAAATCTCCTAGATATGGGGGTCACATGGTATTAGGTAAGGCTTTGCCTTGCGTGCAGCTGACCCAGGTCCAACTAGGCACCACATAAGACCCCCCCAGCTCCGTCAGGTGGGATCCAACCCCCCCCACACACCCAAAGTTTCCTACATTTGATATTTTACTGAGCAAAGATCTTCAGAGAACTTAGAAATAGGACAAAATCAAAACAATTATAAGACAGAAGTATCAATTCATTACTCAAGGATCAGAAATCCTTGGTTCTTTGTGGTGACTTTTTCATCAAATAGCAAAATTCAGTTTGCAAATATGGTAAATGGAAATGAACATGAACTCCCAAAGGACCAAAATAGTCACTCTTCTCTATAGCTTAAATCCTTTCATTCATGTATTTATTTCTAGTAGGAAAAGATAGGCAGTTACTCAGCAAAGCATCTATTCAAGATGTGGGCTATCTAGTAGCCTCAAGCACAAGCGGATGGATATGCCACTTAATTTCAAACTGGAAACTCATTTTCTTCCTTGTCTAATGCTCACTCAGTAAAAAGGAAATTAAATAGCTGCACTTCGAAGTGATGCTGCATTTGTGGTTAGAGTGACGGTACCACAAATGAGACACTACACGTGGCTGACCCGAGTTCAGTCCCCGGTACCTCTGATGATCCTTGAGTGCAGAGCCAGAAGTCACCTCGAGCACCCCCAGGTGTGACCCCTAACAAGCACACCAGCAATGAAATAGAGCCACACCTGAGCAAGGGCCCAGGCTAATGTTCATTGTCAAAGAACCTGAGCCGCTGAATCAAGGAACAGAGTCGGCTTGGAATGAGCTACCAGCGAATCGGCTCTTGTCCTGTATTTGTGAAATGTTACTATAAACAAACAAACAAGAAAGCACCAAGGGACAGCAATCTGCAGCTGGGAGGGCAGAGGAGAGAGGACAGGTTCTTATTTTCAGCATATTATTAATTGCTGCGCAGAGCTGGAGGGGAGTGTGCAGCTGGAAGGGGTGTAGAGCAAAGGAAAAACGAAATTTTATTTCAAAATAAATTTATGAAATCATGCCTCAGCGAGGAAACTTGCAGCTGGGGGAAGGCAGAGGGACAGCAATATTTTTCAACTCAGTCACTTCAATAAAATATGCAAGCCCTCACTTTGACACAGCATTGGAAGGGATGTTCTGGAATCAACATCAAAGTGCGCTCAGGCATTTTGTTACACAAAAAGGCAATTTCAGGCTCTTTGACTAACAGATTTTCCCTTTAAATGACTACTTTCTAACCAATTTCTAACCCTCTGTAATTCTGTGGGATTAGAATGACAGAATTCCTCTGGCTTTACAGAGGAGAAGAATTTGGCCCCAGGTGACAGTCCCTGGGTCCCTGACATTTGTATTTCAGAGGGCTTTTGTTTCCTGGGAGGGTCCCAGCGCATGTGTCCTCCCTCCCGGAGGGTGGGTGCTGATGCCAGTGTGTCCTCGGGGTTATATCAGTGCCTGATTCCTGGGTACCCAGCTAAACTCTTGTCCAAGCAAAACTGTAAAATAACCGATGATTCCCTTTCAAAGTATGGCCTAATGATCTATTTATTTTTGGTTGGAGGGCCACGCCCTGCCATGTGTGGGGAGGGGCCGGGACAAGGTCTAATGCAAACCAGAGGCTCCCACATTCAGAGCATGCTTCCCAGCTGCCTAAGCCAGCTCCCTGCCCCTGTCCTCGTGAAGATCGCAAACATCAGTGTCATTAGACAAGAAGAACTGATCGTACTTCTGTTTCGCCTTTCTTGGTTGAAGTAACTAAGTATGATTCATGCTCTCCAGTGGTCTGTCACTGTCACTGATCTGAGCTGCATCCAGCATTAAAATACCTGCGCTAGGGGAAAGAGACACACGTGTCTTTCCCCTAGCAGGTATGGACCATTAGGAGTGTCCATACCTGCGCCAGGGGAAAGGAGAGACACACGTGTGTGTCCATACCTGCTCTAGGGGAAAAGAGAAACACACGTGTGTGTCCATACCTGTGCCAGGGGAAAGGAGAGACACACATGTGTGTCCATACCTGCTCTAGGGGGAAAGAGAGATACACACGTGTGTCCATACCTGCTCTAGGGGAAAGGAGAGACACATGTGTGTGTCCATACCTCCCCATATTTCCAGTTCAGGAATAGTACGAGTCACACTCAATAGATCTTGGTTAAAAGGGCAAGTGTGGGGTTCGGCTTTAGTATGAGAAGTGAGAACCCCGACAGCAAAGCTGAAAGGAAAGGCAGCTGGAGCCCCCATGTTCCGCTGAGCATCAGACAGAGCCGGGGGAGATGGCGGTGGTTCTTGGGAGCCTCAGCACTTCTCTATTTGCTCCTTCCCTTGAAAAGAAAGACCCAATACTTGGAATAAAACTGAATCCACGGTCTGGAGAGAGAGCACAGCAGGCAGGGGCCTTTCCTTGCACATCGCCAAGCCAGGTTCAATCCCCAGCACCCCAGAGGGTCCCCAGACCTCTTCAGGAGCGTTCCCTGAGTGCAGAGGCCGGAGTGAGCCCGAAGCACAGCTGGGTGTGGCCCGCCCAGAGGAATGCTCTTACACAGCCTCCCGTTCCTCCCGTCTGCCCAGACACTGAGGGGCTGTCAAGAGCTTTCTGTTTATATTTGGAACTGCAAAGTTAAGGCTTTAAAGATATTAATGATTCACTTAAAAATAAAATCTTATTAAATGTGTGAAAAATAACTTCAAAAGTGGGTGAACATTCCATTAGGAGCATCACATTGTGTCATGCATTTCAGGAAACCTCTTCGATGTCTGACTTAAGTGGATTCCCTTATCTACTTCTGCATTTACTACCCTACTCTATGGTGGTTTTGTTGAAATAAAGAAAATCTGGCTTCATGCAGGTAGTTTAAAAGGAAAGTTATATCTCACTAGTTTTTTCATATAGTTGTAAATATTTTGTTGATAAACGCACTACGGGCTGGAGCGGTAGGGTGTTTGCCTTGCACACAGCCCACCAGAGTTCTATTTCTCTACCCCTCTTGGAGAGCCCAGCAAGCTACCGAGAGTATCTCTCCCACACGGCAGAGCCTGGCAAGCTACCCATGGCATATTCAATATGCCAAAAAAAAAAAGTAACAAGTCTCACAATGGAGACGTTACTGGTGCCCGCTTGAACAAATCGATGAGCAACGGGATGACAGTGATACAGTGATACAGTGATAACACATTACAACTTTAAAGATAGTTATTTATTTCTCTTTTGCTTTGTTTTGGTTTCTGTTTTTGAGTCACACCTAGTAGTGTTCAGGGCTCACTCAGGACTCTGCTCAGGGTTCACTCCTGGCGGGCTCTGGGCACCAGAGGTGATGCCCAAGGTCAAACCTGGATCAGGACTGGGCAAGGCAAGTACCTGCTGTACTATCTCTCCAGCCCCATTAGTAGTTTCTTATCTTTGTTTTGTTTCATTTTGTTTGGCAGCAGTGCCCAGGGCTTCTAATGGCTCTGGGCTCAGGGGTCACTCCTGGTAGGGCCCAGGGCACTCTCTGGGGTGCTAGGGATCAAATCTGTAAGGTAAGTGCCCTACTCACTCTGCTATATTGCTCCCACTCCATTAGTGGTTTAGTTGCAATATGGATTACATATAAATTAGCCCTTCATACTTAGTTACATTAAAATCCTTTGGTCTGTTATGCATTTCAGAAAATACTAGTACATGCAGTTATGCAGACTGGCAAAGTTCAAACCTGATAGTGGTGACAAATACCATGAGTTGCATCTTCTGAAAGTAATATGGTCGCCTTTTTTTTTTCTGGAAAATATATGCTAAGTCTAAAAACCACAGCTTATTTTTTTATACTTTCATTTAAAAGCAAACGGTGGAAAGAAAGAAAGAAAGAAAGAAAGAAAGAAAGAAAGAAAGAAAGAAAGAAAGAAAGAAAGAAAGAAAGAAAGAAAGAAAGAAAGAAAGAAAGAAAGAAGGAAGGAAGGAAGGAAGGAAGAGAAAAAGAAAAGTTCAAAGTAGTTTGTTCAACTTCTAAGTCAAAGCATTCAGATCTATTGCGGTGCAAAGAATGACACTCCCTATTCATCGAGATTATTTTTAAAGGAAAATATCCATCCATACATGCTCGGCATGTATTTTGAATAATGGATAACTAATATTAAAAATCACAGCACATCTTTTCTTAATAAATTCTTTCTCACCTTTGACTTCTTGAAAGTCTTGAGAAAATATCTACAACTAGAACCAAATACTGAGAAGCTGCATATGGCAACTTTTTATCTTAATTAGTTAAAAGGCAACTTTCTAGTTTTCTCCTAGAGGCGAGGAATAGCATTGAGCCCTCTCACTGCAAACCAGTTAGAATCTGCCAGTAAATGACAAAAATCATTTGAACAAAACTTTCCAAATAAAATGGCAAAATATTTCTTACTCCATATGAATAATATTGCTGACGGGAAATTTTAAACACAGATTTTAAAGAAAGTCAAACCTATTTTACTACAACTTAAGAATGAGCATCTACATTAAAGGCGAAGAACCCAAGGGGCAAATAAGTTTTACAACCTTCCCAGTGGAACATATCGGTAATGTTTTTTTTAAAAAATGTGGTTAAAATAAATTTTGTCCAATATTTATGCCATTTTCAGTACTGAGACCTTAAAACTCACTGTTCTTATTTACATGAAATTTTATCTCTATCAAATGTCTTGGGAGGTTACAGAAGTGGGATTGGAACATGTTTTATAGGAGGGACAGTCTGCATCTTACAAAGACAAAGATGCTCCAGATACTGCGTGACACAGAACCTGTTTTCAGAGCTGGTGGCTAAGGAATAGGGCAGTCAGGTCAGAGGACAGGGAACTGTGTCAGAGGTGACATCTAAGAGTGAGAAAGGGGATGTCCGGGAGGGGAGAAATGGGAATGCTTCATCAGCACACTCTAAAATGTGAGACCCCAAGGAACTAACACTATTTTAAAGCCTGACATCTGTGTTCACTTCTAATTATAGTTCATGTATATATGTATTATATATATGATATATAATTGATTAATGGGATATATAATATGTATATTATATATACAATTGATTAATGGGATTTCATAATTTTGTGATTTCGTGAAATCCCGTTAATCACCGATTTCTCAGGTGGGCTCAGTAACATCTCATTTAGTCCTTTCCCTGAGATCTTAGAAGTCCATCTCGACTCGGCCCACCTAACGGTGTTGCACTGGGGGCTCTTCAGGGTCAGGGGAATGAGATCCAGCTTGTTACTGGATTTAGCATATGAATACACCATGGGAAGCTTGCAAGGCTGTCATATATATATATATATATATATATATATTCGTTGCTTTATAATTTTCCAAATGCATGTCTCCTTTGGTTGAAGAATTGAGCTGTTTGTGTTTCTTTTTAAATTTTGTTGGAGAATCATGATTTACAGAGTTATTGAGGGCTTAGTTTTAGACAGATAATGTTTCTGCACCACCCCAGCCCCCGTGTCCTCAAGTTGCCTCCTGTACCCCTCACCTGCCCCCCTGACTGAGTCACCGACACTGCAAACATGAGCTCCAGACTGCAGGAACCAAGCCTGAAACGTCTCCTTTTTTAAAGTAGTTCAGACAGGGTTACTAGAGCCTGTTTTAGACATATCTTCTGTCACGCAAGAAATACTTTGGGTTTTGTTCCGAGGCAGAGAATTGAAAGCTGTGCCTAACATTTAGCACGCGTATACTCCCGTGAGCAGTAGGTTAACGTTTCATTCATTGGCCTGTTATTCTCCTGCACAAACTACCCAGTTTTTCTGTTTGGTCACCCAATGAGTATATTGGGTGGAAGGTCAATATTTCAATTCGCATTCTCTTTACTACTAAAACACTGCGTAGTAGTAAAATGACTATTCAAATGTTTATTGGCTATTTTTATCTCATCTCAAATGCCCACCCATCTGTCTTACCCGCTGTGTTAGCCCGCCTGCCTCCCATTTCTGTACAGAGTTGTATGAGAAGCCCTTGGCATCCTTCACTCCGACTCTCAGTTCCCAAGACTTGTCCTGCATAGATCTGTGTCAGGCGTCTCCTGGCTAGTGACCTCTTGTTGGCTTTCCTTTGGTAACAGTTTGGTTTTAACACATTGCTTTAAAAAATCCTTTCTTACCCAAGGTTTGGAAGATACTGTATTTCCTTTATAAAGCCTTATTTTTTTTACATATTAAAAAAACCAATACATTTGGAATTGAACTTTGTATGTAAAGTAGTATTACAAAATCCATTTTTTACTTTCTACATTTCTATTTAATTTCCCCAGCATTCATTTTTTAAAATATGTTCTCCTACTTTTCAGTATTTATCTGGATTCTCCAGAATATTACATAGGTTGCTTTACCAGTATTACAGTGTTGTCTATAGTAGTTTTGTGTTTTTTGTAGTGTCAATTCCTATAAATTGGATTACTGAATGATTTGAAATTCAGGCAAAATATACTTTGAGCTACTAAAATAAAATAAAGATTTCTTCAAAGATCTATGTACCTAATTAAGGATCAATAATGTCAGTAGTACTAGTGGATATTGAGAGAAATGTAGTACTCATGATAAAATCTGGAACTACAATAAATGATACTGTATTAGCATGATAAACCTATTAGTGTGATACTGTTCCTTCTAATTCTAAGCAATAGTCTAGTTCCCTTTTAAAGGTTCAAGTGAGAACAGAGTTCAAGACAAAGAATATTGTGTTTAAATCTTTCTCTCCATCTGCTCAGCCAAATACATTGTTGGTTGTATGTGTACCTTTTTATTTTTTATTTTTTAAATATTTAAAATTTGTAAAGTATCCAAAAAATTAGGCTAGTATATGTATTTTTCAGGTTGTCTAGTCACTAATCAAAAGAAAGAAATCCTAGTCCTTTTTATTTGTTTAAACTTTTTTGGCTGTTTGGGTCACACCTGGTGATGCACAGGGGTTACTCCTGGCTTTGCACTCAGGAATTACTCCTGGTGGTGTTTGAGGGACCATATGGGATGCTGGGAATTGAACCCAGACTGGTTTTGTGCGAGGCAAATGCCCTGCCCAATGTACTACCTCACCCAGCCCCCAAGAAATTCTAATTTTACTAATAAAAATGGGATATATAAAGTTTGTTTATACAGGGTATGGTTAATAAATACTACCTTAGCAGCTTTTCTGTCCACAATTGTTGGCTTGACTCAACTGGCTTCCAGTGCTATGATTTGGGTGTTTTGCGCCCACATCCAGTAGGTTCAGGGATTACTCTGGGATCTGTGCTTAGGGATCACTCCTGACAGGGATCAGGGGTACCAAGGATCAAATGTGGGTAGGCCATGTACAAGGAAAACAAGCTCTCTGGCCCCCAGATATCAAGCTAATGTTCAAAGTGTACACAGATTAAAAAAAAAAACTGGATTATAAAATATAAACATTTGTCCCACATTTGTATGAAATTGTTCTCATAGGGGTGGTTACTCTGGCCTAAGTCATTCTCTGTGAGCTCCTGAAAAGTCACACCCCTGCATAAGGATGCCTGTTTTGACCTTTGACCTTTGGTCTACAAATAGAGCCAGGGCTTCTTCTGTAGAGCTGAATGGAAGCCCAACAGAGAGAAGGAGAGATAAATGAATTCAAGGCGTTAGTGTAGCAATTAGCAAAACGGATTTGCCACCAATTCAGTGGGACCAGGTGGCATTTTGATGGAATTTTGGTTTGAGCAAAAGTAGACTCTTGAATATGTTACTGAAGGTTCGGAGAGCAATTCTGTACAGAGATATAAGTGTGGTTCCTGGTGGTACGTAAGTCGTAAGGACCGAACACCATTCTGTCACCTGGCTCAGTTCCTGTGCTCAAGAAATAGCTGGTGAAGATTTATTCTAAGGTGTTTTGCTGTTTCTCGGCTGTATTTATTTCCCTAAAGATTGAACTATATAATATGCTCTGTGATGTAGTTGAAAAACAGTAAAAGTCTATTGTAAAAACCTTCACTTAGTGAAAACCAGAGTATCTCTTCCACATGATGATTCTTTTAAGACTGAGAGCTATAGTTAAAACCCCTTCACACAGTCTATTGAGTGAAAATGAGTGTTTTAATTTTTTTTAATTTTCTATAGTTAAGATAATGTGCTTACAATGGTGTTGGCATTTACAGTTTGGGTGTAGAGTCACTTCCCATCACACCACCAGAGTGTCCAAACCCCCACCCTTGCCCTGTGTCACCTCCTTTATATACCCCTGATCTGGTGTTCTCGGTGGAGATGAGTCTCTTTAAAAACAGGGATGGTTTAAAAAAAATTTGTGAAAGAGAAACAAGGTGAGGGGTGGAGACATTTAAGAGAGAGAGAGAGAGAGGAGAGAGAGAGGGGAGAGAGAGGAGAGAGGGGAGAGAGAGGAGAGAGAGGGGAGAGAGAGGAGAGAGAGGGGAGAGAGAGAGAGGGGAGAGAGGAGAGAGGAGAGAGAGGAGAGAGAGAGACAGAGAGGGAGAGAGACAGAGAGAGAGAGAGAGAAAGGAAGCAGAGCGCAGTCTGGAGTCTGGTTGATGCCATCCCCAGCCCTCAGGCCCACATCTTGGTTTTCCTACCTAGCCATCTGTATCATAAGCAGCAGTCAGCTGTTAGGAAGATGGAAAAGAACAGGAAAATTCTTAAGTAAAACAAAAAAGAAACCTTCAAAACATCTGGGGTCTGTGCTGAGATATTTATTTTTGGTGAGACTAAAATGATTATGTAAAAAAATATGGCTCACATTTCTGAAATATTTTCTTTTCCTTGAAGTTGTTTTCCAATGTTGTTAAAATTTTAATGAATTTATCTATTTTTTTCCTCATTTTTAAGCCCTTGAAGACAAAAATGTGGCTGCCCGGCCATTGCGGATGATTCGAGGAGCTGTGACTGCAAGCTTTGTTCGTGACAATAGATCCTGTCCCCTGAACTCCCTTGCCTTGCTGAGAAGTCCCAGAATCCACAGAGGTGAGGGGAATAACATGCCATGATATAAGAAAACCATTCAAAGTCCAAAACTCGGCCCAGACGCTCAGAGCAAACTCCGCTCCCTCAGCCCCAGCTGCACCATGAGCTGAGGACTGGGTTCCAGTGCAGCAGAGAGGGACTTCGAGGCTCAGATCTGTCCTGTCTTACTCGCCAGTGGAGACGTTCGAGAAAGGCCAGGCCAGACTGCCTGTGAACCAGCATGGCCAACGGGGAGGCCAGCCTCGCACAGGAGGCCATCTGCTCCACACATGACATGCCCGATTCCTCGCGAAGATGGGTTTGAAGGATGAGACCCTTTTGGGAGAGAGCGCACAGCTCGTTGGGACATCCTTAGCCATCCTCATTTTTAAATAAACAACTGTAGGAAGAGGGGATTAAAGGCTTACGTCTGAGAGATGACAAGTAGGGTCTATTGCTCGCTCCAGCCTTGCCTCAGAAGTTCTTCCTATCGGCATTTGGCTTTTCATCCTGCTGACGGATGAGTGTGACTCCCGGAACCCCAGGTGTCGTGCACGTGCCCATTCCTGCCACTGGGCTTGAAACAACTGGACCAGCAGGCACTGATTTCATCAGGCACTGATTTCATCATTCATGCAAGTCGGCTCGGAGAAGACATGGTGGCAATCCAGAATCTACCGACCCATTAGCTGTCCTTTCCTTCATGAAAACTAACATCTAGAAGAGTAACTCACTCACTTCCTCGAGATACTGGAACGTGACTCTCCCACAAACTGTCTTTAAGTCTTTGTGTAGCAGTCTTTCCTGTTTCAGTAGCAATTTGTAATTCAAGTATTTTAAATGCTCATATTTTTCTTTAATAGATATTTATAGTCTCCTCCCAGGATGAGGAAGCAAGGACATTGATGATTCTAGACTATACATGCACATTATAAAAAATTGTTAAACACCTGAAAAAAAAATAGGCCCAATATGGGGAAAACAATAACAATCTCATTCATTCATTTTTTTAAAGCTAAAGTTGAAAATTCTTCTGTGGAAAAATATGATCAAATAACCATGATTTTCTTGACCAACCATCACGGGACAATGGATTCCAGTTACTGAATTTGTTGGTACTATACATGGTTACATCCTAGCACCATCCTTCTGGCCTCCTTCTCTACACAGTGCTCTATGTATGAGAGAATTTGATAGAGAATTTGATAGTCATGAAAACACCAGGGGAGATAACAAAGTTCATGACATGAGGATTTACATCAAGTAAATTATCAATTAACAAATGATAATTGTTTTATATTCTACGTAATTCAGATAGCAAAACACTTAAGATGTTGCCAGGAATATACTGGAAAGAACAGTGGTACCACATTGAGGATGATATTGCATGATCCTTGAATGGTCAGTGATGGCAATTTGGAGACTAACCTATATTCCTCTTGGTTTTGTGTTTGGGTTGTGAGTCGTTATCAGTTACAGACTTCCTTTTCCTTCCACACATCTTGGCTGCAGAACCTAATTTTCAAATCCTAATATTTTTGTATGTGTGATACAAAAATAAATTTCAGTTTTCTACAAATAATTTTTGGGGTCTGACATTGTGTAATCAAGGTTAGTTAAGGCCACATCCTACAAATCCTAAACTTTTCCTTAAATTATAATTGACATACTACCTTAATTTTTTTTTAATTCTTTTATTGATTCACCATGTGGAAAGTTACAAAGCTTTCAGTTTAAAGTCTCAGTTATACAATGCTCAAACACCCATCCCTTCACCAGTGCACATATTCCACCACCAAGAATCACAATATACCTCCCCCCTTCCCCCCACCTCCCCAGCCCCCCACCCCGCATGTGTAACTGGTAAATTTCACTTTACTTTCACTTTACTTTGATTACATTCAATATTTAAACAAAAAATTCACTATTATTGATTTGGAGTTTCTCCCCCCTAAAGTCCATCTGCTGAAAAGAAAGCATCAAATCCTAATATTGACTTTCCTAGTGATTGCTACTGGTTCTGTTAAGCATGTAATTTTTAAAATTCCGTAGCATGGATTTGAAATTGAATAGTCTACTACTCTGCCTCTTTCTTGGAAATATTTTATATAGTAGAGGGAATTTCAGAACATGTTGTCCCATCATCAGATTTCCTATGTTCTGTTTTCCAAAGTCTGCCTCTGGGCCAGAGAGAAAACTCAAGCAGGGGCAAGTCCCTGAGTTTGAACCTGATGGCTCAAAGTCGCCCAGGACACACTGGGGTTTGAACCCTATAAATGTCACCTCTAAAAAATTCAAAATTACTGTTAAAACTTGGGCTATATTATTTTTCATTGATGTCCACTCAGACAAAAAATGTATTTTTATCTTAATATTTTAAGCATGAGATCAACAAATGTAGTTGCTCTTTTGTGCTGAAAGCTTAAATTTTCTAATAAGAAAGGTCACAAAAGCAGTGTGATGCAATTTGTAGTGGCTTTTGGCATGGTTGTAGCATATAGGACCTGAGTATTGGTCACTTGTGTTTGTAACAATGAGAACCAAACACAGAGTGACAGTTTATTTACATTGTATTACAGCTGTCTGCACCAATCCTATGGAAAACATAATTTAAGAAATAGTTGCCTTGTTACGATGTCACCTCCTTCTGAAGAGTGTTGGAAAAGCAGAAAGAGGCTAAGTAGACCAACAAGCAGGTGAACAAAGATTTCCAAAGAGCATTTTGAAGCTTGTGTTAATTTGAGCAACTAAAAACAAATTATGCTTATTCAGTTAGGGTTTTCTCTTACTAACTCAGATAGGTTTACATAAAAAATGTTACTTTTGAGTTCTTCGTTTGGTCTCAGTGCATGCATTTAAACTAAGGAGTGGCACACAAAGTCCTGTGTGCCCGCAGACTGGGTTCTGGGCCGCTGTCCCTGATCGAATTTACACTCCCCCACCCCCAGTCTTCTCCTACTGAAATGGTGGGTTGGGTTGGAGAAGTATCCGTCTGCATGGTGCCCATAACTTCCTCCTGACCCCCAAGACAATCACCCCACTGTGCAGCTCTCAACAGGTGCTGATTACAAGATAACGCTACAGATGTCTTATGATTTCAAGGTAATATGTTTAAGAGAAGTTCTACCTTAAAACAACAAACACTGATGAATCCACAGTTGTGACAATAAGGATTGATTGTCTCAGAATGCCCTTGAGAACTTTACGCAACTGTTCTGAGGACCAGCGACCCACTTCCTTGCATCTTCTCCTCTGAGGGATCCTGGGTTGGCAGAATGCAAAGGCACACAGAGGGCACGGCCAGAGGGTGGTGTGACTGGTGGTGTGGGAATGGGCACAGGCAACTACGGCCTCCATACACCAGCAGTGTAAATGACTTCGGGAGTCAGTTTCAAAAGAGTGTCTAAATGATCACCAAAAACAAACAACATTTATAAGAGGTGGCAGCTTAACACAGTGATTAAGTAAAATCACTCAAGGAAACTTCTTACTTTTAATTCTCAGTGCTACAGCTCCTTGGTTTCACGGTTGGGGGGCTGAGGAAAGAGAACAGGGGGTGCTGACACCATGTGCAGTGTTGTGAAATGTAAACCCCAAGCTCGGGGAACTCCTGTAAAATGAAGAATAGTTAGACCCGTTTTTCCTACAGAAAGCGTGCTCTGGAGGTGGTATGGATGGCCGGGAGTTAAAGTGGGTTTTCACCTGAGTCTGTTATGTAGCCCATTGGGAAGAGACATTCTAACTCGAGACAAAGACAGCGGATGTAACAAGAAATCACCTGCAGAAATCAGTCTGGATGCAGAAGAGGAGCCAGGAACTGCAGGGAGAGGGAACAGCGTGTGCGTGCACTGCGTGCCCAAGCCGAATCGCAGCTCCGGGCACCAGCACCCTGTGTCCCTTGAGCTCTGTACTGCAGTGAGCAGCCCCTACTCGCCTGCACTGGGGGGCCGGCCCGCAGGCATCAGCTCCATCCTCTGAGCCCAGAACCAGGCAGGGATTCCTGCTGACCACCCTCTTCATGTTGGAGCTGGTGGGTGCGACCACCAGACTTCGGCCTTATACAGTCTTACACCTCAGTCAGCGAGACACTGTGACCGTCGCAGAGAGAGACCCTCAACCCTGCAGCGTTGCCCCCAAATCAAAATAGAAATGGAGCTAGAAAGCAGGAATGCTTCTAGCGTGGGGGCATCCACACATGCCCCCGTGGAAAGGCCGAGCGTGTTCACGGCTTCCTTCCCGCCCAGCCCCTGCCGGCCCACAGCCACAGGCCGCCCCGCCTCTCGCTCTCCCCCTGCGGGTGTTGCCCAAAGGGTGACACTGAAGTTTGGGATCAGAGCTTTCAAGACACGACTCCTCTTGGTGAGGCCCGTGAGGAGCCCTTTACAGTGTTTGGTTTGGGAGTGACCCTGGCAGTGCTGGACAGGGATTCGAACCAGGGTACAAGACAAGAGCCTTAGCCCTGCTGCTCCTCCAGACCCCCTCAATACCCCCCCCCCACACACACAAGCGCCTTCACTCTGTGCTGTCCTTCAGCCTCCCCAAGGGTTTTAAGGTCAAATAAAGGATGGTGCATCTCAGACAGGATAGAATGAAAAGGTGCCAGGCTTTACATATCAGGGGAAGGCTATCCGAATGGCATGTAGGAGAGCAGTTTGCTGTCTGTGCAATGTTAAGGAACAAAGTGTTATTCAGAAATGGGGACGCATCATTACTGGCACTGACCTTTTAATTTGTTGTCTTAGTACTGGGCTGGAGCCATAGCACAGTAGGTAGGGCGTTTGCCTTGCACACGGCGACCCACGTTAGATTCCTCCATCTCTCTTGGATAGGCCGGCAAGCTACCAAGAGTATCCCACACACACAGCAGAGCCTGACAAGCTACCTGTGGCATATTCGTAACAACAAGTCTCACAATGGACATGTTACTGGTGCCCACTCGAGCAAATCGATAAGCAACAGGACAACAGTGCTACAGTGCTACTGTTTTAGTATTGGGCTTTCGTTTATAAAAGAAATCCATGAAAGTGAAAACAAATAGGCAAAAAAAGGTGTTTTTTTTTTAATTCACCTCTAGACAACAAAAAACAAAAGTCTTTTGCCCTTAACATGTCCGCCTGCTTTAAAAAGTGCAAATAGTCAAACAAACTGAATAAAAGATGGGAGGAGAGAGAGAGAGCATGTTTGGCCAGCACAGCAAGCTGTCCTCACACAGAGTCTGCCTCCCCAACAAAAACAAGTGAGTATTTCACAACCATAAAATCCAACAATATTATCTCAGTTGGAGTTAGTATAAACCACATTGGTGTATTGGATCAATCCACTAAATCAGTTATGTCCGTTACACATTAAGAAGGTCTTATTTTGTTTTACGTAAGTCAACATATAATGTTCTAATGTAAGAAATGTTCAATATTAGTATATAAAGGACCAAATGTGATGGCCTCTCAGTATCTATATTGCAAACCATAATGCCCCAGAGTAGAGAGAGAGTATGGGGGAAATGGTCTGCCATAGAGGCAGGGGGAGGGGTGGGAAGTGTGTGTGGCAGGGTAATACTGGGGACATTGGTGGTGAAGAATGCGGACTGGTGGAGGGCTGAGTGTTCGATCATTGTATGACTGAAACTCGAACATGAAAGTTTTGTAACTGTATATCATGGTGATTTGATTAAAAAAAAACACACAAAAGAAATGTTCAATATTTTGCCAAGGGAAAAGAAGAGACACTTTAAGTGTGACCACCAGTTGCTGACGAGAAAACTGAAACTCAAAGATGTAAAATGATTTGTTCAAGGTACAGCACGTTCAAAAATGAGCTAACTGGGTTCCCTGAAGGGAGGGCTGTGTCGGCGTCCCCTGCGGCCCGCTGGAGTCCTGGGCTAGGGGCGATCGGACCCAGAGTTCACTCGCCCCTGGGCCAGAGCCACGTGGGGCTCCAAGCAGATATGCAGGAGGGAAGGCGGGAGTGAGCTGGCAGGGCGGGCCTTCTCCCGCCAGTGGAACTGACTCAGAGTGTTGCTTCCCTCTGAGCAGAAGACTGGGAGCAAGACAGTGAACAAGAAAAGAACGGAGGTGAAAGAAAGAATTAAACTATGTTTCACTGCATTACCATCCTGTAGAAATAATTCTCAAAACTCCTTATGGGGGTGTGTTTACTGGAGCACAGTGTAAAATACATTTCTTCCTGTGCATTGATGTCGGAAGCATTTTAAAGCCGTTGGCCTCTCTCCGAGACGATGCTTGGACAAAGGTCAAGGAGTCTATGTTCCCAGCAGCGCCGCTGTTTCCTTCCCTTCTTTGCACCCCACCTTTCCTGGGCAGACACCCTTGGGCTTCTTGCTAATAAGATTACAATCTCGACTGAAAAACGACAATAAAGTCAAAGGCACTTCTTATTAATACCCTTTAAATCCTACTAACACACGAGTCATGGCATTGTATTCTTTAACACATTTTGTATTACACAAGTTGAGAGCTAAGAAGGGTATAATTTATCTCCCATCACTCTATTTATTTTTGGTTTGGGGGGGCACATCGAGTTATGCACAGGGGTTACTCCTGGCTCTGCACTCAGGAATTCCTCCTGGTGGTGCTCGGAGGAACATAGGGATGTCGGGGATCAAATTCAGGCTGGCTATGTACGCAAGAGCCCTCCCCTCTGTATTATTGCTCTCTCCCGCCACTTTCTAAGACATTTATTTCATCTAAAGTTTCCTTATTATAGAGTCAACTGAAGCGCTGCTTTTGTTTTGTTTTTTGCCACATCTGGCAATGCTCAGGGCAGACTCCTGGCTCTGCACTCAGGGATCACTACTGGTGGGATCAGGGGGCTAGAAGTGGTTCCAGGGATAAAACCCAGGTCAGCCGTGTGCAAGGCCAGCGCCCTCCCTGCTGTGCTTTGGCTCCGGCCCAGAATGCATTGCTTTCGGTTATTCGAAAGGAGCCATTTGGCAAAGCATGGCAAGGCTCCAATTTGGTTCCCTCGTACATGGTATGAACAAGAGTAAACTAGGCGGCTTCTGTCTCCCAGCGCTGACTCTGCCTCTGTGTCTGTCCTTGAAGCTTGTAAGTGAGAAAGGTTCTTTCTATAATATTCTTTTTTCCTTTTTTTCTTTTTGGGCCACACCCAGCGATGCTCAGGTGTTACTCCTGGCCCTTCACTTGGGTATTATTTCTGGTGGTGCTCGAGGACCATATGGGATGCCGGGGATCAAACCCAGGTCGGCCGCGTACAAGGCAAACGCCCTACCCACTGTACCATCCCTCCACCCCCTCTATAATATTCTTTATCAAACAGTAATGACTGATTCCATCCAAGAAATCCTCTTAAATAATAAAGCATATTAAAGAAATAGTTATCTGTAAAATGGTAAATCACTGCCTCACTGTTATCCCGTTGATCATCAATTTGTTCGAGCAGCCCAGTAACGTCTCCATTCGTCCTAGCCCTGAGATTTTAGCAGCCTCTCTTTACTCGTCCTTCCGAAGGTGCCACATGAGAGGCTCTTTCAGGGTCAGGGGAATGAGACTCGTCATTGTCACTGTTTTTGGCATGTGAGTACACCGCGGGGAGCTTGCAGACTTCCAAACTACACTTTAGTGCATAGTCCAAACTATAAGAACACACGCATTAGGACACAAGTGTACATGTTATAATATGCAGTATCTTTGGAGCATTAATAACAGAGGAATTGCACTGGATAGAAAACAAATCGAAAGCCAATTCAGTCCCCAGCATTTTATCAGGAGGGTCCAACAAACAAAAGCCCGGTGCTCCCTGGGGATATTCCTCCCGGGTGGGAGGGCAGACCGCCGGGGCAGGGGAAGAACTGGAGCCGCCGAGCAGGGTTTGTGACTGCAGGCTCCCACCCAGACCCCTTTGACCTGGAATCCCTGACATCTCCCAGGAATCATGAACTTGGTCGTCTGACTCTTGACAATGTGAATTTTTAACTTTTTATATAAGAAGACTTTTTTGGTAAAGAAGTTATTGGCAGCTGTCTGCGTCCATGACCAACTGCTCAGAAGGACTATTGGTGTGGGAAATGAAACCTAGGGAGGGGAGGGGTCACGCTGAGGAGAGCCTGAGCAAGCCCGGCTGTGGGCAGAGAGAGGGGCCAGAGGAAGAGATGGAGGGGAGGGGGCACAGGAGGGGGCCGCATTGCCTCAGGGCTGAGGACGTGGTGAGGCCTGAGGCGTAAGCTCTGGGCTCAGAGAAGAGACGCTAAAAGCCAGTCAGACTTCAGGAAATGAGAAAGCACTGAAGGTGAGTTGTTTCAAGTGATCTTCAATTATTGATCGTTTCTCCCCTGTCCTCCACCCACTAGGCGGAGAGGTCTGTTCGTTGCCGTATGTCAACATTTCTGGCAGTGGCTTTCCAGGATGCCACAAATGTAAATGCTGCGACTTTCCTCCCAATTTCACATATTAAAATACTTCCAAAGTACTTAAATCAGAGGTTTCTCTGCCCCTCTCGAAGAGTCTGGCAAGCTACCGAGTGTATCTCGCCCCCACGGCAGAGCCTGGCAAGCTCCCCGTGGCATATTCGATATGCCAAAAACAGCAACGAGTCGCACAATGGAGACGTTACTGGTGCCCACTCAAGCAAATAGATGAACAACGGGATGACAGTGACAGTGCTACTTAAATCAGAAAAACAGAGCTCAGGGGCTGGAGTGATAGCACAGCGGGGAGGGCATTTGCCTTGCACACGGCCGACCCAGGTTCGATTCCCAGCATCCCATATGGTCCCCAGAGCACTGCCAGGAGTAGTTCCTGAGTGCATGAGCCAGGAGTAATCCCTGTGCATCGCCGGGAGTGACCCAAAAAGCAAAAATAAATAAATAAATAAAATTGTGTTTCTCTTTAAAAAAACAAAACAAAAACAGAGAAACAGAGCTCAGATAACGGGAGGGAGTAAAGGGTGCAGAGCGGGTGCCCCCCCGGGTCTGCCTGGCTGCTCCTAGTGGCAGTTGAGTCCCACAGGGTGGCAGGGGGGAACACCCAACTCTGCAGGGAACCGCCCACGCCAGAGTGTCACGTCAGTGTCAGTGGCGCTGGCCGCAGGCCTGTGCGTGTTCAGGGAGCCCGCCGTGTGAGATCACATCGCTCGTGTCCCCTCGGCTGTCAGGGCCTCCGCTTAGGGAGACTCGATATTTAACTGCCGGGTGCCCCCTTCCCTGCTTCTGTGATTCCAGCAATGACTCTGTGGAATTGTGCTCAGCGTAAGAGTCCCAGCAAGACCACGGCCTGTTGGGTTGTGTGATTCTCAGCCTGCCTGCAGCTGAGTCCCTTTCCCTCCTTCACCAGACTCACGGGCTGGTCTGGCTCGGCCGGCAGCTCCGGAACTTTCCCTGAGCACTGGCCCCGCTGACGTCCCCGGGGCCTCAGGCCCGTGACTAACTTACGGCCATGTGCTGGTGTCCCGGACTCCTCCTTCCTGCGGTCAGCTGGGGGAGGACTGTTACTACTGCTCACCTTATCCTGCACCCCAGGACCATAGAAAGGGATTCCTCGGGGACAGTCAGAACCCAGACCCTGCTGGGTGCTGCAGAGCTGAGAGAAGAGATGTGAAAGGGGGAGGCAGCTAGAAGGACGATGGTGGGGAAGCCAGAAGCAAGAGCAGGGGGCCTCGGGCACAGAGGGAGCTGAGGGTGTGTGTGTGTGTGTGTGTGTGTGTGTGTGTGTGTGTGTGTGTGTGTGTGTGTGTCTGTGTCTGTGTCTGTGTCTGTGTGTGTCTGTGTCTGTGTGTCTGTGTGTCTGTGTGTGTCTGTGTGTGTCTGTGTGTGAGATGGGAATGGGGTGTCAGGAGGAAGGATCAGGGAATTGGATTCATCTCGGTTCATGAGAGAGCCAGCAAGAAGGAGAGAGACAGACAGACAGAGAGAGCAGGTGCTGGCACCAGCGCGGCAGGTGGGGGCGGAGTCTCTCCCGTCTGGAGCTGAGTGACAAGCGGGCTCGGCTTCTGTTTCGGTTTGAAATGACCGAGAGTCCCACGCACGTTATGAGAAGGTCAGGGCGAGTCAAGGGCTCCCCCGGCCGTGCAGAGGGAAGCAGCATGAGCAGAGCCACCCTGAGCCTTTTGTCAGCGCTTTCTGCTTAACGCTGTGTGACTCTACGAACTTCTGTGCGTCGCAGGAACTTTCTGGCAAATATTTCCTCCTTTATCAAAAGTAAGGGCGTAAGAACGACTTCAGCTGGAAGCTGTAATGCAAAGCCCGCGTGCCAGAGGGTGTTGCCAGAGTGAAGGCGGGAGCTGCCCCTTCACCGCCGTCTCCACAGGCTCCAGCTCTGGCAAGCCAGGGAAGAGTCTGGAATCTCTTGCTCCCCCAGCCTTTCACTCTGGCTCCACCAGGAGAAGCTCCCCTTCTTTCAGGGAATGTTTAGATACGTGCACAACTATAAGATCAATTGCTTCTAATTATAATGCACTTGGGGGCATGTGTGTGTGTGTGTGTGTGTGTGTGTGTGTGTGTGCGCACACACACACATCCAGGGTGCTCAGGCTTGCCCCTGGCTCTGTGTTCAGGGATCACTCCTGGTGGGACTCTAGTGACCATTTCAGTGCTCAGGACTGAGCCCATGTCAGCCTTGAGCAAGAAGAGCCTTACCCGCTGGACTGTCCCCCGCGCCCCCCCCCCCGCCCCTTGTGATGCTTTCAGTTCCAGTGACGTTTTACCTATGCACTCGCTGATTTTGTGGTTTTTAGACAGGTTGGAACAATAAGATGCTGTCTGATTATGTGCTAGTCTCTATATAAAATTGAATCAATCAGATGCTGTAATGCATTTGATAGTACATCCGATACACGTTTATCCTTTATATCTGATTATTGGGAAGAACACGTAACTTTGTAATACTCTTGTGCTTTTTCTGGTTTTCAGTTCTACATTTATGATTTTGAGTACATAGATAATATATCTTAACTAGCATTATATTTCTAAAATATGTTTATACAGGTGCTGGCTATGGAACGTTAGACTAATTGTTTGAGTTAGAATAAAACAATTTACATGTGATATTTAAACCCCTCTGCCTTAAAGGTTTCTGATGCAGTTTATCATTACAGAGGGGAGCATTTATAGCACGAGCTGAGAACCTCGGTCGCTGTGGTGGTGCGTGTGGCCTTCTGGCCACACACTGGAACCCGGCAAGGGGACACTGACCCAGAGCTGTGTGCTGAGGAGGCTCACTAGGAAGCCACTTGACAAATTGTCACCGTGAACTAGTTTCATATGCTTAAATTCCTTCGGACGAATGTCTGTATTAAAAAAGGAACCCGATTTTATATTATTGATTTCTTTAGTTGGGTGAATGGCTTCTATTATTTCCTAAAAGAACTGCTGTGAAAAATATGCTGATCTCAAGTCCTTGGCGAAAGTTAACAGTTGAGGAAGAGAAAATTCTATTTCCAAAAAAAAAAAATAGCAAGACTCAATTTTCATTATGCATTTTATGTGTGTGTGTGCACGTGCGTGCATGCGTGCATGTGTGTTTGTGTGCGTGTATGCGTGTGTGTGTGTGTGTATGTGTGTGTGTGTAGATGGCTCTACCAGTTACCTGGCAGTTCTTTTTGGGACCATATGCAAAACATCTTAACCTCCTTAATAATCTCTCTGGCCCTGAATTTTATGTTTCATCATTCTATAAACTCTTAAAACAACTCAAAACAATAAACATGGATGATCATTATTATGATTTTAAATTTGTTTCTGTTTTAGATTTCCTTTTTTCTTTTTTACTGCCTCTACAAGGTACAGGCAAACACAAATAACATAACTCTTCACTGATCAGGTAGATAATTAGGAGAGGCTCTGTCTCCTTCCAGATAAATACAAGTGACTAGAGTAATCACAAGTAAAATGGCTTTAAAAGACCACCAGGAAATCTTGTAGAAATAAGATTATACTTCATTTTGATCAATACCAAAGGAAGGAAAAGAGGGTCTAAAGTGGTAATTTTGAGTACGAGGGGACGTCCATGAGGTAGGACTCGCCTAATGAGCCGGGAAGCCAGAGGCAGCAAGTGCTCTCCTGAACAGAGCTCAGCAGAGAGCCTGCCCCGCCGCGCTCGCTCCACTTCCAGCGCTCTCAGAGTTTAAGTTTGCGTCTCTGATGAGGACGACGTCGGGGTCAGAGTCACAGCTGGAGTGAGTTTGGGTCACCTGTCCCTTGCTCTCTCTCTCCTCTTACACAAGAGTAAAATGATGGATGCTCATACTTTGATTATCATTAAAATACTTCCTTTGCTATTTCACTAGGTAGCCTTCCCTGGAGTTAACTATTAGCCTGCTGTCATTCACAGTGAAAGAAAAGGGACCTGCATGCAGATTGGTTCAAATGTTTTTTATTTTGTATAACTGAGTTTTCAAGATCATTTGCTTTCTCGATTATATTTAGCACCAGTGGTTGTACAGCAGGGGAAAGCTGGGGTTTAAAAAGTCAGAGATTATTTCAGGGGTGAAACAGTTGCCTATGGAAAATCATGTTTATAGCTGATTTCAACAAGTGCTCTCTGGAGCATGTATGGGAAGAGATATGGAAAGCGTTTTAATCAAAGAAACACTGACACGAAAATATCAGTGCTCCTGCACGGACTGAGTTCCTTCAGCTGGTTTCACTGTATTTCAAGCTTCCTCTTAAATGAACTTATCCAACACACGATCCTCCATGTGTCTATGTTATGTTAGAAAACCAGATCTCCAAACTATATAACCAGAAAGTTTATCTAACCTTGAAGTACAATGATTTCCCACCATTAGAACTTTTTGAAATATTTCAAGGTTCTAATGTACTGCATTCAAATCTCTCAGGAAGACCAAGAGGAAGGTCGAAAAACGGCAACGACAGCACAAAACCCAAAACTTCCTTTTTTTTTAAAAAAAGTCTGTGAGTTACAAAAGTAAATTGATTTCATTGCTGAATTAATTTCATTGCTTATTTTAGAAAACTTGTTTCTAAGTTGGCCCACAAAAATTGGTAACTTCAAACTTCAGAGGGTAGCATTAAGTTAGAACATTTAATCAGAATATAGGTAGCCACTGATATTGAAGTCTGCTTAAGATTATTTCTAGCTTAAAAAACTTACAGCAGTCTGGAAATTGGCATATTTGTAGTAGTATAATTGGCATACATATACATAATAGTATAGTGATAGCCACAGGAAATTACATAGATAGTTATATATATGTATATCTACACATAAATATATACATGTAGATAGATATAAGTACATCTAACATATCTATCTATCTACCTATCTACATATATGTGTAGAGACTTATTACCATTTTAAAAAGCTACAAAAGTAAAGCTACATTTGCAAAAACTACAAAAATAAAGCCCAGTTAAAACTGATGTGAATAGTTCAGCAAAACCTTACTTTCTACTTCTGTTAGAGTCATTTGAATCCCACTATTCTCAACTTCTGTATCAACTTCCATCAAAACAAGTTATTATCTTTAAGACCAAACCAAAGTGCTAGAAAGATAACACCCCTGTGTTTTTCCTGGGGCACATTAAATCTCTCTAAATTCTAAGACAGCTTTATAAAGAATGGTTTGCAAATAATCTACTTTTCTCAGAGTACAAGAAGAGTTCCTAATCAATAATAATGTTTTGTTTTACATGAAACCATAATACGGGAAATCAAGAAAACCTTGGGGCTCATTTAGGCTCATTTTCAGAGGTCAATAAAATACTAATTTTTAAAATAATTTCTCCTGCAATGATAACACCTTACCAAAAATTCTCTATCCTAAAAATAAATAAGAACAAATGAACAATTAAAAACTTTTTCACTTAAGAAAAAGGCCAAAAGCTTTCTAACATCTCCATTTGAATTTGTATTCTACATTTCAATTTCATTGCTCAAGACTGGAGGGGCGAGATTCAGACTTATTGGGTCACTGTACATAATTAACCAACTGAATCGGCTGGAACTTCCAATCTTTTCAAACTGTGGTATTTTCTATTCTGAAGGATAAAAATTCTGCTCTTCCACATTTTAGTTCTAGAGTATTTGCCAGAAAAGGAAGTGACATCTTCCCTCAAATTTCTTCCTAATCTCCAACCCATTGTTAAAAATAATTGTTACCTATGTGTAAAGTAGTCAGAGAGAGGCAGAGACCTAAAGACAAAGAATTCTTCTGTTTCTTCATGACACACTTTAGACCACCTTCTAAATAAATGAGAAGCCAGGGCACACGAAGTGTAACCCTCCAATTTCCAGCTAACATTCCACTTAATATTTTACTTTCACCTACTCCTATCTCTCATTTGTTACAAACCCCGTTTCCAAATTCAAGGATCTGGTTCTCTGCCAGAAGTACGTGTTTCACAGAAATATTGGGGGTATAAAATAAATCCGATTCAAGGATGGAGGAGACAAGGCAGAGGGCTCGGGAGCTTGTTGTGAGTTCTCGGGATCCCGGGATTGGATTCTCCGCACTGCAAGGCAACCCCCGTATTGCTTGGGAGGCAAAAAAAAAAAAAAAAAAAGACAATTTTATAGAATAAATGTATCTCACTTTCCCAATGAATAACTCATTGATCTAAAGCCATACAGAGCTGCTGTCCCTTAAAAGAGTGGATATTTGGGGGGGAAAAAAGATACATTTCATACATATTTGCATGATGTTGATACGATTTCACTTACAACAAGTTCGGTTTGGGGTCTATCCCTCAATCTAGGCCATGAAGCCCCACGGCTAGGGAAGAGTCCGGTGTAACTTAGGCGACAAAACGTCAGATGTTGGAGCCCCAAAGTGACTATCAGAGTTGAAAGAACCTTGAAAGAGGATTGATATGTATGAAATATATCCTGTCTTTGGCTGAACTAAATCGGCTCTCAAACGAGAAGGTAGAACCTGAAGACAGAGGCGTGAGCGGGAAAGCCTGATGTCCTAGGGAGAGAATATCCGTAACCTACACTTCGCCTCGTCTTGCGGTGAGTTTGTGAGAGACTCTTAAGGCCATTCTCAATGCAAACATCAGTCTGTTTTCCAGGGAAGAGAAACACTCCTGCGCACAGGCGGCCCCTTTGCACACAAGCCTCCCTCTGTGCCTTCGCGCTTTTCCCTCCTGCCTGTATTTCTCTTCGAAGATGTTTAAAACATGTGACACTCAGAGCCCAGGAACCACTGTCTGCCAGAGAACTGTTCCCCGGACAGAGCGGTAGGGGGCCAAGCCCTGCCAGGCTGCCCAGGAGAGCCACCCCAGGGCTGCCCCAGCTGCCAGCCTGTGCCGGGGGCAGAGTTCAAGGACGCCAGGGGCAGAAGTGCAGAAGGAAACGGCGAGACAAGTGGAGGCTCCACGGAGGAACGGGGAGCGCCAGCGTTGGAGGGCAGGGTTCCTCCAGGGCTGTGCGAGGTGCATGTGCCGTGTGGCACTCTGGGTTTTGATTTTGGCTTCCTGCAGAAGAGGGAGCTGTGGTGGTTCCTAGGGCCCCCTCTCCTGGCTGCTGTGCGCCCAGGCTGTCACTCTGTCGTGCTGGAGACACTTGCGCGCACTTCTCTATCCCCCCAGTAGCTCCAGCGGTCTACTAGCTAGTGCCGCTCATCCCTGGCGCCGACCCCCCTGCCCCTGGGTTATTGAGCTTCCTCCTGGATGACTGACCAGGCGAGCAGGAGTGGAACATCAACACCTACTGCAGTTCCCTGACTGGGAGCGCACTTCTTGGAAGGGAGAAAGTGGAGAGACGGAAAGGAGCGCCTGAACGGGCAGCACCCCGGGGATTCCGGGTATCCTGGGGTCCCTGGGCTGCTGCCACACTAGCTGGGTACCCTCCGCCCCCCCAGAGTCGCTTAGTCACGCTGTGCCTCCCTCCGTTTCTCCTTTCCAGGGGGAGGAAAGCAGAGCTCTGCATCGGGGCTGTGCAGGGAGCGAGCGCCCGACCCGCTCACAGCTGTGCCGGGTGCCCAAGAGTCGTCGCGACCCGGGACACGGGGGCAGCTCTAGATCGCAGTCCAGGACACCGAGCAAAGGTCGGACAAGCGAAGCTCACCGTCCCCGGCCCGGCCCGCCGGTCACCCGGCCCCCCGCGCCCCGAGCTCTGCGCCTCCCCGGCGTTGGTGCGGCGCGGTGGCCGGGGGGAGTGCCTACCTGGCCCAGGTGTTTGCCCTTCTTGCTGCCGCCGAAAGCCAGTCCTTGGTAGATGCCAGCGGAGCGGTTGGCGGCCTGGGCCGGCGTGTCCCCGCCCAGGGAGGACTTGATGGAGTTGAGCTGCGCGCCCTCGGCCAGCAGCGCGGCGGCCAGGAGCAGGAGGCAGCGGCACGCGTCCCGGCCGCGCATCCTGGCCCCGCGGGGTGTCCCGGCGAGGCGTCGGGCGTAGGGGGGTCGCGGTGCGGGTGCGCGGGGCCCCCGGGCTCGGGGCGCGGGGCCGGCCGGGCTCGGCTGCCCCGCTCGTCGTGCGCTCTGGGGACCCGGCGCCGTGGGAACCCACCCGGCGCCTCCGCTCCTCCGCGGGGCGAGAAGTGCGGCCGCGGCTGGACGCGGTCAGGGGGGGGCCCGGCCCTGCGGCCGAGGAGGCGTGACCCGGGTGCGAGCGGCCCCGAGCCGGGAGCTGCGCCCTGCGCCCACGCGGTGCCCGACCCGCGCCCGCGGCCCCTCTGCGCTCCCGCCCGGCCCGCCGCTTTTTATAGCTTCCCACCGCGGGCTTTTCCTCCGCCCCCAATTCCACGGCGACAAAGAGTGAAAACGCTCCGCTCCCCTCCCGCCCCTGCCCCTCGCCACCGCGCCCAGGCCGCGCTCGGCCCCTGCCCCGGATGTGGGGAAGGGGTGTGAGGAGGAGCCGGCCCTGCCCTGCCCTGCCCTGCCCTGCCCTGCCCGCTCCGCTCTGCGCTCCCCGAGTTCAGAGGGTGTGTGTGAGTGTGTGGAACGGGGGGTTGCTGCCCGCTGAGGTCCCCCCAAGGCCCCCAAGGAGGGCTCTGGCACACCGCGGGGAGATGCTCCTGTCCTCTGCGCCCCCGGAGGCGCCCGCCGCGGGTCTTCTAGCCTCAGTCCTCGCCCCCCACCTCCACCCGGGCGGCACCTCTGCAGGTTTCTGGGGGTGGCAGCAGGGGCTCCGGTGTTCCCAAAGCCCCCTGCAAGGGTGGGGAGCCCACTGCCACGAAGGAATCCGCAGGGGCAGGCGCGTCCTGGCGGTCCCCGACTTCGGTGCTGCTACTGCTCCGGGACGGGCACCGCTTGGCACTTGGGGGCGCCAGTGGCAGGACGCGCAGGAAGGTTTAGACCAACTGTCCCAGGCCAGCGCCGCACGGGGACCTCTGGCCAGTCGAGTCCAGCGAAGGGTGCTTTGAAGTCTCTGCATTTTCAGATCTTCTCCAGGGCGCTGGGGAGAGCCTGGGGCGAGAGCGGGAGGGCGGGGAGGGCACCCCACCGCTCTGCACCTTCCCAGGCCTGGGCTCTGCAGCTGGCACATGCCCACCCCTGCGGTCCCCGTGAGTGCTGGGGTCTGTCTGCCACAGCTGCCACTCACCCAGCAGCCAAGGCTCGGTTTCTTTCTCTTTGCCAAGGCCAGAGCTCCCGAGTACGAATCCACAGCTGGCTTCTCCCTTCCAGCAGACGGCCTGTTGCTCGGCTCCAGCTGGGAGTCTGTCCACCGCGAAGGGACTCTCAACCGCTGCTTCAGCTGCTGTTTGCTCCTTTGTTAACACACAGCCTGCGTGAATGCAAGGTGGCGGCGTCACCTGACGTATCTACCTTCAGATGTATCTGCCCTAGCGAGTCACGCGCTCACGGTTGGTGGCGTTTTCAGAGCAGTGCCTGTAGTTTTCAGGGACGCTAAGCGGGATTCTGAGTGTGCCCGCAGGTTTGGTGCTTTGACTTCATGGAGGTCCATCTTTGACCATCTTTCTAATTTAGCAGCCAGCTAACATTAGAACACGAAGTGGGGACTCTGCTGGCTCTCCCGTTTTTCCAGAGCATCATAAACTTTAAAGGGAGGATACACAGGAGCGAAATGTGAAGGCAAAAAATCCCTGGGTGTTCCCCGGGTGGGCGAAGTGGACACTGGCGGTGGGACTGGTGTTGAAATATCATATGCCTAGAACGCAACACAGTTCTTTACTTACCTTGAGAAAAATCTTAAGAAACCATTAGATGTGCCCGTTAGAGGAGAGTGACCCGCCACCTTCTGCTGAAGGACAGATGAGAATGTGCCCAGAGAACGTAGCTTTTCCTCTCTCTCCTTGCAGACGCCTACACCTGTGCCACTGAGAAGGGCAGGCAGGCGGACCCGCCGCAGAAACCAAGTGTGGAAACATGCCCAGCAGCTGGCACAGCGCCTGCCAGCTCCCACGCCAACTGCAACAAATGCAGTTGAGAAAACAACGTTCGCATGGAATTATATTATCTACAAGCATCCGCCCATCCATATAAGACAGATTCCCTTAAGCACGGCTGCCGTGGGCCCGTGTCCTGCTTAGCGGCTCTGGGGAGATGCTGGGGTCCTTCTACCTTGTCACGTCATTCTTGCTTTTCTTCTCACGATCTCCCTCCCTGCATGAGAAGCCACTTCCTACTAGAGTCTGTGCAGGTTTTTTGTTTCCTGCACACCTGCATATTTGTTAGGTTCGGGGTCTCCCAGGGGCAGCCTTCAGTGTAGCCTCTAGCCCTAGTTGCGAGTTGAGGGGGCTTTGCCACGCCCGGGCTGACCTAAACTGACCTAAACTGAAAGCATAGAGATGTCCTTCTAAATCACAGGTTAGCCTCGGAGTAGGAAGGGAGAGAGCTCCTTCACCTGAGTGAGGGTTAGCCTACAGAAATGACACGAGGGTGATCGCTTCCCTTGAGGAAGAAGAGGCCAGATCGATATCCTGCTGAATGATGGAGGGTTTGGGTACGGTGCTCCCTCCCTCCCCACGGCCAGTGATCTGGGTTCCGGCCCGTCATTCTAACCCCTGAGAGTCCCACTGTACTCTCAGTGCCTAAGGACCAAGGGCGCCACATGCTGCTAGCAGCTGCATTAGCACTGGTATTTCAGAAGCATTTTTATAATTTCTTGATATGAAAAATTGCATCCCCTGCCATAATTTGAGCTAAATCTCCCCGGCATTGATTCTGTGGCTAGCAGGGAGATGTAGAGAGAAGAAAAAGCCTCCTCATGCTTGAGGCATGCACTTGCTGTGCTGTGCACCACACGGAGATTCACAAGGAAAATGGAATAGAAATATAGTAATTGCCTGGCCGGTGCACTGTCTCATAATCCCTGGTACATTAATCCTATTCTCAAAATTTCACCTACCAAGTGAAAGAGGATTTCTGGACAGAGAGTGTCTCTTGAATCTATACCCGCTAATAAAAGGTGTGCAAACAGTATTGTCAGTATGTACCTGTGGCGATTCTTATGCATACAAATGCCATAGGTGGAACTGAAATTAAACACGAATTCCAGTGTACAGTTTCTGTGGGCTGCATACATGTTCTTCAAGGTGATCTACTTCCTGCTTCTGCTGAGCTCTGGCAAGCTGTTTCAAACTTCGTCTTTGGAAACAGTATTATTGCATTTGATAGTGAAAGACTAAATGTTTAGTTCTTCCATAAGGTCACTGCAAGAAATCTTGATAAGCAACTTAAGTCTGTTCCTCGATCTTAGGGTTCTAGAGGAATCCACCCCCCCCCCCCGCCCCATGGAATGAAAGCTGTAGCACTGTGATAGGGCGTGTACTACAGAGCTCTAACATTTCTTAATGCCTGTTTGTGTTACTCATTTTATTTGGAGGATGTTGGATTGTTTTAAACACCAAAGGTTTGGAAGCCCCTTACCTGCCAGCAATAAAATGGACTTACTTCTACCTTGTTGTTATTACGAACTATATCCAAACCAAACATTACTCAGTGGGGAAACCAAAGATTCTGGCAGTTTATTGAATCCGAAGTGAATTGAGTCAGAAATGAGTCAGAAGTGAAATGGGGAATTTAAAATGACAGTTATGTTAAGGCGAGAATGGAAAGTAACGTATGGCCGCTTATCGAGTCATGGGTTGCTGTGTGTGTTCTGGGGCAGTTATTTGAACTTATGATTAAGAAACAGTATAAATGGCATAAAAATATGTAACAGATTTTTTTTATAAAATAAAACTTCTTTTTTGTTGTTGTTGGGCCACACCCAGTGCTGCTCATAGCTTACTCCTAGCTCTGTTTGTGGGGATGGCATATGCTGACAGCATCTCACCTGGTCACATGCACGGCAAAGCACCTAACCCCAGTCCTCCCTCAGAAGGCCCTGAAAAAGTAAAATAATTTTAGTTAAAACCATTTGAAACAAAAGTTTCTCAAGTGGCAACTTAAAAATCTATATTAGAACCAGGATAGGACTTGGTAAGGGGATAGGAACTGTAATAGACTCTGCCCTTTTCCATGCTCCAAAAGCAGTATGAGCTATGAAAAGACAATTAAATTTCACTCAACTTAAGGAATTTTAAAGTTAACTAGGTTTGAGGCATGACCCCAACAGCCATGAAACCACCAAATATGATGTGTGCTTACTAAGTACTCTGTAGACCTGTGAAGTACTCTGTTCCTACTGTGTGGGCTCACACTTGCATCTCGTAGTCCACACCTTTAAAACAACCAGCAGTCGCATTGTAAACAAAAACTGAGCAAGGAACTGCCTCCCCGAACAGCCGACTCTCATTTGCTGTCCCTAATGCCCAGTTATGGCCACCCAGGGAATGCAAGGCCAGAGTGACAGGACAGCGGGCAGGGCCCCACCCTGGTTTGATTCCTGGAATCCGTATGGTCCTCGGAGCCTGGAGTGACCCCTGAGCACAGAGCCAAGATTAATCAGCCAGCCAGGTGATCCCTGCCACACAATAGAAACAACAACAACAGCACTGCATGCAGTGATGCCAAACAATCTTTCTTCTGAAGAATCCAAGAAGAGCCATGTTATGTCAAATGGGAAAGCGACTTGGAAACCAAATGCTCAGAGAGCTATAAAGCCGCATTGTTGCTGGACAAGATGCTATGCACAATGCCAGGTGTGGGCAGGTTTGATTTCTTCCGGTCCTTTCTTTCTGCCTTGCACACAGCCCCTTCTCTGTCACTGCATGCCGGGATTGGGTCTACCCTGAACAACTCAGCCATAATTACCATTTTAAAGACCTTAAGTGTAGTTACGGGGATTGGTGCTTCAATTAATGATTCTGAGGTGGCCACAAATCAGCCCATGACATATGGATTTCTAGAGGAATCAAACTTGGGGAAAGGAACATTTCTGCACCAAAACCCAACAGCAGTCTTCCAGCAGCCCTGAACTTTGGGGAAGAAGAATCCTAACACCTTGTTTCAATTTCTCCTGCTACCATTTTACCTCTGCCTGTGTTAATGATGCAACTTCATCTGCCTTCTGTGTGAACTCCTATAAAGAAAGAACCCTGCTGAGTCTGAACGTGATCACCAGGATCCCACTGGGCCCAGGAAAAGCGTGTAAAGTATTTGCCAAGAAGATAAGGTCAGTCCCATATTTAACAATAGCACTTCCTTACTGAAAGATGGAAACAATAAAATATGGGAGCATATGATACAAAACAAGCACACAGATCTAAGAAAAAGGAAGTGACAATCAAACAGAGTGATCTAGCAATCAGCAACTTATTCTGGTACTAACTTAATTTGTCCACTTATTTAATTTGATTTGTTCAATTTACTCAGTAAATTAATAGTCACTTGGAACTTAAGTACCTTTAATTAATTCAAGGCAGTATTAAATATGTTGAAACAGAGGGAGTATTTGATGTCACGAAGTCTGCTCATGAAATCACTTTTAACATACATGATTTACTTAGTTTTTAAATCATCAAGATGTAAGTTAAAATAAGCTCAAACTTTGCTCAGTATATTTTGTTATCTTTAGATCCATTAAATGCTATCTTAGTCATTAGTGTGAAGAATATATCTGCAAATTTGTGTAGGTCCTAAGATTAACAATATGTTAATGTTAATATGCAACATGTCAACTCACATGTTTCTAAAATAGGGTTCATTTGTTCTCCAATATCAACATTACAGATTTTAATTAACAAGAACACACAATTCTTAGCTAACATACTTATGTATACATGATCTTAGCCCATAATAGAATTAATCAACATTTAAAAACTCTCTTTTTGTTCAATAGTATCAGACGCATTACTTTGTTCAACCACAAAATTTCCTGATTTTCCTTCTCTATGTCTGCAAAATGAGCAAGTCATCCATTTATAACTCCACAGTTGAAAGTTCTAGTAAAAAGTAATGCTTAGTACCATCCAACACTGCATCCTTTAGCCAACTGAAGATACAGTGTAGCATGTTCTAAGTATAGAAAACAGAATTTTCTTTTTTTAAAACAAGTAAGTGTTAAAATACCTGTAAGAAACTATTCTGACTTGTGCCTTTAAATCAATCCTTACATACTGGGGTATCACTCTACCACTGTCATCCTGTCGCTCATCGATTTGCTCGAGTGGGCACCAATAACATCTCCATTCGTTTCTGTCAAGTTCAGGGTCAGGAGAATGAGGCCCATTACTGTTACTATTTTTGGCATATCGAATACACCACGGGTAGCTTGCCAGGCTCTGCCATACGAGATTCTGCATTGCTCTCTTCTGGGAACTTTGTTTTGTAGTCTCTGGATCTTGACCGTTGGTGAGATTACATGGTGCTGGGGGCGGTTTTTGGGTGTGACTGCCAAGCTACTGGAAAACGGGCAACCTGGGTGGAGGAAGCCCAGTCCTGATCCAAGAAGGCTTGGAGATCTCAGCCATAAGTTCCGCATACCTGGGTTCCTTTGTCGGTTCCTTCATATGTGTGACTTGTCTGAGTGCGTGGAGAGTGGTCTTGAGCATGGCTGTGGCTGGGTTCTGGAGGTGCACTGGTGAAGACAGCCTGGCACAGGGGCAGGAGATTCTGGGGTAGGGGAAGATATTGTAGCCCATCCCGATATTAAATGGATAAATGAAAAGCTCCTGTTAACAGTCAATAATAGTTTTTTTCGGTCTTACACAGTTATGATTATTAATATAGCCCTTTTAAAGAAACAGCCTTGACCGTTTACACAAAGAAAGCATTTCTGTCTGAGCTATGCTTCAAAATCAGCAAGAAGCATGTGAGCTATTTGATGTATAAGTGAAATCTGTTCGCCTGGTCATGAATTATAATCATTGAAGCCTAGTGACTGACATAGATTCATTATAGTCTTTTATTTGCATATGTTTTAAATTTGTGTAGATTTAATTATTTTGTAACTAGAAGTGATAGTTTAAGGAAAAACCTGACACAAGGAACAATGCCATGCATATTAATTATAGCACTCTCTAGGATAGAGTTAAAAATCTATGTTTCTGTACTTGGGGCCCGAGTGGTCATACAGCTGGGAGGGCACGTGCTCTCCACACAGCCAAGCCAGGTTTCTTCCAGGCTTCCAACAGGGTCCCCAGAGCCCCGCCAGAAGTGACCCCTGAGTGCAGAGTCAGGAGGAAGGCCTGAACGCCACCGGTGTGGCCCCAAAAGCCGATGCAGAAGCCAGTGTTTCCATTCCCTCCCAAAGATGCCAGGAGCAGTTGGCCGTAGTCAACACCCCTGCTGGCAGTGGCTTCTGTGCCACTGCCCACACAGGCCTCTGAGAAGGCTGCCTCCAGTAAGCACACTGGGCTTTCCTCCCCAGGGCATCTCCTCCCAACGACATCACCACTTCAGAGCCAGTGTCCTGTTTGGTCGTGCTTTGAAGGGCTCAGACCCAAGGCTTCCTGCAGGACTGGGGGGCCACGGAAGTGAGAGCAAAGTGAGGATGTCTCTGATGGCTACACGAGGAGGTAACTCAAACAGGTGCAAACCTGTCTTGTTGGTATAGAGCACGTCTTAAGATGTGGTTTTTACCACAGGACTCGGTTCTGAGAACGTGTGCCTCTAAGCGGACACCGAGGGCATCAGAGGCCAACTCCTCCCCCACAGCGCGCTGCAGGAGAGGCACTGGGCAGAGGGACGGATCCTGAGTCCAGATCTCGGAGATGCAGGGTCGGGTTCCTGAAGGTCACACCCATCTGCATCCCTGGCCCAGCGGTTGATTTAGGGTCACAGCTGAACCCCGTAAGGTCAATAAGCCCATCCTTCCCTGTGAGGCAAGAAGTTAGCACTAAAAAGAGTCTTCTATGTGTTTTCTTCCTAAAAGACGCAAACTCATAATCAGCTGGGAGTATTTTATGTCTTGTAGAGGTCTTTGGTGAGAGAGGCTGATGAAGAGGAGTAGAAAGGTGGAGCTTAGTGGGGGAGAAAGGGGTTTCCTAGGAAGTGTGACAGTGATGGAAGAATGGATAGAGTGCTGGGTAGGAAAACAGAGAAAGCAACGGCAAGAGTTAGCGTATGCACGGTCTCTGAGTGATGGTGGAGGAATATACAGCGTGTTTATGTGCACAAGATGAAGCAAACACCTAACTTCGACTAGAGAAGTACAGTATTAAGTGAAAGGTTACCTTTACCATATTATTATAGAGGACTTAAATTTTGTATTTTTGTGTTAGAAACTTTTATTTCTATTTTGTTAACATATTAAGCTTATTTGTATTTAATTGAGTAGGAATAAAAAATTCAAATAATAACATCCAATAAAAACTCAAAAATAGAGGGAAAAATCTGAATTGTAAACAATAAAGATCTAGATATTTTGTTTGTTTTGAGGCCCTACCTGTTGGCTGCCCCATTTCTCAATTTCACCCATGAAAGTGATTGAGAAAGGCAGAAATCTCATCTGAGGATCAGCCCTTACTTCCTTCCAGAGGGAAGCTCTATGTGTATTTCAGTCGGCAGTCAGCAAATTGCTCTCCCCTACATATTCACTTTCCCTGGAAGAAGTCAGAAACTGTGTTTGTTAGAAGCAGAGACTAGTCTGAAAATGAATGTGCAGCCAAAAAAAAATAATAACCCAAAATACATTATATGGATAAATCGATTTATAAATAAAAATCCAATATGAATTATGACTATATCTGATTTTTTTTGCTCTTTTAAACTTTTTCCAAAAATATCTCAGCTCCATCCATAGGATTTGATATTGGAAACTATTTATGAATCAAATTAACTATACACATCATTCTAGGTGGCAATCATCCAACAAACACAATCAAAGTTGATCTCAGGTTCACCTTGCTTAGATGAAGCCCTGGGCACAGTTCCCAGCCCTGCATGCTCCCCTGAGCACAGATGGGTCTGGCCATAGACAAATAAGACAAATAAGAAACTAATTTCAAATACATCTTATCACCCAGCAAAGTTACTTAGCAATAATTTAATCAAACTCATTAATTTATTGAAGACTGCTCAATAGTGGTCCACAAATCCCACATTAGAACAAAGCCCAAATGAACCACATCTCTTTTTTTTGTTTTTGCTGGAAAAAAAAATACATCCAGCAAAATCCATTCAAGAAAATGTACACATTTTTCTTCTTGGACACTAGAGGGAGATTGTTGCAATTACTACTTCTACTCGGATGTTCAGTTTGTGACTGTATTCAATCACAGACAGCAGCCCAGGACTTCATATCACAATAGAAAACACAATAGGAAAAGCACTTCTAATATACAGATAATACTAATGTTGGAGCTAACTAGAAATAATTTATAAAATTAGATTCCAAATTGAAATTTTAAAGAAATGTAGATAGGTTAAGTAGTATAATTACAGTATACTGCATAATTTCTTTTAAAAAATGCAACAAAATTAGAACTTCCAAGGATATAACCAACTTGTAATAACTCAGCATTTGACACATCTTTTTAGTGTCCCTTACTCTCTTCCTCAGTCAGTTTAGAGAGTGGCTCCACTTCTGCTGTGCATCCTCCAGACACGTTCCACTGTGAGCCTCTCAGAGTCCACCGCTCATTCCCGTTGATGTCTACGTGCTCCTTCCCTCACTGTTTCAAGTCTTGTCCAAATTCCACACTCCCAGTCTCGATAGTCTGCTTGGAAACCCTGCCCTTTCCACCACCAAACCTCCGACATCTTTCTTCACTTATTTCATTTTTGTGTGGCATTTGTAGCTTCCTATTCCACAGATGGCCAGTATGTCGTGTGGAGGTTGTGTATCCCCTCCTGTTGCTCAGTAAAGGTGAGGCTTTTAGGCTCTTTCCTATGTCGCTGTCACACCTAGGTTAGCACGAGACATGTAAAAAATGCAAAACAGGAAACATCTTCATCATGATTACTAGCAAGATACTTCAATACGATATTGTTAAAATTAAAATTTTTCATTGAAGATCTCACATTATTGAATTGACACTTATATAGTATAATAAACACGATAGTCTTGACATAGTCCTAACACACTAACACTGATAGAGTGCTAGCCTATCTTGTTTTTCTTATTAGCACTTGAAATTCTTAGTCTTCTTTAAGAGATATTAAATAAGAAATCATTTTGTGTTCTTAATATCTTTTCTTCATATGACTTATTCTCCCCTTCCCCCGGACACACACACACACACACACACACACACACACACACACACTCTGGCATTGAAGAATGATAAAAGCTGCCTACAGCAGAAAGGAAAAATTGTGATGTTATACCAAATGATAGGAAAAATTATGATGTTATACCAAATGAATCTTTGATTCTGTGCCAACAAATAACACCTAACATTTAATTTTCCTTGGACACTGCCCCACTTGAAAACTGCTTCCTCACTAGTCATCAACCCTGAATGCTTTATAATTCTACTACTGTGTGGAAATTAAAACGGAAAACTGCAAGACTCACAAGAACAAGAGTCACAGAATGAGTTCGACTCTTCATCCAACAGTGGAAGGGGGCGCCAAGAGAGGCAGTCTCCGGCTCTCTGAATCCATCCCCCAAGACTGCGAGTGGATGAATGGTGTTTCTGAATTATGAATCTCATTTGTAAGATGAGACAGAACTTCATAATGTCTAGGTGACTGGACTCATTTGTGGGATATTATAAGGAGGACTGGTCCGTGGTTGAAAGCCTGCCACAGGTGTGTGTGGGTCAAAGGGCAGTTAGGATAGAGAAGGAACCAATATGACAATAATAGTTAGAAATGATCCCTCTGACCAAGAACTGAGTGTTGAAAGTACGTAACATGTACTTTCCATGGTACGTAACATGTACTTTTACCATGTACAAAGGTACATGGTAACCTTTCAGTATCTGTATTACAAACCATAATGCCCAAAATGGGGCGGGGGAGGAAGAGAGGAGAGAAAGAGAGATAAATAAATATAGAGAGAAAGAGAGAGAAAGAGAGAGGCCTGCCATAGTAGCAGGCAGACGGGGAGGGAGGTGGGTGGGAAGGGAACTGGGGACACTGATGGTGGGAAATGTACACTGGTGAAGGGATGGGTGCTGGAGCATTATGTAACTGAAACCCAGTCATGAACAACTTTGTAATTGTGTATCTCACTGTGATTCAATTTTTAAAACGTGTCTAGGTGATCATGCCATAAATGACAATAACACAACAGAATTACAATCCTCCCACTAGTGACCACAGAAATCATAGGGTGTATGTCAAAATGTATAATAATGAAGGTGATTCTGGGAAGTCAGAATAAATGAAGAAAAGCCAAATGTGTAATTTCAGAGTCATCTTTCTTTACACCTCCCTGCCCTCTCCCTCTCCCACGCAGTAAAGATTTCTGGGTTTTCTGTTGTGGAACTATGAGCGGCCTCGCTGCATCTCTCGAGTGACACTTTGATTGACAGCAATCCCAAGACTTAGTGACTCAGAAGAGAATTTTGTCCCCAGCCTCTGAAATTGAATCTCAGTTCCAGGGTCAGGAAGAAGGATCTGAGATGCTTTTTTTGACAATTCTGTAACATGATAAAGCACATGTCAGAGGAATAAGGCTTTCCAGAGTAAAACAGAGTCAAAAGCTGACTAGAAAAAAACTGACTAGTGATGGTTTGAGCCACACAGCACGAATGATGTTAGAGATCCAATTTTGAGTATCAATATATTTTCCTTTTTGATCAAACCATTTTAGTGTTGGGTGCTGTCACTTTGGGGTGTTGTCACTATGAAAAGAATCTCCTGAAACTGGACAAAATGGAACCACCTGGAAAAATTAGTCCGAGAACAAACAGGAAATTTGTTGCTTCAGCAAACAGTCTATTTTCCATTAAGATCAACACTGAAGAACATTAGCATGCAGGTAAAAGGGTCATGTGGGCAAATGTGCTTGTGGTTTTCTAGGAAGGAAATACATGTTAAGATGGAAAAGTTCCTTTTCGGCTTAAGGTGTATTAAGCTACTCACACATTGTGATCTGGTAATTTGATATGAAATAGAAATGTAATCAGTTTCATTCTTTTGATTTATTTCTAAACCTGTTTTCTCCGAAGGCTGTTTCACTCTGTGTGGGGTATTTTCCTGCTGAATCTGCCCCATTCACAGGTCTTGGCTTTTTCTGGTTGGACGAGCCATCACTTTGATCATTCTATATTCTCTATATCCCGGACTCCAAGAATCTCAGTCTTCGTACAGGCAGGCTCACCTGTTACTAAAGGGATCTCTGGGTTCACTGTCACTCAAGTGAAAGCTTCTTCTGTTGGAGAGAAGGGCTTTTCAGAGAGGGTGTGAGTAGGGGGACTAATCTCAAAACAGTTCAGTTACCAGAGAAATACTGTTACATGCTTTCTTGCTAGAAACAGAATAAATTAATGAGATAGCAAATCATAATTATTTGAATCACCCATTCATACTTTATGTTTCATGCATTGTACTTTGTACCAAGTAAGCTGAAGTATTACTATATTAGGAGATTCACTGAACATTTGAAAGTATGTCTTTCGAAGATTAAAACTGACAGTATGACGTTTATAGTCTTCACAGGTAGAAATGAACCAAGATCTTAGAAACAAACCAGACATTACATTCACTATGATAATTGTTTAGAGATGTTGGTTGCACTGGAAAAGTTCAGGGTGGGGGAAGGAAATGAAAAAACATCAGGGAATGCAAAACTGTTTCTGATGGTACAATGGATATAAATTCCCAAGACATATTAAAATAATTTGAAACATACTGATATTTCTATAGATGATATTTTCTAAAACAAAGAAATTATAAACCATATAAAATTGACTGTATTTGCATTTTAAGTCATAAAGATGTCCTAAAAGTAAAGGAAAGCAATGTTGGAAGAAACTAAAGCAAAAAAAAAATCTAGGTTAAGACCTGATTTGTTTTTTCTCAAGTGTGACATATTGAAATAATCTCTACTCAAAGGAGTACTGATGAGGCACTGGGTAAATTATATTAGTTCAGAAGATGAAAGCATAGACTGAATAAGACAAAAGAGATGGAACTGCTCATAACTCTCAGGGCTGTATATGGTTGGTATTTAAGTTTCTAAAGGTGACTCTGGCAAGTAATTTTGCATTTCAATTTGAACATGAGTATTTTCCTTATGTCACCGTCACTGTCATCCCGTTGCTCATCGATTTGCTCAGGCAGGCACCAGTAATGTCTCCATTCCTTATGCATAAGATAGAAAAATCGTAAAGGGAAGTATATAGGCTGAAGAAACACCAAAGTTATTGTTCCTAATTAAACTCATTCTCTTCTCTAGCTGCACCCCAGGTTTGCATCCACTTGTGGTGGATAGACGGTTTGTAGAGCCACCCGGAGAGACTAACTGATTTACCTATGCAGTGATTGGCCAGAAAATTAAGGAAGCTCTGAAATCAGTTCTGAGTGCCCCATCTCTCCATACTAAAACGTCAACATCAAAGGCATCTCTGTAGGAAACAACTCAGAATCTACTCGAATGTTAACAATTTCTGAAGAAAACAGTTTGTTCTTCCCAATAAGAGCCACGTAGCTGTCAGAGGGGGAAAAGGCAGGAAGTTACCTGAAGTCAGAGAAGGAAGCAGGGCACACCGCTGTGCCCGCATGGGGAGCCGTGTGCAGCTCTCCACAGACTCCCTGCCTCAGCCCGGAGAGCCCAGTCGCTTGCCCCACAGTTTCCCACAGATGGAGTCACGCTCCTTGACAGAGTCTGGGCGTCTCGGCCAGGAGCTGGCAGCTGCTCCAGCATCTCCATCAGAGCCCAAGGCTTTCCAGGGGCCTCCCTCTACCCTGCCACGCTGGCCCTTGCCCTGGCAGGGCGCCTCTGGGCAGCGTGTGGCCTCAGCCCCCCGCAGGGAGCAGGGAACATGTACCTAACCTAAGAACAACAGTGCTTGCTGTGTGAAGGAAGAATACTCCAGAGACGGGCTGTAGGGCCCTGGCAAGTGATTCTGCCTCGTTTTAGAAAAGAAAACAAAAATTAAGTTCCCATTCACCGCTGTAATATAACAGGGTCACAGGGTACTTTGCTTTAGCCACAGTTTCCCATTTTTGCTCAGGTTCAGGAAACAGCCAGAGAGAGCTGGAGACAGAGCTCAGTGGGGCAAAGACACGCAGGGGTGCAGGAGGCCCCGTCCTGTTCGCATCACCTCACGGTTCTCTGAGCACTGTCAGGAGACCAGGGCCCACGGCCCCGAACCCTGGAGAGTAATTTCTGTCCTTTTAACTTCATGTAGCAGATTATTTTACTGTTTATAGGCTCACGTCATCAATCACACCCATAAGCTCAGAATAAAATATACACCCGTGTGTGATTATTTGTTGATCAGTTTATAGAAAACATAATATTATAAAGAAGTTGCACTTGGAAGCTTTTAAAGTAAACCTTTTAAGCATAAAATTTCAGAATGAGAGAACATGTTTATGAATTTATATATTCCTATTTTAAAATTTTTAAAGAAATGAACTGACCACAATGTCTCACAGTCCCACACAACAGGCTTTCTATATCTGCTAAACTTTCTGTCAAGAATAACAGACAGAAAACAAAGATTTTAAATGCCAGACTAATTTATTAGAGAAAATTTATCTAGGATATGTTATGGAACAACTTAGGCACTATATATTGACTAGAATATGTCATTTCAGAAAAAAATAACTTCAACACACCCAACAGGAAAACATTCATCAGAAAAGACAGAGCAGGCAGGAGACTTTTCACCAGGAGTTGAAAACTACATTCGAAGCACAAGTGACTTATTGCCAATAGTTTAGAAAGGAAAACATGCAACACTAACTTTTAAAAGTAGGAAACGTCAAATTCACTCATGATAGTTCTTCAAAAATGGGTCTTAGGCAGACAGTGATCACCTGTTAAAAAGGACTTGTGGGCTTGTTCTCAACATGCAACTATATTGACGTAAAACTAAAGTAACAGAAAGAGGAAAATTCAAAAATTAAATTCCGTCAGTAACTGTCACATAAACATAGAGAATCATGATAGAAGATTCTTTTATTTTTCTGCTTTTTCCCCCAATTTGTCATTTTTTAAATTTATTTATTACAAAGTTATTCATGAATATTTGTTATAAACATTCAACTTTCCAACACCAATCCCACCGCCAAAGCACCTCCCCACCACCATTATTTGCAATTTTCCCAACCATCCCTTAGGCCTGCCCCCATAGCAGACCTTTGATAATTTATTTTATATTACTTCCCCACATGCCTGGCTGTCTTCCCCGGGACCCCTCGAAAGGGATGGGCTCCAGCTTCCCTCCCCACCCCGAGCAGAACTCAGAGCTCCCGGTGGCCCAAGACCACCGGAACCTAGCTACAGCCATGCTGGAGGCCCCTTTCCACACGTTCGGACAAGCCTCATACATGAAGGCACCAGCAGAAGAACCCAGGTGTGTGTAATCCCATCGACGGCCAACATCCAGAGACTTAAAAGCAAGCTCCCAGAAGGGATATCTTGTAGCCTACTTCTCCCTCTGGGAGAAACTGGCAAGCTTCTGAGAGTTTCCTGCCCACAGGGACAGCCTTGCAAGCTTCCCATGGTGTATTCATATGCTAAATCCAGTAACAAGCTGGGTCTCATTCCCCTGACCCTGAAAGAGCCTCCAGTGCGACATTGTTGGGAGGGCCGAGTGGAAAGAGGCTTCTAAAATCTCAGGGACAGGACGAATGGAAAGGTTACTGAGCCCGCTCGAGAAATCGACGATCAACGGGATTTCGTGATTTGTGATTCGCGACTTGTTATAAATAATTTGCTAAAAGAGTGATAAAAAATAATGTTCCTTAGAAGAAAGTTAGTGAAGATTGTTGTGTCTCACCATGGAGCCATTAAGCTCTTGTATAAGAGATACCCAACCACTGCCATGCTCCAGGCCACTTTCCACACGCTCGGGCCGAGCCTCACACATGAGTGAACATACTCCTGGACTGCCCGGCTGCAAAGTGACCATGTGACACACCATAAGACACTCCCTACCTATTTTCCATAAATCTAAGGAAATATATATATATATATATATATATATATATATATATATATATATATATGCCACTCAAAGAGCCTGGCAAGCTACTGAGTATATCCTGCCTGCATGGCAGAGCCTGGCAAGCTCCCTGTAGCATATTTGATATGCCAATAACAGTAACAGTAACATGTCTCATTCCCCTGACCCTTAAAGAGCCTTCAATCATTGGCAAAGACGAGTAAGCAGAGGCTGCTAAAATCTCAGTGCTGGGACGAATGGAGACATTGCTGGTGTCCACTCGAGTAAATCAATCAACAACGAGATGGCAGTGATACAGTGATAAGAGATTATAAGATACGGTTACAGGTTTAACCTTCTGTGATTATATTTTGTTAATTGAGATTGTTTGCCATCCACATTACATCCCATCCATCTGATGCACTACTTACTCCTGGTTTATCAGTGTGTAGAGTTTGAGGTACCATACCACTGAGAATGTGGCTGTGCACTCCACAGAGTCCAAATTCTTTATTTTTTGGAAGTCCAAAATTTTAAGTGGGAGGATAAGCTGGAGTTAAATTTTTAACTGGGTGGTGGCTTTGAGGCATGCCTGTGACTGCCAGGGTTTCCGGCAGGGAAATGGCGGGAGGTAGCCCATCCCAACTCTATGAAAGCCTGGAGATTTCAGTCATAAAACCAGCATACCTGAGTGTTTCAAGAGATTTGTTTCTGGATGAGATTCATCCTGAGCAGTGGAGTCTGGCCAGGAGAATGGCAGTGATTGTGGAGTGTGGAGGCTTCCAGCTCTGTTTGGGCAGGTGCTGGGCTCACCCGCCCCTATCCAGGGTGCACTTGACTCAGTCTTGCACAGGGTATGGATAAATCTTTGCAACTTGCTGATCTCTTTTGAGATTTATTTAGGAGTCTCTGGATCATGACTGGTGAATTAGTTTACTGGGTGCCAGAGGTGGTTCATCCTGGTTCTGTTTTTTAATGATCCCATTTGTGACTTAGAATTCTGACTCTAAGCCATCTAGGATCTAATGGTGCATTTCAGAAGCCCTGAGCCAGAAAGCCATTGTGTGGACATTGAACTTCATGAACTGCCTACTCAGGATAGAAGACTCAGCACAGCCGGGCCAAAGCAGCCAGGCCAGGAGCAGGTGCCCCGTGTACAGGAAGCTCAGGGGCAGAGACAAGTCTGCACTGTCCTTGTGCAGTCAGGGGCTGGAATCGGGGGTCATGGGGAAGGAGTTTCTGGGAGGGAAGAGACACACAAACTGATCTTGTCAACCAGAACCTTCCCTACTTCCTCCTCTGAAAAGACAATGCAGGTTTGGAAAATTGAAAAGGATCATCACAGCAGGATTTGATTTTATTTCTTGGCCAGAAATAAAGGAAGGGCCAGGGGTCAGAAGTCATGGTAATTAGAGGAGGAAGGCCAGAATTTAAACAATCTTAATAACCAGAGAAATTCGTATGTCATTTTAAATTGAATTTACTATTATGAAATATTATTTCCCCCCTCCATGTCCTTCCTAAAAGAATCTACATCTGCCAAATGCCATCCACAAATTTATCCTGCACCCTTGTAGAGTGGGACTAGCTGATCTGAGCAAACCCCACTTTCCATCAAAGGTCAGGGTGGGGTCTGTATGCTGCTAACTGGCCAAAATTATGCTCTCCATGGAGTGTCTTGTATAGTTGCTGGGCATAAAAGGAAGGAAAATGATCTTTTTCCCCTTAAAACTAAACTTATCACCACACTAGAAAAATATGAAAAGAGAATAATATTTTTTTTACTGGTTAGGGAAAATCATTATAGGTTGCATGATCACAGTTCAGAGAACACAGTTCAGATGCAGCCTAATTATTTTGACTTTATGCTCTCATATTCACAGTACATCATAAATGTTTCTTCCTGTAGTTTTTATCAGTTCCCTGCAAGTGGCTGATAGCTGCAGTCAATTTGCAGATGAAAATGAGTTTTGAACCCTGGACTTTCAAATCTCCAGAAGTCTCACAAAAACAAAAGATTAAATTCCTTGAGGATAAGAAAATATAGGGGACCTTTCAGGAGAGTAATTAGCCTGATACAAGATGCCCCAGGAATTTGCAGTGTGGAGTCTGCCTTTCTTACTCCTGTACACAGCCAACGTTGGCCAGGGTGCCTGCCTGCTCCCTCCCGACTTCCCCTCCTCGTTCCCGGGAACCTCCTGATGAAATCAAGCACCAGGCTGGGTGCAAATGGACTTGCAGGGGTTAAGTTAAAAGCAAAAGCTAAAGAAGAATAAATCATCTTCTTCAGAAATTGTTAAAATTTAAGTGAATTCCAAGTTGTTTCTTAAAACAGGTAAAAGTTACTTCTTCTGCAATGACACATTCTCTATTCTCATCCCTTTAGCTGCTTTACCTCACCTGTAAGGCTAGAACTTTTTTCCTCTCTGATACCTAGTCTTTCCACTGACCTCCGGGGCAGGCTGGTGGTTCCTCTGAAGGTCCTGCCCGGACTGGGGTGGAGCTGTCCAGCCCTGCTGAGAGGTGGATGGTTATGTGGCCGGTTCCACCTAAAGGAATAAAGAATATGCCATGCGTAACCGAAACATTCTTCCTTGTGCTATTTTTACAACTCCAAGGAAACCCATAAAACAGCTTGCTTCCTATCAAGAGGGAATATACATTTATTTTGACAGACTTTCTCTTCCCTAAAGACCTATTAATTACTGTATCCTTAATCTGGTTTTAATTTCCCAAACCAGGGACAAGTCTTATTTGCTATCCTACCAGTACCATGCTCCAGGGATACTGTGTACCTATGACTCCGTGCCAGCCATGTGCCAGGAACCTCCACCCATCTGATCAGACCTCCAAATCCCAGAGGTCAGGGTTTGGAAGTTGTGCATCTTTGCAGTCTGTGTTCCATCTTCTGTGCAAATACGGATATTTTTACACAAAAAGATTGCATATTGGACAGAGGGAAGTTCAATATTTATAATTTCATGTTGTCTGTTACTTTTAACAGAGACTCTTTAAACATTTTGTGAAATGACCACTTGCTTTATAAAGTATGCCTTCCACTAATATCCACGATGTGCTAATTAAACTTTCACTTAGACAAAGCTAAGTAGTGAAGCTACACACAGAAGGCTGTGTGACCAGCCCTCGGACGGACAAAAATGAGGCTTCTTCTGAATTCTACCCTCCGATGTATCTTTATTAAAGAAAAGTGGCTTTTTTCCTTCTTACATTGGAAATACTCCAAGACAGCATCCAAGTATTGCTTTATTTACTGTTGTATCCAAAGTGTATCCTATGTCTGCAGGGTAGAGACAAAATTTTTGATTAATTTGTATATATTTAATACAAAACAGATGTTTGATTTTCAGATTGCTGTGCACATGGAGACACGTATTTCATGTAAAACTTCATTTTCCACATTTCTCTTTTGGATGCATGTAATAGAAGGCAACCAAGTAATATCTGAGTTAACGATTTAGAAGTAGTCAAGTAAAACTGGAAATGAAGCACAAAGCAAAAATGCCGGTTGTCAGGTATGTGGACCCTGGGGTTTGTGCATTTTATCCACTGATATTATTGCACCAAAAATGGTCGCATGAACCAGGGAACAGGACACCCATGTCTCATAGCATCGAGTACCTCTTCTTGGGCCTGGGAGGGCTGGGGGAGGGGGCTTATGTGCAGAGGAGAGGTGTGTGCTGAGAGAATGAGGAAGATGTTTCAGTTACAAGTGAGTCACCCAGACTGGGAAAGAAAAACCTGCTTCCATGACCCGTGAATAGTTTTAAAATATATATATTTTGTCTTAAGGGAAGGAATAAGAAACATCTTTCTGTGTTCTTTTCTCCAAGTTCCGGAAAGTTCTTCAGTAAAGATTCGACTCTTTGAAGGACCTTAGACTCTCGACTGTTGAAAATGCCCCTAGAACAGAGTATTTGTAAAACAAAAATGTATATAACATGACTTCTTCAGGCCCACATGTAACAAATAAAGATATCAAGTGAACTGACATTTATGCATTACAGTTTAAAATAACATCCTGTATGGCTTCTCTACGCAGTGCTGTTAGCTCCGTCTCAGGTTTTCTAAACACTGGCTTCGCTTTCAAAGAATCCGGCTCCAGTTCCTGTGCTGAGTGCGGGGAGACTGGTTTGAAAGCCGGGGAAAGTGAAGAATGTGCGGCTTTTGGCTTCAGAATGAGCTGCGCTTTAGCGATCTCTTGCATTAAACTGTTTCTTATTAATAAATCATGCGACTACACCCGATTCACCCTCCCCTCTTCCCACACACGTATCTGACACATTCTCATAATCAATAGCAAATGTTCATTCTCTGTTTCACATTTTATAAGCCCACCCTGACTTCCATTGTAGCATGGTTTCAGCTATCATAAGTCAGTGTATGGCATGTCAAGTTTGTGAGTATTCTCTCAAAGTATAATCAGTACTTTTGGGGTAAGGGTGTGTGTGTGCGTGGGCCGGTGGTTGGGGGTCATGCCTATTGGTGCTTAAGGCACAGGATGAAGTACCAGGGTTGAACCAGCAATTGCTATCTGCTCACTCTCTGGCTGGATTCTTTGACACTGTTTACTATTCTTTCAAAAGAAGGTGACATTTTATCCTGAATAAATAAGGATATAGAAAACCATGTAAATAGGGGGTTGGAGCAATAGCATGGCAGGTAGGGCGTTTGCCTTGCACGCGGCCGACCTGCGTTCAATTCCCTGCATCCCATATGGTCCCCTGAGCTCCACTGGGAGTAATTCCTGAGGAGTAATTCATGGGCCAGGAGTAATCGCTGTGTATCGCCAGGTGTGACCCAAAAAAGCAAAAAGAAAAAGAAAACCATGTAAATCAAATAAAAATTATTATAAAATACATGCATTTTAATCCTTTCTTCTCTCAGTTTTGTGGTTACACCTGGTAGTGACTTGGGGATTACTCCTGACTCAGTGCTCAGGACCACGTCGTGGTGGCATGAATTGAAGCAGAATCATATGTGTACAAGGCAAGCACCCCAACTCCATGCTGCCTCTCAGCCCTGAAACTTTCATTCTCAAAACTTTCATTGTGAAGATATTGGGGAGTGATGGGGTGGGGGCCCAGGGCTTCCAAACTTGAAGCACGTGCTTTCTCTTTGATTATTCTGAGTCGGCTTTCAAAGTAAACATATTTAAGGTTTCTAGAGATTTTTTCCTTTAAAATATTCTCAACTACAAAAGTTTCTCCAAAATATATGGCCTCACTTATGAGACTTTGACATTTCCTGTGGTCCAGTGTTGACATGCAGTTCTTTGTTATCATAAAGCCAAATTTGTGGAGTTTTTCTCCATTTTTATCTTCTTAGCTGCTTTATTTCACCTCAAGTCCTGGAACTTTTCTTCTCTTTAATACCCAAATGGGCTGGAGCAATAGCATAGCAGTAGGGCGTTTGCCTTGCTCGCAGCACGGGTTTGATTCCTCCGCCCCTCTCAGAGAGCCCGGCAAGCTAATGAGAGTATCTTGCCCACACAGCAGAGCCTGGCAAGCTACCTGTGGCGTATCCGATATGCCAAACACAGTAACAACAAATCTCATAATGAAGACGTTACTGGTGCCCACTTGAGCAAATCGATGACAGTGACAATAATACCCAAACTTTCCTAATTCTCTTTATGGGTTCCTGTCTGAATTCTTCATGAATTAGCCATGTTTCATACTTCTCAACCACAGAGTCTCCTCATCTGTCTAGCAATATATTTCTTTATATTTCCTTAAATCCTACTATGATGATGTCCTAGAAAAGTAGGTTAGTGCATGCGAATACAGAATCTACCTTTGCTGGAGTTTAACAGCTGTTCACTGATTGCATTTGTAATTTTATAATTTTTCAACTCTCTTCTACCAGTAGAACAGAATGTTGCATAGAAACCCTCAGGGGACAGTCCAGGCCACATGAGCAAGCCACAGCTGCTGTACTCGGGAGAGGGTGTGGTAAATAGAGGACAATCCACACAGAGGGAATCGAGTGGGTGGACAGGTTAGTAACTGACATGATCCCTCACATATAAGAATTTTATGAATTACAGAAGAAATACTCAGTGTTAGTTTTAAATCCGGCACCGTGTAATGCCATCAATGACCAACATCCAGGGACTATAAAACCAACTCCCGGAAGCACACAGCTGCTTTTCGGCCTCGCAACTTCTTATAGCCTAGTTCTCCCTCTCCAAGAACCTGGCAAGCTACCCAGAGTTTCCCTCCTGCATGAGAGAGCCTGGCAAGTTCCCCGTGGTGTATTTAAATGACAAAACCAGTAACAATGATGGGTCTCATTCTCCTGACCCTGAAAGAGCCTCTAATGTGGCACTGTTGGGAAGGAAGAGTAAAGAGAGGCTGCTAAAATCTCAGGGCTAGGACAAATGGAGACTTACTGGGCCCATTCAAGCAAGTCGACCATCAACAAGATGGTAGTAATATAGTGATAGTTTTAAATCCACATACAAAAAGCCACTGCTATGTATATTAATATGGCCAGGCAAAACACTGATCAAAACAAAGCAACATTTCAAAAGGGCCACAAATGTGATGACAACACAATAGGAATTAATTTTCTTATGAGCCTTTGACATTAGAATATTTTTCAGGTGCCAGTTTAATTACACTCACAAGTTCTGATGGATACAGTACCAGACCGCTCATTTAAATCACTTAGAATATGTTTTAGAAGGAGGATAAATTTTATGTTTTTGTTTTTATTTATTTTTAAAATAATTTAATTATTTATTTTTAATTAGTGAGTCACGTGAGGGTACAGTTACAGATTTACACATTTTTGTGCTTGTGTTTCCCTCAATCAATGTTCAAGAGCCCATCCCTCCACCAGTGTCCATTTTCCACCACCAATGAACCCAGTATCCCTCCCAACCCCCAGTCCCATCCCTCCCACCCCACCCCACCTCGGTGACAGGGCATTCCAATTTGCTCGCTCTCTCTCCTTTTGGGTGTTGTGGTTTGCAGTAGGGGTATTGAGTGGCCATCATGTTCAGTCTCTAATCTACTTTCAGCCCGCATCTCCCTTCCCGCGCGGGATCTCCAATCACATTTTACTTGGTGTTCCCTTCTCTATCCGGGATGCCTTTCCCCCAGCAAGTGAGGCCAGCTTCCTGGTATTATATACTGGATTTCACTCATCTGTGGAACATAAAATAACAGAGTAGGAGATTAATTTTATGTTTTTCTAAACTATCCAGAATTGTGATAGAATGTGTGCGTGCATAATTTTTTCACAGGTGCAGAGATTTGCCTTGTTGCTCAATCTGAGTTAGAATTGTATTAGTACTTTGTGTGTGCATAAATGTACAATAATTGAGTAGCATAACTTAAAATATGTTCCCTAGATGCCATTTTAATATGTTAAATATTTTCTGTTTACTTTTTGTCTTTACTCTGTCCATTCCTGCAAGAAGTTTGCTAAAATTTCCCAGCTTGGTGGTGCGTTTCTCAGTCTTCTTGTTTTTGTCATTTGGGAGGGTAGGGGTCACACCCAGCGGCGCTACGAGCTTGGCCTGGGTCAGCAGTGCACAGAGTTTCACCCTACACACTCTCTTTGTCCTGGTTTACGTCTTTATCATGTCCTTGAAAATCCTGTGAGGTATAGACAGGGATCTATAGCTGAATATGCTCTATCTTCTTAATGAAGCTGAAGACAGAGTATTATTTAACATAACATAGGTAAAATTAGTCCTTTTTTACTTCTTGATTTTGGGGGACCACAGCTGCTCAGGATCATTCCTGGCAGTGCTCAGGGAACCATATGGGGTGGTAGAATAAGAATAGGCTGCCAGTGCAAGGCAAGTGCCTTATCTGCTCTACTATCCCACTGGCCTAAAATTACTTCTTAATTATTTATTCAAAATCCATAATAAAAATTCCAAAGACTCTTTTCCTTATAGCTCAGATATCAGCCATCAATAACTGCCTTGAAAATCTCTCCAGAAGTTAGCCTCTCCGCTAATACCCAAAAGTCCAAGTGACCAGTTCTCTTCCTTTTAACCTACAATCGTTTAAAACATAGCTTTAAAACCTCTCCCTTAATTTTCAGTTATTTTATCTTTTAATTTTTATCACGATTCTGTGGCTTACAGTACCATTGATAATGGTCTCTCGTGCACATCATTTCCAACACCACACCCATCACCTGCATACTTGTCTTAATTCCAAAGAATCTGCTATGCTGAAAAGTCTAGTTCTACTCTAATTTGTGTTATCTGATATTTTGTAGCAAATTGTATTCTTGCCTTCATTGTCAAGTGTAGCTCAATGGCACCCACACAATTTTTGCCTACCACCCCTTTTCCCAAAAACCTCTCAGCATCCTCCTTGAAACCACCTTTTGAGAACAAACAGACGCCAGAGAGATGAGAGTATGTTTGTCTTGCATGCAGCTCAGCTAGATTCAATCCCAGCACCATATATAGTCTTATGAGCACTGCTAGGGTTACCCCTGAGCACCACAGGGTGTGGCCCTCAAACAGTAGAAAGAGTGAGAACAGCCAGGGAACCCCTGCTTGGGTGGGACAGTGTCAGTCACCTTGAAGGCACGATGCTGGTGTATTGTCACGTTGTGTGCTATTTTCTCTCTGGCAGTGCCATCTGGGCTGAGAGGTAGCCCCGGGGGAGGCTCTGTGTGTTAGCCAGGTGCTCTAACGGCGGAGAACAGACAGTAATGGAAAGCACTTAGTCACCTGTGGAAGAATCTGTCAAAACTATGCTCCTGGTATCCAGACCCATAAATCCAATGATCTCTGGAATATATCCACATTCACAGACTGGAATTTACTGACTGGAATATACAGACTGGAATATATCCACATTTACATTTACACACAAAATCAGTGTGTACAAAATGTAAGACTCGACAAAGATGCCTGTATTTAAACATTCAGGCTTTAAACTGAACACCGACTTGGGTAGATTTCATATCGAAGGGCTGAAACCCAGTGCTAGCCTGCGTACTACTAGGAGTGACCTGCAAGGCCAATAAAATGGGGACACATCAAAGACGGGACTAGAGTCTGAGAATCACTCTGTGACCAGAGCAATGCTTGGCTCCCTCCAGAATCATCCATGATGATTAATCTTCGGGGAGGATTATAATGAGGAGCATATGTTTATTTGCATACCATGGAGTATCTCCTTATAAAGTCGTATAAGTCGAAAAGGGGAAACAGGAACAATCCTGTGGGAAAATGAGGCAGAACCTTGGTGAGGTGACTGAAGCTAACACACCCGTGAAATGGAGATGACATCGTACCTCTGAGTGCTGTGCCGTGCCCTACGAATACAGCATCACTCGTGTAATACTATCACCTGAAATGTAAAATCTGAATCTAATCAGGACAAAAAATCAGACAGTCCCAAATGGAAAATCTTCTGTTGTAACAAGGAGACTGTATGGTCAAAAAAAAAAAAATGCAGGCAGGCGATCTGAGGCGCCCTCTCAGATGAAAGGGGACTAAAGATGCATATAATGAAATTTAATACGTGATTCTGGAACAGATCCAGTGCTAGGAGGGAAAACTGGTATAAAGGACATTAGTGGTTCAGTGGACGAAGCTGGAATATGGATAGCACATTGTAGTACTATATCAATCAATGTAAAATTCTTTAAAAAAAAAAGAACAATTGCAGTGTGGTTATGCAAAAGAATGTCCTTGTTCTTAAAGATGTTTAGAGTTACTTAGAAGTCTCTGGAGATAAAAACCTAAGATGTAAACTACCCTTACTGCATCAGGGATAGCTCTATTATTTCTACATACCTATTAAGTAAACAATCATATCTGCACAGAGAATACCTATAAGCTATCTGCAGAGATGCGCTTCTATGTGTGTCTATAACAGGGTTGAGTATATAGAGAGAATAATTGTCTCAGAGCTTCTTTGAATTATTTTATAAACTTTTAATTGATCTTAACTTACATGGATAATACATTCTTTACTTTAGAAACTTCCCATTGATATTTAAACCCTGGTGTCCACACAGAAGTAGTGGCGTGATCTTTAAAATGGGGATATACTGGGGCTGAAGAGATAGTCCCAAGGGCGGAGCACGTGCTTTGTAGGTGTAAAGTCCTGACCTGTCCTGGATACCTTCTACCCACCCCAGCACTGCATCTTAGCTAGTGTTCCCGAGATTCCTCATCGCCACTGGAGAGGTTTGATAAAATCAAGAAACCGTGACATACCACAAGCCACGGAGATTCTACCCTTTAGCCCATCTCAAGTCAACTGGTTCTTGATCAACTGGTTCTTGAAGATACTGCTCTCACTGAGCTATCTGAAAGCTAATATGAATCTTCCACCTGTGACTCGGGTTTGACCCCCCGCCTGAAAGCAGCAAAATGGAGATGGGGCTCAGGGGCCGATGACCTCCATCTCTTCCTCTGCCCTTAGGCTAAGCCCAACTGTTCCTCAGAGTTTCAGTGACTCCTCACTTACTTCTCTACAATTCCAACCCGTTCTTCCTGTCCACACACACCACCGTGAGTAGGAGTCTCACAGAGATTATCACCGGCTTCCGAGCCCCCAGCCGTCCGTGGAGGTTACTGTTGAACGCTCTGCTCCCCACTCTCCTTGCGAGAGATGACTCCAGTCTTACTTTACCCTCCCTCTGGACCCTCTCCTTCTCACACTGTCCTCTCCTGGGACTTAACACCTGATGACAACCAGGAGCTCAACCGTATCTTGTCCCTATTTCACGTGCTCATTAATGCATTCCAAAATCAAGTTACGAGCCTAAATATTTCAGACTTCTCTGTCATGAAAAACTGGCATTGAAAGCATGTTAGGTTTAACAGACCAATATCTGATTCCTGATTTCATAAATTTTGTATGTTGTGCAGGGTTTTATGCTGTCATAAACTGAATGTTACCTTTGGCGTGCAATGAGGAAACTTGGGCCAGGGTACTCCCGTGAGTACCCTGGAGCTATTGCGGGGGGCTGGAGGCAGTATTTCAGTGGTGGCCAGGCAGTTTCCGTGGGAATGACTGTGGTGCTGAGGAGAGTGTAGAGGTGATGATGCCGGGGAGAAAGATGCTGTTAGGACAGTGACGAGTAGAGGAACGGGAGAGACGCAGGCTGACTCAGGCTTACACCAGATGCAGTCCTGAGTCACCCACAGATTATCAGCAAGTACAGGGGGGAAGGTGCTTGCCTTGGACTTGGCTGACCCAGTTCAATCCACAGCACCACAGACAGGCCCTAAGTATCGCCAGCGGTGAGCCCAAAGAACCAGCAAGAAAACAATTTTTTTTCTTTTTTTGCTTTTTGGGTCACACCCAGCGATGCACAGGGGTTACTCCTGGATCTACACTCAGGAATTACTCCTGGCGGTGCTCAGGGAATCATATGGGATGCTGGGAATCAAACTCGGGTCGGCCGCGTGCAAGGCAAACATCCTACCCACTGTGCTATTGCTCCAGCCCCAAGAAAACAATATTTTTTTAAAAATAATTTTATATGATTATATAGTTGCTGCTCTGTTCCTATTCATTTCTGAGACTTCAACCCCCTTTAACACCTTAGACACGTCTTTTCCTTGAGCCAAACATTCCAGAGCTCTTTTCCACGTGCACTGATTACTGTCTTTCCAGGACTCCCTGACGCAGACCCCATATTCCAGAGCCACACGGGAGGCCCTTCTGAGTACTTACCCCTGATGACCAGGAGGCAAGCTGCCCCCAGTCCAGCACTGCACTAGTCAGGACCTCCTGAACCACAAGCAACAGCAGCTTGACTTAAATTTAGTTTTTCAGAAAGAAAGCAAACACACAAATTTTTAAAAAGCAATCCATTTTTCTAGTTTATTAGAACGTCCTGAATAGTACAGCTCTATTCAGATTTCTCAGGGTAGCACTGAAATACCCTCACTGAGAGGATGAAGTATATGTGAAGTAAAAAAGGTAGCACTGTGCCTCCCAGTGCTGGCTCGCTCTCTTCTGACTGTAGAGAGACCTCCAGGGGAGGTCGCCTGAGGCCATGAAGGACAGCAGGGCGTTTAGCACTGTGGCTAATAGCACAGAATGACCTTGGAGTCCTAATGACTTGGCTGAAGAAAGCTATACATTCAATGTGATGGATTAATGACTTGCTATCTCATTTAAGCGAATGCTAGCTGAGGCCTTAACATCTGCTGAATCATAGATGAATGACTATAGCTTGTTGTGCAGATAGGAAGAACTTACTTCAAAATGAGCGCTCTTCAAAAAAAACAATAAAAAACCACAGGGTGATTTGTCTTAGGTCACATTACTGACCTCTGAATCTATCAGCATTAGCAAGAGAGTTGAAAAATGTGGTCCCGGTCCCACACCTATTGTGATCACAAGGAGTGTGAGATTGGGCTTGGTGGTCCCAACAGAATCACACTGGACAGGAGAGTTGCCACTTCTGAAAAGTGTTGGCCAGTCAAAAATAATAACTGTTCTCTGGAAAACAGAAAATTTAAGCTAAAAATGATCTTCAGCATATTTTCATATATTTGAAAGTATACAAAGAAAAAAATAAAACTTTTGTCTTGGCAGTGCTCCATCTTCTGAGTTTCATGAACATTCAACAACAACAACAACAAGATCCATAGAGAACATTGCAAGATGTTAAGTGAGGGGCTGGAGCGATAGCACAGCGGGTAGGGCGTTTGTCTTGCACGCGGCCGACCCGGGTTCAAATCCCAGCATCCCATATGGTCCCCTGAGCACGGCCAGGGGTAATTCCTGAGTGCAGAGCCAGGAGTAACCCCTGTGCATCGCCAGGTGTGACCCAAAAAGCCAAAAAAAAAAAAAACAACACAAAGATGTTCAGTGATAAATTCTATACTGGAACTCTACTTCTCAGTGTCGGGGAAGCTGGGTTAAAGGAAGGTTTCTTATCAGTCTCTTCTGGGACTCTGATGCATTTCTAAACAATGGGTCCTATTTGGGGTGAAAATTTTAAATATCATCACTTTGTATAAGACTAGGATATTTATCAGTGCTTCCCAACTAAGACCTACCCTGTAGATAATTCCAAGCCTGAGTACTTCCCTACAGGAGGAGGACCTAACCAGCAACCTGAAAGTCTGAAAGATTTCCTCGGACTCTGTGTGAACCTTCACAAACTGCCCAATGTCACAAGCTGAATTTGGCATAAGAAGAATAGATTTCATATTCCTTATTTTAGGCTTAATTCCATACCTACATATCTTTTCTGTTCCTTCCCAAGGACTGACCTCAGCTTGATATATTATTATTATTCGGCCACTTTCTCTTGCCATCTGAATTCATAAAATCACCTTTCCTGGATAATCTTAAAGATAGCTTAATTTTTTTTTTCTTTTTGGGTCACACCCAGCGATGCTCAGGGGTTACTCCTGGCTCTGTACTCAGGAATTACTCCTGGCGGTGCTTGGGGGACCATATGGGATGCCGGGGATCGAACCCGGGTCGGCCGAGTGCAAGGCAGACGCCCTACCCGCTGTGAAGATAGCTTAATTTTTTATGGTGATCGCAACTTGAGAAAACACATAGGTCATCACCTTTTAAAGTTCAGGTTCAGTTCAAGAACTTTCTACTAGTAAATTGCTCCTATATGACCATTTCCATGTTTCATCTAATAGTCATGGCTCATTTTACACCACATTGAAGAATAATAAAGGAGCTAACTGTTGAATAAAATCTATCCCTGGAAATATATTTGATTTCTGTTTCAGTCATCTAATCGTATCCCTGAAAAGTTCCTAACGTTGTAAGAGTCCGTTAATGAAGCTGCAGTTAAACTCTTCCACAGTATCTTCTGTAGAATAAAAACTGGTTTTCCCAAAAGGAAGAGAAGCTGAGTAGGTAAGAGCTGAAAATGAGTTCTAAACTGAACCACTCTGAGAGCTTCTCATTGTTTGAAATCTGTTCCCTAAATTCTACGTATCATGTTGTGATCCAGACTAGAGTTTCTTCAACCTTTCCAGCTCAGTGACCCTTTTCACCTGAGAAATGCAACATGATCAAGCATTGTCAGAAAATATCTCAGACTCATGACGTGTCTGGTTTTGAATTAATCTTGGGGCACTGTGCATTCAGAAACCTTTTGTCAACTTTTTCACACCGCCTGCATCCAGTTATATGACCCCAATTTAAGGAGCTACACAGTCCTTGGGTGATCCAGGGGCTGTAAGATTTTTTTTCTGGTCTGTTTTTACCCACAGAATGGTAAATTATCTTCTGTAAGCACGGAACTGCCTGTCATTTTCACAATGGAGATGTAAAAATCAGCACAAACTCATGCCTATACAGAAAAACAAGCAAAGATCAAAATACCAATGTCCATATTCACACAATTCCAAGCACTATATCTAGTAAGAGACGTTTTTTGCTGTGTTATATATTTTAAAAAAACATGTTACAATGTCAATGATGTTAAGGCAGATCATAAATTATAACAGAGAGAGAGAGAGAAAGAAAACAAAAGTGTGAGGCGAACTAGGGGGGTGGGAGTGGCAAAAGAGAAACTGGGGACATTGGTGGTGGGAAATGTACACTGGTGAAGGGATGGGTGTTGGAACACAGTATGACTGAAACCTAATCACGAACTACTTTGTAACTGTGTGTCTCATGCTGATTCAATAAAGAAAAGAAATAATTTTGTTCTGTATCATTAGCAAAGTAAATAAACTTAAGCCAATATAGGTGGAGGCAGGTGCCTTTGTAATCATTGGCTATATTTGTGACAGCCTTTGAAGACAGATATGACAAGCATGATTATGACTTTCCTTTGAGGCTGATGTTCAATGGCAGATTAGTAACCTGATACAGTTTCTAAATTTATCTCCATAACAGAGATGCATTTTCATCTCGGTTGAAAGCAAAGCATAGTTTCTTTTATGTCACTGCAACACCCAGTGATAGAGAGGGCCATCCGGGTGGCTGGGTGGCTGGCAGGGGCTCCTGTTTACTTGGGTGATGAGTTTACCCTGTGGAAATATAGAGAAAGACAACATTTTTTTTTCTGGAGGTCTCTTTGGAATGACTTTTCTCAAATTTAATATTCTTCACATACATAACTGTATTGTTCCAGAAATGATTTGCTCACATTATTCTGCTTGCCTGTAGGGCACAATGACAGGCTGAGAAAACAGAGCCCTGAGTTCAGTGCACAGTTCTGTGGTGGGAAGAGTGTGTTGGGGCATCTGAGGATGCAACCCCCCTTCTGGCCTGAAAACAGGCACAAAGAGAGGGAAGGAGTAGAACAAGTCATTAGGTGTTTGTCAAGGTTCTACCTTTCATCTTGAATACGTGTAACCTGAAATAGAGGTTTCATGTGTAATTCTTATATAAATTAAAACATTAAAAAAACCTGGAAGGCAATTACATAAAAGATGATTAGGATAGCCCTATGGCAAGAGAGCCACAGAAAGATACAAGCCAGTTTTATAGCTCATATGGATTATGTCAAGTCCCAAAGCCATCTTTGAAAGAAAAGTGACACTTCACATATCCTGCTAGGAGTTATCAGTCAGAGGTATTTTGTGGAGCACCTCAAAAGAGTCACACTGTCCTGCATGCCCGCACACAGAGGTGTCGTTCTTTGTGTGTGGAAAGAAAACCAGAGTTGGAAGAAGCAAGTCCAGGGCCGATTCCTCCGTGCCCACTCGAAACGCTCGTCACGTTGCTAAGTCCATATAATCTCATCAACTACCATGATCCAGAGACTCTGAAATAAAGCTCTTGGAAGAGAGCAACATAGGCCTCACCCATGAGTGAATCTGCTGTATAATCGTATTCTAAATTTTAGAATTCCTGGAGCGACCTCTCATACTCTACCCAACTGATGTACCAAGCTTTTGGGGCACAATTTGGGGTTTGGGGTGGAAACATTTGAAATATGGAAGTGGGAAGGTGCAATGGTGGTGGAATTGGTGTTTGAATATTAAATGTAATGAATTATTGTGAACAACTTTATAAAAATAAAATAAAATTTAGGAAAAAATAGAAGTGGTCACAGACCCCTCAGATAGGATGACTGGCAGAATACCCCGAGTCCCTTCTGCCTGGCCGCGTGGCTGGGGTGCCGGCTCTAGTGAGAGTGAAGCATGTGGAGAAGGCAAGTTGAAGCCCCTCTAGCTCAGGAGCCAATTTTCAGCGGGTTTAAAGTAAACCCGTGGCATTCCTGTTTTCCCTGATTCAGTTTGCAATTACAACTCTGTACTCACTACTCACAAACTATCTGACTTAATTCTGAAAACAACTCATCCACATTGCTCTTACCTTGTATCTCCTGAGCAAGCACCATGCTTCTGTGACTTTCATTTTGTACCGCAGACACAACAAGTCTGTTCAATCACAAGCTTTGGTCATGACACACTTTGACACTTGTCTTCTCTTATGTAATCATTTACTTTTTTTTTTTTAATTTTTGGGTCAAACACTGAGTGCTCAGGGACTACTTGTCTGTGACATGCAGAAACTTCTGTGGTGCTGGGGACAGCTTCCGGTGACCTTCTCCACTATGCTACCTCTCTGCTTCCTTCTTTTGGGTCATTTTTTAAGTACATAATAATCACATACAAAATCACTATTAGAGCCTCATTACTCCCCATTCTATCCTCTGATCCTGCGTAATTTGTCTGTTTTGTTTTCTATATGGTTCTATTATAATGTGATGGTATTATAATTTATTCTATATAAGTAAAATAATATTCCTTAACACATTTTCTTAGTACTATAAAGAATTTCAGGTTATAGTTGAATTTTTAAGGGTCTGAGTTTTTAAATTTATGTTTCATACATATACAAAGGTTCCTGATTTATTCGTTTGACAGCTAAACAATATTCTATTATGTGACTGTATCATCTCTATTCACAAGCCCAAACATTTGGTTCCCGTCCAGGTTTGGCTCTTATAAACAGTGCTGCTAAGACTTTTTGTGTCTATGTCCTCTATTGAATTCTGTCTGTTTTGCTTCCCACCAGTCCACTCTATCTGAAAAGCATTTCGGACACACACACTTTGGCTGGGATTCAGGGGAGTTCCAGAACCCACCGAGGACCTGCTTTAAGAGAGGTCAAGAGTGGAAAAGCATCTTGCCTTGTATGACAGGAAAAGAAAAAAGTAGTCAAATGAAAAGAAAACAATGGCGACCATAGCAAAAATGAGTCAATCTCCACCCTGAAGAAGTCTCGGAGCATTTCATGACTTGAACAATGGTTGAAGGAAAAAGCAAGGTAAAATGAACAAGTTGGGAGTCCAACACAACATCAGTTGGCAGGTTCCCATTTTCCCTAACCTACACGTGAAGCAGCGCAGATCCAGAGAGTGGGCACCACTTGTCAGAGTGAACACACATTTGAGAAGCCTTAAAGAACGACGTTTCCAGTCAGCCTCTGTCTCCGGCCTGTGTCTCAAAGCCTCACACCTGCTGGTGGCTGAACAGGGCCATGTACCTTTATGACAACCACTTCAGAACTACCTGATACATTGCAGTCATCCTGCACATCAGATATTCTCCAGGGGAGTAAAACAAAGCAGGCAGCACTCAACCCAACATCACTGTAAGACTCCAGTTACAGAGCACCACGGGAGTCACTGTGGGCACGGATGAAGCGGGCAGACACACTGGGAACTGAGTCATTCTTACCAGGCTTCCCGCTGCCTGGGGACTAGGTTCTACCTGGCGCGTAAACCCAAAGACTCCCCAATGCAGAGGAGTTACTGCTTTTCCCGTTCCGTCGCTTGCCCTAGCCCCCACGGGCCAGTCGTCCAGTGCGGAGCTCACACTAGTCCCGAGCCTCCTTCCTGTGATTCCGATTCCCTCAGGGCTCCAAGAGGCGCTTCAAGTGCTCTCCCCTCTGTTTCCCTCCTCTTTCTCCTCGGCACTCAGACGTGCTCCGGCCATGCTCCCGTTCCTCCCGGTACTTACTGAGTTCCTTTAGGAGAGGGAGGCAGTCCGATGGCTTGGAGCAGGCGCTCCACACACAAGATGGCAAAGTGACTCTAACGCTCCCTCACCTGCGAGGACACCCACCTTCCAGTGCTGAAGATAATTTTCTTTTTCAAATCATAGGCTGATGGCTTACAACCACCTGTTTGGGGGAAAGACTTCGCTGACAGATCCAACTTCCAAACACACCCGGGCTGAGTTTCCACCGCCTCCTGCTGGGGCCAGACAGATCCACATCCTTCCACAGCAGGACACTGCCATCAGGTGATGGTTCCTATCTGTAAGGTCAGGCCAGCCCAGATTCCCCTGGTTCACGGTCTCTGCTCTTCTGCCTCTGTATCCTGATCCCCTCCTTCAGTGCAGCCCATTCCTGAAGGAACATCAACTAGGCAGCGATCTCCTTTGGTTTAAAGGGGATGAAAGTTGTAAAGGGAAAGAGCAGCGTTGTCTGGGACTTAATTTTGTCATCTCTTAGACTGAAAATATCCAAAACATAACATTTCCAGATTTCTGTCATTCTAAAGCCATACCTTTATATGGTATATATATATATATATATATATATATATATACACACATTGTATATACAATGTATACATTGTATATATATATATATATATATACAATGAAATACTATGCAGCTGCAAAGAACGATGAAATCATGTAATTTGCTGCATCCTGATTGGACCTGAGGATTGCATGCTTGGTGAAGTAAGCCAGAGAAGAAAGACAAACATGGGATGATCTCACTTAGCTATGGTCCATAGAATACTGGTGAGGAAATGTATTGTAGTAAAGGGGGGGATGCCTAGATCCTTCTTGACTGCAGTGTAGAAGAATAAGAAGGACAAAGAAGGAAAAAATCAAGCGGGGAAGAGGGAAATGGGAAGTAATGGGTGAACAGGCATCAGGGCTTCGGTTATACCGATGATATGGGAGAGTGACACAGCCACAATCCAACACACCGGCTCAACAACACTCAAAAGATGAGTCCCAAGCTGCAAGCCCTGGACCTTTGGAATGCGTCCCTCAAGTGGACGGTGGAGTTGAGGTGGGGATTGGAGTGGGGAGGGGAGATGGAACATCGGCGGACAGAAGTTGACACTGGTGTTGAAATATTATAATCCTGATACTCAACTATCAATAACTTTGTAAATCACAGTTATTTAATTAAATAAAAAAATTTTAAGGGAAGGCAAAGTGACTTTTTTTCCTAACATACAGAAATCAAAACTAGACATTCCCCGTCTGATTAAATTTCCCTGCAGCGTGCCCTCTCCACACTCACACTCTCACGCAGAGGAAGCTCTGGCAGCCAGAGGGGAAGGTCGAGGGGGTCCTGGAGGCAACAGCAAAGCAGCACGGGGAGAAAAGGACTCCCGAGAAAGCTGGTTTCGCCCCCCGCATCTGAATGCTCTGAAACCAGCCTAGTCAAGCTCACGTGGAAGAAAGCAGGAATATTTCACTCTGCCTCGAATTAAACGTAGGCTATTCCCAGTGACAGGAAATTAATGTTTTTGAGCTACTGTAGTCCAAAAACATTGTCATCTTAGAGAATGAAAGGGCCACCGGAAGAAGGCCACACAAGACGCTCCAAGAAAATGAGAAGGCGCTGGATTCGGTCCCTGCCAAGTTGTAGAAAACATTGCCTAGAAAAGGTCAATTTGATTTAGAGGGGATTTATTCATATTTTTGTTTTCCCCCCTATTTTTAAAGCTCTGTTTAACTTTGCATGGCTCAGTGAAGAACAAAGAAAAACAACATATTTGGTTTGATTTTCCCAGGATGTGAAATGCTTTAGCAAATAAAACTTCTAACGCATTTAATCAGGCGTTTGAAAGATTGCCCATATTGAAACCAAGCATCTCAATGTAAATTGATAAAAAATATTTTGATACACCCCTGATAGTTATCTTCTAAACTAAATTATTGTGATATACCACTCCAGGCTCTTGGCAAAAACAGCAAGAAAAAATTTCAACTTCTATATCTACGATGAGTTTTATTTATTTATTTATTTATTTTTTGCTTAGTCCCTGAGTCAGGCATCTTCTTAGTTTATATAAATCCCAGATGAGAAAACCAATGCATGTGTATAACAGACTCTCATGAAATGGACCAAACTGTGTATAAAACTGCACATAAAACCTATTTGCTAGATGGAGGGTTTAGTGCATGTAAGCAGAGACATAAAAAAATGCAGTCATACAGGAATTTCAAATATAAATAGTAAGCAAAGAAACCAGGAGTCCTCAGTTGAAACTTTTTAATTTTTTTCTTCAAAATATTTCTTGGTCTTTAAGGATTCTCCAAAGAAATATCAGGTTGTCAGTCCAGAATCCATAAAATACATTGCAAACAAGATTGGCAAAACTCTCCACAACATTGAAGCTAAAGGCATCTTCAAATATGACACACCACTGGCCAAGCAAGTGAAAACAGAGATTAACAAATGGGACTATCTTAAACAAGGAATCTTCTGCACCTCAAAAGAAACAGTGACCAAAATACAAAGACCATCAACAGAATGGGAAAGAATATTTACCCAATAACCATTGGATAAGGGGTTGATGTCAAGGGTATACAAGGCACTAATTGAACTTTACAAAAAGAAGACATCCAACCCCATCAGAAAATGGGGTGATGAACAGAAACTTTCTCAAAGAAGATATCCGAATGGCCAAAAGGCACATGAAAAAATGCTCTCCATCACTAATCATCAGGGAGATGCAGATCAAAACAACTATGAGATATCATCTTGCACCACAAAGACTGGCTCACATCCAAAAGAACAAAAGCAACCGGTGTTGGCCGGATGTGGGGAGAAAGGGACTCTCCTTCACTGCTAGTGGGAATACAGCGACTGGTACAGCCCTTTTGGAAAACAGTATAGACGATTCTCAAAAAATTATAAATTGAGCTCCCATTTGACTCAGCAATACCACTCCTGGGAATATATCCTAGAGAGGCTGAAGAGTATAGTAGAAATGACATCTGCATTGTTGATTGCTGCACTCTTTACAATAGCCAAAATCTGGAAAAAACCTGAGTGCCCAAGAACAGATGACTGGTTAAAGAAACTTTGGTACATCTACACAATGGAATACTATGCAGCTGTTAAAAAGATGAAGTAATGAAATTTACATATAAATGGATCAACATGGAAAGTATCATGTTAAGTGAAATGAGTCAGAAAGAGAGGGAGAGTGGGGCTGGAGTGATAGCATAGCGGGTAGGGCATTTGTCTTGCACGCGGCCAACCCGGGTTCAAATCCCAGCATCCCATATGGTCCCCTGAGCACCGTCAGGAGTAATTCCTGAGTGCAGGGCCAGGAGTAACCCCTGTGCATCGCCAGGTGTGACTCAAAATCAAAAAAAAAAAGAAAGAGAGGGAGAGACAAAGAAAGATTGCACTCATCTGTGGAATATAAAGTAAAAGAATGGGAGACTAACACCCAAGAGTAGTAGAGATAAGGATCAGGACATTTACTCCATGGCTTGGAAGCTGGCCTCACATACTGGGGGAAAAGGCAGCTCATATAGAAAAGGGAACACTAAGTAAAGGGTATTTGGAGGACCAGCTCGAGTTGGGAGACGCGAACCAAATGTCCACTATAGATCGAACACAATGGTCACTCAATGCCTCTAGTGCAAACCACAACAGTCCAAAGGAAAGAGAAAACAAAAGGGAATGCCCTGCCACAGGGGTGGGGTGGGGGGAGGGGGTGGGGGTGCTCGGAGGAATACTGGGATCATTGGTGGTGGAGAAGTGGTACTGGTAAAGGGATGGGTACTCGATCATTGTATGACTAAAACACAAGCATGAAAGTTTGTAAATCTGTAACTGTACTCCATGGTGATTCACTAATAAAAATTAAAAAAAAGAAATATAAGTTTGTAACCACTAAATCTTCCCTATTCTCTTCTCTTCTCCAGAGTTAAGCCCTTAGAATTAATAATTACACAGGGGGGCTGGAGAGATAGCACAGCAGGTGGAGTGTTTGCCTTGCACGTGGCTGACCCGGGTTTGATTCCCAGCATCCCATATGGTCCCCTGAGCACTGCCAGGAGTAATTCCTGAGTGCATGAGCCAGGAGTAACCCCTGTGCATTGCCGGGTGTGACCCAAAAAGCAATAAATAAATAAATAAATAAATACACAGGGATTTTGGCAACTTACATTATCCCCCCGCAATTTGAATAGTATGCAAGAACATTTTCCACTCCCACTCTATCAATAATAAAATTGAAATTTTAGAATTAGAATTAGAAGGAATTAGAAGGAATTTTTGAGACTATATCTTCTGTGTACTTTTCGTACTTTGCTCAGTAGACAGTAGACCAACACACATTGGAAAAGATTTTATTTGCCTGTGAGACTTGAGAGCAGTACTTGAGCTTCTTCAGGGTCTTCAAGTGGCATCTCAGTCACCGTGTGTCTAACTCCAGTGAGAGTCCCCCAACTCAGCAGAAACTAACTCAAATTCTGAATGAATAAAATGCTTCTCCTGACATGAGGCCCTCTCATGTCCTCTATCTGTCTCTCCACCTCTCCTCAAGCCCTTCTGAAGAATAGTCTAGTCCCGGCCACCTACTCCCTCTTTTCCTCATTCTGCAGTCTCTCGTGCTGAAGAAACAACACTATTTTACATATGGTGTGTGTAGGATATCATTGGTTTGTCCTTTCTTCCTTGCCAGAGTTTGGGCTTATCTGGTAATAATCTCTAAACAATTCTAGACTACATTGGTATGTCCTGCTCCCTTTGCCACTAGGAGCTTAGGTATATCAGTCACGCCCATCAAAGTGCTCCTGAGTCACTTCCATTCCTTTGTTTATCTGTAACCACTTCTACTAGTTAATCAGCTCTTCCCCTAATCAGACTGTTAATTGGTAAGGTCAGACGTTGCTAGGACAGTGAACTTGTATTGTAAGTTAATATTGCCTTTCTCCTCTCCTTATGTCTTTTAAATAGTTTACTTTAAAACAATGTCCTTTTTGTATGGACAAAGAAAGACAATTGTTAATATGCTTTGGTAACATGTGATTTAATTAGCTTCAAATATTATTCACTCCTGGGCATCTGCTTTCTCAACTTAGCTGCCCTTACTTCCTAGCACCCCAAAAGCAGGGTCCTGACGAGGGACGGGACAGACCCAGGGCAAGCGGTGAGTTATATGCTACCCTGGCATTGAGATGGGCCTGGCCAAAGTGCCTAATGCTTAACTATATGTTAAGAGCTTGGTCATGGACATGTCATGTCATGATCCAAAAGCAACGACGAGACTAGGACCCTGCTAGGGATAGGAAAGACTAATCTGGCCTGAGCACTGTAGTCTGAGATTGAGATGACCCCAGGAGAGCAATTCTATAAACTTAATGGATCTCCTGCTTTCTCCATAAAAAATGATTAATATTATGAATGCTTATATGTTAGTTGGACAAGGAGAGGGGAAACACACCCATGGGATTCCACTCTTGGGTGGGTGTCCTGCTGAAAGAGAATCTGTCCTAGTAGAAGCATCCCCTGGGGGAAAGAACTTTACCCCTATTGATGGTGACCACCCCTATGTGTAAGCCCCAACCCTTCATTCTTAGGGATTTAACTAGGCTGTGAGTGTGGCCTGGGGGCGAGTGCCGGTGAGTCCCAGAGCCAGATCTAGAGAAGCCAGATCGAGACCCAGATCCAGAGGAGAAGGAGAATGAAGTAGCATGGGGGAGGGAGAAGCAGGAGGAGACTCAGAGGAGAATGGAGATGGGAATGGAATAAACTGCAACTGAGACCAACCAGCTTGGCTCTGTTCCTTCCTTCGCCTGCCTCATCATCGCCATCAACCTCCCCGGGGTGGGGAAGCGGCTGGAAACTACTGAATGCGGGTGGTGGGAGAGACAGCGCCACTGCCCTGTGCCCTGTGCCCGGTGCAGTGAGGTGCCCTCCTGCTCGACCCTTTTTTTCTTTTTTGTGTTTTTACACAGTGTGTGGCCTGTATTTCAAAATGGAAAGTTAATGGAGTAGATTTTTACCAGCATCCTTGGACTGGAGCGATAGCACAGCAGGTAGAGCATTTGCCTTGCACGTGGCTGACTTGGGTTCGATTCCTCCATCCCTCTCGGAGAGCCCGGCAAGCTACCAAGAGTATCCTGCATGCACGGCAGAGCCTGGCAAGATCCCCGTGGCATATTTGATATGCCAAAAACAGTAACAACAAGTCTCACAATGGAGACATTACTGGTGCCCGCTCGAGCAAATCAACAAACCACGGGACGACAGTGCTCCAGTGCAGTGCTACCAGCACCTCATTGTCATCGCCACCTAGAATTTCCCTGAAATAGTTTTACTGTTAAAGGTGGACTTAAATTTTTAAAGGCCTAAAATTAAAACAAGTCAGAAAGGGAAAGAAGTAAGAGCTCTCTATGGAAAATAAAAAAGGCCCGAGTGGCAGATACAAAATGAGATTTAAATTGGCCAAAGGGCTTACTCCTGGCAACACTCCAACTCCACGTCAGCTAGCAGTGACTGGACAGCAAACAAATACAAATAACAAACTTATAACAGTAATCCTAATAAGCACAAGAGAAAAATCTTAAAAGTTAATGGAAAGGTATAATAAAATTATGTCCTTCGCCAACTATAAGACCAAGATAACTGCCCTCCATGACCTGATGTGTAGGATAACATAGCCTCAGTAGTTTAGGTTTATTGGGTTACTCCCGTTACAGTGCTCCTATTCCTCTTTGTTTATTTTTACCTTCTTTCTTAGTGTTCTGTTGACTTGTAAATAATGTTTTTCTCTTCTCCTTGAGTCCTTTTCGTAGTTTATTCAGAGCAAGTCCTTTTTGTATGGACACAGGAAGACTTAACAAATGTTATGCTTTTGTAACCTGGGAGTCATTTGACTCTACATGATATTTTCCTCCAGGGCATCTGTTCTCTTGACCTAAGCCTCAGCTGCCCTTACTTCCTAGCACCCCCAAAGCACGGTCCCGACGTGGGACAAGAAGGACCCAGGGCAAGCGGTGAGTTGTGTGCTACCCTGGCATCGAGATGGGCCTGGCCAAAGTGCCTAATGCTTAACTATAAGTTAAGAGCTTGATCATGGACAAATGCTGTCATGATCCAAACAGTGATACTAGATTTGGACCCTGCTAGGGTGAGGAATGATTAATCTGGCCTGAGTGCTGTGGTCTGAGCCTGTGGCAAGATGTTGCCAGGAGGGCTGCCTTGCAAGCCTCAATGTATCCCTTGCTATGTCCATACAAAAATAACTAGTATTAAGATGTTAATAAGTTCCTGGACTAAGGAAAAGAAAAAAAACCTTAAGAGTGAGGAAGGGCTTTGGAGTGCCCTGCCCTCAGGAAGGGCTTTCTTATGTTGATTTGGCTACCTGGCTGGTTGTAGCCTAGCGGGCAAGGTGGGAGAGACAAGTAGGAGGAGAGGGAGAAGCCAGAGAGAGGCAGCAGTTGAGCAGTAGATCCAGAGAGAGGCCGGAGCTGGGAGTGCGGGAGATGAGAAAGTTTGAAGATTGAATAAACGGTAACTAATCAGCAACCAGCTTGGTCCTCGTTCTTCCTTCGCCTGTCCTTGACCACCGGCCGTCCCGATCCAGTCCACACACTGCGGTTCCAGAGCACCGAACGCGGGTGGTGAGACAGAGCCGCCCGGAGAGCCCGAGAGTGCACTCACCCCTTGGCGAGCCTTAGTTTTTTACACTGATGGATCTATCACATCTTCCAGAAGGGCAATGGAGAGGATTATTCACGACTTCTACTCGGATCTCTTCCACAGCCACGTCCACCTGCCCACATACCAAATTCCGCAGGATGGATATGTCATTCCCAACGTCCTCCCTTCTGAAATCTGACACGCCATTTCATCAGTAAAGACACGAACAGCACCTGGTCCGGACAAGGTCAGACCTAAAAATTGGAAGAATCTGCTGCCAGTACTCATCAATACACTGGCTTGACTCTTCACACACTACCTGTCCGAATTCAAGGTTCCATCCAATGGAAAACAAGCAGGATCGTCCTGTTGTACAAGCAGGGAGACATCCACGACTTTGGCAACTATAGCCCAATCTGCCTGTTGTCCATCGTCTACAAGTTGTTCACTTGAGTCATCCTGAATAGAATAGGCAGAACACTAGACAAAGGACAACCATGCGAACAAGTCAGGTTCCAAAAAGGATTCAGCACAATCGACCATATCCACACAGTAACCAAGCTCATTGAAGTTTCGCCAGAGTTCAAGATACTGCTCTGTCTAACGTTTAGCAATTTAAAGAAGGCCTTTGATTCTGTTGAGACTGAAGTGGTCATCGAAGCCCTAGTCAAACAGGGCATTCAAACTCAGTACATCAAGATCCTCCACGAGCTATATTATGGATTCACAACCAGGATCTCACCATTCTACAAGGAAGTGATCATCAACATAAAGAGAAGGGTTCAGCAGGGTGATATCATTTCACCGAAATTCTTCAGTGCCACCCTCAAGAACATCATGTGACGACTGGAATGGGAAGGAATGGGAGTGAAGATAAATGGTTGGCAACTATACCACCTCCGCTTTGCTGATGACATCGTTCAAATAACACCAAATACTAGCCAAGTGGCACAAATGCTGGCCGACTTTGACCGCGAGTGTGGAAAGGTCGGACTGCAGCTGAATCTCACCAAAACAATGTTCATGAAAAATGAACTAGTCCCCAACGTTCCATTTGCTCTCAATGAAGTGAACATCTCCAAATGCAGCAGCTATGTATACCTGGGTCAAGAACTCAACATGAGGAACAACTTCGTGCCAGAACTGCACAGGAGGAAGAGAGCAGCTTGGAACGCCTTCAAGAGTTGGAAGAAGTGGTTAAGAGGACGAAGAACCTCCAGCTCCAGGCACATCTTTTCAACTCCACCGTTCTTCCTGCATTAACATACACCTCAGAGACCTGGGCCCTGTGCAAACAGGATGAGAATGCTATTCGGAATCAAAAGAGCTATGCTTGGAGTGTCACGTTTCACTCAAGTGAGAGAAGGAATCCGGAGTTCTGACCTTCGTCAATGATCAAGAATCAGGGACACTCATCTGTGGAATATAAAATAACAGAGTGGGAGACCAACACCCAAGAGTAGTAGAGATAATGATCAGGTGGTCTGCCCCACTGCTTGGAAACTGGCCTCACATGCTGGGGGAAAAGGCAGCTCAGATAGAGAAGGGAACACCAAGTAGAGGATGTTGGGAGGACCCATTCGGGTTGGAAGATGTGAGCTGAACGTAGACTATAGACCGAACATGATGGCCACTCAATACCTCGATTGCAAACTACAATACCCAAAGGAGAAAGAACAAAAGGGAATGCCCTGCTTCAGAGGCAGGGTGGGGTGGTGGGGGATGGGGAGGGGGTGGTGAGAGGGATACTGGTATCATTGGTGGAAGAGAATGGACACAAGAGGAGGGATGGGTAAACGATCACTGTATGAGTGAAATGCAAACACAGAAGTTCATAAGTTTGTAACTGTACATTACAGAGATTCTCTAATAAAAAAATTAACAAAAAAGAATCAGGGACACTGTTCTTTTTGCCAAGGCATCAAAAATCAGATGGGCCGGACACATAATGTGATTTAGAGACAACCGCTGGACTAGAGCTGTTACCCACTGGATTCCACAGGACGTCAAAAGACCGTGTGGCTGCCCACCTACTAGATGGTCAAACTTCTTTGTCAAAACCCTGAATGAAGAGTTTGAGGTTCCTCGTGTTCCTGGAGCGAGCAGATATCATTGGGCTACACTAGCACGTGACAGGGACAAATGGAGATATTACTGGTGCCCGCTCGAGCAAATTGAAGATCAATGAGATGACAAGTGACACAAGTGATGCTTTAAAAAAAAAACTACCAGATTTTTGTAATCCTCTCTCTTGAGCAAGGTATAGGGGAATAGGCTTCTTTTCTACTGGCAAGAAATTTCCATCAGCAAACCACTGAGTGGAGGCACCAGGGAGAAGGCAAACCAAGTTCATCTCCTCTTTGACTGAGTACTCTCATGTCTGGGATTCTATCCAAATAGATGTGGGAAATACAGTCCTTGCAGTATTGGTTTTGTTAACAACAATAACAAAATCATAGCAAAGGCAACAAATAATAACGAAAAGAGAAAATTACATATCCAGCATCAGGGAACTTCAGAATCAGAAGTTAACAAGATGGATGATAGTACAGTGAGCTGGTTTCAGATTTTAGCATATTATGTGATCTCTTTATATGTGTGTATGTGTGTGTGTATGAGAGAGAGAGAGAATAACCTTGCAGTACTAACCCTGCATTAACTATAATCCACAAGAGTATAATGCGTTTCACTAAGGCAGTGGTTTTCACGAAAGAAACTTCTTTCCAATGTTCACTAGGAAGCCTAGAGAAAAAAAAAGAAAATTAAAAAATAAATAAATAAGCAGAAGCAATGTTTAGAATATAGTGGGAGTAAGCATCTCACTGTACACACTGGTTATCACAGGCAGAGGGGGGTCTGGTCTGACGGAGCACCTATAAATTCATGTACATGTGCACGCTTCCAAGAAGGACTGCAGGCAATTACATCAGGTGGGATATCTATGGACTAGAACCAGGAGTTGTTGTTTGTGCTACATATTTATCATGTTTTTCTTTTTAATAGCAAAAAGCAAATCTTTTTTATTTTTTATTTATTTTTTATTTTTTTGCTTTTTGGGTCACACCTGGCGATACACAGGGGTTACTCCTGGCTCTGCACTCAGGAATTACCCCTGGCGGTGCTCAGGGGACCATATGGGATGCTGGGATTTGCACCCGGGTCTGCCGAGTGCAAGGCAAACGCCCTACCCGCTGTGCTATCGCTCCAGCCCCAGCAAATCTTTTTTAATAGCAAAAAGGAAAAAGTCCTTCATCTAAGATTTTTGCCTGTCCAGTGTGCAAAGTGTTTCTGTTGATTGACACTCCTGTACCTGAAAGAGTTATGTAATCTCAGATATGAAAATTACAGAGACCTTTTTTATAGCTCAGGCCATCTGTTAAAATGTTGAAAAAAGTCTTATAAGTTCTGATCCTTGAGAACCCCACTGTTTATCTTTTCCAGCAAGAAAATGTTCATTTATCACTACCCTTTATCTCCTTTTCTGAGCCAATTTCCTATTCATGACAAAACATTTCCCACAGGACCGAAGAGACACATTTGCCTCCCAATGGCTTTTGATGCAGAACTTAGTTGAAGGTTTTTGAAGGGAAAATAGATGGTCTTTCCATTCTAGCCCTCCCCACAGCTCTGTGTGCCGGCCTTCCGGGGGCATAGGGCGTAGTCAGCTATGATCCCTTCTTCTGGAAGACCATTGTTCCCTAGTAGAAAATAAACATCAGGAAAGAGCTACAATACACTCACATGGTATATGATATGGGTTTGGCTGTTAAAAAAATATAACCAAAAATAACTAGGGGCCTGGGGAGAGAGATTAATATACGTGGGATCCAGAGCTCAATCTCCCATACTCCATGCCAGCAAGACCCAGCTCTGTCTGGGTGGCTTTGGGTGCCCACCTCAAGTACTGCAGGGTTATTCTCTCTCTCTCTCTCTCTCTCTCTCACACACACACACACATACACACATACACACATATAAAGAGATTACAGAATATGCTAAAATCTGAAACCAGCTCATTGTACTACCATCCATGATGACATTCACAAAGGTCTCTTGTGAACATATGGTTTCTCCAAAAATTTTGGACAAATATTGATAGAGAAAAAATTGCTTAAAACTGCTTACATCAAAATGGAAATTATATACCTGGATTTGTGGGTACAGTAGCCTTCAAATTAAAAATGGGGAAATAAGTGGAGTGAGTTACAAGGAATCTTTAGATGTTAAAGAAGCATATACTCTGTTCTTTCCCCACCTCAAGGGAAAGAGCACAGGCAAATCTCTTAATTTTTGGATAGACTAGGAAAGGGGCATGTAACTTGGGGTTGTACATTCTAATCTGGCTTACATTTTAAGTGAGCCTGTCAGCTGTAGTGTGTCTCGTTTCATAAAGATGGTATTGCATCCTGTTCTTCCCACTGAACCTAAACAGAAACACTTCCCCCTCTGACATGTTCTTCCCCTGGGCGTTCTGATACTTGAAGATGGAACTGAAGGTGCTTGTTCAAGCTTTCACGCTACACTAGACAACAACACAAGTTACATCAGGTAACTTAATCGTTCTCTCCCACCGAGGCCCTGTGAAGACTTATTCTGTATTAAAATAAAGCTAAAGGATCATGTCCACCAGGGTCCAAACTCCCATGTGGCTTCCATGTGGAACATCAGACTTCCTGTGCCCCCCTCCTTATCTTACTATGTGAGCACTCACCGTGAGCACTCACCGTGCAGTTCTCACCCGAGTGCTCAGCTGCATCTGCCACGGCTTTCTCACCCCAGGCTCTGCACCTGCCCGCTTGCCTCAGGAGTCTGCTTTTCCCATACTTTTTTCTCCACAGGAATGTCTTTTTTCCCCCGACTATTTTGAACTTACAAAACCTTTAACACTGGTTAAATGTCACCTCGATTATCAATGATCGCTTCTCTTGAAAGCCTCCCTCAGTCTGTCATCTCCTTAGATCAACACAACTCTGAGACCTTCTCTGGCTACTTCAAAGGCAACTGAGGGCAGTTTTCTGGTATAAAGTGGTTGCTCCTTCTTTGTCTCCTCAGACTTTACAAACAGTTTTACCATAGACTCTGGAGAAGCACTGTCATTTATTTGGAATTTATTTTTTATGTTCATAGTTTCAGGCAAGAGCCAAGAGATAGTATAGGGGTTAAGGTGCTTGTCTTCCACCTGGTCAACCCAGATTTGATCCTTAGCCCCACATACGGTCCCCTGCCCCGGCGACAAAAGCATAGTTCAGAGAGTGTAAATATGATCCTACACCTGACCCACTATTCTCTGAGGAAAGGTTCATTTCTACGTTTATGAACAGATGGTGATACTAACTTTGTATTTGGAAGACACAGAACAGAGGAAGACAAGCCAATTAAAAGGCTCTGATAACAAATCAAGAGAGAATTAAAGACATACAAAATGGACTCGAAGAGAGAAAGAAACTTGAGTAGGTTGATGGGGAAAGAAACTACAAAATGCCTTGAAGGTGCTTACACAAGTATCAGTTGATGGTGAGGAGAAACTCCAGCGTTTCTAACATGAAGCAGAGAGGCCTGCTGAGGAGAAGCCCTAGTGTTTCCACATGAGGCAGAGAGGCCTGCTGAGGAGAAGCCCTAGTGTTTCCACATGAGGCAGAGAGGCCTGCTAGCTAAGAGGAAGCCCTAGCATTTCAGAGAGACACCTGCTGAGGAGATGCCCTAAGCATTGTCAACACGAGACAGAGAGGCCTGCTGAGGAGAAGCCCTAGCGTTTCCACATGAGGCAGAGAGACCTGCTAAGGAGAAGCCCTAGTGTTTCCACATGAGGCAGAGAAGCCTGCTAGCTAAAGAGAAGCCCTAGAGTTTCAGAGAGACGCCTGCTGAGGAGACGCCCTAGCATTGCCAACACGAGGCAGAGAGGCCTGCTGAGGAGAAGTCCTAGCGTTTCCACATGAGGCAGAGAGGCCTGCTAAGGGGAAGCCCTGCATTTCAGAGAGACGCCTGCTGAGGAGATGCCCTAGCATTGCTGACATGAGGCAAAGAGGCCTGCTGAGGAGAAGCCCTAGTGTTTCCACATGAGGCAGAGAGGCCTGCTGAGGAGAAGTCCTAGTGTTTCCACATGAGGCAGAGAGGTCTGCTAAGGGGAAGCCCTAGCATTTCAGAGAGACACCTGCTGAGGAGACGCCCTAGCATTGCTGACACGAGGCAGAGAGGCCTGCTGAGGAGAAGCTGTAGCATTGCTGACATGAGGCAGAGAGGCCTGCTGAGGAGAAGCCTTAGCATTGAGGACACAGGCAGAGAGGCCTGCTGAGGAGAAGCTGTAGCATTGCTGACATGAGGCAAAGAGGCCTGCTGAGAAGCCCTAGCATTGACGACACAGGCAGAGAGGCCTGCTGAGGAGAAGCCCAGCGCTGCTGACATGAGGCAGAGGGGCCCTGGCTTTCGGCACTGGCGCTCAGAGCCGCGTTGCCCTTGAAGCGCGCCTGCTGATCCGCAGAGAGCTTACTGCTAGAGCCGCTGTGGGCGGGGGCTGGAAATAACAAGGAGCGGAGAGGAGTGAGTCTACATAATCCCCTCCGTCATTTGTTCTGAGTCCAACATTGTAATAGGTTTTTAATCTATACGAAAAGAGGGCTCCGGCCGACCGGGTTTTCGGCCCGGGCGCCCATGCCCCTGCAGAGCCGGTGGATGTGGAGCAAGCGGGAACCAGAGACAGCTTTAGGAATTGGGGTTCCAGCAAGTGCCTGCACCCATGTATGGAGACTGTGAATTAAGCCTTTGCCCCACGCCGGCTAACGGAGGAAAGAACCTTCCTTCTTGGTCTCTCTCCCCTCCGGGAGAAGGCGTGGTGTCCGACATTTTGTGGGTCCGTTGAGAAGGTACGAACTTGGTGGCGTGGAAAAAGAAAAAAAAAAAAAATGTGTGCTTTGAACTTGAAACAGCCGCAGGATACAGAGCCAGCCCTAGTCGGGCCCGTGCTCGGCTCCGGCCGGCCGGGTTTTCGGCCCGGGCGCCCATGCCCCTGCAGAGCCGGTGGATGTGGAGCAAGCGGGAACCAGAGACAGCTTTAGGAATTGGGGTTCCAGCAAGTGCCTGCACCCATGTATGGAGACTGTGAATTAAGCCTTTACCCCACGCCGGCTAACGGAGGAAATATGTAATTTCTGGCAGAATTTTCCCAGGACTTTATACAGAAATCCAAAACCTCGTGGACGCTACTGCGTCCGCGCGACTTAACATTTATAATTGTCATCAATGTGAAAGGGTTCCATTTGAACAGGTCAGACTTGGGGGGGAAACTCCAAATAATAACAGTAAGTTTTTGTTGAAATATTGAAGGTTCTTAATGTAACAGCCACCTCTGGACTATGAGCTAAGCAAAAGCCCCACGCTGGCCAACGTGGCGTGGAGTACACCATACTATGAGGCGCAGGAAGGGGGATGAGGGGGAAAAATTAAAAAAAAAAAAAATGGAAAAGGAAAAAGAGAAAAAAAAAGAGAGAGAGAGAGTTATGTCAACTATAGTGAGTTTTGTGTTGAATTATGGAATGTAATCAAGGTAAAGAAAAAATGAAGTGAAATTCATTAGTTATACAGTAGGGGGTAGGGGGTGGGGGTGGGGGGTAAACTGGGGTTTCTGGTGGTGGAATTTGGGCACTGGTGAAGGGATGGGTGTTTGAATATTGTATAACTGACATATAAACCTGAGAACTTTGTAACTTTCCACATGGTGATTTAATAAAAATTTAAAAAAAAAGATATACAAAAAAAAAAAAATCTATACGAAAAGAAACATCAGTCTAAAGAAAAAGAAGTTTCCTTCTGGTTCCCAAATGGAAGCCTTCCCAAGATGCTCCCCTTTCCACTGAAGAGATTGTTAAACCTTAGAGACCTTTTAATAAACTACACTTAAATTCCTAGGATGAAACGTTCATTAATTTGTTAACTTATCCATTTTACGGACAAAAAAACCAAAAACCCTGAGACGTCACATACAGTTTCAAGGCCACACTCCACAGTTGCGCATTAGTCCTTAGCCGGCCCGTTCTCAAGGCAAATTGCTGGGCACACAGGGTAGCCCTGAGGGGCATTATGGCTCTAGAAATCAGGCTCAGGAATATACTGAGTTTCAGGAAACCTAAAGGGTCTCTGTCCTTACGCCGTAAAACACTCCAAAAAACGCTCTACTCCTGAAGTATTTCTCCAAGTATTTAAACTCAATTTCAGAAGTCATGACAGTGACCATATTCCAGCACAAGGAATATTTTGATAATTTGCTACTTGAAAAACATGAAGCAATGAAATGGCAGACGACTGTAATGGTGGTGAAAAACCCCTAACTTGGCGAGATTCTCACATCTGCCAGAGGAGAGGTACTCGGCACATCCAGGCTGCCTGGACAGAGTTAGCCTGCGGGACTGCCTTTCAAGTCTCCTTAACCCCAAAGCAATCTTAGTCCTAATGGGGCTGAGTAATTACAGAGCCAGATGATTTCTCCTGAAATCTCTATGTCAAAAATAAAAATGCCAATTAAAATAAGAACCAATACTCCTGAGTTGAAAGGTTACTCTCTGGTATGACTTAACCAATCAGCGTTCTCTGCTGGTGCTTAGCCTGTCCAGCAAAGCACAGCAGGACCTTCATTTCTTTTTTTTTCCTAAGAAACTTCAAAGTGTCCTTCACGTGACTAGGAAAGATGTGAGTGGTAAAAGCACTGCTTGGAAAGAGGTCCACATTCCCCTAATAGCTCTAACCACACCACACAACATATGTCAAAATGTTAAAGAGAACAGAAACTCCTAATGCTTTGTGCAATGTATACAGTTCCTGGCCTTTGATGTTCCTGCTTCTGCTCCTTTACTTAACAAAACTGTCTGGTTTTTTCAAAAAAAAATCTTTTATGTTTCATTACTGACCTGTCAAACATTGTTTTAACTTAAAGAGTACCCAAAGCCTTGCAGTAAACTTAAAAGCCCGTTTAAAAATAATCTGCCTTTATGCTATCCATAACTGATATATACAGAGGAGTATGGTGGCGTTTTTATAACAGTGACCCTGTCACTCAGAGAATTCCTACACGTTGGTTTTTACATACGAACCAGTGGTGCCAGGAGCCTACACTGGTTCCTTGGGCTGACACAGCCCATTTGATCTTGATGGGTAACAGTGAAAGCTTCTGAAAGCCAACTGCAGTCACAGGAAGATTCGTATCTTGTCAGGTAGACATCCCAAATTACTAACACTGCTTTCGAGGAACTTTCACGAAGTTAATGATCCAACTCCAACATCTACTTTTCTCCTTAGAACGAAGTAAAAAATCTCTCTCAGGGACCAGCTCATTTGCCTCTGTCAATCTGACGGTCAATCCCCGCACCTGCCACGCCTGCTTCATTGTTTTGGGCCAGTGCTCCCTTGATTTCCTTTCCCCACCTTCGCCTACCCCACCACCAGTGCGTCCCCTCTGGAGAAGCCTGTTTGAAGTGTTTCCCAACACCCACAGAGGAGGAGGGAACAATGCAGAGAAATGCTAAGTGGCTTAGGAGCTTGAAAGACCTGGATATGAAGGAGAGGAAGTGGGGGATCTGAATGTACGAGGTTTCCTCCAGGAGTGAGCTGGATGGCATTGCTTGCAGGAAGTCGTATGTGTTGCTCTTCATGGTTTACAGCGTTCCACCGAATGACAGCAGGTAGTAGAAGACACTTGAAGCGGTCTCAGCTACAGGCTTTTTGAAAAGTATTCTCATTAATGTCACCTTTCCAGTTAAATTGCACAGCTGTGCATCATTGTTTATAAGAATATTTTATTATCCCTTGAATGTTTGCCATCAAGAGAATCACTCTAACTGCAGGACAGCCTGGAGCGAAGGTTTTCAAAGTCATTCTGTGCAAGATGCAGAGATAACAAAAACACGTACTGGTATGATAAATTTTATTTTCTAAACAATTCTAGATAAAGCACATATTTTGAATAAAACGCGAAAATTATTTTTAGGAATTGCAAGTTCATTTGTTTCCACTTAACATCTTTATAATTCTAAATAAGAAATTCAAAATAATATTTTAATGCTATGTACTACTATTGAGGCCCATTGTTGGCCCATGGCATGCGACAGGGACAAATACTGGCGCCCGCTCGAGCAAATCGAAGATCAACGGGAAGACAAGTGATACAAGTGATGTACTACTATCTGGAGAAACAACGCTGAGTGAAGTAATTCAGAATACAGAACTACTGTTTGTCATAGAACCGACAAAAGTCTAATATCAGATATATAAAGCACTAAAACAATTCAACAACTAGATAATAAAATTTAAATTTAAAAATGAGGAAGGGATGGGGCTGAAGTGATAGCACAGCGGGTAGGGCATTTGCCTTGTATGCGGTAGACCCAGGTTCAATTCCCAGCATCCCATATGGTCCCCAGAGCACTGCCAGGAGTAATTCCTGAGTGCAAAGCTGGGAGTAACCCTGTGCATTGCTGGGTGTGACCCAAGGAGAAAAAAAAAAAGAGGAAAAGAGCTAAAGAGATACTTCTCCAAACAAGCACTGTAGCACTGTCATCCCGTTGCAAATCGATTTGCTTGAGCGGGCACCACTAATGTCTCCATTGTGAGACTTGTTGTTACTGTTTTTGACATATCGAATACACCACGAGTAGCTTGCCAGGCTCTGCCAAGTAGAGTAGAGCTCTACCAAGCTACTCTCTACCAAGCTCTACCAAGCTACTCTCGATAGCTTGTCAGGCTCTCCAAGAGGGGTGGAGGAATCGAACCCAAGTCGGCCGCATGCAAGGCAAACACCCTACCCACTGTGCTATCGTTCCAGTGAGAACTATCCAACAAGAAAAAACAAGAAATACAGATGTAGCGGACACATGAAAAAATGTCCATCATCACTGATTATCAGGAAAATTCACATCAAATGACAGTGAAATGCTACCATAACCAATCAGAAGGACTTAAATTTAAAAATACTGGAAACAAATGGTGTTGGCAGGATGCAGAGGAAAAAGTATCCTATATTTCCTGGAAAAATAAACTAGTTCTGCTTCAGTGGAAAATACTACGTTTTAATTTAAAAAATTGTATTTTTAATTCAAAAATTGTATTTTTAATTCAAAAATTGTATTTTTAGTTCAAAAAAATAAAAATAAAACTACCATATAATACAGCAATTCTACTCCTAACTCAAGAACGCAAAATTACAAAGTCAAAAATATTTGCACAGTCCAGCTCATTGCAGTCCAATTTACAATAGCCAAGATATCTAAACTCCAGGGTACCACCAAAGCCGATTAAAGAAGATATTATCTGTAATGCACAAATGAATAGTAATAAAAGATGAAATCTTGCCTTTTGCCATAACGTGGATGGAACTGTTAGGGTGTAATGCCAAGTCAAAAGAAGAAAGACAAATGCTGGATGATCTTACGAGTGGCAAAGTAATAAGTCAGGGACCAGACAATGTCCAGAGAGAACGAACACCCAGACTCTGAGGATGGACCTGAGATCACAAAAGGAACGGCAAGGGGAGGGTCAGGAGGACAGTGGTAAAGGAGTTGTTGTCTCCGGATGGGAAACAATCTCTGTGCCCGGTCACTTACATGGCTCTGTACTAGTGGTGCTTGTAGCATAACCAACGGCTAAACTCCTGACACACAGTCCACTTTGCTCGTTGTGACCCATGGTGGTGACCTCTTGACCTCAAGGAATCACAAGCCTTCAGTGACCCTCAGGAAATAATAGTTTTGATGCCACTCTAAGTTGCAAAGACGGATTAATTCTGGTCCATACAGTGTCCAATTCTATGAGATGTAATTCTAGATTTTGGGTCACGTTAAGGCTCCTTCTGGCTGCTCAGGGCCTCAGGCTTCCTCAGGGCACGTTGGTCAGTTTTCCTCTGTGTCCCCTCTCCACTGCCACTAGCCTCACTCGCAGCGTCACTCTTCCTCGGCTCCTCCCGCCCTTGGCTTAGAGTGTTTCCTCGCCCCCTGGCAGGGAGATCCGGCAGGCCACACTGGCACGGTAGCTGGTACCCAACTCACCGGAAACACACGCTTAGCCTCACCTGCAGAGGGCGATGTGCCAGGAATGCATTCCTCTCTGGAGTGAGGAGGCACCACCTAACGGTGCTCTGAGGTGGACGGGACATATTTCAAGTTTTTAATAGCCCCACAGAGGGCAGCATCGCTGGGGTTGTCAGGCATCCTGAAGCCCTTTCCTTTTTTAGAATAATTAGTCGCTGTGAAATGAGAAAGATAATCATGATTGGGCTACAGGCAAACAATGTTTGAACACTAATCCTTACACCAGTGTCCACCACTGTCCACTTGCCTCCACCAATGGCCTCCCCACCCTGTTTGCCCTCCACCCACCAGTCTGCTTCTAGGAGAGGTGCTTTAAAAAAAAATTAAGTTTTCACACTGTGGATTAAAGCTCTGCTGCTGATAAGGTTTCATACCTAACACTTCACCAGCTTTCAGCACCACCCCAGCTTTCAGGGGCCCCCCCTTCCTGCCCTACCTCAGCCCCTCAAGTGGCATGTTTTCCTACGGAATACCAGCTCTATGCCCTCTGTTCCCATTGCTTTCCGCTGTTTATTATTCTACCATTTTTTTTTATACCCCGCATATGAGAGAGATCATCCTGTGATAGTCTCTCTCCCTCTGACTCACTTCACTCTGCATGATACTCTTAAGATCTCTCGTGAAGCAGCAAATTTATCTTTTCTAATATTGGACAGGCCTCATGCATGAAGGTACTGGCAGAGGAACCCAGGTGTGTGTAATCCCATCAACGGCCAACATCCAGAGAGACTTAAAAGCAAGCTCTCAGAAGAAAGTGATGCAGAGTCTCTTGCCCGCACGCCTGGCTGTCTTCCCCGGGGCCCCTCAGAGGGGATGGGCTCCAGCTTCCTTCCCCACACTGAGAAGAGCTCCTGGCGGCCGAGGACCACCAGAACCTAGCTACAGCCACACTGGAGGCTCCTCTCCACATGTTCAGACAGGCCTCACGCATGAAGGTACCGGCAGAAGAACCCAGGTGTGTGTAATCTCATTGACGGCCAACATCCAGAGACTTAAAAACAAGCTCCCAGTAGATATCTTATAGCCTACTTCTCCCTCTGAGAGAAATTCGCAAGCTTCTGAGAGTTTTCTGCCCACATGGGACAGCCTTGCAAGCTTCCCATGGTGTATTCATATGCAAACACCAGTAACAAGCTGGATCTCATTCCGTGACCCTGAAGAGCCCCCAGTGCAACATCATTGGGAGGGCCAAGTCCAGATGGACTTCTAAGATCTCAGGGAAAGGACGAAATGAGATGTTACTGGGCCGGCCCGAGAAATCAGTGATTAACAGGCTATCGTGATCGTGATTGTGATCGTGAATATCCAAGTAGTATTCCATTGTGTACATGTAGCATAATTTCTTTCTCCTGGACACTTATGTTGGTTCCAGATTTTTGGTCATTGTGGATAGCACAGCAAGGAACAAAGAGGCGCAGGTGTCTTTTCTCCATTTTGTTTTAGGACCCAGGGCATCTATTGCAAGAAGTGGAGTTGCTGGTTCAAATGATAGCTCAGTTCCTAGAATTTTTTAAGGAATATCCATGTCTTCCAAAAGGTTGAAGCCCTTTCTTGAGGGTCAAATGTGACCAGCAGTCACCATGAGCAGAAACCATACTCCACTTTTGTCCCTTTTATATAGTCCGTGGGGTTTTTCCTATATCTAAATAGAGATGGATCATGTGCTTGGACATTTTCTCTCCCAGTATTGGAAATTCAAACCTAATGTATCTTAGTACCATTATGAAAATATAAGTTCCCATGTCCCATTCCAAAGCCACAAACTCACTCCGGCTCTCTTCAGCCCAGAACACCGATGAAAGGCCCTGGCTGCTGGGAGCTGCCACATCCCCGGAGAATGGGCCTGTCAAAAGCAATAGTTGCTTAGTCACTAGAGATCAGAAATACCACACATCTGAATTCTTCTGGGAAAATGGGTATTTTTAGGCTTAAAATGGCCTAAGAGGCCCGGAGATTGAGTATATGAGGTAAGACCCTTGCCTTGCCTCTGGCCAGCCCAGGGTAGATCTCTGGTAATGTATGAGCCCCTGCTAAGCAAAGGGCCCAGAGTAGTCCCTGAACACTATCAGGCATGGTCCCAGACCTCCTCAAATATTTATTCATTTAAATAAATAAGAACTTAGTTCAGGCCTCCCAAAGATGAATGGGATTAATTCTGATTAATATTCTGATAGATCAGCCATTTGAGTTCTTAATGTAATATCATATCAGGCTGTGCCTCAGCTATGCCCTAGTGACATTCACACACTTGCCTTGCGGGCACCAACTCCTCTGTCCTGAAAATAAAGTTCATTGATTAGAAATAACTGTACTCAATGGCCACTCAGTTACTCTATTGCAAACCTCATCACCCAAAAGGAGAGAGAGAACAAAAGGGAGTGCCCTGCCACAGAGGCTGGGTGAGGTGGGGGCAATGGGGTAGAGGTGGTGGGAGGGATACTTGGATCATTGGTGGTAGAGAATGGGCACTGGTGGAGGGATGGGTACTTGATCATCGTATGACTGAAATGCAAGCACGAAAGTTTGTAAGTCTGTAACTGTACCTCAGGGTGATTCACTAATAAAAATTTTTTTTAAAAAAGATGTAATAAAAAGCAGTTTCTTTCTTAAAATATGAAGTCACCATTTTTTTAACCGTTGGATATACTCTGTTTAGGTGCATCTCTGTTTCATCATTGGTAGGCAAGAGACCTTTCCATCAACTGTGAATCTGATGTATGATCTTCCATCTTCTTTACATACGTATGTTAACTGATGGAAAGAATAAATAAGACAGTGTGCTTTATTAAAAAAGAACTGTGTTATTAAAAAAGTAGCTGTATTATTTGTTTATAAATAATGCCATTCTATATCCAGTGCGAATCTGGAAAAGGCAGGGGTTGGGAAAATACTTCCTTTGCTGGAAAGGTGAGCTATTTCACTTTGCTGTGTATCTCCAAGTAGCCGGATGAAACACACCAGCAGAACAGGTTTCCTTGGACCACATTCAGCCTGAGCTAAGGGTCCCCTGGACCTGCCATGCTCTGCCTGCTCCCGTGCCAGTGGAGGTGTGTGTTGGAGTCCAGTGCTGACCTGGGGGATTAATTCGTATTGGGTAGTTACATCCAAAACCTACATTTAGAACACTTTTTCAGATTAATTTGAACCAAAGCACTCAAGCTAGTGAATCTAAGATACCATCCCAAGAACAGGAAATGAAATATTATGTTATGTTCAGAGACAAAATCTTATACCATTACCTCCCATCACACACACACACATATAAACACACTTGGGGAGACAATGACTTTATAGCTACACAGTACTGCTGTAGGGATAGAGAGGGGATCATTTTACTACTCTCTTTTATGTTTGACATTTTATAATAAAATATCACAAGTACAGTAGAAATTTGGTTGACAAAAACTACCAATAGCACTGCACTGTAGCACTGTCTTCCAGTTGTTCATTGATTTGCTCAAGTGGGCACCAGTAACGTCTCCATTGTGAGACTTCTTGTTACTGTTTTTTGGCATATCAAATATGCCATAAGAAGCTTGCCAGGCTCTGCCATGAGGGCGGGATACTCTCAGTAGCTTGCTGGGCTCTCTGAGAGGAACGGAGGAATCAAACCCAGGTCGGCTGCATGCAAGGCTAATGCCCTGCCCCCTGTGGTATCACTCCAGTCCAAAAAAAAAAAAAACCCAAAAAACTACCAATAATATCAGAAAACCAAATCATTGAAAAATTGCTTATGCTCTAACTCATCATGTATTTTATAAGATATTACACTGAAAATATAATGTGAACTCACAAAAAATGTTTACATAGTTGCCTACTGATTTCTAATACGCACTAAGTAACTTAAGTTTCATATGCTTAATAGTTTATTATGAACTGTGTAGGCACAAGTGGGTTAGTGGAAATTTCAAAGGCATTTCCTACTATCCACCTAACACTGTATTCTTTAAAATGCAATGCTCTAGGGGCTGGAGAGATAGTACAGTGGGTAAGGTGTTTGCCTTGCACACAACCAACCCAGGTTTGATTCTCAGCATCCCATATGGTCCCCTGAGCACCGTCAGGAGTGATTCCTGAGTGCAGAACTAGGAGTCAGCCCTGAGCATTGCCGGGTGTGACCCAAGGAGCCAAAAAAAAAAAAAGAAGAAGAAGCAATGCTCTAGCTAAGAGGTAGGGGGGTGGCTAAAAAGTGAAGAAGCCTAGTTAAAAGAGAGTGTTAACAGAGGAGTCCCTCACTTGAGATTCACGTGCATTTAGATGGTGGGGAAGTCTATGGAGGTTCATTACACAAGTTTTACTTACCACAAGTACCACATGCAACTGCACAAGCAACTCGTCAAGACATGGGATTTATGTCAAAACATGTCCCTGAAAAGTTCAATTTTTAAGAATATGTTCAAGGACAATATAAAGCCAAGTTGCATATGGTCCAGATTCCTAATTGATGCCAACACATGCTACAGCCCGGGAGCCCATGCTGCTGAGGAAGGCTCTGAACGTCACACACCAAAATAATGACTGAGGCATTCTCTCCCTACAGCTGTCAACTAGCTGGCAACAGAGTTTGAATAAAGCAAACAAACAAAACTGGGACTGCTTCAGGGGGGGAAATGGCTAGTTAAAATATTTTATACTGAAGAATTTATTCAAATTTGGAATATTGAAAGAAGACATATTTTTTTCCCAGAGTAAGAAAATGGAAGGGAGAAAACTAGCAAAAGCATTGGAATTTTAAAGGTATGGCAAAAATGGATTTTCTCCATTTTTTTCTTCAAGCAAATCAAAGATACTGAATTTACCATAAGAGTTGAAACTACCCTGAGATCTGTTTTATTTAAGAGATAGAATATTGGGGGCTGGAGCGATAGCACAGCGGGTACGGTGTTTGCCTTGCACGTGGCTGATGCGGGGTTCAGTTCCCAGCATTCTATATGGTCCCCTGAGCACCGCTAGGAGTAATTCCTGAGTGCAAGCCAGGAGGAATCTCTGTGCATCTCCAGGTGTGATCCAAAAAGAAAAATAAAAAGATAAAATATTGGATGACTGGTTAAAGAAACTGGTACATGTACACAATGGAATACTATGCAGCTGTTAATACTATGCAGCTGAAAAGATAAAGTCATGAAATTTGTATATAAATAGAACAACATGGGAAGTATCATGTTAAGTGAAGTGAGTCAGAAAGAGAGAGACAGGCATAGAAAGATTGCACTCATCTGTGGAATATAAAGTAACAGAATGTGAGACTAACACCCAAGAATAGGGAAGATAAGCACAAGGAGGTTTGCTCCATGGCTTGGAAGCCTGCCTCAACTGCTGGGGGAAAAGGCAGCTCAGATATAGAAGGGAACACCAAGTAAAGTGTGGTAGGAGGACCAGCGCGGGATGGGAGATGCGTGCTGAAAGTAGACTATACACCAAACACGATGGTCACTCAATACCACAACACCCAAAAGGAGAGAACAAAAGGGAATGCCCTGCCACAGAGGCGGGGTGGGGTGGGGGAATGGGGTAGGGGTGGTGGGAGGGATACTGGGATCACTGGTGGTGGAGAATAGGCACTGGTGGAGGGATGGGCACTCGAGCATTGTATGACTGAAACACAAGCACGAAAATATGTAAATCTGTAACTGTGCGTCATGGTGAGTCACTAATAATAATTTTTTTTAAAGAGATAGAATATTGGGGTGGGAGTCATGGCTTGGCTTGGAGAGAGCATAGCAAGAAGAGCACGTGAATGCCGTAGACCAGGATCTATCCCCAGCAGCCGATCTGGTGCCTGAGCACTCCCAGTGATCCCTGAGCACAGAGCCAGAAGTAAGCCCTCAGCATCACTGGGTGTGGCCCCCCAAAGCCCCAGTAGACATATGGTTCAGAGGGAAGAGGACACATACTTTGCATGTGCGAGGCCCTGGGTTCATTCCTCTGTGCTACATAAGCCCCTGAATACCCCCCCAAACCTGGTGGCCATACAGAAGTTTTAAGAGATAAGGAATTCCGAAGGTAACATACCAAAGATATAACAGTACAGACTGTTGAAAATAATTGGCTGACTAGCATTCTAGGAAGGAATATACATATTTGCTAGAGTCAAGATATACATATTAACTAGAGTCAAACTTTTCCCACAAAGAACTTTTCCATTATAAGAAAACAAGTTTTATTTTCATGTAAAACACCAACAGGAGTCAGGAATTTTCCAGTAGATTTGTCGTAAGAGGAGCTGGCGTCCTTACTGACTTCCAAGACATTTTGTTAACGGGCAATATGTTCTGCTGGATGGGTCCCCTGAAATGGTTCTATAATTCATTAAAAAAAAACTCTATGAAATATAGCCAAAAACTGGTATAAAGATTTACTAGATATCAAGTGCTGGGGCTTATTCAGGACCGTGTTTAAAGTTCGCAGAAAGAACACAAACATGACAAGTCTGTTCAAACGGGACAGTGACACTCCGTGATCTTTATGGCATTCTCCTTCAAAGGCTTCAAAGCCTCTGATAAATAATATGTCACGATCCATTCCACAGACAGGACACAGATAAGGGGGAAAATGCCATTCTCCTTACTTCACGGGCAGAAACTCCGAAAAGATGAAAAGGAACTGACTGCAGCCAGGGCTGCTCTTCAGTTTAAAAAAAAGAAAGAAAAACATTTAAAGCTAACAGTGCATCCAACCACAACTATGTGCTTAATTTAGGCAAAAAACTACTTATTTTCTTATTTACTTTGATAATTTTGGCAAAAACGTAATGTTTTCTTGAATTTTCATTTCCCCTTTAGCTTCCTTCTCTAATTCAGCTTCCAATTCAGCCTACCAGGGCTTCTAAAATAATCTGGTCCTTTCATTTTCATAATTAAAATCTTTAGTTGGTCTATGTGGTCTGCACTGGATTAGTTAAAGAACCTGAGTGACAGTCTTCCATGACATTCTTTTTGCTTATTCATGCATATTATTTATTTTCTAAAAATCTTTTCCTGCTACATCCCTATAGCCAAAGATGTTCAACATTACTTGCACGAAGTGATAATATTTCCTTATTTCCATCTTACTCTATTTCTTTTACTGAAAATGATTTTACTGTCGGTAATCTGATAAAATATAAAAATGAAATAGTTTATTCTTTGTGAATTGTCTTTGAAGAAAGTGAATCATTTTGACAGCTATCATATTAGTTGATAGGATAATTCAACTTATCATATTAGCCACATGCAAGTCACCAGTGGCATACTGCATTTGAGCTAAATTATGCTTTTTTCTATAATTGGTTATCAAGTACCATGGCTTATTCACATCATGGTTTACACTAAAAACTCAATAAGCATTTGCTGAACTGAAATGAATTATACATAGATGCATATGTAAATACCCACTGTTTCTTTGACATTACAATTTTTTTTTTGCCTTTTTTGGGTCTCACCCGGCGATGCACAGGGGTTACTTCTGGCTTTGCACTCCTGGCGGTGCTCAGGGGACCATATGGGATGCTGGGAATCGAACCTGGGCAAACACCCTACCCGCTGTGCTATCACTCCAGCCCCGACATTACAATTTTTAAAATCCACAATGTGTTTACATTTCTGTAATAAAGGGGTGGGCATTCATATCGCCTAAGCAAACAGATACTAACTCAGTTTTGCTTATAAAGGGTCATATGGTAAGATGATGTTAACAACATCTTTATGTCCAGTAATGAAATATAGTCATTATGTTGAGTCCTGAGTAAGAACCCTGATATTACTACTATTCCAAATTACTGATCAAAAGAGATTTTATAGTCTTCTAGGTTTACATTATTTATCTACATTCCTTTTCTAATTTTATCAATAGAATATCAAATATTAAAGGGATATTTGCCCTGGTTTAATACTTTCCCTGAGATTCTCTGTTCCAAAGAATGCTAGCCCATTAAAATTAATATGGATATCACTGGCTTACATATGTACCTCTCACTGATTAACTTAGAGACTATAACAGATATAACATTTGCTATAATTATTTTGAGGCACTGAAGTGTTTCTGGGCTGGAGCGATAGCACAGTGGGTAGGCATTTGCCTTGCACACTATCTACTCGTGGTGTGTTTGATATGCCAAAAACAGTAACAACAAGTCTCACAATGGAGACATTGCTGATGCTCGCTCAAGCAAATTGATGAGCAACAGGATGACAGTGACAGTGACAGTGAAGTGTTTCTAAGAACCCTAAGGTACAGATTATCTCCAAATTTCGAAGTGAAGCTTCGTAGATCACTGAATGTTCCCTCCTCTCATCACAGACGAATAGATGCGTTCATGCTTTAAGAGGCACTGGGACATTGCCCCTGAGAGTTGGCCACAGAATTGGGTGGGCCAAGGGAGTGTGTGTGGGGGGTGGGGCGGACCTTGGGACACTGATGGAGGGAAGCTTACACTGGTGGTCTGGGAACACTGTAAGTCTGAAAAGCTGTTGTAATATCATAGGTCATGGTGCCTAAATAAAATTTGATAAAAATAATAATAAACTTGGTTTTCAGTGATGAATAGAATGAAGACTTGTGTGAAACTAAGGACTTGTGTGATTATAAGTGACCTGTGTGAAAGTGTACACCCAACATTACCTGTGTTATGCAGTCCAAAGTCAGGTAGAAGGGCTGAGATACCCTTCCTTTGAGAAGGACACCTAGAGAATGGTAGTAGAATTAATGGATCTTTCTAAACTCTAAGCAGTGGCATGAGTTACTAAGAATCTCTGGCTCTCATACTATATTAATCTGCCAACATATCAATGAAAGAAGCGCATATTAAACCTGAACATTCAAACCATTTCTCTAAGAAATCACACAATTAAAGGGCCTGAGGGTGATGGGCCCTCCTGCATATGAACAACATGCTTCCTCGGATCATTCTGATGCTGGGATGTGCACTGGACACTCAACCATGAAATAAGTTTTCAGAAAAATAACATCTGGAGCAGCAAAATATAGCCTTATATGACAAATAAAATTTTGACTCCCCTGGAATGTGCTTGGATTTCAATTCAAGGAAGGAGGAATAAAATGGTATGTAGACTTGTCCAGGAACTTTACATTTCAGAGACACAAAAAGAAAAAAATATGCATCAAGAGACTACTTAAGAGCAAGGGAGTGTTTTGTCCATATTTCAAAGTTCCTGCCTTTTTTTCCGTATATATAAAATTCACTAAGAAGATGGGGCTGGAGAGAAAGTACAGAGGCTGAGGTACTTGTCTTGTCTGCAGCTGTGACAATGGTTTGAATCCTGGGACTATATATGGTCCCCTAAGTGTGTCCTCCAGGTGTTTCCCCTGATAATACACAGGTGTGTGACCCTGCACCTCAAAGAAGAGGATGGGAAGGATAGAATGAGGGAGCCCGGAAGAGTTCTCAACCTCTTCGCAAATCTGTCAACTCTGAAAGTGGACGAGAGTCTCCGGAACATGTGGAAGCTCATTCTAGACGTGGTTAGGACAGAGAAGGGACCACTGTGACAATAGAAGTTGGAAATGATCACTCTGGACAGGAACTGCGTGATGACAGAGGTGAAGAGATAAACACGCTGGCCTTTCAGTACCTGCACTGCAAACCATAATGTCCAACGGGGGAGCGGGAGAAAGAGAAGGGAGAGAGGAAGAGAGAGAGAAGAAAGAGAGAGGGGGAAAAGAGAGAGAGAGAGAGAGAGAGAGAGAGAGAGAGAGAGAGAGAGAGAGAGAGAAGAAAAGTGTCCGCTGTAGAGGCAGACTGGGGGGTGGAGGGTGGAAGGAGGGAAGCTGGGACACGGGGTGGAAATGCACACTGGTGACGGGATGGCTGTTGGAGCACTGTATGGGCGAAACCCAATCATGAGCAACTTTGTAATTTGTATCTCACAGTAATTTAATAATAATAATACTATTTTTAAGTTTAAACGAAAGTGTATTTGGAGAAACTAATGAGACAGCCCCCCCTTTTGTGGGAGGGGGTGTAGAGGCCAACTCATGAACGTCTGTTTCTTGCATTTTTTTAATTAAAGAACTGTGATGGACAAAGTTGCTGATAGTTGCGTTTTAGGCATATAATATTTCAACACCAATTCCACCACAGTGTCAACTTCCTGCCACCAGAGCTCCCATATTCCCTCCCCACCCCAACTCCGACCCCACCGCCACCTGTCACCTTGACAGGCACATTACACAGTTTCAGTTGTTGCAGCTTACGTCTCCTGTTTCACGTTGCTGGGTCTGCTGGCCTGTGCCGCTATTCTACTCTCCCTATCACCGGCATCACCGAAGCCCGGGGGCCTGTCCAGCCATGATTTTCCCTCTCTTCTTACCCCGTTGATTTCTTTCCTTCTCTGTCCTTCTCTCTGAACACGAGGGTCAAGGGTGGTCTAGGCGCCCCCATTTTACTACAGTAAACTTAGAGCTGAACTGCCATATCAGCCACGCGCAGATCTTAAAAACCACCTTTTGGTTCACCTGAGACAACTTTATCGGCAGGAAAGTCATTCTCACCAAGAATGCGTGGGTTTCTCTTTGTAAGCACGAGCCATCTAGGGCGGGGGCATAACCACTTAAAAGAAAACTATGTGCTTCATCACCCTTACACTAAGGAAGAGTTGGACAGATGAGATGTGCATAAGGATCCCCAGAGGACACCTTCAGGGGCGGGGGGGAGGGGGTCCCTTCTCCCATTTCTGACGCTTTCTCTACGGAAAAGCTCACATATGCCACTGTCCCTCAGCAAGTCACCAACACTTGCCCTGAAAGGAAGTTCACCTACCTCAGTGATGGCCATAGTTATCTGAAGTTTTTTTTTCTTGTGGCCCTGCTAGAAAAGTTGCTAACATTTATTTCCTTCCATGCAAAAATCTTTAGTACTCTTCACATATGTCACAAGCTTCAGTGACATTTGGTTACTGAAAAAAAAAAAAACAATCAGAGTGGGCAGAAAATGACCAAGGAGAGATCTTCGGTCCTAAGCACACTGCCTTGGAACTTTGTGTTGACTTCTTTAGAGCCAAGAATCCTTTAATCCATTAACAGAACAGTAATACTTTTAGACCTGAAATCTTTGTTTTTTTAAAAAAAAAACATTTAAAAAATGGCTGCAAACAGTTGCAAAGCCACAGTACTTCAAAAGCGAGATTTCATTAATTATATGTTGCATCTCAAACTCCATGCCAGTTTTCTCATGTCAAACTACCGGTGGTTTTTGGCTCAATATCTTTACATAAGAAATCACACACTTAGGGCAATATTCCCTTAACAACCAGTGTTACAAACTTGGGTGAATTTTGTCCATGTTTGAACCCATCTGTGACAAAGTCTGTCCAGAACTTTGGACATATATCTTGTTCAGCTTCTCAGCACTTTATTCTGAGCAAAATAAAACAATGCTCACTCTTGTGTTGTTTAAGTAACTCCTGGTGTGGAACCGGTACCCTACATGGGTCTGGTGGCAGCGGGAGGGGAGAGCAGGGGTGAGAATTCTGGGATTGTCAGTATTGGGGGCGATGCCATAATACCTAACAAAACACTTCAAGGAACATGAAATATCCCTGCATTCAAATTCCATCCATTTTCTTTTGTATATTTCATGAATTTGTCTGATCAGCACAAATCTGCCTGTTATAGATGTTGTAGAGAGCAGAATGCTCCTTCTATATGCTGATGACAAGGCTATGTCACCAACTAATGGGTCTCTCAAGGAGAAATTGGTTCTGCTTGCTAGATATTATCAGAGAAAATTTCTTGAAAGCACTTAAAGGCCCTGAGAGATGTTCCAATAGGCTGGAGTGATGCTTTTAATGCAACCTGGCAGGGCTCATTCCTGTAGCATAAATTCCCCCGACGGGAGCAATCCATGAGCACCACCAGGTGCGGCCCCAAAAACTAGAAAGTGAAGTATAAACAAAAGCACTTACTTTTTTTATTTGAGTTAGTTATCTTTCCAAATGAAATTGATCATATCAACGCCGTGTAACAAGATAATTTAGGTAAGCGTATATCCATAACAAATTCATCCTGGAGGATTCACCAAGAAAATTAGTTTCTAGAAACCAGATGTTTCTTCACCCACACATTTGCAGAAATTTCATTTTTTATAGACACAGTAAGTAGCTGATAACTAAGGTTTTTGTTTAAATTATCTTGGTAACACTGATGAAAAACTTGAGAGATTTCATAATTCGTTTGTTTATCAGGCTAAGGAAGACTTGGAAATTGTTGAAGACAAATCTTGGGCCTATGATTTGGACTTGATTGGCCAGTGTCAGTGCGGTGATGAGGCGGCCATCTACCCCCGAGCTAGTGCTGATTCGGAGACTAACGTTTTCACACAAGGTGGTCCACCTTCTGGATCTGTTGTTGACTTTTAAAATACAGAATCTGTCCTTTGTCAGCAATAAGGAACTTTTTTTTGCCAGAGAGCAAAATTTAAACTATTTCTAGCTAACTTCTATCAAACTCATTTAAAAGGAATTTTAAAAACCCATTCCTGGGGTTTTCTTAAAGAAAGACAATATAGACATGCTGGGATTAGACCCCTGGATCATATTACACTGTCCAAATGTTGCACTGACAATATGCCACTTGGCTTACATTAGTAGATGCCCCAGAAGTACTTGATGAAAAAGGACCACTGTAAATTGTGCTTTTACAGTGTCACCCACTCCTCACCCAGAACCCCCCAGCTGAAGTCCCGCTCCGGTCATGGCTTTCATGCTTGGCCTTATAAAGCACAAAGTACCTTCCTCTAGGATGAAATGGTTCCTGAGAAAAATCATCACAGCTTCCTTTGCTTCTTCTTCCAAGCAGCTCAGAACAAAATGATTGCTTAAAAGTGTGTAACCGTTACAATATTATAGCATTCATTTCATGATTCTGAACGTTTTGTGTTTGCTTTTCTATATCATGGGCTTGACTTTAATTTACATATTTCTTGGATTTTGCACCCATAATTAAAAAAAAAAAACTTTAAAAACATTTTGGGGGACTGTAGCAGCAATAGCACAGTGAGTAGGGCCTTGCATGCAGCTGGCCCTAGTTGAATCCCTGGGCTCCATCCCATCAGAGAGATTCCTAAATGCAGAGCCAGGATTGAGCCCTGAGCACAGCCAGTTGGCTCCACAAACAAACAAACAAGCAAACAAACAACAAAAAACCTTGATGAATAAAATGGGCCTGAGCTAAAAAGGAAGAAAAACAATCCAAAGCTCCACGGTTCGTAAAGATAGTGAAAAAAGATGAGCGTGGAATCAGGGTAAAGTGCTTTGGAAAAAAAAAAATCAACAGTGCCCTAAAATCAAGTAAAGTAAAGACCATTGTTAGAAAAACCAGAAGTGATGTGCATTGGAGATAATATGCATAATATTTAATCAAACTGAAAAAAGGATGAAAAGAAATACAGTGCAGAAATGGAGACAAGTATAAACCAACACCTAGAAGTCTGCGGGTAGGAAGAGGAAAGTGGAATCCCTGTGGCACACGCGTGTGGGGTCCAGACAGCCCCATCAGCACAGAGACACAGGGTTCACTGCTCGTGGCCCGGGGCAGGGCCGCAGAACGTGCTGGGCTGAGCCAGCACCAGGTAACTCTTCCCTCACCCCAGCAGGTGCACCGGCTGATCTTAGTGAATTTTCTATTCCCCGGATTGGCTACTCGGCACGAATGTCTACAGTCCAGCAGTGTAATGTTGTTCCTGAATAGGTTCAAGTCTGTGAATGTAACCAACGAACAGAGCTGTCCTCTGGGGGCTTTGGGAAATGAGCCCCTCCCCTGGAGCCCAGGAGAAGACTTTGGGGGGGCGGGCCGCGGTAAGCGCTCTGGGCTGCACTGACAGCACTCGGCTTCTCTGTTCTGTGCAGTTCCCGCCAAATGCATTTGCATTTCTCCTTCCTCCCAGGAGCTTCACACGTGTCCACCCGTCTGGGGAGCTGCCCAGCTCCTGAAGCAGCCACTGTGTGCCCAGGCCCCAAGCTTCAGCCGTCTCCCAACACTCATTCCCTCTGGGGTGAGACGGTGACATGCCACCAAGGCAAAGGACCGAGTTCTCCCTGGAATCCCTCTAGAGGCCGGCAATCTATGTGGTCATATCACGTGGGGTTTGGAAATATGCATGGAAGACTGTAAGAGCCACTGGCCCGGAGGAGTATCACGAGGTGCCTGATTCACGTGCAGTGGGGGTGACGGGCATGAGGCAGAATTGAGGAGAATTACGAAGCTACAGAAAAAAAAAAGTCACACCACTCTCATGTCTTGCACATGGGACTTTTTTTAGATTTACTACTTGTGCATGTGTGTCTGTGCTATATTTCATTCTTGGCCTGTGTCTAAAAGAAAAGGTCTAGTCCTAATTTTACTGCAGATTTTCCATTCCCTAGTCTTTAACTCATTATGTCCGTACAGGGGGCAGGAAAAACTTACCATCCATTCCCCAGTCATTTGGCAGAGGATTCGGTTACTTTCATTTTAGCTCCATACAGGGAACAACATCCTGGTGCCATTCAGTTCCCTCTGAGGTGAGATGAGACTGCAGCTGTTTAAACACTGCCTGGTCATCACGACACGTTGGAGTAAGGCAGGAAGTGAAGAAAGATTCTATTTCTAACTGAACCTCTGAGGGGACTTGAAATGGTGGTATTTGATTTCATGAACTTCAATTCATCCGCTGACCGTAACTTTGCAGTGGCACCTCTCTCTCCCTGCAAGTGCTGTCACTCTTCAGATCACTTCCAGCCCAGCAATTATTCCTTAATTATGGCCTTTCAATACCTTCAGAGATTTGTCTTTTTTTTTTCAAAGACGGTCCCTTTATCTCTGAAACGCTTCCATACTGTTGTGGGAAAGAGGGCAACCTGCTTCATTATCGCCAGACATGATTTATGGAAAACACAGTGAAAATGGTCCCAGAAAGAAAAGATTTAATCTTGGAATATACTGGATGGGGGAAGATGCCTAAGTAGATTGATCATGCAATGCCTAGACTTACAACTTGTCAAAGAAAAGGAAGGAGTTGACAATTTCAGATTTTACCAAGACTACAGACCCATGCAAGGCCCATCTTGGACAAACAGTAAATATGCTCATTCTGTTATCAATTCAACTGGCAGTCTTCAAGTATATGAAGAACATCACTCAAACAATCTCATTTATCTTGCTCATGCATGGAAATTTGAAAAAGAATAAAAGAGAACAGTTGTTTCTTTTTAAAAAATTCACACATACCTAGTACTCTGCTGCCACTGGGTGCCTAAGTTACACATACACTTAGATAAATTAAAACAGACCATTCTGTACCTTGGAGAAAGTCTATATCTCCATAGAGATGTCTGTGTGCTCTTGAATGTCTCTCTCTCTCTCCATCTCTCTCTCCTCACATTTCTCTAAGTAAATTTCTTTAAAACTATTTCTTTAAAACTACTTTGAGAGCTGGATCGATATTACAGTGGGTAGGGCATTTGCCTTGCACGTGGCCAAGCTGGGTTCAATCCCTGGCATCCCACATGGTCCCCCAAGCACCGCTAAGAGTAATTTCTGAGTACAGAGCTAGGAGGAACCCCTGAGCATCACCAGATGTGACTCAGAAAACCAAAAATAAATAAATAAAGCTACATCACTAAAAAAACTAAAATACAATACAGAAAATTTCCACCAGCCAGTTACCAGGCGTAATGCAACCATCCTGACTTTCAAAATATTAATTCTAAAATAAGTATGGCGGGAGGTAGAGCTGTCCCCAGAGACATGCACCTTTGCAGGTACCTGACCACAGACACAATCGGAGTCTGATTCAAGCTTAAGACTGGACTAAATTTAGACAGTTATAAAGTTCTGTGAAAGCAAAATATGCTGATGATCTTTCTTTATTTTTTCCTGACTTACAGAGCTGAAAATATCTTCACAAGCATTTGAAGGCCTTCCGGGTTGGGCTGAAAACCATTCCAGAAAAGTATTAAAACCGTTCCATACTATTTTGTTAGTATCTTATGTTTTTAACACATACCTTTCCTATAACATTTTCTGTAGGCCTTTTTTCCCCTTAAAGAATTCAGGATCTCTATGTGCCTTAAGAACTAGCATTTATCCTACAGGTCAAAGGTAATGATGTCATTTGACATTATTGGAATTAAACATAAAACCTGACCCTATAAAAATCTTGAATTTCATGAAAACATTAGAAAGGAAAGAAGGTAGGAATATCCGGAAGGAGAAAGGAATAAAGATCTCCTCAAACAAACCTTCTGCAAAATATTTTATATTTTAAAGAAGTACTTAAACTAATATCAACATTTGCAATGTTTTTATCTTATTCATATTTATGAAAGCATATGAAGAACTTAGAACCCATAGGTTTAGGAATCCATGCTTCCAAAAATAAAAAATATCAGTTTATTTAAAAATTCTACCTATAAAAACCCGGGTTCAATTCCTCCACCCCTCTCAGAGAGCCCGGCAAGCTACCGAGAGTATCCCACCCACACGGCAGAGCCTAGCAAGCTCCCCATGGCGTATTCGATATGCCAAAAACAGTAAAAACAAGTCTCACAATGGAGACGTTACTGGTGCCCGTTCGAGCAAATGGATGAGCAACGGGATGACAATGAAAGTGACCTACAAAAATAAGGCAATACAGATGATCAATTCGATTTAAGTCTAATCACTGTGAATATATTCACTATCAGGACAGGAAGGATAATACAGCAGCTAGGGTGTTTTCCTAACACACAGCCAACCTGAGTTCAATTCCAGGCATTCCGTATGGTTTCCTGAGCACCACCAAGAGTACTTCCTCAGTGCAGAGGCAGGAGGAACCCCTGAGCATCATTTGGTATGGCCCTCCGAACAAACAGACAATAAATAAATGAAGTGAATTTGGTGATTAAGGGACCAGATGTACAGGAGTCAAGGTTGCCTTGCCTGCAGCTAACCCTTTTCCCTTTCTGTCCCTGGCACAGCGTCTGATTCCCCTAGAATTGTCAGGGAACATGCCTTAACACACCCAGAAATAGCCCCTGGCACCACTGACTGTGCCCCTGACATCCAAAAAGGAATTGATGTTTGAACAAAATTAAATATTATTAAATAGAAAAATGCTGGAGTAAATTCTGATACAAAGCAGTAATTGTCCACGGGCTGTCTTTGTAGCCTGGTCATCATTTTCTCTAAGTGCTGAAACTTCATAATTTAATGTAATCCCATTTATTTATCTTTGCTTCCACTTGCTTGGTCAGTGGTGTTTGATAATTGAAAATGCCTTTAGCTTCAATGTCATGGAGAGATGTGCCTATGTTTTCTTCTATGTACTGTATGGGTTCAGGTAACAAGGTTTGAAATGCATTTTGATTTGACTTCTGTGCATGGTGTTAGAAAGAGGTCTGAATTCATATTTTCACATGTAGCTGACCAGTTTTCTCAACATCACTTTGCTTAAGAGGCTTTCCTTGATCCACTTCATATTTTTTGAAGAAGTTATTTACCTAACATTTATTTGATAAGATATTAATATCAAATACACATAAGGCACTGGCAGAACTTTGCAAGAAAAACTCAACCAACTTTGTCAAAAAAAGGTGAAGACATGAACAGGAGCTTCCTCAAAGAAGAAATACAAATGTCCAAAAAAGCACATGAAAAAATGCTCTGCATCACTTATCATCAGGGATACATAGCACTGTCCTCCCATTGTTCATCAATTTGCTCGAACGGGCACCAGTAACGTCTCCATTGTGAGACTTGTTGTTACTGTTTTTGACATATCGAATACACCACGGGTAGCTTGCCAGGCTCTGCCGTGCGGGTGGGATACTCTTGGTAGCTTGCCGGGCTCTCCAAGAGAGACGGAAGAATCGAATCTGCATTGGCCGCGTGCAAGGCAAATGCCCTACTTGCTGTGCTATTGCTCCAGTCCTCAGCGATATGTATGCAAATAAAAACAACAATGAGATATTCTCTTGCACCACAGATCAAAAAGAACAAGAAAAATAAAAAAGAAGGAACGATCCTGCTGGCCTGGATGTGGGAGAAAGTAACTTCTAGGGAGAATTCCACTGGTCCACCGTCTCTGGAAAACAAACTGAACATTTTAAAAAAGCTCTGGGACTTGAGTTTCCACTTCACCTAACACCCCACTTCCTGGGATATGCCACAAAGGGCCCTAAAACAGAATGGATAAAAGACATCTGCACTCATATTCCTTGCAGCACTATTCACAATAGCCAATATCTGCAAACAACACATATATCCAAGGACAGATGACTGGATATAGAAACTGTGGTACACAGCACTGTCATCATCACTGCCATCCCATTGTTCATCGATTCACTCGAGCAGGTGCCAGTAACGTCTCCATTCATCCCAGCCCTGAGATTTTAGCAGCCTCTCCTTACTCGTCTTTCCCAATGATTGGAGGCTCTTTCAGGGTCAGGGGAATGAGACCTATTATTGTTACTATTTGGGGCATATCGAATGTGGCACGGGGAGCTTGTCAGGTTCTTCCTTGTGAGTGGGATACTCTCTGTAGCTTACTGGGCTCTCTGAGAGGCATATATACATACACATATATATATATATTTATGCACGTATGCTGGCATTGGAAACATCCATTGAGGACCTGATGGTGCAAGCATGGAAGATCAAGCATGACGTCATTGGATTGACCAAGACGAGAAGGCATCGAGCACATTATGCCATTTTCAACACTGGAGAAGAACTGTTCCTCAAAACGTGTGACAGAAGAGGCATCAGTGGTGTTGGTGTCCTTGTCAACATGAACTTAGCCATGAGCATTGATTAATTCCAATGTCTAACAACCCTAATCAGACGCTTACGTTTTAATAGATGTGGCTCGTTGCCAGTAGTTTTTATCTTTGTTGTCTACGCACCAACATCCAACTACACGAAGAGATTGAGAAGTGTTACATGGAGCTGGAGAAGTTCTATAAAGAAGACCACACCTTCTACAAGGTCATTGTTGGTGATTTTAATGCCAAGACAGGACCTAGAAGGTCACCCGAAGAAATCCACATCAGGATCCATGGCCTAGATTGAAACAAACAGGGTTGGAGACTGTCTGAATTCGTCATGTTGACCAAGACTATCCATGGTAACTCACAGTTCCAAAAGGCCAAATCTAAACGCTGGACATGGGAGTCGCCTGGTGGACAGTTCCACAATGAAACTGACCATCATATTCAATCGAAGGTTTTGCCTGACTGATGTCTCTGTTGTCCCAAAATTCCAAATAGGATCAGACCATCGTCGCCTTCGTGCGAAATTCTACTTCACAAAGTGGGGAGAAAGGGCTGCAAAGTTTAAGAAGAGAATTCCCAGAACAACCACCAACTGGGAGTTCTTTGGCACTACTGCAGCAATATGGGAAGATGCCATCATTGACAACATCAACAAGAAATACGATCAGCTGGTTCAGCATCTCCGTGATTGTGCAAGGAATGTGGAGAGAGAGAAAGCCACAAAGGTCGTCTGTCTTTGGAAACTCTTGAGCTCATTCACCGACATGGTCTGGCACGAGCCTCAGGCAATCACAACCTAACATCTGAGCTCACAAAGCTGTGCAGAGAAGCGATAAAGGAAGACCTCAAAGAGAGAAGAGCAGCAGTGTTGGCTGATGCTGCAAAAGCCGGGAAAAGTATTCGCAACACCCACCTGTCTTTTGCCAACTATAAGACCAAGATAGGGCTGGAGCGATAGCGCAGCAGGTAGGGCATTCGCCTTGCACACAGCCACCCGGGTTCGATTCTTCTGCCCCTCTCGGAGAGCCCGGGTTCGATTCTTCTGCCCCTCTCGGAGAGCCCGACAAGCTACCGAGAGTATCTCACCTGCACAGCAGAGCCTGGCAAGCTACCCGTGGCATATTTAACATGCCAAAAACAGTAATAAGAAGTCTCATGATGGAAACATTACTGGTGCCTGCTAAAGAAAATCGATGAGCATTGGGATAATAGTGACAGTGATAGGACCAAGATGACTGCCCTCTGACGTCCTGATGGATCTATCACATCTTCCAGAAGGGCAATGGAAAACGTTATCCATGACTTCTACTCAGATCTCTTTGATAGCCACGTCCACCTGCCCACACACCAAATACCACAGTGTGGATATGTTGTTCCCAGCGTTCTCCCTTTCAAAATCCAACTCACCATTTCATTGGTAAAGAAATGTACATCACACGGTCCAGACAAGGTCAGACCTGAAGACCTGAAGAATCTGCCACCAATACTCATCAATATACTGATTCGGCTCTTCACACACTACCTGTCTGTATGCAAAGTTCCGTCCCAATGGAACACCAGCAGGACCGTCCTGCTGTACAAGGCCATCCTGCTATTCACGACATAGGCAACTGTCACCCAATCTGCCTGCTGTCCATCATCTACAAGTTATTCACTCGAGTCATTCCTGAATAGGATTGGCAGAACACTAGACGAAGGACAACCATGCAATCTAACTCGGTTCAGAAAAGGATACAGCAAAATCAACCTTATCCACACAGTGACCAAGCTCATTGAGGTTTTGTGAGAGTTCAAGATGCTGCTGCTCTGTCTAATATTCATTGATCTAAAGAAGGCCTTTGATTCTGTTAAGACTGAAGTGGTCACCGAAGCCCTAGCCAAACAGGGTGTTCAAACTCGGTACATCAAGATTCTCCATGAGCTGCATTATGGATTCACCACCAGGATCTCACCATTCTACAAAAAAGTGATCATCGACATAGAGAGGGGTTCGTCAGGGCGACACCATTTCACCGAAACTCTTCAGTGCCACCCTCGAGAACATCATGCAACAACTGTAATAGGAAGGAATGGGAGTGAAGATAGATGGTCGGCAGCTACACCACCTCCACTTTGCTGATGACATCGTTCTCATAACACCAAATTCAGCCAAGTGGCATGAATGCTGACCAACTTCAACCGTGAGTGTGGAAAAGTCAGACTGCAGCTGAATCTCACGAAGACAATGTTCATGAGAAATGGACTAGCTCCTGATGTTACATTTGCCCTCAATGGAATGAACATCTCCGAATGCAGCAGTTATGTGTACCTAGATCGAGAACTCAATGTGACAAATGACCTGGCACCTGAACTGTGCAAGAGGAAGAGAGCAGCGTGGAATGCCTTCAAGAATATCAAAGAAGTGGTTAAGAGGACAAAGAACCTCTGGCTCTGGGCACATATTTTCATTCTTCCTGCACTAACATACGCCTCAGAGACCTAGGCCCTACGAAAGTAGGATGAGAACGCTTTTCAGATATCCCAAAGAGGAATCGAAAGAGCTATGCTTGGAGTATTATGTTTCACTAAAATGAGAGAAGGAATCCGAAGTTCTGACCTCCATCGACGATCAAGAATCAGGGATGCTGTCTCGTTTGCCAAGGCATCAAAAATCAGATGGGCTGGGCAAGTAATGCAATTCAGAGATGACCTCTAGACTAGAGCTGTTATCGACTGAATTCCACGGGACGTCAAAGGACCACGTGGCCACCCACCTATGAGATGGTCAGACTCCTTCATCAAAACCCTGAACGAATGGTTTGAGACTCTTTATGTTCCTCCAGCAAGCAGATGCCATTGGGCTACACTAGCATGCCACAGAGACGAATGGAGACGTTATTGGCACCTGCTCGAGCAAATCAAAGATCAATAGGACGACAAGTGATTCAAGTGATTTACCTCTATGATTTTATGGAAAATGGGTAGGGAGTGTCTTATGATGTGTTACTCAGCTGCTTCACGGCTTCAAAGTCCAGGAATGTGTTCACTCATACGTGTGACTCAGCTTAAGAGTGTGGAAAGTGGTTGGTTTGTGGAGGTTGGCTGCCAGGGCTGGGTCCCTTGGGGCGGGGAGGGCTCTCTCCTGTCCCCTCTGGGACGCCCTGAGTGGAAACAGCCTGGTGCAGAGTCTGGTGGCATGGTTATGGGAGCCTCAGTTTATGCTCCCTTCCGGGAGAAGCAGCCGTGAGTTCTGTGGTGCACATACACAATGGAATACTACTCGGCTAAAAGAAAAGACTGTCATGCAAGGTGCTACAGCTCCCTGGAGGGACTGGAGAGTAGCACGCAGAGTGAGGCCACTCAGAGTTGGAGAGGGAGAATGACACAGAATGATTTCTCTCACACGTGGTTTATCCACGTGAAACATAACAGTGGAATAACCAATACCCAGAGATGGTGCACACAAAAAACTTGAGGGCTGGTATTCAGTAGGAAACAGGACCCTTGGGGGCCTGGGGTAGGGCATGGAGGGGCCTCATCCACTGTGGGGGGAAGCGTTCAACTGGGAAGAGGAGGCAGTGCTGAACATGACAGCGTGTGTGTGAAGCCCTGTCAGTAAAAGTCCTTCAAACCACAGCGCAAAAACTTATGTTTTTCTTGGGCTGGAGCGATAGCATAGCGGGTAGGGCATTTGCCTTGCATGTGGTCGACCCGGGTTCGATTCCCAGCATCCAATATGGTCCCCCGAGCACCAGGAGTAATTCCTGAGTGCAGAGCCAGGATAAACCCCTGTGCATTGTGGGTGTGACCCAAAAAGAAAAAACAAAACAGAACAAAAACTTATGTTTTTTAAAAAATAAAACACTCAGAGAAGCAGGCTGGTGGGTGGGAGGCAAGTGGGGTTGAGGGCGGCATTGGTGGAGGGAAGTGGCCCCCGGTGAAGGGATGGAACTGAAACATTGCGTGCTGGAAACCCAATCAGGAATGACTTTGTAAAATTTCACAGTGACTAAATTTTTTTAAAAAGCAATCTTCTCAATGGCTTTGATTATTCTATTGTCAGTATTCCCATCACTTTCAGAATTTTGAAACATCAAAAAATGTTTTTATGATTTCAATAAGGAATTAAATAATATCCCAAAGTGTCCTCTACAAAAACAAAAATAATGATGTATTTCAAATGAATCACTGTGTTACTGTATCACTGTCATCACTGTTATCCCGTTGCTCATCGATTTGCTCAAGCGGGCACCAGTAACGTCTCCATTGTGAGACTTGTTTTACTGTTTTTGGCATATTGAATATACCACGGGTAGCTTGCCAGGCTCTGCTGCAAAGTGTCCAAAATAACATCCTGTCACAGACCCCCAAATATATGGCCACTAAATCTTTGACAAAGGAGCAAGAAATGTGAAGTGGAATAAGGAAAGCCTCTTCAACAAATGGTGCTGGGAAAACTGGATAGCTACCTGCAAAAAAATGAACTCTGACCTCTGTTTAATGCCAGGCACAAAAGTCAGATCAAAGTGGATTAAAGACCTACTTCAATATCAGACATGAATCTATAAGCTACATAGAGGAAAATATAGGCAGAACTCTCCATGACATTGAAGCTAAAAGCATCTCTAAGAATGAAATAGCACTGACCATGCAAGTGGAAGCAAACATAAACAAATGGGACTACATCAAACTAAGAAGCTTCTGTACTTCAAAAGAAACAGTGACCAGAATACAGAAAGAGCCCACAGAATGGGAAAGAATATTTACCCAATACCCATCTGATAAGGGATTAAAATCCAGGATATACAAGACACTAGTAGAATTGTATATCTACAATTCTAGCGGCAAGAAAAAACTTCCAGCCCCATCAAAAAATGGGGAGAAGAAATGAACAGAAGTTTCCTCAAAAATAGAAATAGAAATGGCCAAAAGGCACATGAAAAAATTCTCCACACTGGGACTGGAGTGATAGCACAGCGGGTAGGGCGTTTGCATTGCACGCGGCCGATCCGGGTTCGATTCCCAGCATCCCATATGGTCCCCTGAGCACCGCCAGGGTTAATTCCTGAGTGCAGAGCCAGGAGTGATCCCTGTGCATCGCTGGGTGTGACCCAAAAAGCAAAAAAAAAAAAATTCTCGACATTGCTAGTCATCAGGGAAACGTAAATCAAAACAACAATGAGATATCATCTCACACCATAGAGACTGGCACACATCCAAAAGAGCAAAAGAAACCAGTGCTGGTGTGGATGTGGGGAAAAAGGGACACTCTTTCACTGTTGGAGGGAAAGCTGACCGGTACAGCCTTTCTGGAAAACAATATGGACAGTCCTTCAAAAACTAGAAGTTGAGCTTCCATCTGACCCTGCAATACCACTTCTGGGAATATATCCCAAGGATGCAAAAATGCACAGTTGAAATGACATCTCTACCTATATGTTCATTGCAGCTCTATTCACGATAGCCAAAATCTGGAAACAACCCGAGTGCCCTAGAATAGATGACTGGCTAAAGAAACTTTGGTACATCTACACAATGGGATACTATGCAGCTGTTAGGAGAGATGAAGTCATGAAATTTGCTTACTAAATGGATAGACATGGAGAGTATCATGGTAAGTGAAATGAGTCAGAAAGAGAGGGACAGACATAGAAGGACTGCACTCATTTGTGGAGTATAGAATGACATCACATGAGACTGACACCCAAGGACAGTAGACACGAAGGGCAGGAAGATTACCCCATAGCTGGAAGCCTGCTTCATGAGTGGAGGGGAGTAGGCAGATGGAATAGAGAGGGGATCACTAAGAAAATGATCCTGAAGGAATCAGTCGGGCTGGGAGATGTGTACCGAAAGTAGATAACAGACCAAACATGATGACCTCTCAGTGTCTGTGTTTCAAGCCCTAATAATGCCCCAAAGTAGAGAGAGAGTATGGGGAATACTGTCTGCCATGGAGGCAGGGGGAGGGTGGGAAAGGGGGTATACCGGGGATATTGGTGGTGGGGAATGTGCACTGGTGGAGGGATGGGTGTTTGATCATTGTGTGATTATAACCCAAACATGAAAGCTTGTAACTATCCCATGGTCTAGACAGACATTTAGAAACTGAATTAGTCACAACTTTTTTTCACCAGTCATTCAGGCTTGGTAGGTAGATACAAATAGCCTGGTGATACTCTGATGTAATAATGCTCCATCTCAGCTGCTGTGGCAGAAACAGCATGAAGAGGGGATAGAGGAAATTGTCTTTCTCCTCCCCCCGCAGAGACAGAATTCCACCAGACCATCATCCTTGCTCTTCTCCCTCCCCAACGGAGTTTAAAAAAATCTGCCTAGATTCTACATTCCTCAATTCTATGAAGTATTATAGTCATATTAATAATTCCTTCCACGACATTTGGACAAAAGCCAGAGATAGGCATAAAAAGCAGATTTTCTTTTTACTTCTGAAATAAGTTTTTGAAGGATTCTCTATGTTTAAGAAAATACCTAAATTTTGGTAACTGACAGGAACAATGATTTTCTTAGTAAGTGTTGATGCCTTGTTTTGCCAAATACTGAGTGGGTTGTAGCACTTACCTGCGCAGAACCAGCCCTGGGGCTGCTAGTTCTGACCTGACTTCATGTCAAAGGCAAGAAAAGTCTGAAGCGAAGCCTCTTGCTCGCTCCTCTCCCTCTCCCTCCGCCTGGATCCGTGTTCAGGGACATTCTTTCAGAAAGCTCTGCTGGATTTCATTCCCCTTACCTGTTTTTGTTCAACAGCTTGTGCAGATGTGGTTTGGAGATCAGAGGGGCCACACGACACTCACTCTCCCTTAGAGAAAAGGGATCGCATCTGTGGCAGGCTCTTGTTTCTGAGTTAACTCGCAAGTTATTGTAATGCAGCATGTAGATATTAGGGCCCAGGAGATAGTACGAAGGTTAAGGTACTTGACATTCATGCTGCAAACTCCATATTGGTCCCCAAGCACTGCCAAGAGTAGCCCCACAGAACCACCAGGTGTGACTCACCCCCCTCACACACACACACAAAAAAATGATCCCACGAAAAACCAAAAACATGAATGACTTTATATATGAGATGTAATCGATACTGTCTTGCATTGCCCGAGCAGGGCTGTCTGTAACTGTCAACCAAGCAAAGCAGGGCATGTTTCCATCTCGTATATGAAGAAAGAAAGACTAAAAGAACCACATCCAGAGTCAGATAGCTCCATCAAAACTAGGAAAAACAACTAAGAAACTGACGTTCTTTCCTCTGACACTGCTCTCAGCCAACCGCAGTGAAAGGCCACTGGAAAGACCCAGGATGAGCCAGGTGTGGGAGCGATCCCTGCCCAGGCGTCAGCTCTGCACACAGGGAGAAGTGCCGCCGACAGCTGTCACACGGTCTCAGCGCTGTCTCTGGGCTTGGCCAGGGGTGCTGCCCACGGTTTCCCGGGCATCAGCCACTGACTAAACTGAAGCTCAGGTACACCCCACGTTTCTAAGACCTCTCTGGAGACTGGAACGTAAGAAAAGAAAACTTAGGACACTAGGACATTTTCCTGAAAGCTGTTCCTATCACATGGCATACTAATTTTAAGAAACTGATTTTTGGGGCAGGGATATGTAACCGGGGGCTTTTCCTGCAGCTAGTAACTACCAAGGAAATCCCACTCGATCTTTAATCCCAGCACAAACAAGGGCCTGGCAGAGTGCAGTCCGTCAACAGCACCTTTCAAAACGTGAACTGATAGGAAGGTTCTAACTTAGTGACCCATAGGAGCACTTTCTCTTATGGCAGAAATTATTTTGTTTTGAAAACATATTTTATTTCCATGGTTCCCTTGATATTTGTTTGCTCGAAAAAGTGCTGGGGGAAAGAAATTTCAGTGTTTTTAAGAAACGAAAACCATTTGGGTAGTATTCTCCAACATCCAGGACACCCGAGGTTAAAAACGTCCTCAGAGGGTCCAGCTTCATCACGGCCGCCCGGACTCACAGATCCACAGCCCCGTGCTGAGAATTGATGCTATTCTGGGTCAGGAAACTCTGCCCCCTGCTTTCCCGAATGACGCTCAAGGGTGCTGCGACCACAGCTCCCCACAGCACCACCAGGCCCGTGGTGCTGCCAAAATGCCCAAGGCCTGGGAAATCAATATTGACGTGGGCTCCCCAAATTGGCTGAAACTCAATGTTGCTGAAAATAAAAGTGCTGAAAAGGATGCACTTTTAGATCTATAAGAAACAAACTTCAAAACCTAGGAGAGGTCGATAAGTTGCATCTATTTTTAATGTTGCGGGTGAGGAGTTATGACCAAGGGTTCTTGATAATACCAAGTTATGGCCAAGTTATGTCCACGGGAAAAACTATGAGATGTATCTCGGCATGTGTAAATCGTACATGGTACAACTTTCAAATAACGTGAAAGACATCAACTTTTAAATATACGTTAGCCTCGGGCTGAGCCTCACGCATGAGAGAAGTCCAACAAAACCCAGGTAATGTGGAACTTTGTGACTGGGCTCAACGGGACCAGGAGCGGAGATCCTCTGCCTGTCATCCCCCACCTTCCCCCTGCCCCCCCGATCTCTGGTGACCCAGGGGTCATGCCCATAAGCCACCTCCTACCGGTGCCAGATAATCTCCTCATGGGCCACATCCAGATCACATGGCTTTTTCTCCCAGAAGGGAGCAACATGACGCGGGCGATAGCCACACTACTGGACTTCGAGCCAGGCTATTTCATTCGGGATGCCCCAGAGGGGGGATCCCCTATCCCAAGGGATCCAGACCGGGTAGCCGAAAACCTCCAGAACCCAACCGCCACCACGCTCACGGCCATTCTACACACGCTCTGGCCGAGCCTCTTGCATGAGTGAACCTATTCCTGGACGCACAACCACATAAGACACTCCCCACCCATTTCCCATAAGTACCACATCACACTTGACGGGGTTCAAATACTAGGTAACAAATCATAGAGGGAAATATATATATATGCATATATACATAGTTTTAGTTATATATCACATTACTCAGACTTTAACAACATGTCAGTGATATTCTAAAGAAGGTCTTAATGAACCCTGCCAAAATAGAATAATCTTCACACTGTCTCCTCTTTGGATATTTTCTGTAGCATTTTCAGCGGTTTTCCATAACAGACAATATAAAATATATTATTTGGTTGTGCTTTGGGACAGAGATCAGGGCTTGGAATGGAAACATCCCAAATTCGGTGGTGGGAAGATGTAATGGTGGGACTGGTGTTTGAATATTAACTGTAATCAAATGCTGTGAACCACCTTTTAAAATAAAAAAATTAAAAATAAGTAAATATATCATTGTATCACTGTCATCCCATTGATCATTGATTTGCTCGAGCAGGCCTAGTAATGTTTCCATTTGTCCTAGCCCCGAGATTTTAGAAGCCTTTCTTTACTCGTCCTTCCCAATGGTGCAAGCATTAGAGGCTCTTACAGGGTCAGGGAATGAGACCCATCATTGTTACCCTTATTGGCATATGGATATACCATAGGGAGCTTGTCAGGCTCTCACATGTAGGCAGGTAACTCTTGGTAGCTTGCCAGGTTCTCCGAGAGGGAGAACTAGGCTATGTCTCTGGATAAGAGATTTCTTATAAGATGTCTCTGGATCTTGGCCATTGATGGGATTATATGGCACCGGGGACAGTTTGTAGGTGTGACTGGAAAATGGGGGATCTGGGTAGAAGAGACCCAGTCCCAACCTGAGCAGGCTTGGAGATCTCAGCCCTGGGTCCCACACACCTGGGTTCCTCTGCAGGTTCCTTCATGCGTGAGGCTTGTCCGAATGTATGGAGAGGGGCCTTGAGCATGGCTGTGGCTGGGTTCCAGAGGTCTCCAGCTGCCAGGGCTCTGCTTGGGGCAGGGAGGGAAACTCAACCCGGTGAGTTCCCTTCACTCGCCCTCTGAGGGGCCCCAGTGAAGACAGCCAGGCACAAGGGCAAGAGACTCTGAATAAATAAATAAATATGTATATATATATATATATATATATATTTGGACTTGTAATGCTGGCTTTTAATTCTCTTGTCAGCTTGTATCCAAAATACAGTAACAGATAATTATATATACACCTCTCAGAGAGCCCGGCAAGCTACCGAGAGTATCCCGCCCGCATGGGCAGAGTCTACCCATGGCATATTCAATATGCCAAAAACAGTAAAGATAGGTCTCATTCCCTTGACCCTGAAAGAGCCTCCAATCGTTCGGAAAGACAAGTTAAGGAGAGACTGCCAAAATCTCAGGGCTGAGTGTAATAGAGATGTTACTGATGCCCGCTCGAGTAAATCGATGAACAACGGGATGACAGTGATACAATGATATATATATATATATATTTATGTTAGCATACTCATTTATAGTATAGATTCAGTTTTAAGTGTTACTGTATATGTAGTCTTAAATGATTAAACACATTCCTAGTGATAATATATATTTTTTAAAAAGTGTTTTTGGAGACGGCAAAGGTTGGGTTACACTCAGCAGTGCCCATGGCCTACTCCTGCTGAGGTGCTCAGGGAACCGCACGGTGTGGGGGGTGGGAGCCGGGCCTCTGAGATGCAAGGCACACATGCAGCTCTCTCACCCTCTCCCCTACCATAATACACGAGTTTCACTTAATATCAAGAGTACCTCCGAGCCTTCACGAGTACTTTAAGATCGAAAACAAGAAAGATAAACCAAAAAGATAGAGCAGGTCTCCTTCCTCGAGTGGCAGGCCTTGTCCGCAAAGAACTGGCAAAAAAAATCGATAATTATTTATAGTAACACTGTGGAATACAAGACTGATAAATAGGAAAGCAATTTTTCTCTCACTTGTTTATAACAACACAGTAGAATTTGAAAGAATTTGGGAGGCGAGGAAGATTTCCCTAGTATGTGAGTGTGGAGCATGTACTTCTGATGCAGAGCCACAGATACAATCTCCAGCATCACACGGTCTCCCGAGCACTGGTCTGGAGTACCAGAGTGTCAGGTATGGCCCCCAAATGAGCAAGCAAAAAAGAGCATTAGTAATAAAAGTGTTCCCTCAAATGAAAACTCAACTATAAAAACAAGAAGATAATTATACAATCTATATTCAGAAAATCACATACCAACGAAAGAAAGCAAAGAAAAATCTAAATAAATGAAAAAAATAGTTTCTGTTCATGCTTAGCAAGCATATGACAAAATATAATACCCACTCAGAAGTCACCATGCACATGAATAAGGCTGAGTATTTCTAAAATGTTGGTTCTTCCCAGCTTTATCCAGGAGGCAACATATCAAATCCCAATCGCAGCAAGTCACGTGCAGTCAATGGCTTGAGGATGTAGCTATCCAGTCCACGAGAGTCAACGCAATCTGAAGAATAAGAATCAAGTGAAGGTCACATTATCTAGCATTAAAACCTACTAAGACTGGGGAATTGGCTCAAGTAGTAGAGCATCTAGCCCTGCAAAGGAGTTTGATCCCCAGAACCTCATGGAGTCTGCCTGTTGTGGTCCCCAGAACTACAACCATAAAAAAGAGTCACTATAAAAAGTTTATGAAAACTGTGAGGTAATCTCTCTCTCTCTCTCTTGGAATTTGCCACATAGTTTGTTGTCTCTCTCCCTCCCCCTATCTTGCTCTCACACACACGTACATGCACGTACACACATAATAGGACACAATAGGTAGCCCAGAATATACCCACACATACAGACATTCCTTGAAAAATTAAGACCAAAGATGGCACAATGAAAAAGAGTGTCTAGAAACAGTGCTAGAATAAAAAGGAATGCACATATGTTCAAAAACTAAATCCATACACAGAATTTACACTTCTCCATATGAAATAACTCTTAATGACTCCTCTACCTAAAACTAGCGTACAAATAATAAAGTATCTAGAAGAAAGCACCAGAAAACTAGGCGACCTTTTGTTTGACTGTGCGGTTTTAAGATTCCACACCAAAAACATGGTCCATAAAAGAGAAAAATGATCCATTGGTTGTAAAAATCAATAAAATCACTTCACATCTGCTTTGTGAAAGATACTTTAAGAATCTCAAATGACAAGGCATAAAGTGGGAGAAAATTCATCTCTGATAAAAGACTTGTATTAAAAATATACAATGAGTACTTAAGACTAAATCTTTTTTAAATGCCCATTTTCAAACTGGGCACAAGATCTGAACAGATGTCTCCCCTGCAGAGCCAGATGGGCGGCACATGCGCAGGGTGAAGGGGCTCCTCACCTGTCTCGCTGAACCAGCCAGGGGCAAGGGGTCAGCCTGTCCAACCCTCTGCCAGAGCTTTGGTCAGCAGGAGAGAAAAGAGACAGGTGGCCAGGAGAACAAGATTAGACAAAATATTAATATTCCTAAATTTCTGAAAATCACGGAGTCCTTATCTTTGCCTTACAAACAACTGAGACTACAATTCACTTCCTACTCATTCTAAGCCTCAGCAGTTCATTATCAACGAGGAAGCACTTAATTCTGGAGGGGAGAGGGCAGCTAGGACAGAGAAGGGACCACTATGGCAATGAACAGTTGGAAGTGACAATTCTGGACAAGAATTGCATGCTGAAAGCAGGTAAAGGTCTATCCATTATAGCCTTTTAGTACTTGGACTGCAAACCGTAATGCCAAAAATGAGGGAGAGAAAGAGATAGAGATAGAGAGAAAGATACAGAGACAGAGACAGACAGAGAGACGGAGAGAGGGAGAGAGAGAGAGGGAGAGAGACAGAGAGGGAGAGAGAGAGGGAGAGAAAGAGAAAGTGGGAGGGAGAGAGAGGGAGATAGAGGCAGAGAGAGGGAGAGAGAAAGGGAGAGAGAGGGAGAGAGGGAGAGAGGGAGGAAGAGAGAGGGAGAGAGGGAGAGAGGGAGAGAGAAAGGGAGAGAGAGGGAGAAAGGGAGAGAGGGAGAGAGAGTGGGAGAGAGGGAGGAAGAGAGAGGGAGAGAGGGAGAGAGAGGGAGAGAGAGAGAAAGGGAGGGAGAGAGGGAGAGATGGAGAGAGGGGGGAGAAAGAGAGGGAGAGAGAGAAAGTGCCTATCATAGAGGCAGACTAGAGGTGAGGGGTGTAAGAAGGGAAATGGAGACACTGGTAGTGGGAAATGTACACTGGTGAAGGGACGGGTGTTGGATCATTGTGTGACCGAAAACCAATCATGAACTCATTTGTAATTGTATCTCACAGTGGTTTAATATATATTTTTTAATTTTTTGAAAAGGAAGAATTTAATCATAGAAAATTCCCATTTATGTCAATATAAAGTGTTTTTTCAATAATCCCCAGCCCAATAAAAAGTAGTTTTAACCTCAGTGTTTATAAATTCAACCTGAGTAACTGCTCCAGAGAAAGCTCTATGGTGTAAGAAGCTCATGTGTCAGAGTGCTCCAGCCCACGGGGAGTCACGGGTGATGGGAAACCACATGACCCGTGGCACAGCGCAACACTGAAATTGAAACCTGGTTTTCTATCCTCTTTCCACATTTACTCGGAGAATTTGAAAAAGTCTGCTACATATCTCTAAATCTCAACCACTTTCCCTTGTTAATCAGAGATGCTGGGACTATAACATACTGTATGTGGACATGTTTTATCAACTGTAACATGACAACTCACACATGACATTCTGATTGAAACAGTACCTCTCTGTCTACTCTTGTTAAGATCAGTGGCGAGAAATACATACAATAACCTGAGCCATTGGCACAGGATTTGGTATAACAAATTAAAATTAATTAAAAAGTACATTTTTATGTAAAAGGATCCACAGAAAATATATCAAAAGCCATTATATGTGAAATTGTTGACAAGCCTAAGAATGTGAAATCCCCCTGTTCTGGTAGAGTGCTATGATGATGTAGACAGTGTATCTTAAATTTGCTTTTTCTTTAAGTAAAAGAATGGCAACCCTAAAAACTGTATTGTTGGGTAAAAGTCATGTCATTTCTAAGATATTAAACTCAGTTACAGAAATATCTGGCATATCATGACACAAAACTGAGTATCACAATTAGTGGGAGTCCAGAATATATCTGCATTTTGTTTTATTTTTGTTTAATTTATTTTTTATTAGTGAATCACCATGAGTTACAGTTACAAACTTGTGAACTTTCATGTTTGCATTTTGTTTATATCTCTCCACCAGGGCCCAGTCCCCTCCACCAGTGTTCCCAGTATCCCTCCCACCTTCCCACCCCATCCCCCCCACCCCACCTCTGTGGCAGGGCATTCCCCCTTGTTCTCTCTCTCTCTTTCTCTCTCTTTCTCTCTCTCTCTCTCTCTCTCTCTCTCCTTTTGGGTGTTGTGGTTTGCAACAGAGGCACTGTGTGGCCATCGTGTTTGGTCTATATTCTATTTTCAGAGTGCATCTCCCATCCCGTGCAGGTCCTCAAACCACACTTTGCCTGGTGTCCCCTTCTCTATGCGAGCTGCCCCTTCCTCCAGCACGTGGGGCCAGCTTCCAAGCCTTGGAGCCAACCTCCTGGTACTTATCTCTACTATTATTGGGTGTTAGTCTCCTATTCTGTTATTTTAATTTTATATTCCACAGATGAGTGCAATCTTTGTATGTCTGCCTCTCTCTTTCTGACTCATTTTGCTGTTAGAAAAGATGAAGTCATGAAATTTGCATATAAGTGGATCAACATGGAAAGTATATCTGCATTTTAAAAGTTACCTGGGTGCATGAAATATTGAGCTCACCATCAAATTGAGAGCAAATAAATTCACTAAGTACTTTCACAAGATGCTGTGTGTGACTCAGCTACTGTGTGCAGACACAGAGGGAGACACTTTAACCAAACAGCAGGGAAGTGTCTCACGGGTGATTCCTTCACTAATATCATTAATACCAATTTCATTAATATCAGTTGCACCTGACTGACATTCCAATGGCATCCTTCTACCAGTCAAGTTACTTCCAGTTCCAGCACCTCTCTTGGCCAGACCCTTGGTGGTGTATTATATAAATCCCAGAGCCACTAACTACCCTTGGGACCCTCTCTCATGGGACGTAGTCCCTCTTTCCCTCTGATCTCTGCTTTCTCCTATGCCCCCTTTCTTCGTTTTTTTTTTCCTCCACAAGGTCTGTAAGGTTGAAAATCACTCCAGGGAGTGATCTTAAGTCCCTTTTGGTTACCTTTCATTTAAAAGCTCTTTTCCTAACTGTAAGCTGCATTTTAGACAATTTTTATCTTTACCAGAGCTTAAGGTTAGAAAGTCACTGGCTGATCTCAGCTTTTTTGCTACCCAGAGCTGTGGGTTATTTCCATTATGGTAGACTGCGATGTCTGTGGGCATTTGCCTATGATGCTGTGTTCCAGAAGAAAACAGAGTTGGAAACCTTGACATTTCCATGGACAAAAGCCTGCACATTCTCCAGGAAGCAATTACAAGAATATTTCCATGCTTATTGGAACCACGTGATTCTGATAGTGCACCCACTTAAAGTTTTCTTTTATGGAAAAAAAAGAATGAGAAATGCAAAAGATATGTTGTAAAGTTATATATGTTATTTGGTTTAATATTGTCCACTCAGTTTTCTCTTCGTTGAGCTTCTTGGTTTGATTTCTGATATGCCTGTAAATCTATAACGTTGAAAGCAAGGTAAGTATGAAATACAACTGATACACTTCCTATTTGGAGTCTTTTATAAAACCTTTCAAATCCTCAGAAAAATGCAAAGCTGAAATCTTCTTAGTAAATGAAGCATCTCCCTAGAAAATACCAAAGCATAAACAGAATTGAGGAAAATCATACCTTCCTTTGCTGAAAGCCTCTCTTCTTCAGTATCTCTTAGAGTCAAATTTTGATGCTCATTAGAAAAATTTGCAAATGGAATTAGTGTTGGTGACGACTATTTATCTCACTTTAAATATTTTGCTTTCAGGACTTTATATACTATTCCAGCAACATACCCGCGACTAAAAAGCATATGGTAAACATATGCCAGTGCTCTATGAAGTGGCAGCTTCACGCACGAGAAGGAATACACACAGGAGCAGACGGGGCTGTGGCACGTGCTGCCCAGCCCACAAAGGCCGCAACCTAAGCTTCCTCTGAGAGTTAGCAAAATGCCCATGCCTTCTCCTCAGGAGCATTTCATCTTTTTTTTAATTGAAAAAAAATTTCCTCTTATGAAACTTGCACAAAAACATCAAATTAGTATTTCTGTGTGAGGTCTTCTTACATATGAAAAATTAAATATGAATAACCTTTATTAGAATCCATCCTCTCACAAAACAAAAGCAGTCATCTCAATTATAAATTGATTTTAAGTAAAAAAGCACTGCAACTAGAAAACTGATGTCTGGGATGATATACATAAAATGTCTTATTTAATCATACCTCACAAAAACAAAGAAGAAAAAGCTGTACATTGGAAAGGGATTTTTTCATTTCACTTGACCTTAATGACCCTTTCATTTAAAGATCAAGCTTTTTTAAATAGTATTAAGTGGCACCGGCCTACTTTCCTGTTTTTAAAGGTCAAACTTATCTTATTTCTAGATTTAATTCTTAGGAAACAAGACATTTAACTTAGACTTGTTTTATTTAAGTTTTGTTTAGTTTTATTGAAGTTTTGCTTTCTTTCAAGTTCTAAATATTTTGACATTACCAATTTGGGTTAAAGACTTGAAAGTGAAAGGAGTAAGAATAAAAGAGCTGTGTTAGAATATTCTGATATCTTCAATGAATTTGAATGGTGTTAATAAGTTTGTAAATGTTTGAGATATTCAAATGGTTCAAAATTCTTCATATTATTTTTAAAATAATTTTGAGGGAAGTTGGGTCGTACCCGGCAGTGTTCAAGGCTTACTCTTGGAGAAGTACAGGGAATTAAATCCAGCTTGGCCACATGCAAGGTAAGCTCTTTGCCCACTCAGTTCTTTCTCCAGTCCTTAAAATTTTATTTTTAATGTTCTTTCTTTTTTTCCAGCAACTACAATCTGTTATGTGCAGATATAGGACCAAGAAAAACACCCTATACCATAGAAAATCTTACTGTTTATGTTCATTTGTGATTCCATAAGTAATTTTAACCTAACTTGAGGAAAGACACTGTGTGTATTTTTCATATTTCCCCAAAGGAAAGTAGTGGATTAGTATATTTTTCCTTCAAATAAAGTACTTTCACCATCATCATCATCATCATCATCATCATCATCCCATTGATCATTGATTTTCTCGAGCAGTCTCAATAATGTCTCCATTCATCCTAGCCCTGAGATTTTAGAAGCCTCTCTTTACTCGTTCTTTCCAATGGTGCTGCATTGGAGGCTCTTTCAGGGTCAGGGGAATGAGATCCATCATTGTTACTGGTTTTGGCATATGAATACACCATGGGGAGTTTGCCAGGCTCTCCCATGCAGCCAGGAAATTCTCGGTAGCTTGCCAGGTTCTCTGAGAGGGAGAACTAGGCTATAAGATGTCAGGAGCTTCCAGGAGCTTGGTTTTATAGTCTTTGGATGTTGACCGTTGATGGGATTACACAGCCCCGGGGGCAATTTGTGGGTGTGACTGCCTAGCTACTGCAAAATGGGGGATCTGGGCGGAAGAGGCCCAGTCCCGATCCGAGCAGGCTTGGAGATCTCAGCCCCGGGTTCCGCACACTGGGATAGCACAGTGAGTAGGGTGTTTGCCTTGCACATGGCCGACCCAGGTTCAATTCCTCCGTCCCTCTTGAAGAGCCCGACAAGCTACTGAGAGTATCCCTCCTTCATAGCAGAGCTTGGCAAGCTATCCGTGGCATATTCAATATGCCAAAAACAGTAACAAAAAGTCTCACAATGGAGACATTACTGGTGCCTGCTCAAGCAAATCAAAGAACAACCGGACAACAGTGCTACAGTGCCACATCACTCCAAGAAAAATTAAATATCTCCTTAAAAAAGTCCACCTTAGTTCTCCAACAACCTAAATGCTTAGAAGTAGATAAGTATCTATTTAAGGGTATGTCTGATTCATTTTTTGGGCACAAAAATATCATTCACATTATTTAGTAACCTAGAAAGTTGTCTCTTTTATTCCAGGACTGGAGACAGTACAGTGAGTAAGGTGCTTGCCTTGCACTCAGCCGACCCAAATTCGATCCCTGGCACCCCTTAGTGTCCCCTGAGCACTACCAGGAGTGATTCCTGAGTGCAGAGCCAGGAGTCAGTCCTGAGAATTGCCAGGTGTGACCCAACGCGCCCCCCAACTCCCATAAAGAAGGAAGATTTTTGTGTTTTTTTTTTCTTATGGTCTATAAAAGAGGCAGAGGGCCTGGGAGATGGGTTAGTGGTCAGGGGCGTGCCTGCCTTGCATCTGCAGGGACCCAAGTTCAATCCCCGGCACTACATGAGGCCCCAGGCCTTGCCAGCGTGTGCAGCCTGGCTGGACCCCGGCACTAGCTGGCAGCAGCAATGAACTGCACAGCCGATGGTCCCCTAGTCCCCAAACACTCCCCCACAAAGGAAAAATTAAAATATACTGATGTGTAAGTAGCATGGACACAGATACACAAAGTAACTGGATAATTATTTTCATATATTTTCATGTCCTATAATGAAAGAATATCACAGGTTTATTAAATAAAAATAATGTTTTCTCTTGCTCTGTGGCTTTCCTAACCGTTATTAATCATAGACCCAAAACACACTCACTTATTCAGTCCAGCTCACCACTAGAGAAAATGAATCACCTTATCTACAAAGCGGATCTTTAAAAAGCCGGATTACACACTCTCTGTCAGCCAGCAGGGCTCAGAGCCCCGGAGCTGCTGGCTGTGCGAGCAGGTCTGTGTTCCACCTCGCCGGGGACTTGACAACGTGCAGCCTTTGATCATTTTCTCATTTCACTTTCATGTTCCAGCCTAATGCGACCAATTTCCTGAATCGATGTTCATCGAGGTCCCCCTTGATCATTCTCCTGCTTGTTTTCTGAGACACTTCCAGCTTGGGTTTTGTCTGTGGGTTGGTGACCGGAACTAGAACCCCCCCAGCTCTTAACACATGGGAGGGTGACGGTTTCTGAATTGTTTTCCATTTTCTTAGTGAGGCAGGTCACTGGGCTGGGGCCTTGGAGAGCGGACTGAAATCATTCCGACGTGACTTTCCCAGGGTTTACACAACACCTTGAAGCCATCAGTGCTGTATTTAATTTTCTTCTTTAAATAGATTTTTTTTTTACCTGTTGACACACATTACATCTGTCACTTTTCTTTGTAGTAATATAACTAAGGATTTATGCTTAAGTTTATTTCCTTAAGCCTAACATCCTTTAGTCAAATAGCTTTGTAGTAACTTCAGTTTGAGATTTTATTGTTCACTTCATTTACTAAAATATCAATAATTAAACTATACTCTAGAGCAACCTTTAATTATCACCTTCCTATTAGAAAAGTTTCTTTTATTATTCTCCCTTGTTTTCTTTCTCTGTGTCCTTATTAATACCCCCCCCCCACAAACACACACACAGGTGCACGCATGCACACATTTTTCCACAAAGTCATGGTAACTACTGAAAAAGTTTTTTTTCTTTTTTGAGATTTTTTTCAAAATATCATGAGATAAATATATTTATTGATTTTTGAAGTAATCGCATACTTTACAGGTTCAAACAGGTGTTTTGCATCCTACTAAAAGCCATTTTACTCTACCATCAAGGAACTGGAACTAGAGACCAATTACCAAAAGAAATCTCAGTGATTCTGGTAGGAATTAGAGACAAAAAAATCCTTTCAATAATGTACTACTTTCATATTTTGAAATTTGTTGTCAGGGAAGTGAAAAGACAACCTCAAACTGGGAAAAATATTTGGAAAAAAGGTATATTTGATAAAGGGTGTACATCAAGAATATGTGAACCACTTAGCCGCTCCATAACCTTAAAAATTTCAAATTTGAAAATGGAAAAGTGTTCAATAGATGCATCACTTAATTAAAGGTAGTGAAGGAGTCATAGAAAGATGCTACAGTGGTTAAAGCTGTGTGGTGCTGAAACAGATGGGTCTTGGGCTACAAGAATAGACTGAGGCCCGGAGGCCAACCTCAGGTCTATGCACGAAGGAGCAAGGAAAATCTTTTCTACACTAATGGTTCTAGGAAAGATGGTCAGGTTCATGCAAAAAAAAATGTGTGTGAGCCCTATTTCATATATATACAAAAGTTAATTCAAAATAAGTTAAAGACCTCAGTATTAGAACCCAACCCATAAAACGCATCAAAGAATGCACAGGCAGAATGCTACATGATACTGACTATAAAGACATCTTCTTAAAAAATTACTCTTTAGGGCTGGAGAGATAGTATGGCGGGTAGGGCATTTGCCGTGCATGCAGACAACCCAGATTTAATTCCCCAGCATCCCATATGGTCCCCCAAACCCTGCCAGAAGTAATTCCCCGGGTGGCACCTAAAAAACAAACAAACAAACAAAAATGTTACTTTCTTGTATGGGACCACACTCATCTCAGGACCACATGCCAGCTTGCTCCTGGCTCTCGCTCCAGGGATCACCCTGACAGTCTTGGGTGACCATATGGGATGCTGGGAATCAAACCCAAGTAGGTCGAATGCAAGGCAAGCCCCTGACCCACTGTTTTATCTGCCCATCCCATATTAAGGCATCTTTAATGGCTCAATGTCGCTGGCCAAGAAAACAGAAGAAAAAATAAATAAGTAGAATTACATCAATTAAGAAGTGTCTACACAACAAAAGAAATGATGACTAGATAAAAAACATCATAATGACTGGGAGAAAATATTCACTTACCACACAACTGAGAGTGAGGATATCTGAGATTATAAAGCACTTGCAAAGTTTAACAACAACAACAACAACAAAAATAGCCCCATAAAAAATATGGAGAGGAGCTGAAGAGATACTTCCTCAAAGACAGATAAATCGTCAGTAGATATATGGAAAAGTGTTCTTCATCACTCAACAGGGAAACGCAAATCAAAACAATGAGATATCACCTCACACCAGTGGGTTTGGCACAAATCAAAATGAGGAGAAGAAACAGTCAGTGCTGGCAAGTATGTGGGGAAAAGAACCTTCTTCATTCTTGGTGGAAATGTCATCGGGTTCAGCTTTTTATGGGAAACAATACAGAACCTTTTCAAAAAATTAGTAATTGAATTTTCATTTGATCCAAGTGATTTCATTCCTTGGCATGAAAGTCTAGAAGTCTAATATTCAAAAAAATATTTGCACTTCTATATTCACTGCATTATTATTTATGATAGTCAAGATTTGGAATTCCCAAAAGAATATGAGGGGATAAAGAAATTGTAGTATACATATAGAATGGGGCTGGAGTGATAGCTCAGCGAGTAGGGCATTTGCCTTACAGGCAGCTGACCCAGGTTCGATTCCTCTGCCCCTCTTGGAGAGCCTGGCAAGTTACCGAGAGTATCCTGCCCGCACAGCAGAGCCTGGCAAGCTCCCCGTGGCATATTCAATATGCCAAATACAGTAACAACAAGTCTCACAATGGAGTGGTTACTGGTGCCTGCTCGAGCAAATTGATGAGCAATGGGATGACAGTGATGATAGTGATACAGTGATATAGAATGGGATACTCTTCAGTTAAAGAGAGATGAAATCCTGAAGTCTGCTGCTAAATGGATAGAGGGTACCATGCTGGGAAAATTCCAGAATGATCTTTCTCATATGTGGGATATGAAGAAACGTGGGAAGGGAATAAAAAATATGTCCAATGGCAACAGACCGTGTGTGTGTGTGTGTGGTGGGGGGGAGGCTATCTAGAGTGTCTGGTACTGCTGCCATGCAGTGGTGGGTGTGGTATGGAAGCTGTGTGCCCGGACCATTACTATGGACAGTACTGTAAAGCAGGTGCCTAGAGTCCCTGGGGAAACAAAAACAAAACAAAACAAAATGTGCTTTATGTTCTGGGAGACAGCATGAACTCTGCTTGTCTGATCCACAGCTCCTTGGAGTAACCCCTGAGCACAAGGTCAAGAGCAGCCCTGAGTCCTACTGGGCATGGCCAATAAAACAATCAAACAAAAACTATACTCAACATCAATATTAGGTAAAGGCAAGTTGTAACCACATATTTCCTGAAGACTGAAGCCGGCTTAGATAAGGAGTGAACTGGGCTCTCTTACACTGCCACTGGGAATGCGGGTGGATAGAGCCACTTGGGGAAGGTATGGGAGGGAGGTCAAAGGGTTCATTCCTCCCCATCTCCTGTGCCCCACCCTCAGGAGACCTTGGCCTCCTCAGAGGAAGTATCAACTATCAGTATGAGGGAAAATGGAAATAACTAGTAAATAAAATATACATAAGTAACTTTATTCTTAACAGGCCAAGAAATAAAAATGCAAATATAACTCGCTGGTGATTAACAAGTTGTGGTATATCCTTAAAATAGTACTTAGCAATAAAAATATAAATTACTGATGCAAAAATATGGGGAAATCTCCAGAAAGAAGGCAGAACTAAAAGCCAACATACTACAAAGTTCTATTTCTATGACATTTCGGGAAAAAACACAAAATCACATTCAAGAATGAAGACTGGGGGCTGGAGCGATAGCACAGCGGGTAGGGCGTTTGCCTTGCACGCGGCCAACCCGGGTTCGAATCCCAGCATCCCATATGGTCCCCTGAGCACTGCCAGAAGTAATTCCTGGGTGTAGAACCAGGAGTAACCGCTGTGCATCTCCGGGTGTGACCCATAAAGCAAAAAAATAAAATAAAATAAATAAATAATTTTAAAAAAAGAATGAAAACTGACTCTTACCTATGGATGAATAGATTAAAAAATTGTAGTATATAAACACAATGGAATATTATGAACTCTAAGAAAGCAAAATCTTGCAGTTTAAATAATACGGATGGAACTAGAAGATACTATACTGAGTGCAGTCGGGCTAAAGAAAGGGGTTGGCACAGGATGGCCTCAGTCGTCGGTGTGTGGGGTTTAAGATACACAGCAAGACGGCAACCAGAGGCCAAAGGCAACACAACTAAGAACTGATCCACACAACTGATATCCGTGAGGAAGGAAGGTGGGTGCACTGGGTATAGTGTCCTGGTGCTTGAATGTTGGGGAATAGTTTTCCACTCAACGGTGCCCAGACACGTTGTGCACAGGGTTCAGGCAGACGTGGGGCGAAGGAGAACGGGTTCGAGGAGAAACACCCTCCGGAAGCAGCTGATGGCTGCTCACTTTATTGTTCAATGCACAGATATGTTGTAGGGGGTCTCGGCTTAAGAGGATGGTCCACTCACAGGGACTTCAGCACTGTTGGCCTGTCACCTCTCCAACCCTGCGCTGGCCCGGTCCAATCCCAAGCCAGGCTAGATGCTGCAGTTAGGATGACTTGCTCAGCACTCAAGACCGTTTCTGTGTCTATGGCTCGTGTGACTGGGAGGTGAGGGACACCCGGTGCTGGCCGACACCTGCTTTTGCCAACTTTGCCCAGACTCTCCTTCATTCTTGCAACACTTTGCTTCTGGGCCGCTTTGCAAGGTCGGGTCTTATCTGCACCAGTGCCTGTCACCCTGCTCCACGCAATTCAGTGAATGAAAGACTAGTATTTGCAATATTATAAATCACACAATCTCAGCAAATAAAATATATATGGCCATAATAAGAAATTTTAAAGATTAACTGTTAAGGCTAGGTTTAGAAGAAATAGTTCTACCATAAAAGGGCTAGAAGGGAATTTTGGGGGGCATTTTTAAAATTCTATTCTTATGGTAGCAAGAAGTTTATATAACTTATAAAATTGTTTAAATCCATCAAATTATATACTCAAAATATTAATTTTACAAATATAAGTCATTTCTCAATAAATTTGGTTTAAATAAATGTTTTTAAGAACAGCATAAAGAAAAAATAACTATACCAGAGGCTGGTTTGGTAATGTCTTCGGAGGACTCGTGGCTCATCCAATTCATATGGACCAATCTGCCGCATTAGTCAGCTAGACATAAAACAATTGCACCATTTATTTTTCTCCAGAAGCTCAGTTGTAGGGAAATAGAATTTCTACAGTTCTTCCGTTTTCACCAAGTTTTGGAGTATGGAGAAAAACATGTCAAATATTTGTCCAACATTTCCCCTTCTAAACTTTCCCTCTCAGTAGATTAGGTGAAGAAAATTAGTTGGTATTTAATATTCAAAGTGTCTATAGGCTGAATTTCATCTCCCCTCAGACCCAGCTTGGCAACATCTAGAGGAGGGTCTTTGGGAACTGATTTCCATGGAGGGGGCCTCCAGATGAATGCCCGCCTTTCTGGGAGGACAGCCGAGAGGAAGGCGCAGCCAGAAGGCATCAGCTGGAGGAAGACAGGACTCGCCAGAAGGCCCGTTAGATGGCACCTTCGTCCTGGATTCGCAACCTCCAAGCCCGTGTGGAATCAACTCCAGTTTCCAGCAAGAGTCCGTGGCATTTTGTTCGAGCAGTTTATGCTGATAGTAACAGGGTCCTTCAGCTTCTAGAGTTCAGTCAACTAGAAGGAGACTTTGATGACCAATGCCAGACTGTCCTTAGCTGACTTGCAACTGCTCTAGAGGGACAGAGAGATGGCACAGTGGTTAGGGCATTTGTCTTCCGTGCCCTGAGCTCCTCCAGGAGAGATACTCTATCCCTGAGTATAGAACCAGAAGTAAGCCCTGTAGCTGGGTGTGAACAACAAATAAATAAATAAACAAACAAACAAACTGTATTTCTTGCTCTAACACAGGCTGGAATAGGAAGTAGCAACATTATCACTCCTGAACATTACTGAGGTCACGGTACCAGTATGAGGGAGAGAAATGGGTGGGATGGGATATGATGGAGCAATTTTATTATGTAGACCACTCAAGCAACTGGGATACTCAGGGGGAAGTGGGTAGTTGGGGGAAAGTATATCAAGATTCAAATCGAGGCTCTTATGCTTATAAACTAACTGTTTTTTAAGGAAGTTATTTACACTCTGAATCTTTTTTTTTTTTTTTTGCTTTTTGGGTCACATCTGGCGATGCACAGGGTTACTCCTGGCTCTGCACTCAGGAATTACCCCTGGCCGTGCTCAGGGGACCATATGGGATGCTGGGATTTGAACCCGGGTCGGCCTCGTGCAAGGCAAACGCCCTCCCCGCTGTGCTATCTCTCCAGCCCCTACACTCTGAATCTTAATCTCTGTAAAATGAAGATAACAAGCAATTCTTCAGTGGTGTGAGCTCGACCTGATAAAATATGCATAAGAAGTACCGTCGATCAGCTATTCCTGCCTTTATAACGGAGGTCAATCCCAGAGAAACAGGTCTGTAAGATGTCAGAGCCAGGTGAGCGCCATCAAGTAAACACTGGCTAAAATACCATGCCCCTGCGTTACGCCCCCGAGTTACCTCCATCAGGAAATATTTAAAAGCAAGTTGATTCTTGGAGCTCACAATCAAGGCACAGTTCTTACTCTTTGCAAATAAGTATCTGGAGTAGGAAGAGCCACAGGAAACAGTGAGGCTCAGAGGAGCACATGGCGTCTGCCCAAAGGGGCACTTCAGAGGAGTCCTGAACGTGTATCTCTTTCTTTCCCCTCACACTTATTTAAATGCATTTATTTAAATAGAAATATTTTATTTCACTGAGAACAAAGCAAAGGGGCAATGGAAAACCGGCCTCTGCATGAGACCTATGATGGTGTGTTTTAGCATGTGCAGGTACAGAAAAGCTCCTTAACTGCCAAGGTCCCAGCCTCAGAATAAACTTTAAACTTACTTAAGTATCGATGATGACTGTCGAATTTTAAAATGAAATGAATGTGGAGAAGTCTAGAGCCTTCTGAGAGATACCCAAAAAGGAAGGAATGTGTTGAAGTTGACAAAAAGTATTACAGGAATGAGAAATAATCCTAAGTAACACTCTTGGACATAGTTTCGGTCAAATGGAAGTTCATATAATACACAGATCATCACGGACCCAGTATCCATCTGGTCTTAAGCAGTGAGGTGGACCATCCAATAGTTCTCCAACTGTACTGGGGGTCCAAAGACCATAGTGTTGGCGTCACTACCATTGTGAGTGGTCGGCACTGCCCTCTAGTGGCAAGCACAGTTAACCACAGCTCTTTCACTGACCTCAGTAAAAGAAAGAAAAAAAAACCTTCATCCTTAAGTGCCACGTAAGACCGTATTTTATCTTTATCTTTTGGCAAGAGCACTTCTTTCAGACCCCAGTGAAATCTGAAATGAGTTGTTTGTTGAGCTTGATGGAAAAATTCAGCACAGGATAATGCTCCCTATCTTTCTTAGGATTTTAAACCGGGATATATGGCCACCTCAAGAGTTCCCAGCAAACGACGCAGTCTACACCGTGGAGACTCAATGGCTTCACACATGCATCTGGTTACTCTGCTTACAAAGCTTTGTGGAGCCTGCAAGGACACTGGCCAGTTAAAAATGGCCAAAACTGCTCTGCGCAAACAAAACCAATTAGACACAATGCAAAGGCATAAAAGAAACCACCAAGGCCAGTGTACTCGCACGCCCACCGAGAAGCCATAAACACGAGGGGACCCATCAATCCATTTCTGTACCCCTAACAGAGAAATCTATCTAACATGCAGGCAACTGTAAATTTTACAATATTGGGAAGAAAAGAGAAAACAGAACAATGAGCCAGAGGGAGGAAAGCATCATGTAACTATAAATTTGGGGTGTTTAATTTTCCAAGGGCTGCAAAAAGGGACTTTCTATCATCTTCTGTTGAATAGGGGACACCCCCCACCTTGGTGCCGGGGGTCTCCAGGCCATTTGGGTGACTGAAGCCTGCCCGCAGAGCACGTTCCGGACCCCCACGGTGCTGGGGCAGAGACGCAGTGGGGGGGTGAGGGAATGGAAGGCCCGTTGTGGGATTGAGTTCTGGGCCTTGCATGTGTGATGCGTGTGCGCTACCACGAGAGCTACCACTCCAGTTCTCAAGCCTGTCACTTTCAAGAGAGGAAGACAGTGGGCTCAGAAATGTGCTCTGACCCTTGTCACAAACCAGCCGTGGAAGCAGAGCTTCAGCCCACCCTCCCCTGCCGTGATCTCTCGCCTGGCGTCCACCTTCTCGCAACAAAACTTCCTCTCAGCTTGGACGCTGAGAAGAATCCTGAATGGAAAGAAAGCTATTTTTAAATGAATTATTTCTCCTCACGTTATCATTGGAGGTAAATTCATTAAGTAAAATAGTTCTCCCGAAAGGGAATTTTCTCTACTAACTAACTCTCTTGGAGAAAAGTTCCCTCGTGTGAAAAAATAAAGGACAAAGATGGTAGCTTTGAGCTCGTATTTCTGTAAAGTTTCATGTCTGTATTCTTATTGCCTTGCACATCAAACACCTTTTTTCCAGTATGCCTCTTATTTACAGTACAATATTCTCTCTTGAATTTTAGTGTTAGCCAAATCTGCATTACTTCTGGCAGAGGACTCCAAGTCTCTTTCCCTTTTTCTCATTAGCACCACTGGTCAGCCAGATGGGCTATTTTGACACTATTCCTAGATCATGTAAAAGTGAGAAAGAAGAGAGTAGAAATCTGTGGGAAATCCCTTTTCTTTGAGATTTCCATTTGGGATTTTAGATTGTTTGGACAAGTTTCAGATAAACATCCCCCTTCTTAGTATAGCTGATGCATAATATTTAACCTCCAGAGGGTAACACTGGTCTGTTAAAATTCATTTTTCAGCTAAACTGTAATTTTCTGATCCCTGACAGCCATCTAAGAGACTTCATGGCTATTCTAACAGTACTTCAATTTAATTTTTAAAAATTTTAATCAAACTGTGAAAACAATTTCTCTAGGAGAGTTAAAATGACACAGAATAAGAGCTATATACCATGAAGTAAATGTTACAACACTTTAGGGACTTGGCTATATGATCAACTGACCATTGTGGGTAATCAAAAGGTATCATATATTCATAAGAAACTTAATTTTTTAAAGCTAGAAATTACCATAGCTTTTAAATTAGAACTTTAAGTGGCACCTCAACATTCTCAATGAATATCAACTGTCATTGGATAGAGTCCAAATTTTCATTAAGACAAACTCTTAACAGAATACTGGACAAATAACTACCAGACTTGATAAGTTTAGCTCGTAAGTTCCCACTGGGATGTTCACCAGTAAGTCAAAACTTCCACTTGCAAGCTGATTACTCAAAGTAGCTCACTCAGGGTAAAAAAAAAAAAAAAGGAGGTCAAACTTGGCTCTGCAGGAAAGGCTAAAAATACTCAGCAATTCTGTAAATGAAATGTTCTTGTTTTTGACAATCATTTCACAGTGATATTTAGCTGAAGAATTTATGAGGTAAGTGTATGGCTGAGGATTATGACTATCATAATTTAAAAGGCAAAAAGTAGATGAAAGTGGATTCTCGACACAAAAGAACGGCTGAATACCTTAGTAGAGATCCATGTGAGGAGCTACTCTGGGCCGTTACAGATTAGGTTTCTCGGAGTTTTTAATATATGAGAAAATACTCAAAATGATCCATATGAAAAAAGAGGGAAAAGTCTATGAAAGTCCGTGCTAGTCTCACTTGGATTAATTTAAACATGCTAAATTTTTTTTTATAAAGAAATGTACCAAAATGTTAACAGTCGCTGTCACTGGGTAGTGTGTTAACAGTGATTGTTGCTTTCATCCCGAGGTGTTACAGAGACACGTGGGGACAGAAGATGAGAAAACGCTGTTGCACCTGTTACCCTGCCCTTGGCTGCACCACCACACTCCTCATCTGCTCCAGGGAACTGCGGGCGTGAGCACTGCTCTCCTCTCACTCCTCTTCAGCGGGCTTTCCATGCTAGGCCAAGGGCCCAAAGCGCAGAGTACGGAATGCTTGATGGTTTTTCCATCCTTCTATTTTTGACCCACATAGTCTCAAGTCAGGGGCAGGATGTAGGTGTTTAAAGGCTTGTCGAATTTTTGTATGTAAGTGTTCAGAGCAAATGTTATGAATATAGTATCAAACACTACATGTATCACTGTCATCCCATTGTTCATTGATTTGCTTGAGCGGGCACCAGTAATGTCTCCATTCATCCCTGTCTCGTGCTAATGTGGCCCAATGGTGTATTGGGGGTTATTTCAGGGTCAGAGGAATGAGGACCCTCGTTGTTAGTGTTTTTGGCATATCGAGTATGCCATGGATAGGTTGCCAAGCTCTGCCATGCAGGCGGGAAACTCTTGATAGCTTGCTGGGCTCTCCAAGAGGGAAGGAGGCTTTGGGGGCAGCCTTTAATTGCTAATCTAAAGAAATATTTACCAAGTTTAAATCTTTATATACACGAGAACCTTTTGGTATCTGTTTTGTCTGTTTGTTTGTTTTTGCTTTTTGGGTCACACCTGGCGATGCACAGGGGTCACTTCTGGCTCTGCACTCAGGAATTATCCCTGGCAGTGCTCAGGGGACCATATGGGATGCTGGGAATCGAACCTGGGTCAGCCATGTGCAAGGCAAACACCCTACCCGATGTGCTATCGCTCCAGCCCCCCAAGAATTTTGGGTCACACCCGGCGATGCACAGGGGTGACTCCTGGATTTGCACTCAGGAATTACTCCTGGCAGTGCTCAGGGGATCATATGGGACCATCTTGGGCTGGAGGTAGGGCGATCGCCTTGCACACTGCCGACCCGGGTTCGGTTCTTCCGCCCCTCCCGGAGAACCCAGCAAGCTACCGAGAGTATCTCGCCCGAACCGCAGAGCCTGGCAAGCTACCTGTGGCATATTCGATACGCCAAAAACAGTAACACCAAGTCTCACAATGGAGATGTTACTGGTGCCCGCTCGAGCAAATCGATGAGCAATGGGAGGACAGTGACAGCGACAGTTTAAATCTTAGTTAGTCCATTTACACAGTCAGATCTGCACTCTAAAGGGTCACCTGGCAGCAGGCCCTCCTGGCTTCCCCCCTTGTAGAAACGCCCCTGAGCCCATCCTACTGCCTCATAATAACTTCAGCAAGTTAATAAGAGTTGAAGTTAAGTGTTTGTGTGTGTGTGTGTGTGTGTGTGTGTGTGTGTTTCCTTGTCTAATGTTCTGTCTCCAGACACCACAGCTCCCAAGAATGCGATTCCAAAAATGCCAACCTCTGTTCCACACCACAGTGTTTCCCTAATGCCTAGAACACTGCATGCCTGAGAGTAGGCCTTTAGTAGACATGTGCAGAATAAATTAATGAGGGACCAGTGACCTCTCTGGACTTCTCCTCTACTACAAAGCAGGGAGAATAATTCCTGCCCTGTAGAGAAACATAAAGACTGGATCCTATAGTGCATGGGGAAAACCTCAAATGCAGCCACGCTTTCGCCATCTGATTTACCTACTCCAGCACGTGTGCATCCCATACAGACTTTGCCTCATCATATTAATGCTGACAGCACTACATCCCAAGAAGTCCTAATGAAGTTTTTTTTTCCAGAAAGGCAAGTCATAATTGTCATACCCAACAAAAAACCCTAATGAAACCATAAGGGCCATGTCCACAAACAGTAAGAGTAATATTGGTCTCACTCTATTGATCCTGTGGCCTTGGAAGAGACAAAAGCTGGGGCTGGAGCGATAGCACAGCGGGGAGGGCGTTTGCCTTGCATGAGGTCGACCTGGGTTCAATTCCCAGCATCCCATATGGGCCCCGAGCACCGCCAGGAGTAATTCCCGAGTGCAAAGCCAGGAGTAGCCCCTGTACATTGCCAGGTGTGGCCCAAAAGGGGTGTGTGTGTGTGTGTGTGTGTGTGTGTGTGTGTGTGTGAGAGAGAGAGAGAGAGAGAGAGAGAGAGAGAGAGAGAGAGAGAGAGAGAGAGAGAAGCCAAGTAAGCTTTTCAAGATAGTCACAGCCATTCAAGATAGTCACAGCCATGCTCAGGAGAGTAAATCACCAAGTTGTCGGATCGTCACCCATTGTTTCTCACGAACTTACCTGCCCTCCAAGTCGCACGAGGTGCTTACTAATAACTGGACCTGTGCAGTCGAGCAAATGGACAGACTATTTCCTTTGTTGCCTCAAAAGGAAATTTAGTTCCAAAGAAAATAAAGACCATGTTTTGACTTTGATGATTTGTGAGTCCCAAGAAGATTTATAGCTTTATAACTCAAAAACGTTGTCACATTTTAGAGCCGCAGAGAGGTTAGAGGCATTACCCAAGGACACACAGCTACTAACAGGCTACGGCACAGATACCATTTAATTCAGATGATCTCAACTGTCCTTCACTGAGCGCTTGAGGGCTTTGGCTCGGTGCAGCCTGTGGAGGTTTGGGGGCCAGGAGGAACACATGCAGAGTTTTAGGCTAAACATCTTTGGACCACTGTTCCTTGAGCAGCTGCTTGCTTGCTTGTATGAAGTTTCCAGATGTCTGAATTTCCCTACCTTAAAAATAGGGATAATAATGACAATAGTACAATTGTTACCGGGTGCCCCAGTCCTGCACCCACGTTCATTTTAAAAAAATAATATGGTTTTTAGATTCTAAATGCTATTCACAAAATAGCAAAATTATTTCTTGACCTCCTGGATTCACAGAGAATTCTATCTCATTAAAATATCTTTACTACAAACCTATGCTGTTAAAATATCTTTGTTTTGGCCTGAGTTTCATGTAGACTCTATATAATTTTACTTGATTTTCTGCTAAATTATAGTTGAAATCTTTTGTTTAATCTAAGCTATTTTAATTCCAAATGATATTTTAGGGGGAAAAATATCATCATATTTGTGGTATGTAGAACTATATGGGAAGAGTCCAAATAGAAAAGCATATAAAAATTTTGTTATACATCTGGAGAATTATTTTTAATTCTTTTCAATACAGGAAGGGAAATCCTGCATTAAATATCACAACAATTAAACACCATGTGAAATTATGTGAAACAATAAAATTATAGTGAAAATTTGATTGGGGCTATATGGATATAACATAGGCAACAAGAACTTTTTGTAGGAAATACTTGATTATATGTAACTCTAACATCCAAAAATAACCCCCAAATTTGTTGCTTAGTGTTATGCAATCAAATTTGATGACTGAAACAAAAACTTAAACAATTATTACTTTAGATAGAGCATTTCTATTGAATTCTTATTAGGAAGAATTTATGTAAACTATAAATGTATAAAATATTAACACTTTGTGAATCAGACTACTTATTTTAGCCAGAATATTCCATTCTCTAACCAAGAAACTACTGAAACACAAAGTTAACAAAAATTAGTCAATTAGTCCTGTGTTCATCCTTTCATTTCTGACAAAAGTGAAAACTCTTATTAATTTAAATGAACAAAGGGTGTATTTTTTTCAATCCTCTACCAGGTACTCAACATTGGTCTCAAGACAAACACTGGTCACTGAAAACTGTTCTTCAACACCTATGATACGGGGAAATTCAGAGAAATTCTGGAAATTATCGGGGGAGGGTTTAAAACTTAAGAGTCATTTTTCAGATGAGTCAATATCTCTTCAGGCAAAAGATTTTAGAATTGGTACTTAAATCAACTCAAAATGAAATTCACTAAGGCAGAACGTTTATAAAGACTTTTCCAGTCTATAAAACTTTTAGTCTATGATCTGATTTAGTTTTGTACTAATTGTTTCCAATCCTGTAACAAGGCAAACAACATTTCCCCACTCCCCTCTGTAGTTTCGAAGGAACTGAGAAGCAGGGGTGGCTACCTGCCACCACAAGCCCCTCGGACCACCTCACTGGGAACGGGCTCAGAGCAGTTTCCCGTGCACCAGTCACTGAGCACTCACAAGACCCCGGGGGCGCCTACCTTCAGCCTGTTCGGAAAGGCTCGTGCTGAAAGCCGCACTCACTACCACACTGTTTGAAGTCCTGAGCTAAGCTAGTGTTTCTGTACCTTGGACCCTCCTCTAAGTGCCGTACCACATTCTTTTTAAGCCAGACAACAATACTTACCTAAAGCATTCGGTTTGCACGTGTAAGGCTTTCTATGACTTTTTGAGTAAAAGAGAGTGAGATAAGATTAGATTGAATAAGATAAAATGTGATGAGGGGCCGGAGCGATAGCACAGCGGGTAGGGCGTTTGCCTTGCACGAGGCCGACCCGGGTTCGATCCCCGGCATTCCATATGGTTCCCCAAGCACCGCCAGGAGTAATTCCTGAGTGCAAAGCCAGGAGTAACCCCTGAGCATCGCTGGGTGTGACCCAAAAAGCAAAAAAAAAAAATGTGATGAGATTATGTCATTAGTATATGTCTCTAGGTGACACTGTTCCACAATTTCTGGCTAAAGCGAACTGCACGCTTCACCTCCATGATGACAGACTGGGCGTGTTCCCAGAAAGCTTGTTCAGGTGCGATGCAGGTTCCAGGAGGCAGGACAGAGTCTGGGGGAACACTGATCTCTAAGTGGGCCGGTGCTCTGTGGGCAGACAAACACCACCTTTCAAGGCAGGAGCTGCGGTTTATGCAACAGACATGCAAGCTGGGAGAGGAAAGAGGCATCGATTTACTATCAGTTGATTCTGGGCAAGGTTCACTTACAAACAGCTATGCCCACAGAAGTGAAATTTAATTTCCAGAGTATTGTTTCTGTCTATACACTTCTCCCTATCTTGCAGATAGCACCTTTATATCTTAGACTCATTTTTTTCTAACAAATATTTAAGAAAAATACATGGACAAATACTCAGGATACTAATGATATATCTTATTTAGGAAACTAGCAAGAGATACACAGAGAACTCACTCCCAGTAGGAGTTCACCCAAAAGCAACAGTTGATGGCCCACTTGGGGTATTGCAAAGGCGGGCCGTGGTAGGAGGAGGGCAGTGTTGAGAGAAGAAAAGAACTCCAAGTGGAGGCAGAATCCACCATGGGCCAGAGCAGGAAACTGAGGTTTGATCAGAGTGAAAAGCCAGAAAACGATCACATGTATCACTTATCATCCCATTGCTCATCAATTTGCTCGAGTAGGCACCAGTAACATCTCCATTTGTCCCTGTCACATGCTAGAGTAGCCCAATGGCGTCTGCTTGCTCCAGGAATATGAGCCTCAAACCATTCGTTCAGGGTCTTGACGAAGAAGTCTGACCACCTCGTAGCTGGGTGGCCAGGTATTCTTTTGATGTCCCCTGGAATCCAGTCGGTAACAGCTCTAGGCCAGCGGTTGTCTCCAAGTCGCATTACGTGTCCGGCCCATCTGATTTTTGATGCTTTGGCAAACAAGACAGCGTCCCTGATTCTGGATCATCGTCGACAGAGGTCGGAACTCCAGATTCCTTCTCTCACTTGAGTGAAATGTGATACTCCATGATGGCCAACTTCCACGGTGAGTGTGGAAAGGTCGGACTGCAGCTGAATTTCACGAAGACAATGTTCATGAGAACTGGACTAGTTCCTGACGTTTCATTTGCTCTCAATGGAATGAACATCTCCGAATGCAGCAGCTATGTGTACCTGGTCGAGAACTCAACATGACGAACGACCTGGCACCTGAGCTACATGAAAGGAAGAGAGCAGCATGGAACGCCCTCAAGAGTGTCGAAGAAGTTGTTAAGAGGACAAAGAACCTTCGGCTCCAGGCATGTATTTTTGACTCCACCATTCCTGCACTAACATATGCCTCAGAGACCCAGTCCTGTTCACAGCCCTGAGCCACAGGATAAGAACGCTATTCGGGTCTCCCAAAGAGGAATCGAAAGAGCTATGCTTAGAGTATCACATTTCCGAGAATGATAAAGGACTCGAAATATCCTTTAGGTCTTTGCCCTTTGTCCTCTACAGTAAATGAAAATGTCACTGAATGATTCTAAAGAAGAAAGTCATGTATTTTGTTTTGCATTTGGCAAAAAAAAGATGTTTCTGACAGTTGGAAAAGACGGACAATAATGAATGATGGTGACTTCGGAAGACTAGGCTCTGAAGGGCACACACTTCAGGAAAGCAGTCATCCGCTCAGCAGAGCTGGGTCCGTTTAACAAGGAAGAGAGGAGACATAACAATTGCACAAATAAGTCGCTGTCTAAAGAGTTGGCCTTCATTTCTGCTGAGCACATCAGGAAGCGGAACCTCTGGGAGCTGTCGTAAAAGCAGGGGTTTCGGCTGGGTAGAATAAACATACCTTCTTACCGAAAGATTCCAAACTCCCCTTCCTAAAGCAGCTGCTCACTGAACATCCAGCCCAGTGACACAGACGATGGCTCAGCCCGCAGGCCTGCCTCTTGCCTGCTATCCCTTCGTTCTGTACAAAGCTGTAGCTTTTAAGGTTCACGCGTTCCTTCACTGTGCTGGGAAAAAGCAGACTCCACAATACCACCCACCCCTCCAGTGCTCTGCCTGCACTGGATCGGATATTTCAGTGGGACACTGCGGGGGCATTGACAATGCCCAGGGATAGAGCAGGATCTGCAGGGCCTGCAGCTTCTGTCCTCCGGGGTCGCCAGCTCCTGGTGAGCCACAGCTGCCTCCAGCCACCAGGGCTGATGTCGTCCGCGCTGCTCCCCTCACCTCCAGGCTCTCCTGTCCCTTCCCCTGCTTCCCTTCTACTGGCCCTCAAAGACTGCAGTTCTGGAAATCCTCCCCTGACCCCTCTCTATGCACCATCGGATTTTTTTCCTGCTATATACATTTTAGAACAATATTCCCTCCCTCCAGAGCACTGACAGGTTTGTCACAACCCTGTGTGACGATCTGACTGGGCCCCGGACAGAAGGTGTCACGAGGGGAAGGGCACCTGCTTGGTGTCCCCTCTCTGCTGACGCCGCCCGAGTGACTGCTTGTCACACCTGGGCTGGCTCGTGAGAGAGTGCGCGGTTGCTGTCATTCATTTGGGCTATTTTAAGAAGGAGGAGAGTTATGTTAATATTTCCAAATGACACCTATTAACCGTCTCACAGCTGGGAAGTCAGGTGCTTTTGCTTGCAGAGGGCAGCTATGGTTTCAAAGGGTCAGATTCCAAGATTTTCCCCAACCTGCTTCTAGAATGGAGACAGCAGATGGCCGGCGGAGGAGACAGGCCACACCTCAGTGAACACCTCACCCCAGCAAAGGCCTCTCTCTCCGTGGAGCGGAGCCAGCCCTGGCGCAGGGGTCTGCGATGCACACGACGTTCCTGTGAGGTCATTACTGATGGAACCTATCAGCACCTCTGCCCCTCCGGGAGGGGAAGGAGTGAGCTCCATTCACAAAAGCATTCCTCGGGCTCCTACCTGGAAAACGCCCTTCGACTCTGGGGCAGATGTTTCAGTTTGGGGGACAGGATAAAGGATGGGACTGGGGGTGGAAATCTGAACAGCCCCGGAACAGCTGTGCTGGAAAAGGGTCCATGAAGAGTTTCCATGTGTGTCAGACTGTTTCCTCGTCCTGACTGTTTTGTTTAGTCCAGCGATAAGATACTGCTGCAAGTGGTTACCAGCAGCCCCTGGGCAGGTGTAGACTGCATTTGCCCGCTAATGCTGTGCGCTCAGACTTCAAGACCCTCTTCGTCTACGGCCGTTATGCTATAGTTCCCTATGTTGTCATTCTTCTTGTTTGATTACAGGCTCGTTGTGAGCTAATGGATACACAGACCAAGATAGCACAAAATGAAGTTGATACTTTCAGAAGCGGGAAGAGGGGAAATTCATCAGCAAACCTATGGAATGAAATGATTCGGTTAAGTGGCAATTTTGATTTCCTCATTGCAGAGTTTCTCTGGTCTGACAGAGTCTGCCATCGTAAATACAGGCCCTGAGAGTGCTGACAAGGGAGATACCTGCTTCACTCAACGGGCATTTACTGCATTTCCATGATGGACAAGGAACCACGCCTGCACAGGCTAAAGGGCAACGTGCATCCCTGAGGACCGGGACCCTACAGTCAAGCAGACCGCTCTGTTGAACGGTGTGGGAGGGGGTAAATTTAACGGCACAAAGAAGAGCCAAGAAGATAATGCATCACTTGAACTCGTAGTAACAAATTGTTTTTTTTTTTGACATTCTTTTTTTTTTTATTAAATTTATTTATTTTTAATTAGAGAATCACCGTGAGGGTACAGTTACAGATTTATACACTTTTGTGCTCATACTTCCCTCATACCAAGTTTGGGAACCCATCCCTCCACCAGTGCCCATTCTCCACCACCCGTAAACCCAGTGTCCCTCCCACCCTCCCCAATCCCATCTCCCCCCCACCCCACCCTGCCACTGTGGCAAGGCATTCCCTTCTGTTTTCTCTCTCTAATTAGCTGTTGTGGTTTGCAATAAAGGTGTTGAGTGGCCGTTGTGCTCAGTCTCTAGCCCTCATTCAGCCCGCAACTCCCTTCCCCCACATGGCCTTCGACTACAATGTAGTTGGTGATCGCTTCTCTGAGTTGACCTTTCCCCGGAACGTGAGGCCAGCCTCGAAGCCATGGAGTCAACCTCCTGGTACTTATTTCTACAGTTCTTGGGTGTTAGTCTCCCACTCTGTTATTCTATATACCATAGATGAGTGCAATCTTTCTATGTCTGTCTCTCTCTTTCTGACTCATTTCACTCAGCATGAAACTTTTCATGCCCATCCACTTGACTACAAAATTCTTGACCTCCTTTTTTCTAACAGCTGCATAGTATTCCATTGTATAGATGTACCAAAGTTTCCTCAACCAGTCATCCGTTCTGGGGCATTCGGGTTTTTTCCAGATTCTGGCTATTGTAAACAGTGCTGCGATGAACATACATGTGCAGATGTTGTTTCGATTGTACTTTTTTGCCTCTCTGGGATATATTCCCAGCAGTGGTATTGCTGGGTCAAATGGGAATTCAATATCTAATTTTTTGAGAGTCGTCCAAATTGTTTTCCAGAAGGGCTGAACCAGTCGGCATTCCCACCAGCAGTGAAGAAGGGTCCCTTTCTCCCCACATCCTCTCCAACAGCGGTTGCTTTTGTTCTTTTGGATGTGTGCTAGTCTCTGTGGTGTGAGGTGGTATCTCAAAGTTGTTTTGATCTGCATCTCTCTGATGATTAGTGATGCAGAGCACTTTTTCATGTGCCTTTTGGCCATTCGTATTTCTTCCTTGGTAAAGTTTCTGTTCATTTCTTCGCCCCATTTTTTGATGGGGTTGGATGTTTTCTTCTTGTACAGTTCAACCAGTGCTTTATATACCATTGATATCAACCCCTTATCTGATGGGTATTGTGTAAATATCCTTTCCCATTCTGTGGATAGTCTTTGGATTCTGGTCACTGTATCTCTTGCGGTGCAGAAGCTTTTTAGTTTAATGTAGTCCCATTTGTTGATCTCTGTTTTTACTAGATTGCTTAGTTCCGTGTCACCTTTGAAGATACCTTTATCTTCAATATCGTGGAGGGTTTCGCCGACCTTGTCTTCAATGTACCTTATGGTTTGTGGTCTAATGTTGAGGTCTTTAATCCATTTTGATCTGACTTTTGTGCATGGTGTCAGGTCAAGGTCTAAACCCATTTTTTTGCATGTGGTTGTCCAGTTGTGCCAGCACCATTTGTTAAAGAGGCTTTCCTTGCTCCACTTCACATCTCTTGCTCCCTTATCAAAGATTAGATGGTCATACATTTGGGGTTGTGTGTAGGGATATTCCACCCTGTTCCATTGGTCTACGGCTCTGCCTTTGTTCCAGTACCATGCTGTTTTAATTGTTACTGCTTTGTAGTAAAGTTTGAGGTTGGGGATGGTGATGCCTCCCATCATCTTTTTCCCAAGAATTGTTTTAGCTATCCTTGGACGTTTGTTATTCCATATGAATTTTAGGATTGCTTGATCCATTTCTTTGAAGAATGTCATGGGTATACTTATAGGGATCGCATTGAATCTGTATAATGCTTTAGGGAGTATTGCCATTTTGACAACATTGATTCTCCCTATCCACGAGCAGGGTATATGTTTCCATTTCCTCATGTCCTCTTTGATTTCATGGAGTAGCGTTATGTAGTTTTCTTTGTAAAGGTCTTTTACTTCCTTGGTTAAGCTGATTCCGAGGTACCTGATTTTCTGGGGCACGATTGTAAATGGGATTGCTTTTTTCATATCCCTTTCCTCTGCCTCATTGTTTGCATATATGAAGGCCATGGATTTTTGGGTATTGATTTTGTAGCCTGCAACTTTACTGTATAAGTCTATTGTTTCTAAGAGTTTCTTAGTAGAGGTTTTAGGCTTCTCTAGATATAGTATCATGTCGTCTGCAAATAGTGAGAGTTTGATTTCTTCCCTTCCTATCTGGATGCCCTTAATCTCTTTTTCTTGTCTAATAGCTATCGCAAGTACTTCCAGTACTATATTGAAGAGGAGTGGTGAGAGTGGGCATCCTTGTCTTGTGCCCGATCTCAGAGGAAAGGCCCTTAGTTTTTCCCCGTTGAGGATAATGCTTGCCGTAGGCTTGTGATAGATGGCTTCGACTATCTTGAGGAAAGTTCCTCCAAACCCCATTTTGGCGAGGGTTTTCATCATGAAAGGATGTTGGATCTTGTCAAATGCTTTCTCTGCATCTATGGATATGATCATATGGTTTTTATCTTTACTTTTGTTGATATGCTGGATTATGTTGATTGATTTCCGAATGTTAAACCATCCTTGCATCCCTGGGATGAATCCCACTTGGTCGTGATGTATGATCTTTTTGATGAGTTGTTGGATCCTATTTGCTAGTATTTTGTTGAGGATCTTCGCATCGGTGTTCATCAGGGAAATTGGTCTGTAATTTTCTTTCTTAGTGGTGTCTTTGTTTGCTTTTGGTATTAGGGAGATATGTGCTTCATAGAAACTGTTTGGGAGAGTTCCTGTTTTTTCAATTTCCTGGAAAAGTTTGAGGAAAACAGGCAATAGGTCTTCTTTAAATGTTTGGAAGAATTCGCCAGTGAAACCATCTGGGCCTGGGCTTTTGTTTTTGGGGAGGTTTTTGATTACCGTTTCAATTTCCTTAACATTGATGGGTCTATTCAGGTATTCCAGGTCTTCTTTCTTCAGTGTTGGGAGATTATAGGAATCAAGGAATCCATCCATTTCTTTTAGGTTCTCCTTTTTTGTGGCGTAAAGACTTTCAAAGTAGTCTCTAATGATCTTTTGAATCTCACTGGTTTCTGTTATGATGTCCCCCTTTTCATTTCTGATTCGATTTATTAGAGTTTTCTCTCTTTCTTTCTTTGTGAGACTTGCTAGCGGGTTTATCAATCTTATTTATTTTCTCAAAGAACCAACTCTTTGTTTCATTGATCTTTCGGATTGTTTTTTTGGTTTCGATGTCATTAATTTCTGCTCTAATTTTTATTATTTCTTTCCTTCGGTCTGGTTTGGGGTCCTTTCTCTGGTCCTTTTCTAGGGTCTTGAGTCGTGAAGTCAAGCTATCTATGTGGGTCCTTTCTTCCTTCCTGAGGAATGCTTGGAGAGCTATAAATTTTCCCCTTAACACGGCTTTAGCGGCGTCCCATAGGTTTTGGTAGCTCGTGTCTTCATTCTCATTTGTTTCTAAGTATCTTTTGATTTCTTCCTTGATTTCCTTCTTGACCCACTCATTGTTCAACATGGAATTGTTTAATTTCCAGGTGTTTGATTTGATTTTCCGTATTTGTGGGTGGTTAGCTTCTATCTTCAGCGCATTGTGGTCTGAAAAGATGGTTGATACAATTTCTATTTTTCCGATTCTATTGAGGTATGTTCTGGGGCCCAGTACATGGTCTATTTTTGAAAATGTTCCATGTGCACTGGAAAAGAATGTGTATTCTTTCTTTTTGGGGTGTAAGGCCCTGTATAGGTCTATTAGGCCTCTCTCTTCAATTTCTTCATTCAGAGTCAGTGTTTCCTTGTTGAGTTTTGTTCTTGTGGATCTATCTAGAGGTGATAAGGCCATATTGAAGTCTCCGACTACAATTGTGCTGTTAGTGATGTCCTCTTTGAAGTCTGTTAGGAGTCGTTTTAAATATTTAGCCGGTCGTTTGTTAGGAGCATATACGTTTAAGAGTGTGATTTCTTCCTGTTGTACATATCCCTTGATAAACAGAAAATGACCTTCGCTGTCCCTTTTGATCTTTTTCATCCTGAAATCTATGTTGTCGGATACCAGGATGGCCACTCCAGCTTTTTTAAGGGGGTTGTTTGCTTGGAGGATTGTTTTCCATCCTTTGACTTTGAGTCTATGTTTACTCTGTTTGTTCAGGTGTGTTTCTTGCAGGCAACAGAATGTTGGGTTTAATTTCCGGATCCATTTAGCCACTCTGTGTCTTTTGATAGGTGCATTTAGGCCATTGACATTGAGAGAGATTATTGTGATGTGGTTTTGTGTCATCTTTCTGTGGGATTTGTTGTTCTTATGGGGCTCCTCCTTGTCTTACAGTAGCCCCTTTAGACCTTCTTTCAAGATTGGTTTTGAGTCTATGAAGTTCCTGAGCTGTTGTTTACCCGAGAAATAGTGTATGGTTCCTTCGAGTTTGAGTGAGAGTTTAGCTGGATAAAGTATTCTTGGTGAGGCATTCATTTCGTTGAGTTTTTTTCACTATGTCCCACCATTGTCTTCGGGCTCGGAGGGTTTCTTCTGACAGATCGGCCGTAAATCTGAGGGGTGCTCCTTTGTATGTGATTTCCCTCTTTGACCTTGCTACTTGTAGAATTGTGTCTCTATCTACAGCATCCGCCATTCTGACTATGATATGCCTCGGAGTCTTTTTATTTGGGTCTCTTTTTGCTGGCACTCTTCGGACTTCTTGTATCTGGACGCCTGCCTTCTCCAGCTCTGGGAATTTCTTAGTGATGATGTCTTTGACTATGTTTTTTTCATTGGGGTTACTTCCCTGTGGTTCTGGTACTCCAATGATTCTTATGTTGTTCCTCTTGAAGTCATCCCCCAGGGCTCTGATTCGCTCTATAGCCATTTTGAGGTCTTTGGCCATTATTTGTTGCTGTCTGTAAGCTTTCTGCAGCTCATCCTCAAGCTCGCTGATTCTGTCTTCGGCTGTAGTCATTCTGCTGTTGAGGGCATCTAGTGAGATTTTTATTTCATCTACCGATTGCTTTATTTGTGAGACTTCGGTTCGAAGGTTTGAAATTTCTGCTCTCATTTCTGCTCTCATTTCTTCCTGTATTTTCTTGGTAGACCGTTCGAGCGCTTGATTCATCTCCTCCCTTAATTTATTGGATGTCTGTTCCATAGTTGCTTGGAGTAGGTCGACTCTCCTCCATATTTCCTCTCTGAATTGTTTATCTGAGAGGTCGTAGATGTTGGGAGACTCTTTTGAGGTTTCTAGTATCTTTTCTTCTCCCTCTCTTGGTGGAGGGGATTTTCGCTGTTTCTTCATATTGTCACGGAAGTGCAGAGTTGGAAGCTTGTAGTTATTTATTCCTCTTCCTTTTTGTGGGAAGAAGGGGCTCCTATTGTGCTAAACTTCCCTTATTCACTGATAGGTTTTATACTGTCAGCCTAAGCTAATGGCTATTTTGCGTAAATGTTTGAGATCGCAAAAGTGAGTTTTCAAAGGAATACACAGTAGGGATTGAGCTGAGGTAGCAAAGAATAACTGCGGCCGCGTTAGCGTTGGCCGCTCTGAGAGGAGGCGACGCCCACTTTAGACCACGCCCACTGAGACACAGGCCACGCCCCCAGTGTCTTCCTGTTGATGGGGGGGACGTGCGCAGTTACAAGCCGGTTGGGGAGACGGGGTGCGCCGGGCGAGCAGGGAGTGACTTCAGAAACTCGGGAGACAAAGACGGCAGCGGGAAGTGGGGAAAAGGGAGGGCCTCAGGGAGTTCTTTGAAGGAATGAATTCTATCAATTGTGGCCAAAGGAGAAGGCATGGAATGGTAAAAAAAAAATAACTGCGGCCGCGTCAGCGGCCTGTGCTCCGGAAAGAGGCCACGCCCACTTTTTAGGCCACGCCCCCTGAGATGAGGACACGCCCCTAAGCAGCAGAGAGGGGATTGGTCAGGATCCGACGGCGGCGGCGGAAAGGTGCCAGGCAGGGGCTTCAGGAGAAGCCCCGAGCCGCGGTGGGCAGGGGGCGGGGAGGGGACTTCTCTGCGCTGAGGCAGGCTCTCCAAGGGATTGCCTGTTTACCTGCAGGATGGAGATTGGTCAGGATCCGACGGCGGCAGCGGAAAGGTGCCAGGCAGGGGCTCAACAAATTGTTTTTGACAAAGAAATTCCAAAAATATTATCACAACTGGCATGTTTATGGGATGGGAAGGATTCGTAGTACTAGGTCTGATTCTCAGAGGATCAAAAAGGAAAGCTGGCATCTGGGGTACATAGAATCTTAACAACCTGTGGAGAAACGCTTTGAAGTCAGAGTGCGAAGGGTTCTGGTAAATGTTGCCATGGCGAGGTGAGGGAGGGGGAGGGGAGACAGGAATGAAGACATGGCAGGGAGCTAAAACCTAGGCCAAGACCTCTCCAAAGGAAGGCATATGGCCCTCCATGGACCCTCAGGCACTCCATGGGAGCACTGTTGCACTGTCATACTGTCATCCCATTGTTCATCGATTTGCCCAAGCGGGCACCAGTAACGTCTCCACTGTGAGACTGTTGTTATACTGAATAGGCCATGGGGAGCTTGCCAGGCTCTGACGTGCGGGCGAGATACTCTCGAAAGCTTGCCAGGCTCTCCGAGAGGGGCGGAGGAATCGAACCCGGATCAGCCACCTGCAAGGCAAACGCCCTACCCGCTGTGCTATCACTCCAGTCCTCCACAAGGGGGCACAGGTGAAAGTCACATGGGGATGGGGTCACGGCACAAGGTGAAAGGGCTGACTGGGAGGACCTGGAAGTGTGGAGAAACGCTGCCCTAAATCTCGTCAGACTCCACTGTCCCTAGAGGGTTCTGTGATCCAGGGACGCACAGCAGGACCTGCGGGTGCTTCTGGGGGACCAATGACCAAAGGCCGAGTGCCCAAGTTAGGTAGAAAGCAGAACCCTTCCCCATCCTACGGGTGACACTGCAGCAAAAAGTGCTGGTGCTTTCCATCCTGGAGGTACCACAAGACAAAGGGAAGGAGCAGAATGAGACGACGTGAATGCCCGGGGATTGAGCTTGCGCCTGGCGGGCTGCGGGCAGGCCAGGCCAGGCCTCCTTTCAAGCGTTATCAGAAGTCGCGGGCCGCCAGCGTCACTGGCGCCTACTGCATTTCCATCAGGGACCTAACACAGAACATCTGCTCTCCTACTTAGAAGTAAATCAATTGATTGAATCAACATTTGCTTTCTCTTTTCAGCTGGATGCAGCGATTTCTCCTTTCTTCTCTCCTGACTCCTCGGATAGTTTACTTCTGCCCGGGAGCTGAAGTCTGAGAGTAAGGTGTGTCTTTTACCGGGCTCAGGCAGGGAAATTCAGCAAAGTCAAAACAGAAACAACCAGATATCTGTGGAGGTGAACAATTCTGTCCCGTTCCCTATAAAAACTGGAAGTTTACACAGCCACACAAAATAACTCCACATAGCAAGTATACGAGTAGCTGTGTTTGTGCCGGTGTGTGATACACACTCTGTCTTGAGAAACCTGACTAATGTTTGTGAAATTCCGCATTTGTTTTTAAATCTATTTTACAGCTTTAACAAAGGAGGCCTCATACTGTGACTGGATTAGCTGTTTCTATAATTTGGAGATTGACTGTCAGGGGTGAAAGTTCTTGAGTGAGCCCAGTCTGCCTTGCGTACCTTTCCGAGGTTCCCGTATCAACCAACACCCACTAAACCACCACATCCGTCTGACACGAAGAAAGGGGGCGGCCATGCACTGTCAGAGCATGGAGCCCTGCCCAGAGCAAGTGCAGTTGGAGGCCCAGAGCTGCACCAATAAAGACGGAGATAGTCAGGGAGGGTCCTCCAGGGACAAATGAAACCCCAGTCACAACATCCTGAGGCAAACGCTCTGCTGAGGCATAAGTAAAGTGACAGGAGATAAGAGAGGTGGGAGCGAACCTTTTGTGTTTGAAACGCATGTTGAGAAAACTCGCCTATCCGTGGTCTGGGGGCGACAGATGTGACTCGGGTGGCGTGGGAGTAGAAGAGGCGGGAGGGAACAGAGACAAGAACAGCACACAGCGGAGCGGCTTCCTCAGGGAGTGGAGAGACGAAGGGAAACGGTCCCCGGGCAGTGTATCATCCCTTCCCTTTGCCGCCCTGGGTCAAAGGTGGCATCCACGCCACAGAATAGGAAGAGGAAATAACTAACTGTTGTGTTTCTTTTGGGATCTTCATCAATCAATCGGTCTATGATGAAATGATTTTCCCATGTGAGGAGACCTATCTTAGTAACAAGGCCCGGGCACTTATATCTCATATACCAACACATGTCACTAGTACGTGGCAGAAATTGGCAGGGAATGGCAGGTTAATAAGCCGACAGGGAGCAACCCGGAAGCTTCCTCAGAAACTGGATTGATGCTTCACTCAGAAGGTTGCTGTGTGGATTCAATGAAGGAAGTATGAAAACACACGGAGCATTTCCTTGCCCAGAGTTACAGGCAGCCAAGAACTGTTTTTGTCATTGTCACCTGCCCACAGTCTAAAAAAGGCTGAAGCCTGGTCCAAGTGTGCCTGGATGCACAGAGATCTCCAGTGAGACAGGAGGGGGGAAGTGCAGAGAAACCCTGGGGCCGTCACCAGTCCTGACATGCCCCAAAGCAGACGATAACAAAATGTGACTCTCAGAACTCTCCTGGAAACTATCTGCCATCCTAAATCATCCACCTGCCAACATTGTTGGTAAGAGTCATAGGAAAAGAACCAAAATAGCTGAGGAAAAAGTGTTCCAAAGGTCCCACTTGAGGGACAAACATGAAGGAAAATGAGCCAACAATGAAGCCTGCCCACTCCCATGCCTGTGGCCTCATGGTGACCGAGTGGTAGGAGCCCTCGGACTAACACGGGTGACATCCTGGTGATCCCTACCCAGGAATAAGAGAAACAGAGCGCAGAGACAGGCTGGACTAGTTTGTCAAAGATTTGGACCCGGGCAGGAAAGGAAGGAGTGTTTCCCTCCCGGGATGCCCTCAGTGGTCTGTGGTGAGCCCAGCAGGCCCCTGGGAACCAGCATAGACCCTCTGGTCATCCCCACAGCTGGGGGCTGAGCCGTGACTCGAGCACAGCTGAAGGTGGAGGCGCCCAGGGCAGAAGAAAAGCACCTGGGAGGGGGGTTGTTTTTTAACATCGGGGTCTGAGGTGTAAAGACCAGACCACCGGTGAGATGAAATATTCTGACGAAGAAAGACAGCCAGCTCGAAACTGGGATCACCATCAAAGCTCTGCACAGTAGGAGGAAACTTCAGATGTATAATTCATCCCTGGGACTGGAAGAGTCAGACAGCGGGTCGGGGCTTCTGAAACACCGCCAGATCACGAAGTCCTGAGCCTCCTCTCAGAAAGCTCTTAATGAAGCCTCATCCTGAAGCAACCCCTGAAACATATGTTCCCGGAATTGGGTGACTGGCTCAGCCAGCAGAGACTGCAGTGCTGTGGCAGATGTAGCCACTGCTTCACTCTGGACATGCAGTCGAGTGTTCAAGAGAGACAAGAGACCAACATTCCAAGACCTGGGTGGCCTTGGGGCGGGTGGGTTGCAATTGAGAGGAGAGGTCCATCAGGGCCTAAAAATGTCAAAAGGACACACAGGCAGCTGACGTACCTCAGGAAGACCATGGAAGACTATGTGTTCTTGGAAAGTTTAAGTGCGGCAAGGGCCAGGAATATTGCCCTATAGTTGGAAGCCTGTCTCATGAGCTGGGGGAGAAGGCAGCTGGGGTAGATAAGGGATCACTAAGACAATGATGGTTGGAGGGATTCACTCCAGATGGGAGATGTGTGCTGAAAGTAGATAAAGGACCAAAAGTATCTGTATTGCAAACCATAATGCCCAAAAGTAGAGAGATATTATGGGGGAAATTGTCTGCCATGGAGGTAGGGGGAGGGTTGGGAAGGAGGTGGTAATACTGGGGACACTGATGGTGGAGAATGTGCACTGGTGGAGAGATAGGTGTTTGATCATTATATGACTGAAACTCAAACATGAAAGTTTTGTAACTGTATCTAACGTTGATTCAATAAAAATAAATGGATAAATAAGTAGAGTATTGTTAACAAAAACAAAAAAGAAAAAATGTTTAGTGCTGATGTGACACCACCCCATTTTTCAAAGCTTTGAAGCACTATAGGAAATAGTTGGGTAAATAACAATGTGTAAAAGGAGAGGAGCCATCAATTCTCTGGGCATGTGTGACTCCTCATTTAGCTCCTTCGTGGAAAGAGCTGGATATGGAGGATCTGTCTCTGGGCTCTCAATTCTATCCACTGGACTGAGAATCTGTCATGATTCTAAGCCCACACAGTTTTGATTACTATAGCTTCTTAATATAATTTAAGGTTGAAGAAAGAAAAGCCTCCCATCTTCTAATGGAATACTAGTCGGCTGTGAGAAAAGAAAAGAATCATTCAATTTGATGCTAGACGGAAGGGTCTGGAGAGAATCATGCCAAGTGAAGTCCAACAGAAGATGAGAGACTGATATGAAACAGTCTTTCTCATATGTGTAATATACAACACCATTGTAACGAGAAAACAAACAGTCCAAAGAACAGAACCTCAGGACACGTCCACAGAGCAACTGCATATAGGAGGGCAGTGAGATGGGGGAGCGAAGGGGGTGGCAGGGAAGCCTCGAGACAATCAATGGTGGAGGAAATTCCTCTGGCGCCAGGTCAGCTGTTGGAAAACTGTATGCAGGAAACCCCACCAGTGACAGTCGAATAAAATCGCAAAACATGGTCGCTAAAAAAAAATTATTTAGTTAGCTAAAAGGGGAAAACCATGTGATCACAATAGCAATATTTGATGAACAACAAAAATGAAATAACAGCAATTCTAGAAAATATAAATTCAAGAACGGGATCTCCCCCTGTGTGCTTCTAAAGCTAAGCCCAGGTCCAGGGTGTAAGGAGCAAAGAGGAAGGGCCTCCCAAAGCTGGCGTGGGGAGAGCCGCGCTGGCAGTGCTCCCCGGCAGGACATGCTGTGTCCGGCCCAGTGACACGCTGGGGGACACGGCAGGCCCAGGAGTGCTCTGCAGGAGGCAATCAGGGAAGATGGGCTGATGAACGCGCAGATCCCAGAGTAGGCGGTGTGGGGAAGGATGGAGAGGCGTGCGCGTACTTCGAGGGGAAAAGAGCAGCAGTTTGAAAACCTGCATCAAAGTACCTTGGTGCAGGAAGGAAAACCTCTTATGAGAACTATATAAACGGTGGAGATTTAAAATTTGGGTGCAAACCCAAGACTAGTAGAAATAAGTACCAGGAGGCTGACTCCATGGTTTGGAGGCTGGCCTCACATTCTGGGGAGAGGGCGACTCAGAGAAGGGATCACCAAGTATAATGCGGTCGGAGGCTATGCGGGGGAAGGGTGATGCGGGCTGAATGTAGACTAGAGACTGAACACAGTGGCCACTCAACACCTTTATTGCAAACCACAACACCTAATTAGAGAGAGAGGACAAAAGGGAATACCCTGCCACAGTGGCGGGGTGGGGTGGGGGGAGATGGGATTGGGGAGGGTAGGAGGGATGCTGGGTTTACTGGTGGTGGAGAATGGGCACTGGTGAAGGGATGGGTTCTCGAACTTTGTATGAGGGAAACAAGAGCACAAAGATGAGTAAATCTGTAACTGTATCCTCACGGTGATTCACTAATTAAAAATAAATAAAGGGAAGAAATCAATTTGCAGAAGCAAAACCAAAAAAATAAAATAAAATAAAATAAAATAAAATTTGGGTGCAAAAAGAACATTAGTCCCTTGGAAATTATAGATTTCCTATATTATCTGTGTTAGAGCTAAAAATATTACCTAAGATGTTCTTAGAATGGAATAGGAGAGGGAAAGCCCAAGAATTCTTACTATGAAATAAGAAACTAACAATAATGAGTTTTTTCAGAAAGAGAGTAACAGACACACATAGAATGACTGCACTTATTTGTGGAATATAAAATAACATAATATGAGACTGACGCCTAAGGACAGTAGACACAAGGGCCAGGAGGATTGCTCCATGGTTGGAAACCTGCCTCATGAGCTGGGGGAGAAGGCAGCTGGGGTAGAGAAGGGATCACTAAGTCAATGATGGTTGGAGGGATCGTGTGCTAAAAGTAGATAAAGGACCAAACGTGATAGCCTCTCAGTATCTATATTGCAAACCAGAATGCCCAAAAGCAGAGAGAATGGGGGAGATTGCCATAGAGGCAGGGAAAGGGTTGAGATGGAGGGTGGGGGGCTGATACTGAAGACATTGGTGGTAGAAAATGTGCACTGGTGGAGGGATGGGTGTTTGATCATTGTGTGACTGAAACTCAAACATGAAAGCTTTATAACTGTATCTCACGGTGATTACAAAATAATTTTAAAGATAATGACTTTTTTCACCATCTGCAGACATAATATCAGCAGAAAGTGTAGTCGCTGTCGTAAAAGTGTTAAGAGACCACTCGGGCCATGAACTGGGAAGGCCTACCGCAGGTTAGTTATTTGGACTGTGCAGATACACATGCACGTGTGCACACAGATCCATTTTGTGATGAGGAAGTACACGTTATCAAAGAATCTGAAAGCAACCTCACGGTTTGGAGTTCGAAAAAAAAAACAACAAACCTTAAATTAGGATGTAAAAAGCCAGCTCCTCAAAGATCTGTGTCCACAGGTAAGAATTCCAGGATTTCACATTTTCCTGGGCCTTAAAGAACTTATAATCTAGTTTATCTAAAATTGGGCGACAAGATATCACAAGACCCCAAGAAGATGCCTCAATAATGTACAAAATGTAGCATTTGCTGTAAAGAGAAAAACCCTGGGCCAGAGCGATAGTACCTCACCTCACACAGAGCCCAGCTGTGTCCAAGCCCCAACACTGCGTACGGCTCCTCAGGGTCCTGGTTCCTCTGCCAGGAGTCATCCCTAGGTACAGAGCCAGGAGCAAGTCCCGAGCACTGCTGGGTATGGTCCTACCATACATTTTTAATGAATAATGCCAGAATACAAAGTCAAACGAGAAACTTGCAACAATCCATGGGGTCAAGTCCAGAGAGGTCAAGGCACAAAGCTTCATGGACACCCCCTGCCCTGTTCAAACACCGTGGAGGAGGCACAAGTGGCATGCTTGATTCTCCTGGCACTGAGTTTAACTTTTAACTGTTTAAAATGAAGTTTAATATTTACGTTGACTTTTATAAGGGGGTTCTGCAACTCAATAAATAAACCCTCAATTCAGTGCAGCATTTGAAGAGATGTTAAGAAACTTAGACCTAGGAAGATGAAATTACCTCTTCAAAGCTCCAGCGTCATGCCAGGAAATCAGTAAGACCAGGACATCAGTAAGACCAGGACATCAGTAAGACCATGTCTTCTTATTACTACAGAAAGATCCCAGGGCAAAGACTCAGGTACAGGTGGATATCTCAGGAGGTGATTCACAGAAACAGGAGTGAGAGAAGGAAAGATGGGAAAGGAAGGATATCTGACGTAGACTGTGCTGGCGAATGAATTGTGTTATCCCTGTGGGCAACTGGGGTTCATTCTTTCGGGGGTCCTGTGGAACATGCCTCTGAGACTCCCCCTTATAACTGGAAGACTGGTCATCTACCCAGCACTGCCGCCCCCCCCCCCCCCGCCCAAGAGAGCTGCCAGGGCCCCAGTGGGCCATGGAGAACCACGGGAGAGAAAGCTGGAATCCCTCCATCCCTGGACACCCCCTTGTGGAACCAGGGGGCCTGGGGACACAGTGTCCAGCATCAGCAGATCCGCTGTCACCTTGGACTGATTTCTCACTCCCAACGCCTCGCCCTGCTGATATTCTACTGCAAAGAGTTTTTGTTCTCTGCAACCATTCTGTGGAGGAAGCGCCTTCTTTAAAGCTCAAGCATTTCAGACACAAAATCACCAAAGCCACCAGTGCTATCCAGAACTCTACATCATCAACACAGTTTCCCATCTACTTCGGTCACTGATAACATTTCTTTCAAATACTTCACAAGATTTCATTTATTTAAAGGGGCATTGCCACTTATAGTGTATGCAATTAATCCAGTCAGATAAATTCCACTGTTTCAACTTCAGTCAGAGAACACGCCTCTGGAAGGGAGGCTAGGATTTCACCAAATGAAAGGGAATTAGGTGATAACAGGAATCCCGCCAGCACTTTTCTTCCAAAGGAATATTGGTCCATGACGAAGCCAAGGCAAGGAGTCCTGCAAGATTCCTCGGGGCAAGCGGAGCTGGAAAGCTCCAGCGTGAGCCAAGGCCGGGAGTAGTGCTGCCTATGAGCTGGGCTGAGGCACCATGACCGTGCGCCCCCCCCCCCCGTCCCCCGAGCCCCCCCCCCAGCTGAGCCAGGAAACCGCAGTGATGAGGAGAACAAAATCCAGTAAGAGGCCAAGAGAGGAGCTGAGAAGACCCCTGTAAGGAGAATCACACAGACGACTGGCTTTCCCTTCTTACTGTAACTAAGGAGCTGATTATTTTACCATGAACTGTGCTAATGCCAAAATATAAACATGAAGTCATTTTCCACTCCCAACCTAACAATTTTATATTTTTGTTAGAATTATTTGCACACAATGTAGAAATGCTTCTTGGCAATTTTACTTTTAAAATAACAAGTTAAAAGATGTCATGAATTTTTGTTAATAGTACTCTTCTGACAAAGTATTTTAGAAGAATGAGCTTTAATATCAGTATTATAAAACTCCTTGCAGGGCTATAGAATGTTCTTATATTTGAATTAAATATTTATTTGTAGTAGAAACTTTCATTTCCATGGATAATCTTATACCTGGATAATCTGAATTTACCAGCAAACATGCATACAGACCTATCACAGGAGCTATTTAGAGGATAAATGTTTGCTTTATGCCATGAGATCTAGATATTTGGTGAATTCAACAAACTCACTGATATTTCCTACAGTGTCCAGATAACACATTTATCAAGAGTGTCAATACTTAAGGGTTTATGTTACTCTATAGAAAACACAAATTGTATCCAGAATAAATATCTCAAGAAAATTACAGTTGAGTAGAAGCGTAAGCACTTTAATGTATGCTTTATCATGGAAGTAGTACAAACAGATCATTTGGTAGTCTAAATATAACAACGTATGACTTGGACTGCAACACTAATTCTACGGTTAAAATAAATTATCAAGCAAAACACTTTTTGTGTCAAGCACTTTACTAACACCAGTTTTCAGGTGCAATAAAGCTTAAAATCACTGTCTTTGAGGATATTGCTCTGGGCCAGTGCTCCAGGCTGACGAAATGCTCACTAACATCCTTGCATGAGGGCAACTGCAGGAATGAAACACATCTTCAATTCTGCTCACAGTATTCATGCAACACATCGCAAACAGAAGTTTAATGCGATATTGCAATTCCAGGCATTCTGCCCCGAGAACGCAAAAACATCCATCCGAAAGACACATGCGTACCTGCGTACACTAGAGCAGGGCTCACAACAGCCATGACCTGGGAAGGACCCAAGTCCACCAGCAGATGAGAGGACAAGGAGATGAGCACCACAGGGCAGAGACAGGACAGGTGCTTGCCTGGCCCATGCGGCCAGCCCAGTTCAGGCCCCAGCAATGTTTCGACCCCTGGGCACACAGACCAGGAGTGCTCTCTGAGCACAGAGGCAGGAGTAAGCTCCGAGTACCAACAGTGTGATCCCTGGCCCCTGCCAAAAAGAGAAAGAATGTTTTAGAAATAGTGGCATATATACACACAAAGGAATACTATGAAGAAGAAAAGATGAAAGATTTAAGTTTGCTGCAGCTGGGTGGAATTGGAGAGTGTTGTTCCAAGTCAGAAAGTTCCAGGTGATTTTTCACATGTGCTGAGTATAAAGAAACAAAGAAAGGGATTAGACAATTCCCAGTGGAAGCAAATCTGGAGACTTAATCGACAGAGCTGGGAATTTAGCGGGGAGGGAAGGAACATGGGAAAATGGAGGACTCCTGAAACGCTGGTGGATGGAATGGTGGATGCAAAATTTCTATCAATGATGTAAACTGTGCAACATCAATTTAAAAAATATACAAAAAGGATTCATGACAAATGGACTATTTCCTTATTTCCCTTGTGACCATTTTTCTTAAATCCTTTAGTGGTTGAGATCAATTTCAGAAATACAACTGTATCAAGCTTAACAGACCTAAAATTTCTGATGGAAAAAGTAAATACATTACCACTGAGATTCTTATAAAGTGAAAAAATAAAGCAAAATTGTCATGTATTGTGACAAATTGGATATTAATTAGTTCACAGTCCTTGATTTTTAAATACATTTTAGAAAAACTGAAAAAGAACTACTATTTTTTTTAAATATTTTAAATTTTATTGAATCACCGTGAGATAGTTACAAGCTTTCATGATTGGGTTACAATCTCACAATGATCAAACACCCATCCCTCCACCAGTGCATATTCCCCACCACCAATATCCCCCCATCCCACCCCCCACTCACCCCCCCCCGCCTCTAAGGCAGACAATATTCCCCATACTTTCTCTCTACTTTTCAGCATTATAACTTGCAACACAGACACTGAGAAGTCATCATGTTTGGTCCATTATCTTCTTTCGGCATGCATCTCCTATCCCAACTGGTTCCTCCAGCCATCATTTTCCTAGTGATCCCTTCTCTATTCCATCTGCCTTCTCCACTCTGCTCATGAAGCAGTCTTCCATCTATGGGGCAATCAATCCCCCTGGCCCTTGTATCCATCATCCTTGGGTGTCACCCTCATGTGATGCTACCCTACACTCCACAAATGAGTGCAGTCCCTCTATGTCTGTCCCTCTCTTTCTGACTCATTTCACTCAGCATGATACTCTCCATGTTTATCCATTTATAAGCAAATTTCATGATTTCATCTCTCCTACAGCTGCATAGTATTCCACTGTGTATATGTACCAAAGTTTCTTTAACCAGTCATCTGTTTTAGGGCACTCCGGTTGTTTCCATATTTTGGCTATTGTGAATAGTGCTGCGATGAATATATAGGTACAGATGTCATTTCTACTGTGCTTGAAAAAAACTACTATTACAATTAACATTGTACAATGGGAGGAGCTAAGGATAAGAAAAGTGAAAAAGGTTGGTAAATGTTATGAGAGGCTGTCTGACCCCAGACTGATTTGATTGTGACCCTGCAAATTTAACCACTGCCAGTAGTTTCAAAAACCACAAAGGACTTATTATTAGTAGAGTAGATACAGGATTTGTGAGAGTAAAGAAAAATGTGCCGTATAGTATGCCATAAACCATGATTGTTTTTTACTTTTTATTATTTTGGGATTGGGGACCACACTTAGTGATACTCAGGGTCACTCCTGGCTCTGCACTTAGGGATCTCTCTACCCCTGGAGGTGCTCCAAGGATTCTGTGGGATACCAGGAATCAAGCATGAAAGACAAGCACCCTCCCATGGAGAACATGATTGTTAGATCAAGATGTGGTCCGCCTAATTACAAGACATATTTTGCATGCATGAATATAATAATTAATGTCAGTACAAGTTACTGACATTGAAGATTACTTACTAAGTCTTTATATTTAAGGTTCCTGTAAAGTGGGAAACATAGCTGAAAAAATATTGAGCATTTTGGAAAAAGAAAACCATGATCTATAAATTAGGTGTAGTAAATTCTTGGATATCTCAACAGTCAGAGAAAAGGTCAGAAAATGGAAGAAGATACGGTACTACATTCCTAAACCTACTATCTTCACAAAGATGTCCTAAAAGTTCCCAAAAATGTGGACAATTACATCTTACTGTTATAATCTATCTGAAGAGCATAGAAATCTTGCTTCTTAAATATTTTGAGTATTTTATGAAGAAATGTTTAATCTAAAATAGAACAATAGTGCTGACAACACAAAACAGAATAAGAGTTATTGATTACAATAGTATATATAATAAGTTTCCTTAAGGAGCCCCCAGAAGCACAGAACCCTGATTTCTAATCCCTAGAGTGCCTAATGCTTAGGGGAGTGTTCATATTTTATTTAAGTGTGGTAGGATCTCAGTAGTGGGACTGTGTGAATTCGCCCAGCTGGATAAGTCACATCAGTAAGGCGGCACTCAGGATGCTTAACCATGGTGATTTTAAATTATTTGAGTAGTTGGACTGGAGCAATAGCACAGAGGGTAAGGGCATTTGCCTTGCATGCAGAAGACCTGGGTTTGATTCCTCCGTCCCTCTCTGAGAGCCCAGCAAGCCACCAAGAGTATCCTGTCCACACGGCAGAGCCTGGCAAGCTACCTGTGGCATATTTGATATGCCAAAAACAGTAACACCAAGTCTCACAATGGAGACGTTACTGGTGCCCACTCAAGCAAATCAATGAACAATGGGAGGACAGTGTGACAGTGCTACAGTGCTACAGTTTACTGCCAATAAGTCACCATGGTATTTGCCAACTAGATATTACCAGCTCAACAGATAGTTAAAAAGTAAAGTTATTTTAAGATGCAGTTCCAGTTCATTTATATTTGCCATTTTTTCTACTTGACATCAGTTTACCCTCACTGTCCCTCACAAACTAGAAATTCCATTTTTTGTGACAGAAATAAATAGACCAAAAACTTCAATCAGAGATGTCTCATTAAAGAAATATAAAATAAATTGAGAATTGAAAATTAATTCTACAAGTTATCGGATGAATTTACTGTGGACACCCAAAATCTAACTGCAGAGCTTTAGAACTTAGACATTTCAACTGATGGTTTAAGTACCAGATCTCAGAAATAAAATATATGTTTCAATTATGTCTTCCTACTCTTTCTCTAGATCCCTGTCATCACATGTTGGAGTAGTGAACCCGTCCTTTTCTCTGACCTTGCCTCTAGCCTGTTATAACTCGCCAAAGTGTGTACGTGGTTTTTGCCCTCCATTCTTTTTTTTTTTTTTTTTTTTTTTGCTTTTTGGGTCACACCCAGCGATGCTCAGGGGTTACTCCTGGCTTTGCACTCAGGAACTACTCCTGGCGGTGCTTGGGGGACCATATGGGATGCCGGGGATCGAACCCGGGTCGGCCGCGTGCAAGGCAAACGCCCTACCCGCTGTGCTATCGCTCCGGCCCCCTGCCCTCCATTCTTGACCCTTGGGGGAGTGGCGTCTACGTGAGGAATTGTAGGAACTATTTTTTCACCTTCTCCTAACATCATGGGCACATATATATCCTTGGGGACATATGAACCTATGGAAATATGTAAGCCAAGAATATACGCACATCCAGGTTCTGGTCACAGAGAAGCACTGACCTGCCACATGCTGTCTTAGGAGACAGGACGATAGCACATTTTCTCTAGCCTCCTCTCATCCATTTCTTGTCATGGGGATTTGAGTTTGTTTGCCTAACTTTGGAGCACCTGTGCATCGTTTGAAGGACTTCTCAGTCTCTGACGGATAGATAGCAAAACAGAGAATGGAGGAAATCCAAGAGCATGGAAACAGCCCGGCCTCCTACCAATCGCAAAGTTGTCAAATCACTGACAAGAGTGACAGTTCTCAGGTTCACTTGTTATTTCAGCAATCCTGAGACATTGATGATTTACAGCTGTGTTTACCACACTGATGGCATTCCACCAAACTGGAGCTATTGTTAAGAGTAAAACCCACGTACACACACACACACACACACACACACACACCGTTCAATGCAGAGGGCACAATTTTAATCTTAGTTGAAGCCTCTTCTGGCTCCCAAAGGACAGTGAGGTTCAAGTGAAATAAAATATATTCAGACTGAGCACCTCCTTCTCTGGCATCCAAACAAGTAGGACTTTGCATTACGCCTGCACGTGATTTTCTGGCAACTTCTCACTACCAAGTTATAACACCACAGAGAGGAAGCAGTCGGAGAAGACAAAGGAAGGACTGGAGAGCCAGTACAGCAGGTAGAGTGCTTGCCTTGCACACGGCCAACCTGGGTTTGAATCCCAGAACCCCATGTGGTCCCCCTAGCCTAGCCCTGAGCACCACTGGGTGTGGCCCAAGAGCAAAATGAGAGAGAGAGAGAAAGAGAGAGAGAGAGAAAACAAAAAGATGATGAAAACTGCAAAAAAGCTTGGCAACCCTCCATATGTGTGGAATCAGAATAACATAACAGAGGACAAGTGTGAAAGGACGTGTGTCTTCCCATAGTTAAGGACCCCGGCCTCTCTACTGTTGCTTAATATGAGGACCTCCAACACACACATCACACCCTGGCTGCCCAGCTGCACAACACACAAATGTTGCCACTATAAATCAAACTGAAGGCGAGTCCACAGGGCCTGAACTGCTTTCTGCCCTGTTTTCTGAGTTTTCTTCTATCTGTGTACACACAGGTCACAGAGACACTGTCAACATCAGGAAAGTAGGAAAATAGCAATTGTTCTCATTTCAACAAGTTCTGAGGCCAGGACAGGTGGGACTGCAGGTCAGCAGCCACACAGCGGCTCCCGGGCCCCCGCCCCAGTGTTCTGGGCAGGGAACACGCACAGAGGAGACCCGGGGATGTGGCCAGCCCTGGTCACTGGCCAGCTGCCTCCACCATCTCACTGCAGACGTGCCCAAACCTCACCTTCTCGCCGTTCTGTCTGTGTCTACCTCTGCCCCATAGGAACCCCTCTGCCACATTATCCCGATTCGTCAGCTCTCCCGAGGGTGACCTGTGAGGTCGCAGGTAGGCGGACAGGGTTCAGAAACACTGACCAGGGCTTCAGTGGGTCTCATGAGGAGATAGTAAAGCAGCCGGTTGGGCGGAAGTGCTAGTACAGTGGCTGACCTGGATTCTATCCCTAGCACCCCGTATGCCCCCTGAGCCCGCCAGGAGTCCCTGCTGATGACAGAGCCAGGAGTACGCCCTGAGCACCACCCGGCATGACCCTAGAACAAATACTATAAAAGCAACAGGAACGTGTGGGTCTTGGGCACCTTTGGGAGGGGGTGGCTGGCCAGTCCGACAAACAAGAACCTGAGGCCGCAGGGCCATGCCATTCCTGCAGTGACAGTCTCCCCTTCCAAGCCTGCCAGTGCGTGTGGCCACATAAAACATACCAAAAAAGAAAAGGCCACAGCGGGGCTGACTTCAAACCTAGGTGGAAAGGAGGCCAGGAGGGTGACTCCAGGCAGCCCGCAGCACAGCCCCGGAGAAGAGGCCCTGGGAGTAGCAGCACGCCTCTCCGCCCCACTCAGCGCTCTCCAAACTCTGCAATGGCCAATTTAGTCTAAACCACCGTGGGAAGCGTGGATAATAAAAACAGGAAACCTGGGGCTTCCAGTGGAACGAATCTCTGTAAAATAGTCATAGCCGGAGGAAACCATAAAGAGTAAAGCCACTTCACCGTGTTATTTATTCCATACTAGCATCTTCTGGATGAAAGGAAAGAGCGCGGGCACAGGGAGGAGCCGAGGCCGTGTAGTCATAATAGGCCCAAACGGCCAAGGACTCTTTCTGCTGAAATTGCCGTTGAAATTCCCTGCAAAAGCCTCCCTTTGAATCATCTCTAGCTCGGGGGCTTCTCCTTGCTATTTACTGAAGAAAGTCGCAGAGTAACTGTTTTGCTAGGATGCCATTTTGCCTGCATAAATTATATTTTAAAAACGTTTTTATGAGTTAAGGGTTCAGTTTTCCTTACATAGACTAATATCTTTACAGAATGTTCTATTTACCAATATTTTCAGTGAGATTTTAAAATGTGCTGGGCAGAAAATAGCCATTTTTATGGGTGGATAATGTAAACAAAGCATGCTGAATTTAATATACATCATTTTTGTTTACTAGCACTCCTTATCTCCTGGAGAAACTTTTTTGATGAAATGTTTCTAATTGAAGTGGAAACAAGGTTAGGGTAAACTGAGTCCAGAGATGTTTTCCTGGCACACTGTGAGGCACAAGCTAGTAGATATGGCGTTCAAACAAAGACAACCATAGTGGCATAAAACCCAGTCCAACCTGTCGCTGCGTCTCTTCTCGACCTTCAAAATAACTCTTTCACTGATAAATTAAAACAAGACTTTTAAATTCACAGTAACTTATTAAAACCAAGTGGCTGTAAGAGTACAGTGGTTTTATCCATTCATTATGAACTAACTTAAAATTCAATTAAATAGAAACAGAAGATACTGTGAGAGAAGCCGCGCACTCACAATGTGGCCTTTTCAACTCACCTGGGTTTAATCCTGATATTATTATATCTAATTAATGTAAGGATGCATTAATCAACTGTGACTCAGTCGACTGAGTAGTAAAAGCTCCATTTCCACAGCATTAAGCATTTTGCTTTTGTTTCTGTTGTTTTTTATTCTGACTCTATGGCATAGAAGTGGAGTTTAAAATACCTCGATGCGAATATCTATAATTTATCTTACTGAGGAAAAGGGACAATTCAAAATGCCCTTTTTCTACAAAATGGAGATGACAGAGGGACATCCATGAGATCAACAAACGCATTTGCAACTCCAATATTGGCTTCTTACTCAGGTAGCAAATCTGTCCAAAATAAGACTTAGCAGCCTGAAACAGAAAGGAGAGTAAATATTTTTCAGGGATTTGATTACAATGCATTTCCAGGAAGCACCCAACTACCTTAGGGAGAGTGAAAATGTAGTTTGAACTTCACCTGAACTACCTGATCTTTTTTGGTTCTTACTTCCTAAAAGCACCCTGCCAGGCTTGCAGACAGTGCTGGGGATGCCCACACCTGTGCCCCTCCAGAGTAGCCACGTCAAGAGACCAACATGAACACGACCAGCTTCATACAACCTGAATCTGTATGGGCAGCAAAGTGCTAGAAATGAGTAATGTCACAATTAAACGAACAGATAATTTCTTCAACCATCTGTTCTGCACATGTTCAGCAGATATTTGCTCTCTTTCACCCCAGTCTGTGCAGATGGTATTCCTCAGAGAGAAAGAGTCTAGAGTGAATCAGTGCAAAGACTCGTCCTCATGGAAGAAACAATTGATATTCCCTTGTAACCAACTACTCTGAGAATCATGTCATTTGAAAGTTTGCAGTTGTTAATTTGGATTTTCTCTTCTGGGACTCCTATCTCATGTCACATCGTGTTTAAGGAGATGAAAAAGCTATTGGTTAAGGCTCTGATTTTATGAACAATGTTCATGAAGATTGTTTACTCTTTTATGTTTTTTGTTTCTGGGCCCCACCTGGTGATGCTCGGGGTTACTCTTGGCTTTGCATCCAGGAATTATATCTAGTGGTGCTTGGGAGACTCTATGGAATGCTAAGGACTGAACCTGTGTTGGCAGCATGCAAGGCAATCAGCCCTACCTGCTGTACTATCTCTCTGGCCCTAGTTATTCACTCCTTCTGCAGTAGGAAATAGACTTCATTTTCTTTTGCCCCTACAGTGAGTGAGATTTTTGCTAGTTCCATAGGCATGCAGCCTACTCTTGGCCCTTTTTAGAAAAAGTTAAGCACTCATCCTATGAAAGCTGCAAATGAGACTCAGGACTGGTCCGTCTTCAAGGTGCCAGGATATCTGACTTCACACTTTTCATCATGGACTTGGCTCCCCCAGATAAAAGGCAGATAAAATGAATTAATCAAAGAGCGAATATACAGAGAAGACTCTACTGAAGGGATGAAAAGTGATGAGCGAATGCTAACTCCAGATACCTCAGACTTCAAACGCTCTCAGAAAAAAATATTAATGAGGGTGTTTTTGAAGAGATCCACTCCTAATTTTAGATATAGAGAAGTAGAATTTAAACAAAGTAATTCCAGAATTGTGTATCTTCTTGAGGGGAAATGGTATACATTCAGGAGATCTGAAAACCTAGAATATTGACATCTTTTGTAGCTCAAAAGTGTACGGGGAAGCCATGGAACTCTGAACAAAGGCTTCTGGTGGTATGTATGCTCTGAGCCAGATTCTGAAGGCCACCCGCAAGTGTGCTAATGGGCAGCCCGGAGTGGGCAGTGTGCCATGAAGCTCTTCTTCCCTGAGGCTGTTTGAAATCTGGCTACTTGTACACCAACTAGCACCACGAGGAAGATACCATGATGAAGCTATTTACTTCGATCGCCAGGTCTAGCAAAAAACCTTAATGAATATGTTATGAATAAATGGAGAAACAAATGCTTCTACATCCAACTCTCTGAGAACAAATACACAAAGTAATTTCCTGGTTGTTTGTCTCTCCTCTTCACTACCATAAGTCGGAGCTGTGGCTGGAGTGTCTAACTCTGAGTCATTTGGCTCCTAGACCTGGACTGACAGCCCCTTGCCCGGCAATTGCTGATCATCTAGCTCGATTAAACTACCCATCATGCACTTAAAATATTCCATCTGCTCTCTAACTCACCTTCACTACCCACCCAAGCCTTCCTCCCCCCAAAGTCCCTATGCTTCTGTTTTACTCCAAATAAACACTTGGTGGTAGTGATGATTTAAGGTGATGGTGCTAATGGTGATAACTGTGGCCCCTTCTAAGAATTTTGTATTTATTAAATTGTTTAAGCCTCAGAAATCTAAAGTTACTGTCTTCAGGTTGAGACGTATAAAGCTAGACAAAAAAGGGTTAAGTAGTTCTCTTCGCTAGGAAGAAAAAAGAACTACTTGGATTTGAATCCAAGTGTTCCGGCTCTGGAACAATCCTCTCCAACACAGGACATATATCTCACCCTGAGCACCCTGAGGTGTGTCTCCTGCACATGGCAGCCATGTGCATTGGCTGAGGGGGCACTGTGCCCCAGGAGAGGGCTTGCAATCTTGGACCTCCCACCACATTTCATCCCATCTCAGTCTCACAGTAATGGACTGGGGTGTGGTGAAGGGTCACAGTTTCTACACTGGAAACCTGCCAAAGCTAAGATTCCCTTCCAGGCCATTTCAAGACTCTCTTCTAAAAATCTACTAAGTAACTCCCTTCCTATCAAAATATTTCTCTTATTCTGAATTTGAGTAGAAATAGCCTAAAAATGACCCACTCTCAGCTCCCATCACAGGCTTAATTAAATATTGACATAGAATTTCTGTATTGGGGGTGGGGTAGCAGAGCAGATGGTGATAGCGGGTTACTCCTGGCTCCATGCTCAGGAAACCGATGCAGTGCCAGAGATCACACCAGGATCAGCCACATGCAAGACAAGTGTCCCTGCTCTATTATCTCTGTATTCTCTCTCCCACGTTAGAATTCTAAAAATTCCATTTTCAGTTATAGTGGAAATTATATCACTCTAAAACCATAAATATAAAATAAAAACAGAGTTACCACAGAAATAATAATTATAAAATCATCATTTTAAGTTCCTACAATTCTTAGTGTAGTGCAGAACAGACCTAATTGTTTGATAAATGATGAATGAGCAAGAAAATGAAAGGATGAACTAGTGCCTTTCAATTTGATATCTAAGTAAATGACAAGAAATTTAAGGGGTTAGTGAAAGAAAGAACCCAGGGTACTAAAAAGAAAGGGTTTTATTATTGCATGTTGTATTAGATTAAAAAAAAAGACTTGGTAGCCCCAAATCAAAACTAAAAGCAGAGGCAAGCAACAGTCTTAGCAGCAGAGGAAAGGAATTGTCACCCCCTACTCATGTGCTCCTTCAGGCCCACATACTTGAGTCAACGTACTGGCACCCTGTGCACATCCTTTCTGGAAACGATTAGAGTCTCAGATCCACTTTTAGTCAAAAGTGTTAAAAATCCAAGAAAGACCATCCAAATTTTACTTTTCCTTTGTGATGAACTGTTAAAAATCAGTACAAGTGGATGAAAGAGGATGCGGAAAGAGAATGAAACAGAAAATAGACGATGGGAGAACCAATAAAAAGTTCAAAGTGGCAAGCACCACGAAGTAACACTTCATCATTCCCGCTCTGACCCCTGGTCGTCGTCAGATGAGCGAACAGTTCCAGAGAGATCAGATGACTCCTTTTCAACTCTCCGGACTGAGCCTTGGCTGCACAAGTGAGGCCTCCGATCGTTATGATGCGATTAAAAATTTCTACTAAACTTTTCTCTAAATGAAAGTAATATGTGACTTGGAAAGTTGACCACAGTCTCCGTAAGCTGGTCTGGGAGTTAGGAACCAAGATACTGTGGCCCCTGAGGCTGGCAATTACCCAGAAGATAGAAGTGGAAGGCATGTAACTACATCTTCCTTGAGGCCCTTTCTAATTAATTTATATTTGGGGGCCATACCTCGTGGGGCCTAGGGGCTGTTCTAGGTTCTGTGTTCAGGAGCATGTGGTGCCCGGACTCCCACGTGCTAAGTATGCACTTAGCCCACTGAGCTCTCTCATCCGAGTCCATTCCAAAGGGAAGGTAAGTCTTCTCCTTTCACTCAGCCACACAGATTCATGATCAAAATCTGAGTATTTATGTGGAGTAAGCAGCCCCCTGTTGGTGACTGTCACTAAGAATGTGGGTTCTAGTTAAGCAGATAAACTGAGTTCACTGACTTTCAGATGCTGCTTCGTTCTTAGGTCTGTAGCACAGATCCTGTGGAAATTTTTTCATCTTTCTTCTTGTTTTATTTGTCTCATTCATCTTTCAAATTTTCTGGAAGCATCCCTGTAGCAGGAACTGTCAATTTATAGATCATCTCTCCCCTGATCTGATAGCTGAACTCCAGGTTTCTCCACATGATTACCTAACAACATCAATTTCATTTTTACTGGGGACTCAACAGAACATAAACAAAGAGAAACCTTGATTTTCACTCATTCTTGGTGATCCATTTCCTCAGAAAATGGCTTCAACAGTCACCAAATGAATCCTGGCTAGAAACCTATACGCCTTCTTTCCTTTCTTCCCCTCTCACTTCCCATTTTCCACCTGCCAGTTCTGTTGGTTCTTTCCATAAATAAACCCAGTAGTTTTCCGTCTTAGCTCTATCTTCACTACTCCAACCCTCATCTTTGCCTTTAGTTTCTTTACTCACACTACCACAAGGATTCTTCTTACTAGTCTCTCAGCAAATGCCCCAAGATAAAGAAAATCAGAACTAGTTGTCTCCCAAAATGAAACAAAGTAAATGATAATATTTATATGAAGAATAATGATATATATAATAATGTAACTTTGAGTGGCCTTCAAAGAGAGCAAAACAATGATTATGTGACAGCAGCCATCATTAAAATACCCCGTGTTTTATTTTATAATTATCTCCTATCCAAATGAAGATTAGCAGGAATAAATGAAACTGAACTTGTACGCTGCCAACACCCAGTTTTCTGGGTCTTGTATACGCCTGAGTCACTGCACACAACTCCGAGCTGCTCTCTGCCTTTCTGCTGTCCACAAGACTCCATTAGAGCGACTTTCTGAGGACTCAGATCAGAATGCTGAGCTCCAGCACTGACCATGCACTGCAGCAGATAACTTCCCATTTTATCCAACTCTTTTTATTTAAAAAAAAAGTTTTAATTAAATCACTGCGGGATACAGTTACAACATTGTCCATGATTTTCAGTCAGTGTTCCAACACCTGTCCCTTCACCAGTGTACACTTCCCACCACCAATGTCCTCAATTTTCCCTCCTTCCACTCCACCCCCCATCCCCAGTCTGCCTCTAGCAAACCTCTCTCTCTCTCTCTCTCTCTCTCCCTCTCTCTCCCTCTCTTTCTCTCCTTTATCTCTCTCCCTCTCTCCATCTCTCCCTCTCTGCCCACCACTTCTGGTCATTATGGTTTGCAATACATCTACTATAAGGTTATCACATATATTCCTTTCTTTCTTTATTTATTTATTTTGATTTTTGAGTCGCACCCGGCAATGCACAGGGGTTACTCCTGCTTTGCACTCAGGCATTACTCCTGGTGATGCTCAGGGGTTACTCCTGGCTCATGCACTCAGGAATTACTCCTGGTGGCACTCAAGAGACCATATGGGATGCTGGGAATCAAACCCGGGTTGGCTGCGTGCAAGGCAAACGCCCTCCCCGCTGTGCTGTCGCTCCAGCCCCATGTGTATATCCCTTTGCCTACTTCTTGTGCAGAGTGATTATTCCCAACTGTCCCAGTCACAGCAGCCCCTCCTCTGCCCTAACTACCTTCCCCCTCTCCCTGCATCTGCGACCAGCTCCCAACTGTGGGCCAGTCCTCCTGGCCCTCACTTCTGTTTCCTTGGGTGATAGTGTCATCAGAGATCTATTTTGTTTTGAACTACATTTAAATTGTAAAAGCAGTAATTTCCACTGACAGAGAACTTCTATGTCCCCTCTCTCCTTCCCAAGTTACCGCCTTGTTCTGGGTGAGTTTGGCCAAACACCAGGCAAACACCTTTCCCTGTAGCACTCTTCAGTGCCCAGTGGGTCAATTTTATTGAATTTACCTACCTTTCCCCGCACTTGCCTTCTGGCAAGCGTTCTTTTGCTCGCATAGTTTAACAGTTTGTTCTTATGGTGTTTAATTACTCATCTATTGACCACATCTGCAGTAAGTCATGAGGTGTCTGCCACGCAGTGGCCAAGTTCACTCTGCAGGATGTCTCTAGGTCTGTACATGCCGTGACTGGCAGAAATTCGCCACTCTCATTGCCGACCAGTACTGCAGTCCGTATGCAGGTCACCTCTCCTTCTTATCCACGCATTCGTTCATAGGCACATAGGTTCTTGTTTTGAATACACTGTGATGAGTATGGAGGAACATACAGCTCTTGGAATTAGTGTTTTCATACTCCTCAGATAAATGCCCAACAGCTCTTTGTTCACTAATGTTCTCAAGATGTTCCAGGATCTGCCAGGATCCCATCCGGCATGGAGTTGGTACGTTTTTCCAGTTTCCATGATCCATAGCTTTATTGCTTCCACCCCTCTCATCAAGCTGACACCTTTGAAGGTTACCAACTGGTTATTTTACAGACCGTCTCCCAGCTGGGGTTTCTCTGATTTTTTTTTCTCTTTATTGCTATGAGACACTGAATTCTAAGAAAAATATCTTAGAAAAATTATTTCCTTCTAAAGGAATCTTGTAAGGAGATTAACTGTAGACATGTTTCTCCTTTCTGTTGCTATTACTATGAGACGCTTGATCAAGAATATATCTGGTGGTTTCCCCAGCATAAATTTGTATCTTTTTTCTTGTAGGTAACAAGCACTTGGCAGGAGATTATCTGAAATTCTGCAAGTTCTGTTGCTCAAGTAATAGGCCAGCGAGTACAGGGGATAAGGTACTTGCCTTGTATGCAGTAGATCCCCAGCACCACATATGGTTCCTCGAGCACTTTTCAGAAATGATCCCTGAGCACAGAGCCAGGAATAAGCCCTGAACACTTCTGTGTGTGTCTCACGTCACAAACACCACTGCTCCCTGTAGCTTTATGGGTCACACCCAGCAAAACTCAGGGGTTACTCCTGGCTCTGCCCTCAGTAATTCCTTCTGGCAATGCTCGGGGAATCATATGGGATGCTGGGAATTGAATCTCCGTCAGCTGCGCGCAAGGCAAACACCCTCCCTCCCCACTGTGCTATCGCTCCAGTCCTAAAGGCCCTATGTCTTAACCAAACATTTAGACACTGACTTCACTAAGAAAGAAGGAAAAAATTATAGAGGAAAATAACCCTATATTATGATACATTCAAACTTATAATTTAAGATTTACTGAAAATGTATCAAGATAGCCACTTAAAAACTATATACCAAAAATCACTTAAATTTTATAGTATTACCTGTTGCTTTGGCTTGAAATATCTCTTAAGTCAGTGATTTTGACACTTTGTATACCATGGAACTTCTGAAGACTAGTGAAAGACAAGAGCTTATGATATGAATGTGTAAAATATAAATAAACATAAGTTGACAATTTTTGAAGTTCATATACCAGGTCCTGCTAGAACCCTTCCTTATTACAAAAAGTAACATTAAGTTAACTCATTTTTCATAGGTCCATCTACAGGCTTTCCTTGATAAATTCCTTTTCCTCAGTTTATCATGGGAAAAAGTAAGGAGAGAAGGACTAAGAAAGGAAAGGAAGGAAAATGAAGGGAAGGAAAGAAGATAGAAAAAGTACAAGAATGGACAAAGAAAGTGGGAGAAGAAAGGATTGTAGGAGAGGGGAAAGAGGAGATATGGAAAGAGGGCAAGAAGAAGAAATACAAAGAAGAAATAGAAAGAAATAAAAGCTATGTTCTCATCACTTCCTTTGCCCAGAATACAATAATTTCAGTCTACCAAAAACAAGACATTCTGTTTGATGTTTTTGCCTTAGATTAATATTAAAGTTGCATTTTGATCTGGATGAGAAACTCTCCATCAGGTGGAGCAAAACAAATACCATATGATTTCCTTCATGTGTGGAAATTAAGACACAAAGCAAGCAGGTTTGGGGATGCAGCTCAGGGGAGAGCATCTGCCTTGCATGCGTTGAGTTTTGAGGCCCTTTGTTTAATCATCGCCATAACCACACACACACACACACACACACATTACAAAAAGACACAAAGCAATAACTCTTAACAAACTCCACTCTTGAGATTGTGAACCGTGATTATCAGAGGAAAATGAGGTGGGCACAGGGAGGAGAGTCAGCCACAGGGTGGCAGGTGGAGGGCGCTGGTGTCGTCTCTGCACACACAGATGTCCAGATGTCACTGATGTCACTGTAAAGGCAGACGCCTACAAGCTACACTGTGTCATACACCTCTACTACCTGGACAAAAATTACTATTTTTTTAAGAAAGTGTCTGCTTATCCCCTTGGGTTTTTCTTTCATCCCCCATCCCATCCACGTAAGTCCTATGCCCTTTCCTTTATCAGCACACCGCTCAAAGACTTCATGTTTTTCTCAAGTTTACATTGTGCACCAGAACAAAAACCTTTCCTCCAACTAACCAGGAGAGAGGTAGGAAGTGCTGACATAAACTTTTCAAAACAAACTGTTACCAGCATAACACTGGGGTCACTTTTCCATGCCATTGTATCTAAAACACACACACACAACCACACACACACACACACACACACACACACACACACACACACACCGGGCAGTCTCTTGTTTAAAAGAGTTTGAGTTACAAAGCTCGGGATAGCTCAGCCTGTGACGTGCCAGCTCCCAGCAAGCACCGTGACTTCGATGTGTGCAAGCTCGGCAACCAAGTGTGAGACCCTGTGCCCTCATGGCAGAAACAGCAAAGGAAAGAAAAGGGGTGAGGGGCAGGGGCAACATCTGTCTTCTTAAAGCAAGTGATTCCATCCTATGACATTTTTGCAGCAAATGTGCCTGTGTGTTGTAGACTCATAGATCTACTTATTTTTATAGGGTGTTGGGAAGTTGATTCAGATTCATTTATTTTGAAAATTAAAATCAAATTTTGTCAACAACTAGAGTATTAAGGTCAGTCAGTCAGGAAAGCAATGGGTCCCCCAACACCTGTTCATAGGTTTGCCTCAGCGCACCAGACCACTCTGGGTGTTCCTTATCACAACTTCCTTTTTCCTATCGGTCATTGTTTCAGAAACTCTGGAGGCAAGTTTACCACACTAGCCTTTTACATAACATGCTTTGGAAAGACTCTTCAACAATCTGAATTCAAATGAGTCCATCTGCTAAGCTCAAAATATGAGTTTTTCATAAAGTGCAGATGTAATAGCAGACCAAAAGCACAAAACACAGCTTTTATACAATCCATTAAATAGTCAAATTTTTCTTTTTGTGTAGAAAGAAAAAACACAATGAAGTGTGCTACCGTCTAGCCAATATATTAAGTACTATTAGTTTAAGTTTTTATTCTTTTAGGACCCTTTCCCTAGGATGTTCAAAATCATGGAAAACATTCTCATAATAAGACTTGTCTTTATGACCGCCTTTGATTTCTTGCTTTAATACTACGGAAATTAAAGAACTCTGGAAGTCTAAGTGCCCCATTATTTCAGGGGATTCATGAATGCAGTGAATTTCTTTATAAGAATCATAAAAGCTGTATAAAAAGGAAAATCTAATATTTCAGTTAGTGATAACAGGAGATTGGACATACACGACCAGATCCTGCAAAGCTTCTCTATTCAGTTATGGTCTATTAGTTTAAATTATGACATGTATGGCACGGGAATTGAATGTAGATCTTTAGCCATCTGCTAAAATTCTGGGGTGGATTTTCAGCATCCTGAGGAAGTGATGACTTTTAAGAAGGAAAAATATCAGATTATAATACTCCCTCCCATTTCAAACGTCACACAGATTTGTCCTGACCCACACTTTTCAAATTAAAAACCAGACTGCAGTTGTTGTCAGCAGCAGAGCCCAGCGGGCTTGGGGGCTGGGAGGGGGTGTGATGGACAGCACGGGAGGGCGGAAAGCTGTCGGGCTTCCCTAGGAAAGACCACCAACAACTCCGACACGCTGCAGCGGCTTCCGGAGAGTGACAGCACACACCCTCACATGCCCGAGTGTGAAGCAGAGGCCCAGAAGTCTCCAAGGAAAAGAAAAAAGGGAAAAGGTGGTGGTGGAGTGGGGGGGTGGGGGCGTAGCAAAAACATTCACCCGCGCTGAGCTGCTAGAGTCTGGCCTCCTTCCTTGGGATAAGACAGGAATAAACATGAAAATACTCCTCGTGATTCAATGGGGCTTTTCTAAATAAGAATTCTCTACCTAGGAAGTCAAGTAGGAAGAAGAGTAGTAGAGATTCATTAAAGGTTCAAATTGCCCCTGTAGGTTTAATTACTGAAGCCTGGGTATGACGAAGTACTGAGGCGGAGGAGAGATTGTACTACGAAGTTATCATTTAGTCGGGGTCCCCACTAAGTTTAAGTGTGATCATGAAACCAGGATCTCTGGTTTGGGATTTCATCCCTAATGCACAAAGTATGCAGTGGCATCCACGAAGGTCGCCCGCAGAGCTCCCCTTCACCAATTAAACATTAAAATAAATGAATTAGACACCCAATAAAAAGGCAATTATAAAGAACAACAAAGTGAATCAAGAAGAAATGTCAATTTTTAAAACATATATTTGCTTTCAAAGTAATGAGCTAGTTTTCTAAAAACATTCAAAGGCATCTGGGGTATTTATACGATAACTTCATAGCTCTAAATAAATGTCTCCACTTATTGTTGCGATTATCCTTAATAATTTTAAATTGTCCAATCTATAGCCAGTGGGAAATTATTCCAATTGGCTCCTAAATCCTTTTCAAGATTGCTTTTATCATCTATAATCACATCTTTGCCAAGTCTTGTATGACAGCATGTTCCATGATTTATTTTGTGCATTTCCTCACTCAACCAGAATTACCCTTTGCTCTGGGAACCCTCTCTTCCAGTGACTGGAAAATGTTATTTTCAGAAGATTTTTTTAATGAGAGGTATTTCATATAGAGTATGCTATGTGGACAAAAATTTTTTAAAACTTTTTTTAAAGAATAACAAGGAATCTAGAGTTTATACAAATATTTCCAGTTCATATATCACATCCATTATTTCCACCATTAAAATTGCTTCTTAAAATTAACAGTGCAGGGTTGGAGCAATAGTACATCAGGTAAGGCACTCACCTTGCACACCTTGCACACATCATATGGTCCCCTGAGCACAGCTAGGAGTATATTCCTGAGTGAAGAGCCAGACGGGATCCTGAGCACGGCCAGGGATGACCCCAAACAATAAGAACAAAACAATCTAGAGTGCATCTGTGCTAACAGTGAACACAATCATGCTTATTTAGAAGATTTTTAAAAATACTTTGCTAGTATTTTGGCAATTAGGATATATTCTACTAAGAATGTACGAGTCACTGTATTTTAAAGTCTCTGAGTAAGTCAGAAAGAAAAATACAAACACCAGGTGATCATCTCACTCATCTTCAAAGAAGAGGGAACCAGCAAGCAAGTAGACAAACGCCCAGTGGAAACAGCCTTGAGATAAGGTAACACAACTATGACTGGGCAAAACGGGGGACTTGGGAGGGGCAGGATAACAGAACAATGACTCTAGGAGTCTGGTGGTGGGCTTAAAGCAATGTGAGTATAAATAACATCATACTTTGTGACATAATAAAACAAAGTAACTGAGGCTAGCTTCGCAGGGTGGGTTGTGTGGCTGAATTAACAACTGGATGCACGATTAGCGTCATTCCTATTATCATTTTCCATTGCTAAGGCACTTTGAATGATCTGAGTTTATGTCCTAATTATATATCGCATTAACTGCTCCTGAATCCCACGCTTGGAATTAGATGTGCCCCAGGAACCCATCCCTCAGGTGGCCTCTGCCTGAGTCTTCCCTTCTGCCCCTGCAGGACTTCTTCTGCCTCACCAACAGCCACTGCCCCACTAGCCCCTTCCTATGCTTGTTTTCTACTCTGCCCTCTTCACGGTGGGGAGGGGTGGGCCAGCCGGGAGCCCCAGGAAGGGATCCCTCCAGCACCCCTGGCTATGCTCAGGGGCCCCCAAGGCTGCATCTCATGATGCCATACGCAAGACAAACACCTGAATCACCTGGGCTCTTTCTCTACCCCTGTTTCTCATTTTTTAATGTAAACAATACATTCCCCCCTTTTTAGAAAACTCGTAGTATGCAAGACCTAGTTTTGCCCTTTTCGTTGCCTTTAGCAGGGATTCCAGGACATCAGTCTCTAGCAGCACCGGGGTATTATTCCTTGTCTGTCAGTGTGCTGACAGCTGGCAATTCATTCTACCACAGAACACTTGAGTGCTTTCCAATTCTTGGTTATTATAAGGGATGCTGCAATAAATAACTTGATGCACAAATCCTGTATTTGCCAACAAACTATATGGACAGATTCTTAGAAAAAACATTTTTGCAAGGTCAAAAGTAAATAAGTCATTTTGCGAAGCATTTCCAAATTTTGTGCCAGATAGAATTGCACTCCTTTTATTTTCACTAACCATACAGGATTGTACTTTCTTTTGCAAAAATAAAGCTGTCCAAATGGGGTGTCTGGCAGTCCTGGTCAGGGAGGGGATGGTGTCCGTGCTGTCTCCTTTCAATCTTCTGCTATGCACCTCCTTCTCGTAGCTTAGAGACATCCACATCCCTTCTCATTTGTGTGTATTTTTGTTCATTTTCATGGTTCTATCTCTATTTTCAGGTATCTGCACATTGCAATTATTCAATCCCTTTGCATCTAACACAAGTTTCCGGTAATATTCCTACCTTCTTATTTACATGCTAATAATCTCAGTATATTATGATGTTTCTCCACCATCAGCATTTCTGAATGCTGAACTGAACACATCCTGAACACATCCTGAACTGCCTCAGTGATCCACAATGCAGAACACTTTGGCTTCCCAGCTACGTAAGTGTATGCAAAAAAAACACCTTGACGGATGTGTCTGCTCCCTCTGAAGAGCTGCCAAGAATTTCTGTCTCTGAGAAATGAACCAGTGCCACCATCAGATCTTTGGAAGTGAGAAGATGGGTCTTTTTTTTAAGGATACTGGGGAGAGGAATTTCATACATTGATTAATTATTTTTTGTTTGTGTCAGCAACAGTAGCACTGTCTTCCAGCTGTTCATTGATTTGCTCAAGCGGGCACCAGTAAAGTTTCCATCATGAGACTTGTTACTGTTTTTAGCATATCGAATACGCCATGGGGAGTTTGCCAGGCTCTGCTGTGTGGGCGGGATATTTTCCGTAGCTTGCTGGGCTCTCTGAGAGGGATGGAGGAATCTAACCCAGGTCGGCCGCGTGCAAGGCAAATGCCCTACCCGCCAGCAACCGTAGGATTTAAAATTCAGTTGTTTATGGAACTTTCAGCAACTCTTTTCTAAGCAATTCCAACCAACCCCGTAAAGAAAAGAACTCCAACAGACTCTCATCCACAGGCTAGAACAAGGCTCCTCATCCTTGCAAACTGTCCTGCAGAATTCCAACCTCAGAGCACTGTCACTTTCATCCTAACGTGGCTCACGGTCAGTTAGTGTTGACTTGGAGCTCTCCGTCCCCAGCCTCCTCCTTTCTACCTCAGCTGGCTGACTGCCTCCTTTGGGAGTAGCAGTTGAAACCTGATTATCTCTCCCGTCTACTGGGGCACTTGAAGGCTCACCAGGAGTCAGGGAAAACTTAGCAGGATCTCAGAGAACAAAAGTCAGAGGAGTGGCCCCTGCCCCGCAGAAATAAGTCAGTGTCAGAAGGGGAACCAATGCCAGAGGACGCAGCTAGGGCAAGCTAGGACCCGTGGCACTGGAGAAAGGCCACATCAGAGGGCCAGCCAGCAGCTGACCTGGAGAACAAAGGCTCCCTTTCCCGCGGACCAAAGGGGTTGGGATCAAAGAGCCCGGGGAGGAATGATTTTCCTCAGCCACACCCCCGTCAGAACCGAGCCATGGCACACGGCGGGGGCTGTGAGACCACCCGCTAGAATACAGCCTCGGGCCTGAAGTCAGGAGGCCTCCTACAGAGGAGACCGCCCTGGAGAACCAGCTGAGGTCACCACGCCCAGACCCCAAAGCCACCAGTGCTCCTGCGGACTAAACACCGAGAGCAAACAGGCAGCTGCCTGGACAGTCCTGCAGTTTCCTGTCCACAGATGGCAACAAGAGGCAGAGGCATCGAGCAGAATGTGCAATCTTCGCATCCTTTTAGATAAGAGGTGTCCAGAGTTCAGGTCTAATCCAGGGGGTGAACTTTCTTAACAGTGACTTACTGGGCCAGAAAGCGGGTAAGGCATTTGCCCAGCATGAAGCCAACTTGGGTTCGATCACTAACGCCAGGAGTGATTCCCCGAGCACAGAACCAGGAGTAACCCCAAGCACGGCAGGTGTGGCCCCTCTGAAACCACCCACAAGAGTGAGTTTCTTCCCGTTGAGATACCCTCCAGGTATAGGCAACTATTTACCTTTCCCTCCATTCATCTTTTGTGATTGTCTGAGAAAATTCATCACAAAATAGAAAAGATTAATTTTTTTCTAAGGTGTGATCCATGTGAACAGGGTATGCTTTGGTCCTTCCTAAAAAGCGATAATTACAATGAATGTAATAAAATGGGGGAAAATAGGAAATTTATTACAAAAAATATAGCTCCCAACATGATGAGAGCATAAATCAACCCATTATTTTATGTTGTCCTGTAATCTAGATGCTTTTTTAGTAAAATAGGTTTAAAATGTAAAAATAAAAATTTGATGTGCCATTTGCCTCTTTAAATTCTCATTACATGAAACTGATCAATATGAAAACTTAGCACTCATATTATTTACTTCAAACTCTCTTCCCAGTTCCAATATCATTGCTTAAGTGCCAAAAAAACATATCATGGTTGCCATTCTGTGAAATGTAAGGGGAAAAAAAGGAAAAACATCTAATTTTCCTCTTAAACTGAAAATAAGAGGTAAAGTTGATATTTTTTCCTAATTCCCTTCAAATATCATTATCATATCATGACAAATCATTTTATTGACAAATCTAAAATAAGCCTTAAATTCCAATATAAATAGAATTTAACCTGTGTAAGTTTTTGTTAATTTCATTATCAAATAAGTCATTTATCACATGTAAAACAAATATATAAAATATTTAGTTACATATTTATATGTATCTTTATAAATATAAAATATCATCAATATGAAGTTCTCAACAGGAGATTTGTTCTGCTAATAATAGTTAGCGAATATTAGTGAGTTAGCTAATAATAGTCAGTGAGCTAATATAGGGGTTTAGGCTCTTAGCTGGCACGTGGCTTACCCTTGTTCTAGCCCTGGCATGGCAGATGGAGTGATCCCTGAGCAGAGTGAGGAATCAACCCTAAGCAACACTGGGTTTGACATCCCTCTCAAAAGAGCTAGCTGACAGATAAAGAACTATAAGCATGAAATAAATATTAGGCATCTCTGTTAGGCATCTCATGTTGTTTCAACCATGGTGTGTAACATCAAACTTCTTCAAGAACATTTTTCCGAGCTTTTCTCTCACTACCGAAAGCACGGCTCTATACTGCCAAACAACGTGTAGTTGTGTGACCCATCCTACTGAAGCACTACAGAAATAATCCACCTGAACAAACTGAGCTAAGGCATAATGGTTTATCAGAATTGTATGCAAATGGTGATCCACTGTTTACTTTTCTATTTTTCAAAAAATTTGTGAACCATGCCAGGAGTAAACCCTGAGCATAGCTGGGTGTGGCCCCAAACAAACAAAACTCCCATAAATAAAAATGTTTAGGTATAAGAAAGCTAAACCTATTCCTATTCGAAGGCCCTGCCAAGAGTACCCAGGTGAGCCAGAGGCAACTCCTGGCAACCTGCAGTCCACAGGGCTGGGCGTCCAGTGCTCGGGCCCAGCGCTGAAGCGCAGAGGTGCCAACAGTGCCAGAGCCCAGCGGGGCAACACCAGTGATACAAGACTGAAGTGCTTGTAACAACCTCACCCTAACTCTGCTGGACACAGTAGTACTGTTATTACGCCTCCTGAGTTCTGACTCTGCTAGTCACAAAGGTGACTTGCTCTCCAATTACACTATTTTGAAGTGGAAAAAAAATGACTTAAATTTTTGAGACCATTTTGAAAACGATATAAGGAACAAGACACAATATTCATTAGGAATAGAAGAGCCTAATCATTTTAGACAGAAAAATGTGCCAAGTTACAAAAGTATTACAAGATAGAAATAACAAGTCAAAAGAGATATAGACTTAAAAAGAAACACACAAAAAAAACCTATCTCCCAGTGGGGAGCATCCAGCAGTCACATAAGACAACATTCAGGAGCTGAAAAATGCTCTCTGGGATAATCTAGTTCAGACAATCCAACTTTCGGCTTTTGTATCCAGGGGACACTGTGAACTTGCCGAGACAACACATCTCCAGGGAACAAAATTCTCTTTACATAGGACCATGCATTTCACATACCACTGTGTGACTGTGTGGAGTAGTGTGGAGCAATGATAAAATACAAATAAGACATTTCTAAATCCATGAAAAATTTTTTCAATCAACTTTAAAAGTTTAATTTCCTAATCCAAGGGGATGCATGAAATCTTCAAAAAGGCAACATCTATTGCCCCCTCCACCCTGCTCTTTTAAGCATGTTTATAATCCCAATGTATGTCCAATGAAGACATAATTTTGTTACTATCTGTTTACTGATACAGCTTAGGATACTGCCTGACCGCTGCAAAATATCTGCTGGATGAATGATGATTAGAACTTTTAAACTACCCAGGACTATTAAAGAGCTTAGAATAAACAGCAGAAACGGCCAGAAAAGACTGTCCTGGTGTCTTTGTGGCAATAAAGTTTGTCTTAATATCATGAGTTTGTGTGTGTGTTTCAGGAAGAGCTGTTCAAACTCTCACAATGTGTTGCTCTTTGCATGATGAGAAATATATTCACTTGTTGATGCTTGGACCCTGTGTGCTCCTGGGTGCCAGTCATGCTCTGGCAGGGGTTGCCAGTCTCGCTGGAGTAGCTGGTGTCAGCGTCACATGAAATATACCCCCGCAGTTGACAGTCCTGCTGCTCAGGGAACGTGTAAGAGGGGCTTAGCTCAAATAAAGAAAGGACAAAGCAGTGACATCCAAAAATAAAATCAAAGGGGATCGAGTTCGGGTTATTTATATGTACTGATACTGGGCGGCGTGGTCTAAATACCTCACAGCTGTTCAAAACTTGAGAATACAAAGTCAACTCTATCACTCACATCTTGGATGAAGGAACTCAGAACACAGAATACCCACCCTTCCACTTATCACCAGCAACGCCGACCCCTCTGTCCCGACTCTCCGGTCTCGAGTTCAACAATGGAGGTTCTGGGGCCAGAGAGAGAGAGAGTAGAGAAAGTGTGCCGACCTGGTCTCAATCCCCAGCACTCCACCCTCGTCCCCCGGCCACCAAGAAATGATTCCTGAGTGTGGAGCCAGGAGTAAGTCCTGAGCACCACAAGGTGTACCCCAAAAGCTCCCCCAAAATAACTGAAGTTCAGGACCTAAGAGGCACCTCAATAGCTAAGTGCCTATTTTGCATGCAACAGACCTGGGTTCAACCAAGTGTACAGGGTCCCTGAGAGTGACCCTGAGTATGACTGGATGTGGCCCCAAAACAAAACACAAAATATTATGCTTTAGAAAGCTGAGTGTGATATCAATAATGTGGGTCTCAGTCACACACCTTTCAGGCTCAGTCACCCTAGGCAGGTGGCCCCTTCTGATTTTCCATTGACACGACGGGAAAAACAACTGTCCTTATCTACTGGAATTATGACGAGAATTGAGTAAAATAGTCGCATGGGGCTCTCAGTCCAGTTTGGGGCCCCTAAATTCTTGATAAATATTAACAACAACCATAAGGGTATAAAACTAGACCCTTGCTTAGTATATCTGAAGCCCTTCCTAACAAAGTTAGACTCAAAAATATGAAGTGCATTGTAGTTAAACATTGACACCAATGCTACAATGTGTTAATCACTCCAGGTTCAAGTGGAGCCTTTGGGCCCACACTGGCGTCTGTTCACAGCTTTATTTTCCTTTCAAAATGCCCACATCTGTGACAGTGCTGAGTTGTGCTCCAGGCTTGATAGTTTCTCTCCAATTCTTAGTTCTTCGTTGATCTAGTGATCCTCGTATAAAAGCTCACCACTCATAACCTCCGAAAGGAATTATTCTTTTCGGCTCAGCATCACAAGACTGAGCCAGTATGTCCAAGGGTGGCATTGCCTTGATTGGTCCTCAGGTTCCCTGCTCAGTGCAAAGCCCACGGAGACCTCGGCCTATATCCTCCCCCCTCAGACCTGAGAGAGTCCACAAGATTTCAGTCCACTTTGGGACACCCCCGTGCCTTTGCCTTCCCTATTTTCGCCCTGGCATTCCTCCCAGGAGGGAGGGGGAACACCCTAAGACAGGGCGTACTCCTGCCCCTGCACCCAGAGGCCATTGCTGGTGAGGCTGGCGGGACTCTACAGGGCGCTGCAGATCAGCCCTGAGTAGGACGTGCAGAGCAAGCCAGTTGCCCATGATACTGTAACTCCGGCCCCCACCCTGCCAGTCCCCCTGCCATGCCTTTCTCCCCGCCCTAAAGTGTCACTACTTGTCTATGGTCATTCTTTTGCATTTCCACAACAGCAATATTCAATTACTACCTAAAAAAACAAAGCAAACAAACCAATCAGGAAACAAACAGCGGGCAGCAACTGGACCTCTAGCAGGCAGAGACTGGCCGCCAGGGTCAGGGATGCACAAAAAGTCTACACAGAAACAGCACATGCCATTGCATGTATGTCTGAAAGACAGAAAGAAATGCAGGGGAAACCAAAGCAGGTAAAGGAACTACGTGTGCTGTTTTCATAAGGAGAGAGAACATTTTGTCTGTCTTTTAGGACAGGCTGTGCTAACTTATCTCTGCTAACTTAGTCTGAATACTCCAGAAGTGGTTTAATACAGAATCGATAATTATATCAAGAACAAGACTTGACAATGCTGAACAGAATTTATCACAGTAAATGTTAACAAAATAACTGGATCTAAGAATCTGTATTCAAGAATGAATTAATGTTAAGAATAAAGATGGAGGGGCTAGAGCGATAGCACAGCAGGTAGGGCATTTGCCTTGCATGCGGCCGACCCGGGTTCGATTCCCAGAATCTCCTATGGTCCCCTGAGCACCACCAGGAGTAAGTCCTGAGTACAGAGCCAGGAGTAACCCCTGTGCATCACCGGGTATGACCCAAAAAGAAAAAAAAAAGATGGAGGGGCTGGAGAAATAGCTCACAGCGCCAGTACAAGTTCTGCATGTGGGGGGCCCGGGTTTGATTCCTGGAAATAGCAGTGAGTGGACGCCAAGCACAGCTGGGTGAGGCCCCAAAGAAAAATTAATAACACTTTTTACAATTTTTATAACTTTGGTTTGGTTTGTCATTTTTGCTTTGTTTTATGTTCGTTGCTGGCTGAGTTTTGTCAGTCCACACGCTGGGGCTGCATGGATAGTCTCACATTTCTGCTTCTGATGCCAGCCCTGGCCACGAGGCTGGGACCTGCCCCTGTTTGCGCGCTTATCTTCTTTCATGTGTCTAAGAGATTCTTCCATCGATGAAGTACATATACTGCGTTTATGTGTAAGTGAGCACAGAGTCCCTAAGCCTACTCTAACACAACGAAACTGTATTCTGATATCTTTGTATTATCAAATATTCTAACCATACTAATAAATATGAGGGAGAATATTTTCCTAAATCTGTGTGCTCTATGTCACATGAAGTGGGCAGGGCCTAGGAGTTCTCGGATGTCCTTAGGGATATGAAGATAGAGATGCAGAGAGGCTGGCACGAGCGATGAAGACATTATTCTGGCCACAATCCTGATTGGAAATTGTGAGGAGATTCATAGAATCCAACGTAAAAATTTCACATCATCCTCTGAAAAAAATATATACATGTATGTGACAGCGGGGAGTTTCAGAGGCCCTGAGTTCCACTCCCGGCAACTGGTATGCCACTCCCCTGCCTTAGCACCCTGGCACCCCACCCCCACCCCTACTCACCCACTGGGTCCAAGCAGGACTCCACTGCCACCAAGAAACAAAAAAACTGTCAGTGCTTTGCCACTGGGCCAGCATCGCCACTGGGAATTCTACTCCAAATACACATAGGTGGAAATTAAATGGAAACAAAGTAACACAGCGGCAAAGACGGGTGGGGAGGGATAGTGAAACAATCTCAAGTTCTCTGGCATGAGCTGTGATACGCTTTAGCCATAAGGCTTTCACCGGTGAAAAGCAAGGTGTTGTAAGAAAGGCATTTTGAACCATGATTTCGAACAGTTTCCATCGCCTTAGATGAGAGACATATACATTTGTCAAACAACTGAAATTTTAAATGATGGCGTGAGTTTTGAATATCATAATGTCTCTAGACGGTTGTTCTTTAAATAAATGCTTTTTTAAACAAGAGGAAATTTTGAATAACAACATTAGATAAATAACTCCTAAAATTAACCCAAAGCCTAAAAGGCTTATAAAGTAAGTAAAGGAACAAACTAGCAATTATTGTGATTGACCTCGCACAACGTCCCTCATCCCAGGCTTGTGTAGAGCACTGTGAAAAGAGAGTATGCCTCCGAACACTTTATGACAGTGGTGAAGGAAACATAAAGATCAAGCCAGCAAAGCAAAGAACCCTACCTCTGGTCCGGAATGTGGGTGCTGGTTAGCTAACCAGTATCCCTGGCAAGCTTTCATGGGCACACTCTATGGAACCCACGAGCGCGGAATGCAAAATGTTCAAAAATGTTTCCATTATAATCTCTGCCCGGAACAAAGCTATTTTTAAAGAAAGAAACATATCCAACCCTGCCCCGTGTTCCATGAGACACAGAGCCGGGTGGGAAGGATGAAAGGGGGAATTCAGCAGCAAAGGCCAGATGGACTCATGCCTCTTTGAGCTCAGATCAATGGAAGAATAGAGCAGGCTAAATGATACAGTCCTTGTCACAAAACTGTCCTAGGGCACACATCAGTCCCATCTGCAATGGAATGTTGCGAGGCAATCGTTTCTGAGGGAATCTGCTCAAACCTGGCAAGGACACAGCCTCACATGAAGGGGTGCCTGGTGTCAGAAATCAGGGATCTGCATCAAGCAGTGAAATGTCTCAGAGGGCAGGACACTGCAGAAGCAGAGCCCAGGGGGTGACTTGCTGTTGTCTCTGACAGAGAGCTGTGTCCGTCCTGCACAGAGCAAGGTCAGGGATTTCCCAGCCAAGGATGAGGTTCTGCCTAAGCAATGCCCCTGCACCCTGCAGGAAGGCACCTACATTCCCTCTGACAATCAGAGCAAGATTCAGGCCGTCTGTTCACACTAACGCCTGGGATGACATATACTTCTTTTTTTTTTTTCTTTTTGGGTCACACTCGGTGATGCACAGGGGTTCCTCCTGGCTCTGCACACAGGAATTACTCCTGGCGGTGCTCAGGGGACCATATGGGATGCTGGGAATCGAACCCTTGTCGGCCGCAGTACAAGGCAAATGCCCAACCTGGTGTGCTATCGCTCTAGCCCCGACATATACTTTTTTGGTTCACTTTGCCGAAATGACGTCAGACAGTGGTGGTGAGGTGTGTTCAGGAAAAAATCTAATTTATAAAAATTGAAGGATAGAAATCAGAAGGGAGAACGTGTACTGGGATTTCTATATACAGACCAATTGTAAGACTGCTTTTCCCTTCCATTAACAGTGACTGGGCTGGTGATCTGTGTGTCGACTCTAACTATATCTGTGTTAATCACATGCATATACTCTGTAAAACGTATTCTAAAATCTTTTTTTATTATCCTGTATGTGTAACTTAATGATTGGTACAAGAAATAGATAAATAAAAAATGAATAACTGGATTCTACATCCTCTAAAAATATCTTCATCAAAATTTAAGAGTTTTGGTGGTATCAAAATCTAATGGAGCTAAGATACACGGTGATTAACAAAAATTTTCCTGGGTAGAATGTATTAATATGTTATACCCATCTTTACATACTTTAACAATTCTTATGCCATTTTCTTATGGAAAGTAAATCTTTTCAAAATAAAGACGCTTATATAAATCTTTTTTAAAAATTAAGAGTTTTATTTTCATCTCCATTCTTTTCTTTCTTCTTGAAATTTCTCCAGAATATTTTCCAATCAAGCAAATAAAATAATCAACCAAATGTTACAAGATGGTAAAACAAGAGAAGTAAATATATACAAATTTACAGTTTTTAACTTTATTCAATAAAAATTTTAATATTTACTCAATAAAAGTTAGGAAAATAGTGCTTACTGCACACAGACACAAAGTAATTTTTCTGAAAGATCTATGTTTCCCATAAAAAGAAAATACATTTCTAGAATAAAATATTACTCCTTAAGGTCTCACAAATTTGGCTTTTTTATTAAGTTAGTGAATATAATGTACATGTGTGTTTTTCTGGGGGTTTGCTGAAATTATTTTCTTAGTGCACTAGATTCTGAACTCCCAATTCCACTCTCTGAATACAAATTATCAATTGCATAACTTTAGATTGTTTTAGTCAATTCTCAATTCAATTTATACTTCAAAACTAGAGCATATTTTACTTCCAAAAGCAAATAATATTGAATATTGAAATAATATTGAATTTTCCAGGAAGGATTCCATGTAAAAACCACCAAGGGTCATTGTTAATGATTTCTGCAGGAAACTCTTGACATCATATGATGTTTTACTTTTCCACTATTTAGCCCCATGCTCCTTCCCTAACACATCCTGTTTGTGCCACAGGAAGTCGACTTCCCCAATACGTGTACAGGTTAAGGTGAGAAAGTGAGTTTTGCTCCTGCCCTGATTTTAATTTATTTTTCCAGTTTTCCTCTTAAAATCTGGTAGCACTGTAGCACTGTCATCCCGCTGTTCATCGATTTGCTCGAGCGGGCACCAGTAACATCTCCATTGTGAGACTTGTTACTGCTTTTGGCATATCCAATACACCATGGGTAGCTTAAAATCTGGTGCGGGAGGGAAAAAAAATGTAGGTTAGTTCCCAAAATGTTCTGTCTTAAAAGATGTATTTTGAGTAGAGGTGTGTCTGGATTTCACATTCCCATTCCCCGTGCTTCCCCACGCAGTCACTGTCCCTTCTGATCACTCACCATTACCTCCTTCTGCTGTGTTCAGCTACGTAAGAAAGAGAGTCTCATGACTCAGCTCAGAGCACGCATGTTGCCACCTCAAGTTGGCAGGCCTCACACAGTCTCTCTAGTCCATTTATTCATGCGTGCACTTCTCCTTTCCTCTCCGTTATCCTGGAGCTTGAGCCCAGCACCTCACACATGCCAGGCGAGCACGCCACTGGTGGGTTACACCGCAGCCATACACCCAAGCCCTGTTTTTCTCATGCTTACACACTTGTTGATTTCCACAGAAACCAAGATTAATGAAGCTCGAGGACTGGCTGGTTGATGTGTCTCCTTTGGAATTAACTTTTGGTCTACACTGGTTTCTCTTTAAGCTCCAGGGCCATAACACTAATAATAGATTGTGCCTTTTCTCCTGTTTTTTGTTTTTATTTTGGGATTGTTTTTGTTTTTCATGGGTTTATTTTTTTGTTTTGCACTAACGTAACCTAAATACAAAACACAAAATTTTGTAACCCTGTGCTTCACAGAATTGTGGCTTTGGGAAATGTTGACTCATAGCCTACCATCTCAATTAGAAAGACCGCAATCCAGTTTCCTCAGGTGCTCAGGCATCGCTAAAGTGCCGTCATATTAGCAATGCTCCATGCAGATTTTTATCTTTAAACATCTGGACTTATTGATCCATATTTTTAAATTAGATTCACTATCCTCTCAACACAGAGCTGTTAGTTACTCGTATTTACTAGTATTCTTAAGGTAACTGTCAAATCTGAAGTAAAATTTGTACTTAGCATTACCCTCTCTTATAAGCAGGCTTGTTTACTCTTTGCTATCAATGGAATTTTTCAAAATATACACAACCCGCCATTCAACAGTGGTTTCACCAAGAAGTGAGATCACATACTGAGTTCTAAGTCAGAGCACACTATGTGCTAAGGCCCTGGGAGTAAAAGGTCTGTGTCTCTTTTCAAGCTCGGTTTCTATTACAGAGGTTAAGGAAAGTATCGGAACCATCTTCAATTAAGTTTCTGTAATCCTACATATTGACTTCATACTGGCTTCTAATTTATTCCCAAGACTAGAGAAATTTTGAGTAACACTTGGACGTATTATTAAAGAAATTGTGAGAATTCAAGTGAACACTGAGAAGTGTTAAAAATGCAAAACAAGTGTTAGACTTACTATAGTTCTTTTTCACTATAAAAATGAGGTTTAAAAATAGATGGTCTCTGAAGATTGCCTCTTCTTGCTACTTACCTCCATTTTTCTTCCTTTCTTTTACTTTTATGCAATATACTTTTATGCAATATCTTCAGCTAACAAAGGGGCAAGAGTCCTTGGGCTTAACTGTGGCATAGAGGCAAGGTAGCACTGTAGCAGTGTTGTGCACTGTAGTCCCGTTGTTGTTCATCGATTTGCTTGAGCGGGCACCAGTAACACCTCCATTGTGAGACTTGTTGCTACTGTTTTGGGCATATCGAATACACCACAGGTAGCTTGCCAGGCTCTGCCATGCGGGCAGGGATACTCTTGACAGCTTGCTGGGCTCTCCAAGAGGGACGGAATAGTTGAACCAGGGTCAGACACGTGCAAGGCAAATGCCCTACCTGCTGTGCTATTGCTCCAGTCCGTAGAGGCAAGGTATAGATCTAAATCATCAGAGCCAACACTAACATAATCACAGTACCTAAACTACGATAATTAAAATTAGAAATGTGTCTGTTAAGGGGACAGATTGGTGAGTGGAAGAGAATCCAGTGTCTTTGGTGGATGGGTGCAGACACTGCTGCCAGAAATGGATTTGGAATATTGTGTGACTGAAATGCTATTGTCAACAACTTTGTAAATCAGTGATTAAATAAGAATAAATACAAAAAGCTTGTTAAATAAATAAATAAAATAGGTGGTCTCAGGCTGGAGTTCACGCTTCGACACATGGGAGACCTGGATTCAGTCCTCAGCACCACGTGGTTCCCTGAGCATCGCCAGGAGCCACACCCCAGCAATAAGCAAGAAGGAACCCCCATGCAACTGCACCCCCCACCAAATTAAAGTAGGTATCCTGAAAAATCTCTTTGTCCATCTTGCTTTCAGAGTTGCACTGCAAGGGTGACTAGACGTGTTGGGTTACGTACTCTGTCCCTCGTAGAATGGAGCATTTTTCCCTTCTGAGATCCGCAAGGGAGAAGGTCAACTACCCAGACCTACCACTCTCCCCCTGTCCAGAAACGCTGTAAGGGGAGACGGATGTTGGCATTTCTGAGCGAGGAGAACGAGGGCAGAGCTCCTCCTGATACCTTTATTCCCTGATGCCATCCTGATGCCACCATTCCTGCCCACCAACATCTGCTTGCACAAAAGAAGACTGTCACTCTTCTGACACTGTTTGTGCTCAGTTGAAAACCCCTAGGGAGGGATTGCGTGTCCATCTCCAGGGTAAAAACACGGAGCAACTAAAAGTCACAGTGTGGGGAAGAAACAAAATCACAACCTTTTTCCCCATCCAAGTTCCCAACTGATGCCCTAATAGCACACACTTATGCATCACCTAACGGCCCTCATGGGTCAAGCTCCTGCATAATTTTACTTAGAAAAGAAAAACAAACACTCAAGATTCCTTAATTACTATTATGGTAGATAGAAAATTGCCTAAATAAACACTTCTGCACATCAGTGCTGAGTAATCATCAACTAAAGTCCCTCCTGTGGCAGCACTTTGAAATTTCAAAACTATCGAAGGCCAAGTATTGACCAAAGTGATAAGCCAATTTGGTAGTTAGACAAGCTGTGGATAGAGGCAGGAGGATGGTCTGGCCTTTGAAAAAGTGCGTCATGAGAATCAGCAGGGTAAATTAAGCCTAATTTAGCTGGGGTTGCCTTGAAAAATCATAAAACAAACAAAAATTATGTTTGTATGAAATTTCCTTCCCTAGTTCAGCTGAAATTTAGAAATAAACTATATCCTCATTTTTTAAAAGATATTTTATTTAAATGATTTCTACCTTCCATATATTGTGAGTTGTACTCGTATTTTGTTTAAACATTTTCAAATAATGTTTGAGGTTTCAAATTATTTTCTGAAAGGTAAGCGTAGGTACCTTGTACACCTGAGCTGTAATGGTGGAACCCACATAAGAAACCTAGCGCCAGACTTTGACGTATAACATGTGCAACATCTCAGAGCACTTGACTTCCTCTGCAAGACCTTCGTAGCCTGATGTCTCACAGCAATGAGCAATTCTGCCAGGTTTCATATCAGGTATGCTTTTGCACATGTAAATACAACAAAGTATTACCAAATGCTACTTGAAATTGAATCCAATTTTGACTGTGGGAAATGACATATTATTCTAAGTCCTATTGATAGCCAGGACAAGCAGGAAGTAGATAAATCAACATATATGATTCTTCATATAATCCTGACATTATTTCAAACTCTTCCACTTCTAAAGCTACTTTGTGTGATTTTTTCCCCCTCATTAAAACACAAAAAGTGCCTACATTTGTTTTCATTTCATCTCTGCAGTCCTCTTTCTGGTAATCAAAGATTTGAATCTGGGCTTTTCTCCTGAATGGGTAGCTTCTGCTTAGATATTGGGGGTGATGAAAACCAATTAAGTAGGGACTATAAATACAGTACATAGATTTCACTTCCGTTTCCTATTGGAGGTGCTTGGAGGGTTCCCTTGCGCTTTCCCCTGCCTGCTGGCTGCACTCCACCCTGTTTTGAAGATCGGTTTTCTCCTGTCCCACTTTCTCTTGGAGTGGGGTCAGGCTTGTCATTTGCTGCCTAGAAAGGGTCCACCTAGACCTTACAATCAGCTGCTCTGATGTGACTCCATCTACTTCTATTTTTCCCTCAAGCACGCAGAGAGCCTGTAATTTAAAAAACGTTCATTTCTAACCCCTTTCTCTCACTTCTGTCAGTTTTTCACATAATCACATGTGCATGTTGCTAAGGACACTGCTTACTTAGGAGAATTTCAGACATGAGAGAACTTCATTTGCTTCAATCAGAAAGAAAAACAAGAAGAAGATACAGAAAGATGCACACTTTCTAAATATGCTTCTAAGTGTAAAGAGATTATCATTTTCTCAAAGAGAATACTTTTAGTTATAATAAATATATTTATCAAAAACACTACATTTGATAAGTGTACAACAAAATGTACTATAGGCTCATCATAGCTGACTGCAGATTTACGGTACGATATTTTTAAGTACTTACCCATTAGACAACGCCATTTGACTCTGCGTTTGATAGGAAAGAGAAGGGATGTATTCAAGTAAACTAGAATTGCTATATGTACATTAAAATCCAGAATAAAAATTGAAAATCTGATTTGATAAGATGTTGTAAGCCATTTTTTAACCTTTAGAATTATTAAATAACATTCCCTATTAACAATGACAGCATAGGATAAAATACATGAAAATTTATACTTGATTATTAAGCATCAACACATTATTATTAATAATAAACATCCCTATAATTATGCTCTTCTCCTGAAGTACTTAATTAGTAAGAAATCATTATGGTTACATGGAGCCATTTGACTTAGGGTTGCAATGTGCTCTATGGAATTACATCTAAGAATTCCAAATTGCACTTGATTTAGGACTGACTCTAAGTCCACTGAGTATAAAACCTGCGTATTTTCTTTCAATTAACTCCGTTAGAGAAGTTTACGCTCTGGGAAACTTTAGAATCAGAGAAACCTACCACAAGCATTTCTGGATGCTGTCATTAACAATTTAAACAAAAAATAAAACCAGAAACTACACTAATTGAACAAGTTATGTATATTCCTATAAACCCTATGTAAATTATTTTCAATGATTTTGTATACCCTATGTAAATAAAATCTTTCTGGGAGAAACCAAGTACTTAATTATTTTTTTTTATTTTATTGAATCACCGTGAGATAGTTACAAGCTTTCGTGTTTGGGTTACAATCTCACAATGATCAAACACCCATCCCTCCACCAGTGCACATTTCCCACCAGTACTTAATTAAATTAAACTTCCATTATCATAATATAATCTCTCATTGAGTTTTTAAAGTAAGTTCAAAGTTATTTCAAGCAGTCAGTAATAGAATCACCATTGTTTAAAATTAGGAACCACTTCAACAGAAATTAAATCATGCTAAGATATTCCTGCTGACTCTTATTCTTTAGTTGCTAGTAACATATTTCCCAATCTTAATACTTACATTTCCCATAACAGACATCATTATTCTACTTAATAGAGACATCTGTCCATTTTCCAAGTCCAGTGTACCAACACTACATGAACGATGGTTTTACCCCACTGCACAGTGCTTTGAACCATGCAGAAATGTCACACACTCTCACTGACTTAACCACAACCAAGATCTATGCTGTGACTAGGGTAGCTCAAGAGAAGCAGCAGAATCAATCCACTTTATTCTTTAGCTGCAACAGTTAAAAATAACATCAATATGCCCCTTACTAGGATAATTATCCAAGTACTCACCTATCCAGCTTCCCAGGTATCTAGAAGTGTGTGAAGGTCTCCACTATAGACTAAACTGTAACATAAAGAGAAATTAGATGAGAATTGTACCAGGAGCTCACAATCTGACTTTTGTAGAATATGAAGTCCCAATCACCCAGGTATGTAGCTTATAAGAGTGATTTTTTTCTTCAAGTAGCATCTTTTATGATTTGAGAATAATCCAAACAGTAAACACAACTTTCTTTCCACTTTAAATAAAAACATTTAGAACACGATAATGAACATTTTCATGTGCTTATCTGTTCCACGCTGTTGAACAAAAATGAAAGAAATGCATATGGAAAATATTAAGCATCGTGCTTGTCACTTGTCACTTGTCATCCCATTGATCTCCAATTTGCTCGAGCAGGTGCCAGTAACGTCTCCATTCATTCCTGTCACATGCTAGTGTAGCCCAATGGTATCTGCTCGCTCCAGGAACAGGAAGAGCCTCAAACTGTTCGTTCAGGGTTTTGACAAAGAAGTCTGACCATCTTGTTGGTGGGCGGCCATATGGTCTTTTGACGTCCCATGGAATCCAGTTGGTAACAGCTCTAGTCCAGCGGTCATCTCTAAATTGCATTATGTGTCCAGCCCATATGATTTTCGAGGCCTTGGCAAACGAGACAGCGTCCCTGATTCTTGATCGTTGACAGAGGTCGGAACTGCAGATGCCTTCTCTCACTTGAGTGAAACATGATACTCCAAGCACAGCTCTTTCGATTCCTCTTTGGGATACCCAAATAGCGTTCTCATCCTGTTTTCTTTTTTTTTTAAAAAAAATGGAATCATCATGTGGAAAGTTACAAAGCTTTCAGGCTTAAGTCTCTGTTATACAATGCTCAGACACCCATCCCTTCACCAGTGCACATATTCCACACCAGGAATCCCAGTATACCTTCCCCCCCACCCCTGCCTGTGTAGCTGATAAATTTCACTTCACTTTTCTCTTTACTTTGATTACATTCAATATTTCAACAAAAACTCACTATTATTGTTTGGAGTTTCCCCCTCCCAAAGTCAGACTTGTTGAAAAGAAAGCATTTGATAATTTGTTTTCCATTGCTGACAATGAAGAGATATGAGGTTTTGGATTTCTGTATTTTAGTAACTAAGTCCAGGGAAATTTCTGCCAGAAGTTGCATCACTACAAGCTTGTACCTCCCTTTTGTGGCCATCATAAAATAGCGGCCAGGGCTCAGTTCACAGTCTAGAGACATTTCTGCAAGAAGCTGCTAGTGCCCAAAGTAGTTTAGCTGGCCTCCGGGGCCATGGTCGTGCAGCAGCGGAGAGGCCGCACACGCGCAGCCGCCGGGGTTACATCTCGGCAGAGGGTCTCATCCTGTTTTCATATGACCCAGGTCTCTGAGGAGTATGTTAGTGCAGGAAGAACAGTGGAGTCAAAAATATGTGCCCGGAGCCAGAGGGTCTTCATCCTCTTAACCACTTCGTTGACGCTCTTGAAGGCATCCACGCTGCTCTCTTCCTCCTGAGCAGTTCTGGCGCCAAGTTGTTCCTCATGTTCAGTTTTCGACCCAGGTACACATAACCTCTGCATTCGGAGATGTTTATTCCATTAAGAGCAAATGGAATGTTCGTTAAGAGCAAATGAACACTGTTTTGGTGAGATTCAACTGCAGTCCGACCTTTCCACACTCAAGGTTGAAGTTGGCCAGCATTTGTGCCACTAGGCTAATGTTTCATGTTATTAGAACGATGTCATCAGCGAAGCAGAGGTGGTGTAGTTGCCGACTGTCTGCATTCACTCCCATTTCTTCCCATTCCAGTCGTTGCATGATGTTCTCGAGGGTGGCACTGAAGAGTTTCAGTGAAGTGGTATCACCCTGCCAAAACCTTCTCTTTACGTCAATGATCACTTCCTTGTAGAATGGTGAGATCCTGGTGGTGAATCCATAATGCAGCTTGTGGAGGATCTTGATGTATTGAGTTACAATGCCCAGTTTGGTTAGGGCTTTGATGACCACTTCAGTCTCAACAGAATCAAAGTTCCTCATTAAATCAATGAATGTTAGACAGAGCAGAGCGACATCTGAAAAACTTAGGAAAACTTCAATGAGCTTGATCACTGTGTGGATTTGGTCGATTGTGCTGAATCCTTTTCGGAACCTGGCTTGCTCAAATGGTTGTCCTTCGTCTGGTGTTCTGCCTATTCTATTCAGGATGACTCGAGTGAACAACTTGTAGATGACTGACAACATGCAGATTGTGCAATTGTTGCCGATGTCGTGGATGTCTCCCTTCTTGTACAACAGAACGCTCCTGCTGGTTTTCCACTGGGACAGAACCTTGCATTCAGACTGGTAGCATGTGAAGATCCAAGCCAGTGTATTGACGAGTACTGGCAGGTCTGACTTTGTCTGGACTGGGTGCTGTACACATCTTTAACGATGAAATGGCGTGTCAGATTTTGGAATGGAGGACGTTGGGAATGACATATCCATCCTGCGGAATTTGGTATGTGGGCATGTGGACATGGCTGTCAAAGAGATCCGAGTAGAAGTCGTGAATAATCCTCTCCATTGCCCTTCTGGAAGATGTGATAGATCCATCAGGATGTCAGAGGGCAGTCATCTTGGTCTTGTAGTTGGTGAAGGACAGGCGGGCATTGCGAATACTTTTCCCAGCTTCTACCACATCAGCAACACTGACACTGCTGCTCTTCTCTTTGAAGTCTTCCTTTATTGCTTCTCTGCACAGCTTTGAGAGCTCAGATGTTAGCTTCTGGTTGCCTGAGGCTCGTGCCAAACTACGTTGGCGAATGAGCTCAAAATTTTCTGAAGACAGGCGTCTGTTTGTGGCTTTCTCACTCTTGGTATTCCTCTCACAGTCATGGAGGTGCTGAACCAGTCAATTGTATTCCTCGTCGATGTTATCAATGGTGGCATCTTCCCACATTGTAGCAATAGTGCCAAAGAGTTACAAGTTTGTGGTCATTCTGGGGGTTCTCTTTTTAAACTTAAACTTTACAGCCCTCTCTCCCCGCTCTGTGAAGTAGAATTTTTGACAAAGGAGACAATGGTCCGATCCCATTTGGAATTTTCGGACAACAGTGACATCAGTCAGGCAAAACCTCGATCGAATATAATGTGGTCAATTTCGTTGTGGAACTGTCCACCGGAAGACTCCCATGTCCAATGTTTAGATTTGGCCTTCTGGAACTGTGAGTTATTATGTCGACCAACTGTGAGTCTTGGTCGACATAATGAACTCAGACAGTCTCTCACCCTGTTTGTTCCATTCTAGGCTATGGGCCCCAATGTGGAGTTCTTTGGGCAACCTTCTCAGTCCTATCATGGAGCTAAAATCACTGACAATGATCTTATAGAAGGTGTGGTATTCTTTATAGAACTTCTCCAGCTCCATATAGAACTTCTCAATTTCTTCTTCATTGTAGTTGGATGTTGGTGCATAGATGATGAAGATAGAAACTGCCATCAGTGAGTCACATCTATTCAAGCCTCCACTACCCCACCAAGCATTGTGCCAATCATACTTAACATATACATGCTATGTACACATCTCGTTAAAGTGCCTTAAGTAAAAATACAGCTGTAAAGATAAGAATGAGTAATAGGATGTGAATAAAATATTTCTAAAGAATAGAGTCTTCAGAACTAAAGAATATAGACTAAAGTTGGCATGTGAAACCCACAGAATTGAGAACAATTTGTTTGCTCAAGTAGATATTAGTACCCTATAAGAGCATGAGAAAATAAATATTCTAGCAGAGAGAAAGCTAAAGGGAAAGATTAGAAGTAAGAGCTAACTGGGTTAATGGAGTGAGGCAGGGAAAAGAGGGATAGTTGAGTATTGGGGAAGAGAATGAAATATGTCCTCATTTTGAAAAGTTTACCAACCCACAAAGAAAATTCACAGTTAAAGCCAAAAAGATGTGACTATTTATAGAGGACACACAAAACTATGTAGTGTGTTGAAAATATTTTCATTATTAATTATAAACTCTTTAAAAATATAACATAAAACAATTTCAGAAATGGGAAATAAGCAATGATTTAATAATCAAAGACATGTTAAACATCTTATATGCCAGAGAAACATTACCACTGAAATATCCCTCATCCATACATTTGGGGTTACAGTGGGGGGGGGCAGAACAGTACCAGAATGCAATCGGCTCACTGGCATTTATTGGTTTGGGGGCTACACCTAGAATTGTATAGGGATAACTCCTGGCTCTGAACTCAGGGATCACCCCTGGCAGACTTAGAGGGACCATACAGGATTCTGGGATCAAAACCAGGTGGCCGTGTGCAGGACAAATGCACTATTTGCTATGTCACTCCAGACCCACTGCTAATACTTTCTACATCTTAATAGAAGAATTTCTACTTGGTAGGGCCAGAGATAGAGAGAAAGAGAAAGAGAGAGAGAGTACAGCTAGAGAGAGTACAGCTAGAGAGAGTACAGCTGGTGAGGCACTTGCCGTGCATAATGCTAAACTGGTTCCATGCCTGTCACCACATATGGTCCCCTGCATAACCCAACTGTGATCCTAGAGCAAAAGCCAGGAATAAGCCCTAAAAACAGCTGGGTGTGGTGCAAAGACCAAATAATAAATAAATAAATAAATAAATAAATAAATAAATAAATAAATAAATAAATAAATAAAAGAATTGAGACTTGAAACAAAACTGTGTTTACCATTCATTCTCCAAAAGGTACATTCAGAGCAACAACTGGTCTCCACGAATCCCAATGTCTTACACATCATACAACTGGCCTCCAGCCAACCATCACAGAATTTCCATCTCCCAAGGCTGTTATATATAAATGTACATCCTGAAATACCAAATTACCATTATACATTCTGTGGTTTTAAAACTAAAAATCAAGGCAAAATCCACATGTACTTGGAACAGTTCTGATCTCACTAGCCACCATCAGGAAGAACCAAGTATGTGATTTCATCAACCACATAATTTACATAACAATCACATAAATATCATAAACTGCTGTTGAATAAGGAAATGTGTTGACATGTGTTATAAGATTCTTAAACCACAAAAAGCATCATTTAAAAAAAATGATTTGTGCTGCCTTGTTTAACTGAACTCTCCCTTGGATTTCACTAATTTGTATTTTAAGACAAAAAATTCAAAATTTGCATTCAACAAATACAAAATAGTTCTTGAATTAAATGAGTTTGTGTGGTAAGATTGAATGTTTCTGTGGTGAACTCAAATATATAAAATTATGAAATACCTAGGATTTTCTTCCCTCTTTATTCTCTTGAAATGTTTAAAATAAAGGTTTAAAATAGAAATATATTATCCTTATAGTGCTAGTTACGCTTAGTAAATGATAAGATGAACCTTTCTTATAATACACAAATTACCTATGCCCACATATGCGCATAGGTATATAACTGTTCAAAGAGTGAGAAAGGCTGCTTTCAGTAAGAGTGGGAGCAAGAAAAAGAATAGGAAATATGCTAATTGAGTAATAACAGTCTACATAATTGCTAAATTCTTTAATATTTCAGTCGAAAGTACTTCACGAAAAAATCTAAGACAAATGCTTCTGTAAGGTACATTAGAGTCATACTTTATTTCCATTATACCCAGTCCCACAGAATTAATTACAAGGAACATAGGCTTTTGTAATAATTAAAATCTATTTTTCTCCCCACATCATAATTCACCAGTTTAATTCAAATAGAGCAATCAATAAATTTCCATTGAATAATATATCAATATTTTAGATTTAAGATTAGGTCCCAGCTAGGCAGCCAGAATCACAGAGAGAAGTACAAAGTCTCTCTGATTTCTCAGCAGTGAATTCCTAACACCTAGCACTGTTTTGACTTGGAAATAATTTAAACATTATTTCACTAATAAATAAATGAACAGAAGCATCAGACTTTACCACAAATTATTTTTAGAGTTTAAAGTTCTTAGCTTCAAAAATGACTGAGAAAATGCAAATAAATATGCATCAAATCAAGTGATAACAATAACTCTAACACAAAAATGTACATATTCAAAACTATGTGAACTGAAGTTCTGACGTTGAAGTTAGATTAAAATTACATACTTCCAGGTGACTGCATTGTAAAATATAGAGCACACAAAATAACTAGGCTTATTGGCAGGCGACAGAGATAGAGGGGGAATGAGGGATACGCATAGGAAAGGCAGTTGTCAAGATGAGGAGAGAATATTCCTCTATGTGGGAGGAAGGGACTACACAACCAATTATTCCTCTTTCTGTTGCAGAAGCTTCTGGACACCCAGCCGCTCATTGTGGCACTCTTTACACATCTGACAATGATTCCAGACAAATATGAATGTGTAACATGCACTGCCTGCCACCGCAAATGATCCCTCAGCTATCTACATGTTTTTCCTTTGCCATACTGGTCAGTGCTCTCCTGAGCAAGAGCACGGCTAGGGACTGGCCACTTGTTTCTCTAGGTCCAGCCTCTTCTGGTGTTCGCTAAATCCTGATGACTGCCACTACTTTAGTGCAAAGAAAAGAAATCCTTGTCAACTGCTCCCCACCTACTAAAATTAATCTGGGGGGGGGCGTTACTGGCTCGCTCTCCGCCAAGACGAGACCTAGAGCGGCCGCACATGAATGGCTCTTCTGCTCCTGAAAGACCATGATCCCAGAGGCCTACTAACTACTTTTGCACCCAGCGGCTTCTTACAGAAATGCCTCTAGACTGTGAACTGAGCTACGACCCCGTACCACCCCGGGAGGGGAAAGGATTTTCTCTCTGGACCTTTCCTTTCCGAGGTGACGGTGGCGGCAGTAGCTGTGTGGTGACCGCCATCTTATAGAGCCCACTAACCGGAGGTACGAGCTTGCAGTGACGCAACTTCTGGCAGAAACTTCTCTGGACTTAATTATTAAAATACCAGAAATCCCAGACCTCATATACTCTTCATTCTCAGCAATGGAAAACAAATGATCAAATGATGCCTTTTCTGCAGGTTTGATGGTTGGGGGAAAATTCCAAATAATAATAGTGAGTTTTCTGTTGAAATATTGAATGTAATCAAAGAATAGAGAGAGTAAAGTTAAGATCATTAGCCACACAGGTGGGAGGTGAGGGGTGGGATGGGAGATATACTGGGGTTCTTGGCGGTGGAACAAGTGCACTGGTGAAGGGATGGGGGTTTGATCATTGTATGACTGAGACTTAAACCTGAAAGCTTTGTAACTTTTTTCATGGTGATTCAATCACTGTCACTGTCACTGTCATCCCATTGCTCACCAATTTGCTTGAGCGGGCACCAGTAATGTCTCCACCGTGAGACTTGTTGTTACTGTTCTTGGCATATTGAATATGCCACGGGTAGCTTGCCAGGCTCTGCCATGCGGGCGAGATACTCTGGCTAGCTTGCCGGGCTCTCTGAGAGGGGCGGAGGAATCGAACCTGGGTCGGCTGTGTGCAAGGAAAATGCCCTACCGCTGTGCTATCACTCCAGCCCTGGTGATTCAATTTAAATTTTTTAAAATCAACCTGTGATGATCTAACACCATCTATCCTTCCACTCTATTAGCCACTAGGAAATTGTTTTTTAATTCCAACCCCCAACCCCCAAATGGGGCTCTGCACTCAGGAAATGCTCCTGGTGATGCTCGGGGACTAATTGGGATGTCAAGGATCCAACCTGGGCTGGCTGTGTGCAAGGCAAGCACTCTACCCACTGAAATATCACTCCACCCTTGCCCCCACATATATAATTTAGTCAAATGTGGTACTGAACATTATGCAAATTATTTTATAGAAAAAGAAGCCGTTTGCCAACGCCAAAGAGCAATGCCTATGTCTATAGCAAATAAGCCTAAACCTCCATTATAGGAAGAGTTGGTCCTCTCTCTCTTGCTCTTTTCAGTTTACATAAGAGCTTAGACACATTCAATAGCTCAAACAGAGTTTAAGATTCACTGTTCCAAAATATACCTTTAAGCTGAAGTCTACATATTCTTTTCATAAGCTTTTCATTTACTTTAGATGAATCACTGAAACCCTTCCCCACAGCACCACGTGCCAGGTACTGATTTGAGGCTTAGTGGGAACTCTGCTGACAGCTTCCTTCCTGCCGGAGCCCCGGCCGAGGGTGGGATATTAAGGTAACCCCAGGTCGAAGGGGAAGATTCCATTTGTTTTACTCATGTCTTCACTACACTCTGCATTATTTCATTTGAATTTTAAGAACAGTTTCTTTCTGCTTGATTTTAGAACTAACTTAAAAAATCAGTTGTGATAAAATTTGAAAGGAAAAACAGTGTGTCAAAAATCTTAGCTATTTGACGATGTGTCATCGCCCCGCTTGCACTGTCCTCCGAATACCAAAGAGGTCCCGTCTTCTGTGACTCTCCTCCAGCAAGTGCTTCTTCGTAATCACTGAGCAACAAGCAGGAGCTATTCTAGAAACAATGAGGAAAGGAGGGCGTGGAGGGACGCAGTCGCAACACCAGGCAGACAGGAGCGCTTACACCAACGGGAAAGGTCAGCTGGAAAGACAGAACAGCAGCTAGGGAAACTGCCCTGCACATGGCCAAGCCAAGCACACAGGGCTCCTCGGAGTGACCCTTGAGCACACAGCCAGGAGAAAGCTCCGAGCACTGCCAGATTTGGCCCCGAGACCAAACAACAATAGCAAAGAGTAAAGTTAGTACAAACCAGAGGTGGTTCTAGTTGCTATTTTTATTGCGATTGTGCAGTTTACAATACTTTAGTACTTATTCTGACACCGTCCCCATCGGCAGTGTACTCATCTCCTTCCCCTCACCCCCACCCTCCACCTCGCCCAACTTAACTGTGCGGATCAGCTCCCCATTACGTTTCCTTCAGACCTTAATTGGTACCTCACTGTATACCTTTAAGTATTAGAGATTCCCAAACTTACTTGGCCTCCTTGCTTTTTAGAAACAAAATTTATTCAGTGCTCCCTAGAAGTCTATTTTAATGGGATGGGAATTGTACTTTGACTTCATCCAAGCTACTGTCAGCCCCACAGATGATTTCAGAATACCTATAAGAAAGACAACTGCTGACCAATAGGAAAAATAATGGTTGGCTAATAATAGAGATAAAAACTCATAAATGAAGTTGAGATATGCTTTGGAAGTTGTAGCACTGTAGCACCGTTGCCCCGTTGTTCATTGATTTGCTCAAGTGGGCACCAGTAATGTCTCCATTGTGAGACTTGTTGTTACTGTTCTTGGCATATCAAATATGCCACAGGGAGCTTGCCATGCTCTGCCGTGTGGGTGGGATGCTCTTAGTAGCTTGCCAGGCTCTCCGAGAGGGATGGAGGAATCGAAACTGGGTTGGCTGCATGCAAGGCAAATGCCCTACCCGATGTGCTATTGCTCCAGCCCTAGAACTAAAATGATAAATGGAAAGTAACCAAGGACAACTCCTGAACTTTACCTTGATTATTGGGCAGAAAATGACGCTGATTTCTGAGAGGAAGACTATCAGTAAAGTTATTTTCAAAGGCGAAATAAATTCACCTAATAAAAGAGAAACAGTTATTCAATTCTTCCAAGCTCCTCATGAAAAAAAGTGGGAATAACATTGTAAGGTGTTAAATACAAGCCAGTTCATGGGTCTGTTTGCTTTAATTCTATTGATTAAAAGGCAATGAGAGAAGAAATCTTCTTTCCTAGAATGGTAGTGCCAAAGGGCCTCACTGAGTTGAAAATAATATCAAATGTTACATTTTTGCTAGCATTAACAAAAAAAGTATTAGCACTGTTAATTTTTTAGCATGTTTAATTTTTATTCCCTCTATATCCAATTTAACATGCATAAACATTATAGAGTATCTATGTAATTTTTTTAAAATAAAAATAATGGCAGTCTCTAAAAGACACCTTCCATGTTCCAGTTACAGTCAGGTTATGAGGCTGGCATCACAGTACTAAATACAAGTAGCCTAAAATAAATAATAAAAAGATATTAATACATCAAGAAGCTTGTCTTTCTTCTTAATATCTCAGGATAATTTGAAAATAGGTTTTTTTTTTCAATTATTTTTCAAACATTGTAGCTCAGAAAGTATAAAGCTTTGTGTTTTGTTTCATCTTGTGGTCCTGGGGAGTAAGCACAGGGCCTCTCACATGAAAGCATGGGATACGCGGCTGAACCAGATCTCTCAAAAGCACAGAGCTCCTGCCCAGAGCCTGTGGCAGGCAATTTCTCATCAGCGAGCCTTGCTTGCTCATGTCCTGAGTTCCATCCCCACACCTCGTGGGCACCTGAACACCACCAGATAGAGCCCTGGAGGCCCCTGAGGGCCACTGGGTGTAGACCTAGAGGACCCCAGCATCAGCGTGGTCCTCATGGTCCTGAGCACTGCTGTCCCCAAGCGTCACTGAGCAACAGCCCTAACTTTGAACAGTCCAGTCCTGTGGCCAGAGATTTACAGGGAGTGGCTCCAGAGTCTGAGCTTCGCTTATGAGCCCCCACAGAAATCAAGTTCTTCCACAGAGACACCAAGAGCAACACGCAGCGCCCCATGAAGACCAAATGTATCACTCGCAGGACACTGAAGGCCCTCCAAAGCTTCTATTGTTGGTCATTTTGTCAGAAAATCTTGGGAAACAGATTCTTTTTTAATAAATACCAGATGCAGAAAGAAAGATACTCATTAATCTACATCCCATGATTTCAGAAACATTCTTTGCCCAAGTCAACTTCAACTTAAAATTCAGTTATCAGAAAAGTATAACTACTATATGATTAACATATTCACTAGCTGAAATTCCAGATTAAAAAAAATAGTTTAGACAGAGTGAGTCTATTGTTTCTTTGGAAAAAGAGAAAGAAGTCTTCTGACAGTCACGAGAACAAAGTACATCCATAGCATGTTTTCATTTCATTCTAATTCCATTTCCACCTGGCTGCCAAGCTTGCCCACCAGCATGGAACCTTATGCCACAGGGGCACTCTGCCCCCAGATGATCTCCTACATATGCATCAGTTTGCTTTATTTTCGTCTGTTAGATTTACACTCAAGTACTTTCTCCTCACATAAACCTTGCTAGATTGTCTATATTTGGTAATTTCACAACACAACATGTCATAGTTCATCTGCAAGAAGAGCTTTTCTCTTCCACTGAATAATCCAGGTAAATCCCAAGGATTTCAGTCATAAAAGGAGACTCTGTTCCTTCACACCAATGGCACAATCGGGAGCCCAAGCTGACACTAGCTGTCACTTTGAATACATATTTTCCGAGACTGTTCCAGTAACTCTGATGATGGTAACCTTCTAGTACACAGGAATACTAATTTTTAAAATATGTATTTAAAACTATTTGAGGAGGATTTTACTGGGCAGGCCTGGGAGTGGCATACTAAATAGCCCATGAGCTACTGGAAGAAGTTCATCAAATGGCCACAGCACTATTAAGTAAGTCCAGGGTTTTAAATTTAGATATTTACTGCAGTTGAATAGCAACATGACCAGCTGTGAGGAAGAAAAGAATGAACTTCAGCAGACATCTGGTGGTGGCTGGCATCCCTGACATTCAGTCACATACATTAATTTTTCATATTTGTTTTCCTAATTTTTCTTACTTCTATGTAAAACTTTCAGAACAAGAGCTCTGTCCTATGTCTCTGCAATCAAATCCAGTAAAATCTTGACACCTACTAGATGCTCAAACAGTATTTATTGACTAACTGATTGATTCAAGTCTAAGAGATCTAGAATTCTACCCCAAGCATTTCATTATCATGGCTCCCTAATGCCAATGAGTCTATTTTAATAAATAACCATGCTTACTCCCTCTTTCTCCATGCCCTTTCATAATCAAATGATATGAGGACGGTTTCTGACATATATCAAGTAGCAGATAATGTATCACACAATACGTCAAATGTTTGACGCTTATTGTCTCATTTAATTTTCACAATAATCTGGAGGTAGGGACTTCCAATTAGTTCCAAAAGGGGAAAAAAAGTGGTATGTAGAAAAGTTAACTAATTTGTTTCAAGGCCCACGCTGAGAAAAATATGTACCAAAACTGAATCTTAAATCTTTTTCTAGAACTGAGTCTCGAACCCAATTCTTAGTCACAGTTTGTGTAGCATCTCAAAAATAAGCAATGTCCTTGCACGAAAGGAGTGGCTCTGGGTTGAAGCAATATTGGTAATATGTGGGTACACCTGAAAGCCATGACGAGGGGAGAGGGTGAATCCTGGTCAGGAATGCTACGAGACATCCTACAACTCCATGACTTTAAACAATGAATATTGTTCTTTTGCTCTGATATGTCAAGTATTTTTTCTCTTAAAAAATATTTTCAAGTGTTAGGGATATGTCTCAAGTGGTAGAGCATGTATCTTTCATGTATGAGGTTCTGGTTTAACCCCTAGCACCAATTAGCCCCCTGAGCACTCCTATCCCACAAAATCGTATAAACAAACCTTTTTTTTATGACTCTTCCACTCTGTCGTTATTTACTTCATCTTTGTTCAGTTCAGCTTGTAATATCAACTGGTCCTGGAAATGTTATCTTTTTCACTCTGATTTGCCTTTTCAACAACTGAGACTAAAGAAGCCTCTATTGTTTTTCATACTAACATCCTGCAATATTTTCTTTATGACATTCAATGAATAGTCTCCATAATGAACGACCACAGCCCAGACTAGAAGCAAATCTTCACAGAGTTCCCCCTTTTCTCATTAACTTAGCAAACACAGAGATCCAGTTGAGGTCATTATGCTCTCTTAAATTAAGTCATTATCTGAATTAATGTAACCCCCGCCTCTCCCCCACCACCAAATCTTATTTGTGGAAACAATGAAAATGAGGACACAGCTACCAGAACTTGTGGGACACAGCAAAAGCAGTGTTAAGAGAAAAGCTTATAGCTCTGCAAGCATTCATCAGGAAGGAAGAAAGGATCCACATCAATAACTTAACCTCATAGCTTAAGATATTGAAAAATGACCAACAAAAGGAGCCCAAACCAGGCAGGAGGAAGAAAATAATAAATCTTAGAGCAGAAATCAATGACCAAGAATCCCAAAAGACAATTCAAAAATCAACAAAACCAAGAACTTGTTCTCTGAGAAAATAAACAAGATGGATAAACCACTAGCAAGGCTCACAAAGAAACACAGAGAGAGTTCTTATAAACCGAGTCAGAAATGAAAAGGGGGCATCATAACAGAAATTACAGAAACTCGTAGGATCATCAGAGATTACTTGAGAATCTTTATGCCACGAAACAGGCATTTTCATTCTTCACCTTAAAGAAATGGAAAAATTCCTGGGTTCCTTATAAACTCCCAAGGCTGAACCAAGAAAATTTGGAATACCTGAACAGACCTATCACCATGAAGGAAATTGAAATGGTAATCAAGTGTTCCCCAAAACAACAGCCTAGGCCCAGATGAATGCACTAATGAAATTTTTCAAATCTTTAAAGAGGATCTACCGCCAAACCTTTGCAAGCTTTTCCAGGAAATTTAAGAAAAAGAAAAACTCCCATAAAGTTTCTATGAAGCAAATATCACCCCGATAACCAAAGCAGACAGAGACACCAAAATAGGACACTTAATACCCATTTTCCATAATTTCCGCACCATATTTGATGGGCTTCAAATATGGTATGAACCATGGGAACACCTGTAAGGGCGATTGGAGGCCGCCCTAAAAGCCTCCATCCCTCTCAGAGAGCCTGGCAAGCTACCGAGAGTACTCCGCCCGCACAGCAGGCACGGCAGAGTCTGGCAAGCTACCTGTGATGTATTCGATATGCCAAAAACAGTAACAACGATGGGCCTCATTCGCCTGACACTGAAAGAGCCGCCCCCAATACAGCAGCGACATGATACTGTACTTAGAAAATTCCAAAGAATCTACAAAAAAGCTCCTAGAAACAACCAATTTATATAGTAAAGTGGCAGGTTACAACAACATCAATACCGTAAGGTCCGTGGCTTTCCTATATACAAATAATGAAAGAGAAGCGAGAGATTAGAAAAACAATCTCATTCACAATCATACCTCAGAAAATCAAGTACCTCAGAATGTTTCACTAAAGAGGCGAAGGACCTATACATAGAAAATTACAAAGTGCTACTTCAAGAAATAAGAGAGGATAAAGATAAAATGGATGGAAACACATCTCTTGCTCATGAATTGGGAGGATTAATATTGTCAAAATGGCAATTCTCCACAAAGCATTATATAGATTCAAGACAGTCCTAGAAGAATACCCATGACATCTTTCAAAGAAATAGATCAAATAATCCTGAAATTTGTATGAAAGAATAAACCTCCGTGAATAGCTAAAGTAATCAGTGGGAAAAAGAAGATGGGAGCCATCACCTTACCCAACTTCAATCTATACTATAAAGCGGTAGTAATTAAAACAGCACCATTGATGTGAGGGTCTGTCTGGAATAAAGACAGACCCCCCACATCAATGGAAAAGAGTTGAATATCCTGACTCAGACCCTCAAATATATGATCACCTAATATTTGATAAAGGAGCAAGAAATATGAAGCAGCCACATATAAAAATATGAACTCAGATCTCTCTCTAATGCCACGCACAAAAGTCAGATCAAAGTGGATTGAAGACCTCAATATCAGACCTGAATTCATAAGGTACATGGAAAAAATGTGGGCAGATCCCTCCATGACATTGAAACTAAAGGCATCTTCAAGGACAAAACACCACTGACCAAGCAAATGGAAGCAAAGATAAACAAATGGGACTACATTAAACTAAGAAGCTTCTGCACCTCAAAAGGAACAGTGACCAAGATACAAAGACAGTCAACATATTTTCAAAATTATTTACCCAGTACCCATCTTGTAAGGAGTAAATATCTAAGATATATAAGGCACGAGTAGAACTCTACAAGAAAAAAAACATCGAACCCCATCAAAAAATAGGGAGAAGAAATGAAAAGAATTTTTCTCAAACAAGAAATGCAAATGGTCAAAAGAGACAAATGCTCCACATCACTAATTATCAGAGAGATGCGAAGAAAAACAACAATGCGCTATCATCTCACAGAGACCGGCACACCTTCAAAAGAACAAGAGCAGCCAGTGCTGTCTGGATGTGGGGAGAAAGGGCCTCTCCTTCACTGTTGGTGGGAAGGCTGCACACATCAGAAGCACTATGAGCTGTTAGGAAAATTAAGTCATGAAATGCACTTATAAATGGATGGACACGGAGAGCATCATGCTGTGTGAAATGTCACAAGGAGAAGGACAGACATAGAATGATTGAACTCACTTGTGGGATATAAAAAATATATAATATGAGACTAATACCCAAGGACAGTAGAAACAGGGCCAGGAGGATTGGTCCATGGTTGGGAGCCTGCCTCGGGTGCTGGGGAGGAAGACAGCTGGGACAGAGAAGGGACCATTATGACAAAGAGAGTTGGAAATGGTCATTCTGGAGAAGGACTGCGTGCTGAAGGTAGGTAAAGGAACAAACATGGTGACCTCTTAGTAGCTGTATTGCTAATCATAATGCTCAAAGGGGAAGGGAGGGAGGCAGGGAGGCAGGGAGGGAGGGAGGGAGGGAGGGAGGGAGGGAGGGAGGGAGGGAGGGAGGGAGGGAGGGAGGGAGGAAGAAAGAGATAAGGAGAGAGAGAGGGGTAGAGAGAGAAAAGTGCTGCCACAGAGACAGACAGGCTGGGCGGGGCAGTGGCAGGAGGGACACTGAAGACACTGGTGTTGGGAAATGGACACTGGTGGAGGGATGGGTGTTGGAACACTGAATAACTGAATCCAAATCATGAACAGCTTTGTAATTGTGTATCTCACAGTGATTCAATTAAAAAAAATTAAAAAATTTTAAACAGATATATTTAAAATATTTTAAATTATATATATTTAAAATGTTTTAAATTTAAATAAAATTTTAAAGTTTTAAAAAAAATTAGCACTATAACCTGGAGCGATAGCAAGCAAATGTAGGGCGTTTGCCTTGCATGCAGCTGGCCCGGGTTCGATTCCTCCGCCCCTCTTGGAGAGCCCGGCAAGCTACCGAGAGGATCTCTCCCGCACGGCAGAGCCTGGCAAGCTACCCATTGCATATTTGGTATGCCAAAAACAGTAACAATAAGTCTCACAATGCAGACGTTACTGGTGCCCACTCGAGCAAATCGATGACAGTGACAGTGACAATGACAGCACTAGAAATATGGCTCAGGTGTACAGCACTTGCCTTGCATATATGAGGCCCTGAATTTCATAGACAGAAGAGGAATGTGAATAGCAAAGCCAAGATGAAAACAAAGCGTGCAGATCCTGGGTTGACCACTAAGATACCATACCACCTTTGACCTGGTGGAATGTTCAAGTCCATTGATGTGTTCATAGTCATGACTCTCACTTAGACAGAGCTAGGCTAAAGGAAACTGCTCATTTTCAAACAAGCTGTTCACATCATGTTCTTTGTTTGTGTGACTCTCTAATACAATCTTTAACATACTGTCTATAGAACCGGAACTGCTGGTGTTGTCTATGTCGGACTTCCTTTTTCCCCATGGATTTACATCCAAATAGGCTGAATATGGCCTCAATGTGCTGCAATTATAATGTTTTATTTTAAAGTGAGTAGTCAAGAGTAAACTGGATAAATAGACAGAGAACGTGAAGAAACAGCGGCACGCAGGGAAAGGGCAGTGAGAAGTTTCGCATCTCCTCATACCTGATGCAGTTTTTTTTGTAACTGAAACTGATTCCAGTGGGGATGACAGCATGGAGACACAGCTGGGTAGTGGGGATGATGGGGGAGAATTACCTAAGGAAAAACTGATTTGAAGGAAAACAGATAATCTTAGCAAACCAGAAAGCAAATGGCCCCCAAATGACAACTCACCACCACCCTACCTAGATATTCAGGTGTTTTCCTTCCCTACAGAGACGAGATGTCAAGTACCTGCTTGAACTCTGCATACTGCACTGTGAATTCCAGGGCTACGTGTGTCCTCTTATCCATATGTTTCCAATTTCATATGCTTTCCCTCTCTCCGGACAGCTTTACAAACAGCTAAGCACACTTATCGTGGCAACCCAACAAGAAAGGACGTGTCAATGGCGGCTCTTTCAAATGATTGTGTGGAAAGAAAACACAGCCAGCAATAGTCCCTTGCCAGGAATTTCTGTGGCACAGAGCCATCTTTTTTATGATCTTCTTAAGACCTTGGCTGCTGTTTCCCCATGACTATCTTAGACCGACAGGTAAAATCTAGCACTCTCATGGATACAGAATCTTTATGGAAATGAACATCAAATATGGAATGTAAGGGTTTGCAGAACAATGAAGATATAACAGATGTGAAGGAATGAAAAGGGAGGAACAAGAGGAACCATATGGTTAACACCCTTATAAAAAATGAATATGTGATGCAGCATAATTGCCCTCTTGATAGAATTATAAATATCATTAGCCCTAAGGAGAATGCGATACCCTTAACACACATTATTCTAACTCCTGGCCACTCTGATACTGACCCTGATACTTTAATAACTCCAGAGGGTCATATTTTCATGAAACACTGAATCACAATTAAATCATAGAACCATGAAGTCACTTTTAAGTCTCAGTGATTGCTTGGGACTGATACAAGTCTGAAGGACAGAGAGAAGAGGGAGAGGGGGAAGCATTTAAGATGTCCCCAATAAAAAAAAATGCAAGTAGTAATAGTGCATGGGAAAATAGTACCCCGGGAAATAGTACATGGGCTAAGGTGCTGGCCTTACACGCTGGAAGCAAACCAGCTCTGAGCCAGGAGAAGCCCCAAGCACAGGGCTGGGAGTGGCCCCCAGCACCACCAAGTATGGCCAGCAAACCAAGACAAACAAAATACCATAAACGCACTGTGACAATTAGGTTTCATTACAATGGAGGCGCAACCAGTTTCCATTTTAGGATTAAACTGTAATGAAACCCACATTCCCCCTCCTGCTCGTATTTCCGTTCTCTCTCCCGACCTCTTCCCTTCTCTGCTGTTGCTATTGCTGCTGTTCAAATGGCCAAGGACTGAGCACACCTGGGTGGGCTGGAGCTCGTTTTCAGTGTGGCCACTCCTCTGCTGTGGCCATCACAGTGCTCCAACAGCTCACCACAGTGCTCCCTGAGGACACCGTCCTTCTGCAATGGGCCTGGCATGCTGGGATAATCCCCTTACTCGAGGCATACAAATGACAGCTGTGGTGCTCACCAGGTGACAAGCTTCCTGGTGGTGACGCTCACAGATATTTTTAACTGCCGCATCACCAATGACTGCAGCCCTCTGCGGGGGTGGTAACGGTGAAGGCTGAAGTCACTGATGGTGCCAGGAGTCAGGAAGAAGAGCTGCGGGGACTGCTCTCAGCGCAGGTGGGACACCGGGGATTTGAACCTGTGACTCGGTCCTCGCAAGGCACGCTATAAACCACTGGGCTTTCTTCCAGGCCAAATTCCTATTTCTTCCCCCAAATTTTATCATTACACCTCCAACAGGATGCGCAAAAACATAAACAATAGAGACATAAAGTCAAGCTGCACAACTTCCATGTGTGCAGCACATATTTAACATAAAATCTTTGTATGCCAAAATGGTTTGATGCAGTTTGCCATAACCCAGGCTAAGGAGACATCAGCTCTGCGCCTCCCCCACAGATGCGAAGTTCCTTAGAGACCTAAATACGCAGGACTTCAGAGGAAGACTAAGGAAGAAGAAACAAACAAAAATGCACTTTAGAACATAACTCTGGGTTTCATCCCCAAATAATTTCCTTTATGAAGTGCTTAAACAATGCCTTGCTTTTGTAAAGAAAGATAAATAAATGGATGAGAAAGCATCTACCACTGCTCGTCTTGTGGTAGATGTTCCGAGAGAGATATTTATTTGCGTGATAGTTCTTCGGAAGAGATTGTGACTAACTGGCACTTAAAAGTTATCAAATGCCTTTTATGTAATCTAAACCTAACAACAACCAGTTTATGACCTGCACAATAAATGCCAATAGCATCTTCACCACCTGTTTTTGAGAATGTTGTACTGGACTTATTAAAATCTTAAAACTCTTTGAAGACGGACCCATAGAAATAGCACAGGGCTTTAGACGCCTGTCTTGCCAAAGGTAGGGTCATGAGTTCAAATCCCCAGTGCCCCACACGCACTGAGCATAATCCAGGTGGCTTCGCTGTCTGTGATCCCTCTTGCTTCGAGCAGTTCCAGCAACACTCCAGCAAAGCCGTGCGGAAGCACCCCACAAAGGGGTGCAGTCATTCCCAGTCATGCAGCTGAAAATATGTGTGAGCAGTGCCACCAGGAAGCGTGACATCTGGTGAGAAACAGTCACTGTGGGTCTCACGTAAGAGTATGAACTGGCAAGCAGGGATAGCTAATGAAGTGCATTCCTCAATGAGCACTGTGCTGGGACCGGATTGTGACCACTGAGCACCTCCTGAAGATGTGCAGCACCACAGTCAGGAGACCGTGACCCCATCATCACAGAAACAACCATGTGGAGAAGGATGAGGAGCGGGGTGCATGGGGAAGGGATTTACTTTTAATTAACTTAAACATGGTCAGACTTCTTCGTCAAAACCCTGAATGAATGGTTTGAGGCTCTTCGTGTCCCTGGAGCAAGCAGATACCATTGGGCTACACTGGCACACGACAGGTACGATTAGAGACATTACTGCCACCTACTCGAGCAAATCGAAGATCAATGGGATGACAAAGGATACAAGTGATACAACTTAAACAACTTAAACAGGGAAAAGAGGCGTAGTACAGCAGGTAGTCCCCAAGGCACTTGCCTTACAACCTGTCATGCAAAACAAGGGTTTGTTCCCCGGCACCCAATTTAGTCCCCCAAGCCCCACCAGGAGTGATTCCTAAGTACAGAGCCAGAAACAAGCCCTGAGCACCACTGGGTGTAACTTAAGAACCAGTGTGAGTGTGCATGTGTGTGTGTGTGTGTGTGAGTGTGTGGGGGTGTGTGTGGGGGTGGGGGTGGGTGTGTGGGGGTGTGCATGTGTGTGGGGGGGTGGGGGGGTGGGTGTGGGTGTTGGGGGAGGAGGGATGAAGGAAATGAGAGCAAAATGGAAAGCTCCAGAGTCTGAGACATAAAACAGCTATAGACGAGTGTTTCCGAAGACTAACGTGGGGCCAGTCACCTTCCACAGCGGCTGCGCTGTCCGTGGGAGTGGCGGAGCTGAAAGCGGAGGTCCGGTGAGGTGTTACATCCTGCAAGAGAGAGTCTTGAGCACTTGAGCAAGCAAGAGAGAGAGCAAGATCAAGTAAGAGAGAACAAGAGTGAGCAAAGAGAGAGCGCAAAAGCAGAGGGGGTGGGTGATGCAGGAGAGCAAGAATTGGGAGCCCAGAGCATCCCTGGGGACCAGTGTCAGAAAGGACCAGAGGAGCCACTGCCCCAACCCCAGGGCTGCTTGAGACACGGGACACTCCGGGGCTCCAGCATGGGAGTTAGAGCTCCCAGAGAGACAGGCACTGCCTGTGCCGGCAGCACCACAGAACCACAGTTGTCCTGGAGCAGAGCCCACCCACCTCCTGATGGGGGGATGTGAGGGGGCGGAAACTCTGGAAAGGCCAGAGCCGCAAATGTGCGCACCTGCACCTCAGGGGCTGGAACTGTCTGGATGTTCGCTCTCGAGATCACGACAAAGTCCCCGAGCTCCCCTGAACTGGCCCAGTGCCTGTCAGTGGCTTCCTGTCACCTGACCAAGGGAAGACAGGTGTGCCCTTCCACGGGGTCAGATTGTCCTGACTCCCAGGTTGCCGGAAACTGAGCCGTACGCCAGGTGCTTGTTACTCCAGTGCTGGTGTGGCCCAAATGGCGGTAGGCAGGTGGATCACAAGTAGTGAAGGGGGCTGGGAGCACTCCGGGGAGAGCCCTCAGGGCTGTCTGACAGCTGGCGGGCCCAGGACACCCAGAACTGAGGATAAGATGGGGCATGCTCACAGGAATAAGGCAAGGCAGAAGCAATAGTTGAGTCCTTAGGAATAAACTCAGACTCAAATTCCTCAATCCTCAATTAGATCAAAATGTTGCATCCAAATTCGATGCATAATAAAAGATTACAAAATGTACCTTAAGAAACGGACCCAAATGACCAAATCCCAAAAGAGAAATGCAGCAGAAATAGCCAAAGTGAATGACTACGCTATTTTGAGTTAATAGAAACAAACGTAAAATCGCAGTATTTAATAAGCTTGAGAAAACAATCCTGTTCACAACTGTGCCTCGGAAAATAAAGTGCCTCATAATCAGCTTAACAAAAGAGGAGGAGGACCGTCACAAAGAAAGTTACAAGACTCTGCTTCAAGAAATAGAAGAGGACATAAGGAAATGGAGATGCATGCCCTGCTCATGGACCGGGAGGCTTCATATTGTCGAATTGGCAATACGCCCCAGAGCATTATACAAATTCAGTGCATTCCCTACAAGAATACCTATTTCACTTTTCAAAGAAATAGATAAAGCACTTGTGAAATTCATATGGAACAATGAACCCCCATGAATCGCTAAAACAATCCATGGGGAAAAGAAGATGGGTGCCAGCACTTTCCCCAACTTACTACAAAGCAGTAGTAATGAAAACAGCACTGGCATAAAGACAGTGATCAATGGGATAGAATTGAATATCCTCAGATGAACCTTTAGGTATTTAACAGTTAATCTTCACTAAAGAATTAAAAACTATGGATGTGTGCCATTCTCTGTGGTGTGAGGTGGTATCTCATGGTTGTTTCGATCTGCATCTCCCTGATGATTAGTGATGCAGAAGATGTGATGGAGAGGATGTGGAGAGAAAGGGACCCTTCTACACTGCTGGTGGGAATGCCAACTGGTTCAACCCCTTTGGAAAAGTGTGGATGCTTCTCAAAAAATTAGAAATTGAGCTTCCATTTGATCCAGCAATACCACTGCTGGGAATATATCCCGGAGAAGCAAAAAAGTGTAGTCGAAATGACATCTGCACCTATATGTTCATCGCAGCACTGTTTACAATAGCCAGAATCTGGAAAAACCCGAGTGCCCTAGAACAGAAGACTGGTTAAACAAACTTTGGTACATCTATACAATGGAATACTATGCAGCTGTTAGAAAAGATGAAGTGATGAACTTTGCGTTTAAGTAGATCAACATGGAAAGTATCATGCTAAGGGAAATGAGTCAGAAAGAGAGGAACAGACATAGAAAGATAGCACTCATCTGTGGAATATAAAGTAACAAAGTAGGAGACTAACACCCAAGAATAGTAGTATATAATACCAGGAGGTTGGCTCCATGGCTTGGAAGCTGGCCTCACGTGCTGTGGGAAAGGCAGCCCAGATAGAGAAGGGAACACCAGGTAAAGTGTGATTGGAGATCCCTTGCGGGAAGGGAGATGCGTGCTGAAAGTAGATTAGAGACTGAACACGATGGCCATTCAATACCCCTATTTCATACCACAACACCCAAAAGGAGAGAGAGAACAAAAGGGAATACGGGAGGCAGAGTGGGGTGGAGGACAATGGGAGTGGGGGGTGGGAGGGATACTGGGTCCATTCGTGCTGGAGAATGGACACTGGTGGAGGGATGGGCTCTTGAACATTGTATGAGGGAAACACAAAATGTGTAAATCTGTAACTGTACCCTCATGAAGACTCACTAATTAAAAAATAAATTTTTTAAAAAATAACTTAAAACTATGAAGCAAGGAAACCTTCTTTAATATGTGGTGCTGGGGAAACTGGTCAGCTATATATAAAAAAAACTTATACCACTTATACCTCTTTCTAATATAATGCACAAAAGTCAAATCAAAATGGATTAAATACCTTGATATCAAAGTAAAGTGTAGGCATGTCTCTCCAGGGTATTGAAGCTAAGGGTATCTTCAAGGATGAAATATCACAGATCAAGCCTTTAGAAGCAAAGATAAATATATGGGACAACATTAAAGTGAAAACTTTAGCACCTCAAAGGAAATGACCATGATACAAAGAGTCCACAGAATGGGAGAAATTTTTTACCCAATACTCATCTGGGTCACACCCAGAAACTGCCCCCCCCCCCGTGTAATCCCATCAATGACCAACATCCAGAGACTATAAAACCGAACTCTTGAACTCTCAGACATCTTAAAACCTATTTCTTCCTCTCAGAGAACCTGGCAAGCTACCAAGAATTTCCTGCCTGCATGAGGGAGCCTCGAAAACTCCCTATGGCATACTCATATGCCAAAACCAGTAACAATGATAGGCCTCATTCCCCTGACCCTGAAAGAGCCTCCAATGTGGCACCATTGGGAAGGATGAGTAAAGAGAGTCTTCTAAAATCTCAGGGCTAGGATGAATGGAGATGTTACTGAGACCACTCCAGAAAATTGACAATCAACGGCATGATGATGATGATGATGACTCATCTGATAAAGTGGTTAATATCAAAGACATATAAGGCACTGTCAGAAACTTTACAAGAAATACAAATCAAACTACATCAGAATACGGGAAGAAGAGATAAACAGAAACTTCCTCAAAGAAGACATACAAATGGCCAAAAGGCACATGACAAAATGCTCTGCTTCACTAATCATTAGGGAAATGCAAATCAAGCCAACAATTAGATATCATCTCACACAAAAGATATTGGTACACATAAAAAATCACAAGAACAACCAGTTCAACATGGATTTGGGGAGAAAGGGACTATCATTCACTGCTAACTGAATTCTCATTCACTGGGAATGTTCACTGATCCAGTCTTTCTGGAAAACAACATAAACATTCCTAAAGATTCCAGGAAATGAGCTTCCATTTGACCAAGCAACCTTACTTCTTGGACAATAACCCAAGGGCCCAAAAACAAAATGGAGAAAAGATATTTGCATCCCTATGTTCCTTGTAGCACTATCCACAATAGGCAAATCTGGGAACAATCCAAGTGTCCAAGAATAGAGGACTGGGTAAAGAAACTATGGTACTCATACACAATGGAATACTACTGAGCCATAAGAAAAGATAAAGTCATGAAATGTGCTGCTACATGGAGGGGCCTGGAGAGAATCATGCTGAGTGTGTCCGAGGGAGAGAGACTGACACAGAATGATCTCTTTCATGGGTCAGATATGAAGAAGCACAATGCTGGAATAACGAGTACAGAATACCAAAGACAATGGCAACAAAGCACATGAGAGGTGGTATTTAGTAGAAAACATGCCACGTGAGGGGGCTGGAGGACAGGACAGGGACGCAGCAATGCCTGTGATGGAGGGAAACATTCAATTAAAAGGAGGAGGCGGTGCTGAAAGGTGGTAAAGAGTTATACAGGAAACCCTATCAGTCGCAGTACTGTAAGTCACATTTCACAAACAAGAATTTTTTAAAAGTTCTCATAGAAGCAGACTGGTGGGTGGGAAGCAAATGGGGGGAGGGGCATTGATGGTGGGAAATGAACCCCGGTGAAGGAATGGGTGCTGGAACATTGCGTACCTGAAACCCAATCAGGAATGACTTTGCAACTTCACTGACTAAATTAAAAAACAAAAAAGAAAATAAAAGATAAAATCCTGTCTTTTGCTACAATCTGGATGGAACTATATTTTAGAGGGTCTTGCTAAGCAAAATAAGTCAGAGGAAGAAAAACAAACACGGGATGATATCACTGATAGATAGTGGATAAAGAAACAAAGGGAATAGAGAATGGTTAATGACAGCAGACCCGTAAACACAGTCAGCGGAAGTGAGGTCGCCAAGGGGAGGGCTGGAGAAGGGGGTAGAAAGGAAGTGTTCAAGTGATTTATTGTGAGCAGATGCTGGCACTTTGATGATGGGCATGGGATGGTTATTTGCACCCCAAAAGCATATAAACACAGGCTTGTAAATTAATGTCAAATCAGTAGATTAAATATAAATAATTGAGTAATTTGAAAGGTTAATTGAACCAGAGAGATAGATTAAAGGGCTAAGTCAACGCTTTGCATGTGGGAGACCCAGGTTCAACCCTTGGTGCACATGTTCCCACAACCTCCACAAGAAATGACAACAGAGGTATGAGTAGCCCCAAGCATTGTCAGTGCTGGGCAAAATCCAAGCCCCTAACAAAAAAGAATCACTGCACTATTCGTTATTATATTTGAATGACTTATTTATTAGCCTATAAATTGGTCACCTTTTAAATAAACTATTTCTGTCATAATGAAATTCAAAGAAATCTTTAAAATAGCAAGAAGTCCCTAAGTATTGATCATATAATCAAAATATGTAAGGGAATGATGAAGACAAAAACCGGCATGGGTTTTCATTTGTGTTTATTAATGTGGAACGTGTTATATCTCTATATATGTGATTTTGAGGTTTTTATATCCAGAAATTTTTGTTACAATCACTTACTTATTAATGCAGACACTTAAGCAGTATCTGTAGTTTCTAATATAAAGCCAATATTCTATTTCTTAGAGATTTATTTCACATTAAATATTCCATTTCACACTAAATAGCTTTACAGGTCTAATCCGGATTTGACCCTTTAAATTTTCTTAATTCTTCTCACTCTTAAGAAATTTTACATTTGTAAGGTTAACGTATTTCAAGTAAACTAAAACAAATTATTGCAAAATTATCTATAATACTTTTTAAGTTTATCTAACTCATTTTTAAATCTTTGTTTTTAGACTCACTCCCATCTTAGTCCTGGTGGGGCTCAAAGGATCGATCACACGAGATGTTGAGATTGACCTTGGGTTGGTCCTGTTCGAGGCAGGCACCTTGCTCAGGGTACTATCTCTCTGGTCCCTAAAGTTATCTTTAAAAAATAAAATATTTTGGAAAAAAACAGTTCTTGATTTACAATTTTTGGGGACTTCCGAATATTATCTTCATTCATCTATATGTGTGTAGTGTCACCACCTCCATAAACAAAATAAAATAGAGAGAGATCACTCTTATAAGGCGGGGGAGGGTGGAGAAGCACAGAGAGCGACAGACTGTGAAAGTCATCACAACTGAGGATTTTGTCTATAGAACTGAGCTTACAGTGGGAGGGATCCCTGGGACACCGGTGGAGGGTAGAGGGCTCTCTGGGATGTGTGTGGTGTTGAGACGAAGGATGCTTGAAAATAAGTAACAGTATTGTAAATCCCATTACCTCAGTAGCACTGTAGCACTGTTGTCTCGTTGCTCATCAATTTGCTCAAGCGGGCACTAGTATTGTCTCCATTGGGGGACTTGTTACTGTTTTTGGCATATCGAATACCCCACGGGGAGCTTGCCAGGCTCTGCCCTGCAGGCAGGATACTCTCGGTAGCTTGCTGGGCTCGCTGAGAGGGACGGAGGAATCGAACCCAGATCGGCCGCATGCAAGACAAATGCCCTACCAGCTGTGCTATTGCTCTAGTCCATCACCTCAGTAAAACATGGTACAGCAAAAAACAAAAGAAGTTATCAAATACAATTAGATATAAATTAAAAGTGCGCTTAAATAAAGCCAAGGTGTCACACATTAAAAAAAAATGGAAATTAAAAAATTAAAAAGAATGAGCTATGTTGGATGCTTCTGGAAAAAAAGAACTACCTTATATTATTCATCAGTATAGGAGAAAATATTTTTCACTATGCTGCCCTCTATTAAAACATAGTATCAATACAAGCATTATCATATAAATATATTTCAGTTTGGGGCTGAAGCAATAGCACAGCAGGTAGGGTGTTTGCCTTGCACACAACTGACCCGGGTTCGATTTCCAGCATCCCATATGGTCCCCTGAGCACCAGCAGGGGTAATTCCTAAGTGCAGAGCCAGGAGTAACCCCTGTGCATGGCCAGGTGTGACCCAGAAAGAAAAAAAAATATTTAGACTTAGAAACAAATTATTTATTTCATTGCTCTTGGAAACTGTGTAGTCAAGAAATGGAACATTTATAAGAGAAAAAGCATTAATTGATTTTGAAACCATTAAATCCTCATCCTGGAAAAATGAGAAAATAGAACACACTATAAATTGATGTAAAATAAATCATCTATTTGCATGAAATAGAACTGTCTTTAATGAAATAATTTCAGTAATCAGTGTCTGGTATAAAACTAGGTTTGCCAGGCACTTTTAACACTGGACACAAAATGCAATAATTTCAATTACTTCTCAATCCCCGTCCACCTTCCTTACCCTTCTCAGCCTTCTCTTGCTTGCTTGCTTGCACTTACCACCTAGCCACTGTGCTCCTTTGAGAAGTATTCTACACACTTAATTGCTTCAAAAATGCCTGTAATAGAGCAAAATAAATGATAAAAATCCTTCTTTTGTATTTTCCTTGTGGGAAATCCACATCATATGTCAATTTCTCCAAAACTAATTTTTTCTAAGAAAGAATTCACAAAGAACAAATGTTTGTTGATGGCAATGAATGTAATAAGAAAAGTTTGTCAGCAATGTTTAGGATCCATAGCTAGGAAACTCATTTTGACCATATGTCTTTTAACAGGTTTAATTATTTAGCTACAGGAAGAAGGGGAGGGAACTCTTCTGTTTCCAATATTCATGAAAAAGTCTGAATTTTGAATAAATTGATTTTAAAAATTTCATTTTGGCTATACTGAAATGGGATCCTCTCCCTGCTGCAATGCTCCGGGGACACGGCAAACCTGTTTCTCTTCTGCTTCCTTCTCCAGCTCCTCCTCGACACATGGCAATGCTTATTGAGAAGATAAATCTAAACTGCATTAATCTGGAAGAAAACATACAGAAAAATATGCCCTCCTGGACCTCACAAATGAAGTCCCTCTTCCCTAGAGATGTGCTTATTTTCATAATGACCACACCCCAGAAACATCTCCATGTTTTTCTGCAGTACTCAGAATTTAACTGGATATCTCTGCCTTTAAAAAAAAAAAAAAAAAAGAGTTTGTCTCAATAAACAAAGCAAGTTAAGAATTTATTAGAAATGTGGCTGTTCTAAGAAACTTCCCAGTCAAGATTTTCTCCAAGGCCAAGTGCTTGGCAGTAACTGCACCATTAACAACGCCGAAGACAAAAGGAATCCCAGCTCTGAAAATTATACTTCAAGTCAGCTGCTCCTGGGGGTCAGAAGAGGTCATGTAACCTGGTTCAGTTTAGCCAAGGGCCAGTTCTGGGAAGCCGGGTTCAAGGATTTGTTTCCCTCCCTCCTGTTTTCTATCCTTTGTCATGCAAATCCCTAAGCGGGCAGGCCTTCCTCCTGTGACCCTGTCTTCCTGGTTCCTTAGGTTGTGACCCCATTTCCAATAGCCTGATGCTCTTCTCCATCCAACTGCAAATACTCTGTTCCTCTGAAAGGTCTGGATCCTGAATCTCGCTCTCGCTGTGTCTGAGGTGGAGCCTCTCTGCTCCCGAGACTCTCGCTCACGCCTTTTCATCCTGGGAGGAGTCATTTCTTTGAGGAGGCTCTGAACGCAATGTACCAAGCCTGTTTCAACACTAGAATACAGTCCGTGAAACAGTACGCCAGGGCTGAGAGGGCGCACAGGCTGCAGTAGCAGTCTGGACAAAACATCCTACACATGGATCCAATGTTAGGGACGGGAGACTGCCCGCCCAGAGACGTTCTCATAAACAAACTTTAAATATTTCAAAACAAGCAAAAGAAGGCATTTCTTCTGCATATTGGCACATACACATAAAGCTAATTAAAACTCAACAAATGAAGACACAGACTTCGGGGAGAAATGCTGCCTGACATGGTAGGGTTTGGGTTGTCTGTGTTTCTTTGTTATGTCGTTTTGGCTCATCCCTCAGCAACTGCTACGTCTCTCTCGGAAAATTAGTTCATTTTATAGACGGTGAAGCAAGATTCATAAAACATATCAAGAAGTTTGGGCATCAGGAGAACTACATTGTCCCAGTTTGTGAAACCAAGAAGCTGGAACCCTGACCACCAGCCTGGCCCAAGGTAAATCCTCTGCAATCCTGCAGAAACCTTCTAGCATCAAGACTAGAGAGAGATTTGATCTTTGCCTCTGTTTCCTCACTAGCTGATCTTAAAATTGAAGCTTTTATCGTCTCAAAAATTGGTGACATTGCCTTATCTCCTATATGCATCTCTCTAGCTCTTGCCAGCAACATAATTACTATAAGAAATAAATAAGGGCCTGTTTTCATTAGTGACAAGATTTATGCTAAAATGAGTTCAGCGGGTAGGGTGTTTGCCTTGCACGTGGCCAACCCGGGTTTGATTCCTCCATCCCTCTCAGAGAGTCCGGCAAGCTATTGAGAGTATCCCGCCTGCACGGCAGAGCCTGGCAAGCTCCCCATGGCGTATTCGATATGCCAAAAACAGTAACAACAAGTCTGATAATGGAGACGTTACTGGTGCCCGCTCAAGCAAATTGATGAACAATGGGATGACAGTGCTGCAGAGTTCAGAAAAGATCCTCCAGGTGATACCATTAATTTTGAGCTTGAATTACTAGATGAACATTTATGCAATAAAATATAATAAGGTGCTCATTTTCCATTATATTTATTTGTATTAATTTCCAGTTGACTAGTATACCTAAAAGGAACTTCAAAAAATAATGAAAGGTCAGAAATGATTTACAGAAGTGATAAATATTTTAATATAGTAGTTAAAATAACAAGTTGAGACACCTTGAATCATAAACATCAAAATAGCAGTATCTTCCAATATCCCCCCTGATTCAAGAGTTTAAACACCATATTTAGGGGGGGAAAAGACCAAAGATTAAATTTAGCAGATACTTCTAGTCAGACTTCTAAATAATATCTAGGTGAACTATCTTTGAAAATACTAGGTAGCATAACTACTTTCGCTTGGCAAAAGAAAGAGGAAATAGGCATAACCAAATTGTCTTGTCAATCTGATCGCAAGAATCCCAAAGAACAAGTTGCAATGTGAAAGGAGGCCCCTCTGTCTCCAGACGTCTCCAGACTTATTTGGCCTACTTCCTCCTTTCAGGGGAAAATAAGAGAACATTTCCTCTAGAATCTGCCATCTTCCACTGAACAGAGAAGGTGCAGCACAAGTGCATGGGAATCTACCCCACCTCAAGGAGGCTGGTACTGCCCATTTCTGGAAACAGGGGTGTAAAGCACAGCCCTGTGATCAGATCAGGGAGGAGCGGTGCTCAGTGAAGAATTTTGTAGGGACCCGGTTTAGCCTCTTAGTCCATTCTGGCTGCTCTAACGAACACAAACGGGGTCACTGAGCAACAGCAGGGCTCAGCAGGGTGGAAGCCCTCGTCCAGGCTGCAAACTTACTGTAACTTCCCATGGAGGCAGGTGCTGAGGTGGTGGTGGCTCTCATACATGCCGGGCATGTGTTCTCTCATACGTGCAAGGTATGTGTTCAGACATGCAAGGCATATGTTGAATCCAGGGTCTCACATATGCAAGCCATGTGTCCTACCGTTGAGCCAATCACCACTGGTCCTCTGAATTCTCTCTTCACCCCTACTCCCAGAGCTGAGAGTGGATGGATAACACATTTAGACAAATAAGACCTGACAGAAAACCTGTTGAAGGTAGAAGGTCTTCTGGGAAAGGCTTTGCTATCAAATTAAAGAGGTATTTATACTCGCTCCCTCCTTCATGCTTTGAAGCAAAAATGATGCCCTGAGCAGTGCAAGGCACCAATGCCAGAGTTGTGATGCCAACTGACCTTTGGATCTCACGCCCAGCATATACCCAAAGCCCCCGAGAGTTTGTTGAGATCTGTGAGAATAGAGCCCAATTTGCTTCAACTCCAGTTAGGTGCATTTTTTGATACTTACAGAACAAAGATATGGACACACTCTATGAGTTCATAAAGTGGGAAAATCCAAGTTTAAACCCAAATCCAAAGATTCAACACATAAATGATCTCAAAATTTATCATTTCTCTTTTTAGCCTTCCATCACGGTTGACAACTCTCAAATATTTATAGTCATTAACCACCTCCCCATATATCTATCTCTAGACTATTTAAGCATCTCTTCCAGCAGAAATTAATCTTATCCCTATGTCATACTGATTTTTTATAATAATAGTTTTAATATCAAAACTATTTTAAGATAAAACTCTTGAAAGGGGGTAGTAGCAGATAAAAGATGTAACAACTAAGATCATTCTAGACTTTGAATGATGTAGATAAAAATATATGGGAAAAACAAATGTTTACAAAATAGAAAAAAAACAAGTTATTCTTTTACATATCAGTGTGGTGTTCTTACTGAAGCTTTAACATTTTCCAGATGAACACATAAGATGTTTTAAGTGCCATAGGAAAAGGAAACCAATAAGGGAGAAGCCAAATAGAGCCAAATACCAAACTCTAGCAGAAAAAAAAGAAAAGACAAAAAATGTACCTCACGATTAAAAGACTAGGAAATCATAAGGATGGATTACATTAAATTATATATTAAAAAGAAAAAATTATGTATTAAAAAGAAAAAAGACAATATATTAAAAAGAAAAAGATTCTGAATTGCAAATAAATCAGTTTTTTAAAATCTTGTTATGTCAACACAGATCCTAAAAATATCCTATATGCTTTCTTCCAGATATGCATACATTAGCACTGTAGAAGCAGAGAAAACAAAAGGCAAAACAAAAATGGAAAGACTGTCTCCATAAGCCCAGAGATTCTGCTACTTGGCATCTTCCCCAATAGCCCAAAAACTCTACTCAGAAAAGACATTTGCACTTCTGTGTTCATTGCAGCACTATTCACAATAGTGAAAATGGAACAAGTGTCCAAGAACATATGAATGGATAAAGAAACTATAGTACTCAGACACAATGGAATATTATTTTGGCCAAAGGAAAAAACAAAATAATTTAGTTTTCTACTACATAGGTGCATTTAGAGAGTGTCAACCTGAGTGTAGTTGGTCACATGGAGAGGGACAGACACAGAATGATCCCTCCCATGTGGGATATAAAGAAATATGGTGACACAGAAAGGAAATGATAACAGCCCAAAGGTAACGGACACTAAGAACTGGCCATGGCAGGGAATTTGAGGGGGCAGGGGTGAGGAGCTCACTGGGACAATGGTAGAAGAAGGTGACACTCTGGTGGTGTGGTTAGAATGTTTTTATGCATCAAAAAATACCCTCAATAGTAAGTTATGAACATTAACTGTTTTTTAAAAAATCAACAGTATTGAAAATCATAGTGCTAAAATTAAAAAATAAAAATCTATAGAAAAAGATGAGAGAATTTTTGCAAAATTTAAATTAAGACTATATAACTAAAGTAATTTATCATGCTGTTTCTATTGCAAAAGGGCTAAAATCAACAAAGACCATCATCCATTTTCATATGAACAGAGAATATCTTCCAACTGAAGTGTGGAAACAACAGAATAAGAAAATGTCACCTTTTCGGGAAATTATACTTCTGAGAGCACCATGAGGAAAATGCTTTGAAAGCAACAGGCTTTGTGGTTTTGGAAAGAAGTGTTTCGCCCAGATCTCTCGTGTTACAGATGAGGGCCCAGGGACCAGGACATGGATGAAGCAGAGTACTTCATAGTATGATCCAACTTAATTTCAGATCTTCTTGCCTCCTTGTCTTGCAATCATACATGTGTCAACACCAGACCCAAATAGCCCCAATGTGAAAGAGCTATATTTTTGCAAAAGGCAAATTCACCCTGGAAATTCACGCTGGAAAAATTAGTCATCAATGAGGCACTGCAATGCACTTCACACAGGACGCCTTTGATTGAGATCAGCAGATCTAGGGCATAATTTACAGAACTCAAAAAAGAAAAAAAAGTTTAATATGTTTGTGGGGGTTGTAGATAAACCTTAAAATTAAAAAACTGAAAATAAAACTACCCTATAGCTTGAAAATACAGATTTTTAATATGTATTAAGTAACCAGAAACGGCACAGACTTGGGAGAGAGGCCAAGGCAATCAGAATGACATGGGCCCCCAAAAGAATCAATCAGATTTAAATGGAGATACCAACAGAGAATTCACCTCATGGAGAATAAAAAACAAGGGTAGGGGGAAGCAAAATAATAATTTAAGAATGTATGGCCTAGACTTTGCACATCTCATTTCTTTGATAATGTAGTTTACAAATTTCTTGGCCAAAATTTATCATAGAGCTTGCTTCACATAAAGACCTGCCATCTGGATTAGTGAGATGGAAACCAGAGTTTCACTGATACTCATATGGAAAACTGCTACTTTAAAATCCCCACAGTCCATAAAGCATCAATGATAGGATAAATTACATGATAACTTTAAAATTTTAAGTAGAAGTTCTTAAAATAAAAACTTCCCATGAAATACTGGCAGATTCCCACAGGGGATGGCTAAATGGAGACTCAGGTAAGTGAAGAATTGCTTCTAAGAAATATATATATATATACATGCATGTGAATAATATTACTATAGATTTTTAATTGCCTGTTAGTCACAATCTATTACAAAAAAATTTCTGATTTAAGACCTAAAGATCCACCCAAACTTATTTCTTACCATTGAAGATGGATTCAATCTCTTACACAATGGGGAAATAACAAAAACCGATGTTTTTATGTGTTTCATTACTAAGCAGTAACTGACACACATAAAGTGAACATATGTCAATAATACAACCTGGTAAGCTGCGATATGGACATTCCCCTGCATAATTGTCGTTGTAGTCAGTGTAGTGAACATACCTACCATCCACAAGCGCTTACTTCAGAGCTGGAGTCTCTGAAAACTCTTTCCTCCTCTCCTCCACTTGCATCCCCACAGCCCAGTAGACACTATCTGAAGTTACTGTAGATCAGTCTCTATTTTCTGAATTTTTATAGATGAGATAGCACAATATATACTCTATTATGTCTGACTTCACTCAGCATAATTACTTGGCGATTTACCCAGGTTGGCATACCGTTAGCTTTAGATACTATCTGAAGCTGGCAGTGCTTCACCAAAGGAACGTAACCCAATGTGTTTATTTAATCACCCTCACAGGCATTGGGTTCTTCTTCACTTGTTGGCTACTATGCACACAGCTGCTAACAGCACCCACAGACAAATTTTGTGCTGCCATGTAAGCTCAACTTCCTGGTAAATATCTAGTACTATAACAAATAGATTGTATTATAACTTTATGCTTAACTTTATAAGAAACTAAAAAATAACTTTGAAAAATGTCTGTAACATTTAAATTCCTATCAAATATAGTATGAGGGTTCTAGTTTCCACCTCTTTGCCAGGAAACTAGATCCATAGTTATCTAATTTTTGTTATTTAATACAGGACTGATAATATCACAATGAGCTTTTTAATTTGAATTAGTCTATTGAGCATCACTTCAGTGTTTACCCATCTGTTTTTTTTAATAATGGAGGAGTACTGCTATTAATTCGGCCATCGATTAAGCTGGTTGAATTGGGCATGAACTCCACATTACTTTTTTTAAATTCTATTCTGAACGTTAACTTTATTTTATTATTTTATTATTACCCCCCTTTTTTTGATTCATCATGAGATATTGTACAAAGCTTTCATGTTCGAGCTTCGGTCGTGTCGCACTGTCTGTCGCACTGTCGTCCCATTGTTCATCCATTTGCTCAAGTGGGCACCAGTAACACCTCCATTGTGAGACTTGTTACTGTTTTTGGCATATTGAATACCCCATGGGGAGCTTGCCAGACCCTGCGTGCAGGAAGGATATTCTCGGTAGCTTGCCGGGCTTTCTGAGAGCGACAGAGAATGGAACCCGGGTTGACCGCATGCAAGGCAAATGCCCTAACCGCCGTGCTATCGCTCCAGTTCATATGTACCTATAAATAAATATATATATATATATACAAGCACACAAGACTCAACCCTTAACAACATGCTGGTAATCTCTTATAGAAAGTCTTAATGGACCCTGGGTGAAATACCACAACACAATCTTCAAACTCTTTCCTCTAAGGAAAGCTTTCCGGAGTTTTGGTCATATAATCATCAAACACCCATCACTTCACCAGTGCACACTTTCCACCACCAAAACCCCCAGTATTCCCCCTTCCCACTCCCAGTTCCAACCCTTCCCCTGCCTGTGTGGCAGACAATTTCCCCCATACTCTCTCTCTACTTTGGTTACATTCGATATTTTGACGCCAGTCTCACCACCACTCAAACCTACCGAAAAAGCAATGCTAGATGATTTGTTTTGTGTTGCTTGTTATGGATAGAATAGAATGTCCAGGAAATTCTGTGTCATTCTCTTCCGGGACCTTTAGTTTATAGCTTTGGGCATGGTGGCAGTTGGGTTCTGGAGGTTTTAGGCTGCTGAGATTCTGCTTGAGGCAGGGAGGGAAATTCAACCACCCCTCTCCCAGGTGCCCCAGTGAAGGCAGTCTGGAGTAGGGTCACGGCATTCTGTGGCAATCTCTTCTGGGAGCTTTCGTTTATAGTCTCTGGGTCTTGTCCACTGATGAGATTACATGGTGCCAGGGATAGTTTGTGGGTGAGACTGCCAAACTACTGGAAAACTGGGAACCTGGGGGGAGGAGGCCCAGTTCCGATCCAAGCGGGCTTGGAGATCTCAGTCACGGGTTCCCGCATATCTGTTACCCATCTGTTTTAATGACACATCCTTTGTACACTAGAAGCATGAATGTTAACTCCATTGTAATCATTTTACCCAATAGTAAAAAATAATAAAAATATTTTGTACAGGTTTTGAGTTAATTTGTAATGATCAAGACATAAGGACTTCACCAGACATAAAATTTGCAAATATTTTTCACAGTGTGTCACTCATAGTTTTGTTTTCTTCATAGTTTCCTTAAAAGAGACATTTAAGATTCCGAATGTCTAACAACTTATTCTTGTTTTATAGAATGTGCTTTTCATATTTTATCCTAAGAAACTTATAAACTCAAGATCACAAAAGCTGTAACTCTGATTAAAAACTCAACAAGTATCTTTTGTAGCTCTTTCATAAAATGTACTTCTTGTTCTTGGTGCGAGAAGCATAGTACCCAGCAGGTAGGGTGCTTTCACTGCACATGGCCAACCCTGGTCTAATCCCTGACATCCCATATGGTTCCCTCAGCATTTCCAGGAATAATTTCTGGCCTTATTCTGAGAGAGAACCAGGAGTAACTCCTGAGTATCATCAGGTGTGGCCCAAAATTTAACAACAACAACAATAACAAATGTACCTAAATGAATAGGGTGCATGTGCAGTAATCTTTAAAGTAATTCTCAGGTCAAAGCACATCAGATCCTGTGACACTAACTAATAACAATGGAATGCTCACTCTAGCATATACCTTTGTGTGTGAAACACCCTAGCTTGCCAAATCCTTGCCACTGACTCTAAGAAATGGGTTTTGTTTTCCCTTTTACAAAGGAAGCCATGTTAGGGAGTTAGAGGGACAGTAATAATATGCCCAACATCACATTCTCAGTGTACAGAGGTGCCACAATTTGATGTTAAATCCATGTTTTTATATCCATGTTCCCACATTGCTCTGATCCTATGCCACAAGCATCCCCATACAGATAGGCAGGGAAAACAAGAGATGATAGTTTGAGCTTTAGAGCACTGGCCTACCTATAATGTCCTTGACTGCTCATTTTTTACCCCATATTGACTGACTGACTAAGTTATGCCGCAGTAATGAATGATCCCCAAATCTTCAGGGCTTTCAACAGCAAAGATTAACTTCTCAACTCGGAGCACAGTGCGAACTGTCAACTGTCAACAAAGCCCTCTGACAGGCCCTCTGTGGAACAGACAACTCACCTGGCAGAAGGAGAACAAAGGTGGTAAGCACTACTAGAGCTCCTAGGATTCCGCTCAGAAGAGGGGAAACTTATGCTCACTTTTCTTTGTCAAGTTAAGCAACAAGGCTGATCCTTAGATCTGCTCATCAGACATTCATTCATTCATTCAGAAAAGGGCAGATTTCAGATAACAATAACAATAACAAAATTTATCATAAACCTCCTGCCTAATCTTTCCATTCCTCTGGAAAGAACACCCCTCCCACTCAGCATCTCTATGCACTGGTTTCCCTAGCAACATCGACATGCAGCTTCATGATACATCTATCCTTTGCTGCAACGTACTACTTTTCTCTTCTTCCCTCTCTCAGTGCTTGCCAGGTGCACATCTGCTAAATGATCCCCTTCGGTTAGGTCTGGGGATTTCACCTTCTAAATTGATCTAACAGAGCCTGTGTGTCCGGGGGTCTACTTCTCTGGCATTAGTTTACACAGATATTTCCGGAATTTGCTGAATGACTTGAATCTAAAAACAATGAAATTAAATTAAAAAACATTCCATTTTTAACAATGGTTATCCTGAAGAGAAGTCAGGGATCTCTACTATAAGATTAAAGATGTGTTTGAGTTATAGGTAAAAAATCAATCATGAAGAAATGGTTGTAACTTTCAGTTGAAATTTCTTGCACCTGCACATGCTACAATCATCATCACATGTGTGGACCAAGGTTAAGTGATTATAACCTGATCTTATTTTATGTAAAACGCAGTCAATTTCTTTTCTATTACTTAAACTTTGGCAGTTCAAAAAATTAAGATTAGTGGCTTTGTGTGAGTCTCCATGATTTTTAAAAAATAGTTTAAATTATGAGTAGCTGAAACTATACAAATCAGACTGTACTGCACCATATACAAACTTGACATCTTCAAGTCAAGAGAGCATGAAGTAAGCCATCACTCTTAGTTATGACGTATCTCACTCAATGGTCAGGACACATCATCATTGTGTCCTCAAAATTTACAACATTAGTACCAGCTATCTCATTAAGCATTTCCCTACAAAATAGAATAACCAGAAATATTTCCTGAGCACCACACCCATATTTCTATTTTCTATTAGGTGTAAACATCACCCTACACTCAACATGCCTAATCTGTCATATTCAGTGCACTTCCTCCATTCCTTCTTTCACTAGAACCCACTGCTTCTGTATCTCCTCGGGCAATAAAACATGTTCTCACAGACCCAGTTGCCCGAAGTGCAACTTCTCAGTTATCATGCTCTCTTTATCCCTACACACTTTTAAAAAACTTTTTTGTTGAATCACTGTGAGATAGACCCGTACAAAGCTGTTCATGACTGGATTTCAGTCATACAGTGTGCCAACACCCATCCCTCCACCAGTGTATATTTCCCAGCACCTGCCCGCACACTTTTTAAGGAAGCAAATATACTCTATTTCTGCTATCAATACTAATCTTGATCTCCACTATATTATAGTAAAACTTTTAGGGATTTAAAGGGATTTTTTGGGGGGAGTAACACCTGGCTATGCTCACGGATTACTATGGGCTCTGAGATTAGGGATTATTTAGGCGGTGTTTGGGGGACCTTGAGTAGTGGTGGGAATTAAACCTGTTTTGGCCACATGCAAGGCAAGTACCGTATTAACTGTACTCTCTCTCCAGTTTCATATGAGAACATTTCTCTCTGCTCTACCCATCACACACAATCAGACTCTCTAACATGTCTTTACCCATTTTTTACATTGCTCTCTCTCTCTCTCCTTGTAGAATTTCTTTCCTTATTTTCCTCCTAGCTAATGTCTCCAGATTAAATTCAAGTTACATCGCCTGTGAAAGACTTGTACAAGTAATATGGATGGCCAACAGGCACATGAAAAGTGTTCATTATAACTCATAACTGGGGAAATATGAATAAAAATAACAATGATACATAATCTCACACCACTGAGAAGAGCACATGTCAAAAATTTTGGAAACAGTCATTGTTGGCAGGGTGGTAGTGATAAAGGAACTTTACCCACTGTTAGTGGGAGTATCACTGGTTCAGTATCTATGAAAAGAAATATGGAGGTCTATCAAACAATAGGAACAAGATGCCCATAGGACCTACATGCCACTCCAAAACTCAAAAACATTAATTTGAAAGGATATATGCACACCTATGTTTATCACCTCACTGAGAACAATAGCCAAGACATGGAAACAACCCATATACGGATGTAAACCAAGAATCTATAGTATATATACACACTATATACACTATCGCTAAGAAAGAAAAAAATCAGATAATTTGCCACAACATGCATGGAGCTAGAGGATACCCAGATAGAAAGTGATAGGTATAGAATGATCTCTCTCATATGCTGGACTTAAAGACACACAGCAAGGCAACATCAATTGGACAAAGGCAACAAAGCAAGAGAACTGACCCCCCACACAACTGAGTTGGAGTGAAGGGCAGGGGTTGACAGGGAGGGGTGTTGAGGTCCTGGGAGAAGGAAGTGGGTACACTAGTGTAGATGGGTGTGGCCCTGGAATTCTGTGCATGAAGAACCCTATTAAAAGTATTACAAATCATAAGATTTCAATCAATAAATTTTTTAAAAGACTTTTATGCGCTAAAACAATAGCATAGTGGGTAGAGCACTTGCATGGCTCTGGCCAACTTGAATAAAACCCCCACCATCACATATGGTCCCCAAAGCCCAGTCAGAAGTGATCCCAGAGCCAAGAATCAGGAAGTAAACCCTAAGAGGTTCTGGGGACGGCACAAAAAAAAGACACTATGTAAACTTATAAGCCATGGTTTAAAGAAATAGAAAACACAAGAAGATGAAAAGATATTCCAGACTCATGGATTGGGAAGGAACAACTAAAGTAACAATCCAAACCAGAACATTATGTACTATATTCAATATAAACCCTATTAAAACCCCAAAGACACTTAAAGAAAATAGAAAATTAATGTTACTAAGTTGTATATGGGACTACAAAAGATGTCAAACAACCAAAGCAATGTGCCATAAAGATAAAATGAATGGAGGCATCACACATCTGAACTTCAAACTATACTACAAAGCTATAATAACAAAAACAGTTTGATATTGTCATAAATATGAACAAAGATTGATGAAAGAGAACTGAGAACCAAAATTAAGTACTCACAATAATGTCAGTTAAGTTATAATAAAATAGCTTGGATAGACCCAAGAAAAGCCATAAGCTACTTTGGCTTTGACATGGGACAACCTAAGGGCCATAGAAAGTAAAATAGGTTAAGAGCATGGTCATGGAACAAGCTCTGTCACAGCCCAAAAAGAAGTAACTGAAAAGGACACTATTGGGGTTAGGAAAAACTGACCTGGCCTGAGGAGCAAGATGTCCTGAAGAAATGCCACCCTTTGACATGGGTCCAGAGAGACCACTTTAAGCTGAATCTAAGGCACAGATGAAAGTCTGTATATCTTTCTGTGTTTAGACAAAATGACTAGACATATTATTAAGAAGCAAATTTAATATGATTGTTTAAATGGATTACCAGGAAAGGAAAGGATAAAGCAACATGCTCTTAGCTGGAATTCTGCCCTTGGGCGGGTCTCCTAGAAGGACTCTGGAGTGCTGGAGCCCCAGATGGAATTCCACCCTTCGGTGCATCTCTTAGAAGAATTTCTCCTGATGGAGGGGCTTTACCTCTGTTCACTGTTCATGGTAATGCTCAACCACATCTATGTGTAATTGCTTCCCCCAACCCTTCACGATTTCCCTATAACAATGCTGAAAGTTGTGAGTAAAGTGCCACTGGTTACCAGCCTGTGGCCCTGTTCCTTCATCCATAGGCTGGGGGATGGTCATCAGTCCCAAACACATCAGGGGACTCTGATCACCACAGGACAGTGACTCAAACAGTAGATGAGAAAAATGTTCATCATTCACCAGGGAAATGCAAATCACAACAACACCCGTATCATTTTACATGAGTAAGAATAGTCTATATGAAAAAAAAAGCAGAAATATTTAGGTGTTTTCAGAGTTGTTATTATTAGAAACTAAAGTGGTGGAACTGTTGCATGGCTCAGACTGTCTGGAAAACAGTTTGGAGACCTCTCAAAGCATTATGACAGAACTTCCATCTGACTCGGAAATTCCACTCCTGGCTATCTATTCCATGAACACAGAAATATTGATCTGAAAAAACAGGGACAGGCATATACCTCTATTTATGGCCACTATTTACCAGACTCCACACCAGGCTGTTTTCACTTGGGCACCCCAGAGGGGGGCGCGGGTGAGAGCCCTCCCCACCCAAAGGGACCCAACCCTGGCAGCCAACCTCCACAACCCAACTGCCACCACACTCCAGGGCCACTTTCCACACACTCAGGCTGAGCCTCACCTAGGAGTGAGTATATTCCTGGAACACGCAGCCACAAAAGCGGCCACACAACACATCATAAGACACTCCCTACTTATTTTCCATAATTTCTGCACCATATTTAATGAGGTTCAGACAGTAGGCAACAAATCATAGAGGAAATATATATATATATATATTTATATATATATGCCTGACTGGGAACACCTGTAAAGGCAATTAGAGGCCACCCCAAAAATCTCCATTCTTCTCAGAGAGCCTGGCAAGCTACTGAGAGTATCCCACCTGCACAGCAAAGCCTGGCAAGCTACCCGTGGCATACTCGATATGCCAAAAACAGTAACAACAACGGTCCTCATTCCCCTGACCCTGAAAGAGCCCCCAGTAAGCCATCAGGCTACACTAGCACGTGACAGGGACAAATGGAGACGTTATTGGCACCCGCTCGAGCAAATCAATTAACAATGGGATGACAGTGATGTCAGTGATACAGTGATTTACCATGTCCGAAAACAATCTCAAGTTTCCACAACAGATCAGCGAATAAAGAAACTGTGGTGTTTATTCATAATGGAATACTACTCTGCTATAAGATAAGATGAAATTTTCAGTTTGCTGCAACTTGAGTGGAACTGAAGGATATTGTGCTACATGAGTCCGAAAGTAAAAGTATCAGGTGATCTTGTTCTTATGTTGCATATGGAGAAACACATAAAGATATTAGATAATCCCCACTAGAAAAAAATTCTGAGACATGACCAAGAGCACTAAGAACTAGGGGTGGGGTGGGGGAAGGGGAGAGAGACCATGGCATAATGGTGGAGGAATCTTGAAACACTGGTAGAGGGACGGGGAAGTAACTGCAACTGTAAATTAACAACTCCAATATTACTGAAAACTGTACCTCAAGAAAAAGGAAAAGGTCATTCTCAAATTCATATGTGTCTAACTCCAAATATTGAAACATTAGCTAGTACTCAGCTACCTGTAGAAACCTGTACAGCAGAAATACAGCCAACGACAAACACAACAGCACAAAGTGATAACTAATGACAGATACTTTATAACCTCTAATCAAGCAAACATATTAATGCAACACAAAATGAATTTACTTATGATAGACATAAATACAAAGTGAATTCATGATGCAGCCAATTCATAGAGAATTTGGGGATGGGTGATCAGGAGAATGAGGGGATGGGGGAGGTCATGGTCTCAAAGAAGGTGGCACTTGGAGCTAAGATCTGAGGAATAATTATTCACTTAAAGAGAAAAGGGGATGGCCATTTAAGATACTAACAAAAACACTGGTCAAAAAGTTCATGGAGCAGAACAGAGAATAGAGAACCCTAGTCAGGAAGGAAGGAAGGAAGGAAGGAAGGAAGGAAGGAAGGAAGGAAGGAAGGAAGGAAGGAAGGAAGGAAGGAAGGAAGGAAGGAAGGAAGGAAGGAAGGAAGGAAGGAAGGAAGGAAGGAAGGAAGGAAGGAAGAGGACAGACTGGAGGGCTAGGCTGCAGTGAAGGTACAACAGCCCTCACACCAAGCCCGAGGGGAAAATAAGGTGCACAGATGATCAGATACATTTTTAGTGATCACTGGCTGTGGTGGAGAAACAAATAAACTAAGGGGAGGAAAGAGCCAAAGTAAGGACAAGAAAAGTTCCACTTTCTCCAGGTAAGACTATACTGACCCATACTAACGGGCAGAGGAAGAGAAGAGGTGCGGAAGGAGACGAATGCTTCTGCAGGGGGAGAACAGGGACTTGAGGTGAGGGGGTGGGACTGTCGGGGAGGAGGAGAGAGGTTCCTAGATGACTCTGATACTGTGCCATGGGTGATTATTACTGAGTCCAAAAGTAAAAGTATCAGATGTTCTTGCTCCTATGTGGACACACACACACACACACACACACACACACACACACACACATGATGTCCTTACACAAAAGATGCTGGAGAAATGGTGTAAGGAGGAGAGCCTGGGTTGACCATTGGCTTACACAGTCTGAGGTGCCTGTGTGGTAGTCTTGAAAAGATGAGAGATGATCTCACTTCTGTGGTGTACAGAATAGTGGATGAGGACTGTAGTGTAGTAGAGGGAGATGCTGAAACTACCCTTCTTCACCCCAGAGTTTGGAGAGAAACAGAGAAGGAAAAAAATCAAGTGGGGGGAGAAGAGAACAGGAAGTAATGGGTGGACAGGCACCAGGATTTCAATTATACCAGTGATATGAGTGAGTGGGACAGCCAAATACAGACTCAGCAACACTGGAAACAGGAGACTTAAGGTGCAACCGCTGGAACTTTGCAATGTCCTGTCAAGTTGACAGGTCAGGGAGGGGGCAGAATAGGTTTGGGGAGGGAATATGCGAACACTGATAGGGGGAGCTGACACTGGTGGCAAAATTAGTGTTGAAATATATGCCTAAGTCATATAACTTTGTAAATCACAGTTCTTTAATTAAATTTTTAATATTTACTTTTTAAAATGGTAAAAGTTACCTATGGGGCCTTAGAGATACAGCACAGCAGATAGGGCACTTGCCTTGAATGCGATTAACTCAGGTTCAAGTCCCAGAATCTTCTTCATCATGCCCAAGCACTTCCAGGAGTGATTCCCAAGTACAGAGCCAGGAGTGACTCTTAATCATAGCCACATGTGAAAAAAAAGAAGATGACCTATAACCAGATAGTTACAGATCAGCCCTGGAATAAAATGGATCATAAGTAGAGATGCATGGATTTAGAGCTACCACAAAAAGAATTTATGAATACAGACTATCAGAAAGGCTATCTTATAAAGCAAAGGAATCTTTCCCTAAATACATTCACAGTTTTATCAAATACTGCATTATAATTCACAAAGTTATAGTTTAATTTACATAAATTATAATTTAATTTACATAAATATAATTTACGTAAAGCAACAGTACCCTAAAGAAAAGGAGGTGCTCTTATTCTCAGATTATAAACTGGAAAACTGAGGTTTGATTTAATCTTGTGAAATGTTTCCTGATTTATGGAACCAAGGGCCAAGAACAACTCAAAATTTTCAAGCTCCAACCTGGAGGTCTTTTAACTAGCTAAAATAGTCATTTATTAACATTTGGAGCAAATTCCAATTCAAAGAAAGCGTAACTTTTGACTTGACTTGGTAGGACTAAAATATGTAAATAGACCTGGAATTCTCTATCCAGCAGAATTTCAGGATTAGAAACCCTCTAGATGAGGGTTGAAAACATCTGTACAGAGTTTTAATTTCTTATATTAGCACTAAAATCTAAAGTATATCTGCAACCAAGCTCTCTTTCAAATGAAGAGGTTTAGTGTAAGCAAAACAAAAAGTCCAAAACTTCCAGATTTTTGACATAAAAGCCTTAGATCTTTTCCAACAAAGCCCATTAAAAGGATCTTGAGCCTTGAGGCTGAAAAAAAAAGACTAACATTCTGCTGCATTTAATAATTATTTGCTGCTGAGCATTTGTTTGCCATTATTTTCTGTGGCCCCTTAGTAAGGTTTTGTGTTGAGATTTCCCATATTGACACACCAAAATGAATTCATTCTAAGTTGTTTTGATTGATTATAAACACCTTTTTGAATAAAACATGAAATAGGGAAATAAAAGAAAGCCATTGGAAAATAGAGAAGCTGCATTATATTAATCATATGTATTTTTCCTTTAGAATTAGAAGTAAAAGATTATTAAGTCAGAGCTATTCCGGTTGGGTGGAGTTGGTGGTGTGGGGCAGTGGCAGAGAATGGGAGCATATAAGAGCATCACCTTGATTTCCTGAACTTTCATTGGAAAGAATGTAGACAGAGCTAGCTATAAGCACAATGCTGACATGTAGGATGTTCTGAAAATAGCTTATTGGAAGGTGAATTACAATCTATTAAATAAGTCATTGTGGCTGAGTTTACACTAATAGATATTCAGAGGTTATCTACCTAACAATGTTAAGCAATGAAGTACTGAAAATCTGCCTGAGCAACTTCTCTCCATCTTAGAGTTTCCCTCTCCCGATACTTAACAACTGCGGTACCACTCAACTTGGCTGCACCACAGATGACCTTCCGAAGCTAAACGGCTAATACCATCATCATGTATTCAGCGTAAGATCCCGCAGACCATCTTTTTCCTTCTCATCTGGGTCATTTTGGCTGGCCTCTCAGTTTTGACTTGCATGTTTATGTTTAGCTGGTTTCCTGATGGCATTACGAGTAGGGCTCTTTCCTCCAAATGTCTGGCGGCTACCAGGCTGCGGGCCAGGGTACAGGGCTTAGAGGAATGTACGTTGTTCATTCTCTAGCCATACACACAGTGTGTGTGCAGTTCCAACAGGAAGGCAACAGAGAGTTTAGGTACCCAAAAGCCAGACCCAGAGCCAGACTGCAGCTATGACAGGCCACAGCTAATGCTAAGTTTTGACTAGGCCTAAGTTTCTATTTCCCGAAACTGAACTTGCAATTTCTGGTAAGGAACTGCTAGATCATCTGACTGGTCATGCGGGGTTACTATGTCCATTTTTTGAAACAACCAGAAACTGACTGTTACTATGTCCATTTTTTTGAACAACCAGAAAGTGACTGTTATCAAATGTTGACTAATCACTGACAACTGTTGCTTGATCACTGTTATCATAGAGCTTGCTCAACTTTGGAACCTATATAAAGTACTTGCACTTGGAGGTGGGGGTCACTATCAAGAGACCACTTTGTGGGTCAGATAGTTGACTCCAGGTTTTAACTAGGATAAAACACCTTTGCACTTGTGTTACTGTCTCTCTGACTTTGTGTTCGTTCACACCATGACCCAAAAATCCAGGTACAAAAATAATCCTCACTGCCCAAGTGTTTTTCATACCTCTGGTGCAGAAAACTTGCAAACGTCCCACTGAGCAGAGCACGGCAGGGCAAAGCACTGATCCAGGGAGTCTGGAACGGATGCCTTGTCAGCAGGAGAGCCGCAGTCACCACACCGAGAGGTTTGTCTGCTCGGGATAAAAGGATCTGAGACTCAACCTTCCACCAAAGCCAAGACTAACACAGTATCTTCAAGCCCCAACTGCTCCCACACAACATGAGGCTGTGTCATCACCCAGTGGAACCACTAACACAAATCACGCCACTGAGAGATAGCCTTGCGAGTTTTCACTCATGCCCCGAATCTATACAGGACCCAAAATGCTTACAATCTTCTTACTCCTCTTCCTGAGATGTAGGGTAATGTTCTGGTTAGGAAAAAGTTTTATCTTTCTCTACTGCTACCCCTACATGAAAGCCCGGAACACAGCAGCAGAGAGGGGCTTCTAAGGAAGACTAAACATCATCTCCCCTTTCTTCCTATACCGCCGTCCCCCAATATCCTACAGTTTGGAGAACACAAAGAATTCTAGAAGAGAATTAGGAAATTTCCCACCTGTATAACAGCAAATTTGATATCTAGACAGAACAATTTAGCAAGAATAAATTTCCATAAAACAAAAACTAGAAAGGAGAAGGGGAGAAAGAAGTAGAGAGGAGGAAAAGATGTGGAAAGCAGTTCTATAATTTAGTAAGACCATAAATGTTAGAAGTACATCTCACAGAAAGAGAAATTCACAGGCCAGAAGGTACAGTGGGTAGGATGTTTGCCTTGCATGCAGCCAACCCAGGTTTAATCCATGGGACCAAGTATGGTCCCCTGAGCCCACCACCAGGAATGATCCCTCAGCACAGAGCCAGGAGTAAACCCTGAGCACAGACAGGTGTGGGCCAAAAAACATTTTAGAAGGAGAGAGAAACTAAGGAATAAAATTTGAAGGTAAAAACCAAAGTAACTTACAATTAATAAAAAAACATTTCTAAGAACAATGAATTCAGTAGATACCACTGGAAAGATTATTTATTATTACACAGGAAAGGTGAAGATAGTCAATGACGATGCAAATTTCACTAATTTCACTGAAGAAAACATTTTGAGTGAAATTAGAGACTGTGAAGAGCAAATAAAAATCATATAAGAATTATTTTCATCCACAGAAGCAAAAATCCCTGCAAATAAAGAAAAGTTTAATGGTAAAAGACTCTTGGAATAAAGAAAAGCTTAACTTGCCATTAGAATCAAAATAAATATAATATGTTCTAGAAACTATGACACAATATTATATGCTAGTCCAAGTTTTTACTTTAAAAGGAATAAGGGAAGAATTCCGCAGCCATACAGCCTTTAATTAAGCAATTAATTTAGAAAAAGAAAAAAATAATGAGGTTGGTCTCCAAAAAATTTCTACAACAGTGTTCTATACCAGAAACAACAAAGTAAGACCTGCAAAATCCTGGGGGAATGAAAGTGTGACCCAGGATTATTATCAATTTAAGTTCCATTACAGTATAAAGGAAATTATATTCAAGTGTGAAAGAATTTGAAAAATGCCCATAAGTCTTTCAAAAAATACTTAAAACGTGCATCTACTCAACATAAAAATAAAAGCTCAGGAATAACAAGGTCCGACAACATCCTGGTTCCGGTTTAAGTAGTAGAACTCACTTTTTTAAAACTAAGTATAGATGAACACTGAAATAAATGGGTATAAAATCCTTTGAAAATGAAAATTGATCATAAATTAACTAGCAACACCCAGATCTTTAACTGTAGGGAGTCCACTGCTATTTTCTATTTAAATGTGTATTTTAAAAGAATTTTAACACAATATTGTGCAACTACTTTCATTCAATTGTTCATTGTTACCAATTTTTCTTTACCTTAGCTGAATATCTTAGGAAAAATTTATTTTTTGGTAAAGATGACAGTTATAGGTTCTAAGTATTCACACATTACATGCAGATATATATATTACTATGATTCTTCATGGAGCGATAGCACAGCAGGTAGGGCGTTTGCCTTACATGCAGCCGACCCAGGTTCGATTCCTCTGTCCCTCTCAGAGAGCCTGGCAAGCTACCGAGAGTATCCTGCCCACATGGGAGAGCCTGGCAAGCTCCCTGTGGTGTATTCAATATGCCAAAAGCAGAAACAACAAGTCTCACAACAGAGATGTTACTGGTGCCCACTCGAGCAAATCGATGAGCAACGGGACGACAGTGTAAAAATGCTACGATTCATCATATTCCAATGGTTGTATGTTTACTTGTGTAGTTTAATTCAAATTCTATACAAACATTGTGTACGGGGAGGTCCCAAGCAGTGATCAGGTCCAGGATGCCCCCTAGCACTCTGAGCCCGCCTGCAGTTCGGTGTAAGGGCTGAGGATGCAATGGTGCTTTGGGAATGTAGTGCTTGGGTGCCTGGGCACTCCAGCAGTGCTGGAGGCTCTCTACGGCCACACCAACAGTGCTCAGGAGCCTCCAGACTGTACCCAGAGATGCTTGCAGGGACCATATAATGCCAAGAATAAAACCTGAGGCTTGGTCTAGGTCTAGTATGCACCCTAACTTCTGTATTCTCTCCCAGTCCCCCAAATTATAACTCTATTTTGTGGGGAGCGGCATACCAGGTGATGCTTAGCGCTTCCTCCTGATTCTGTGCTCAGTCACTCCTGGATGTGCTCAGGAGATTGTGTGTGGTGCAGGAGGTTGAAGTTGGGTCAGCTGAATGTTTAGCAAATGCCTCATCCTCTAGCCTATCTCTCCAGAATATATACTTTTAATTTTTATCAGAAAGTGGCATCAGTAACATGATCTCCTTTAAAAAAAATTAGTACAATTTAGTTAAAATGGTTACAAAGGTGTTCTGTATCTACTACGGGTGTGCAAAGTTACTGCACCCCACCACCGCTGTGTCCCTGAATCTCCACCACTGTCTTGCGTCAACTCTGATCTGAAACATGATCCCATTTTTACAGAAGCATATCTCTCCATTATTCTTTATATTTATAGGTGAAAACTGCAACATTGCCATTAAGTATTAATGATATCTGGTAGAAGATGGGAGTGAAGATTGGACTTCTTTCTAATTTCACTTCAAAAGATGAATTAAAAGTTCAAAAGTAACTTTTAATTGTAGCACTATAGCACTGTCACGCCTTTGCTCATCAATTTGCTCGAGCAGTTACCAGTAACGTCTCCATTGTGAGACTTGTTGTTACTGTTTTGGGCATATCAAATACACCACAGGTAGCTTGCCAGGCTCTGCTGTGTGGGTGGGATACTCTCGGTAGCTTGCCGGGCTCTCCAAGAGGGATGGAGGAATCAAACCTGGGTCAGCCACGTGCAAGGCAAACGCCCTACCTGCTGTGCTATCACTCCAGTCCAACTTGTAATTAGAAGAGAAAACAAAATTAAATTCCCAAAACTAACACCTATCATCTTTTGTCTTTGTTTTTTTTTTTTGGGGGGGGGAAGGTTGGGGACACACCTGGTGTTACTCAAGGTTTACTCCTCGTTCTGCGCTGAGGGATCACTCTTGGTGGGCTCAGGGACCCATATGGGGTGCCGGAGATTGAACCCTGGTCAGCCCTATGCTGACACAAACACCCCACCCGCTGTACTATTGCTCTGCCACAATTTCTTTTTTAAAACTGGTCCTCTTTTTTATTTTTTGATAACTCACACAGTAAGAACTTGAGTTAAATTTATCTCAAAAACTCTGCTGAAGTTTGAAATACACCCATGGTACAGTTGGTTAAGTTGAAAGAGCAGGAAATTCAAATAAATAGTGTTAAGCTTATACCACCGTCCACAAATCTATTGAAGATACATGAGATCTGTCGAAGGCAGGTCAGGAAGAGAGTCATCCTGGGAATAAGGGGAAAAATATCAGAAAACTGGTTAAGACTTTCATGAATAATCACATATGTATTAGCAGTAGTAGCACTGTCGTCCCGTTGTTCATCAATTTGCTCAAGCGGGCACCAGTAATGTCTCCATTGTGAGACTTGTTGTTACTGTTTTTGGCATATCGAATACACCACGGGGAGCTTGTCAGGATACTCTTGATAGCTTACGGGGCTCTCCGAGAGGGACAGAGGAATCGAATCTAGGTCAGCCGTGCGGAAGGCCCTACCCGCTGTGCTATCGCTCCAGCCCACATACATATTATTGTAGTAAAATCAGAAGCACATGTGACAAGATACTGGGGAGCAGAATTATATAACAGAACAGCAATAAAACCCCCAAATGCCAGACCCACACTAATTGTCCTGAAAATGAATTGCAAATCATATGTAATAAGATTTACAATAAAAATTAAAATATGGACCAATAATGACTAGCATCAGCATAAAGATCTCAAAGGTAATCTTCTAAAAAGCTTCCCTTTAAATCTCAATTATTTCTCTTTTCTGGTTAGATTTCCCTCTCTATATATCCTTTTCTCCGGGAGGCAGAAATTCAAATTTAACCACACACAGACTAAGTTTTGAATCAAGGTGTGATCCGTTAAGTATCTGAAAAAAAGTCTTTCATGAGGAGAAAATAAAACAATATTGAGAACCGAAGATGCTAAATGAAGATATTCCTCAATCAAAACTATATTGTCAAATCAAGAAAAAGAATACAAACTCTATTGTTTTTTATATGATTATAATAAATGACTTCCTGATAAGTGCTTTCTTCTAAGGAAGGTGACTTATATACCCCAGAGAGAGCAGTTGTGACTAGTCCTGAGACAATAGTCATTACTAATCGGATTTTATAGAAAAAAAATGTTGGATTTACAAAAAAACTAAGGCATTGTGGAGTCAGGCTTCAAACTGATGTAGCTCTGACTCCAAAGCCCAGGCTCCTTCTAACACCTAACCTTAGAAGACATGTTACTTAATCATAAGCACAGAAATTTAATTTATTTTACAATGTGATAAAACTGGAAAACCCTATGGTGGAAACCTAGTGAAATGCCAAAGCTTCATTTTATTGTAATTAGTCTGGATTTTACTCCAATTTTTAAGGTGGAGTTTTTAAATGAATGGTTCAAAAATAATTAAACTGTGGTTTGGAAAACTATTTAATTTAGCCAAAGTAGAGGCAGATCCTGGTGATAAAGAAATGATGTCAATGATATAAATTTCTGTACTCAAAAATAACCTTGGTGAAATCTAGTCTGATTTTGACAAAAGAACTTTAAACACATCTAATGTTTGTTATAATAGAGTTAAGTATCAACACATTCTCTTTAAACTTCTTCCAGATAGTCTATTAAAAAAGACATATTTTCTTTGAAAAGCAAAAAGATCTATTGTACAGCCAAACTATAAACGACCACATCTTGGTCAAATCTACCATGGAAATACTAGAAATACATCAGAACATCTCTCTTTTTGTAGTAGTAAAAGCAATCCATCTACAAAGATTGTTTCTAAGGCACCATCACATCCAAAAGGGCTTTTCCCCATTTCTCAATATTTCCTATGTGAAGTCATTACTTGGCGGATATAGACACCTTTACAGTAATTTCTCCTTATCTCAAAATGAATTTTTGTACCTTGATAGCTTTTTTTCTATGCTCTTTCTCCATTTAACTACAATCTTTTCTCATATCCTTTGTGTTCTTTGGAGTACACCAAACCTCAGAACAGACTAGAGTATCAAGTTAATAGTCCTGGGCTTGAATTTTAAACCAAACGACAGAATTGTGTAGATTCTGTGAGACAAGGACAGTGTGCTGCCATGTCAGTGCTTAGAAAAACGAGTGACCAGTCAGTAATTTCTGATAGTGAAAATATTCTTAATCTTATCAGAATTTCTGTTAAGATTGGTAGAGGGAAAAAATTTTAAAATATATATTTATGGAGGGGGGTTGAGATTCCCAGGTACATCCTTTATTTTTTTCCCCAGTATTGGGAGAAGGGAAGAATACTTGATATATTTAAAGCAAAATGAATTTAAATATTCTAAGAGTTTACAGCAGAGAGTCTCTTGCCCATGCCTGGCTGTCTTCCCTGGGGCCCCTCAGAGGGGGTGGGCTTCAGCCCCGCCTCCCGTCTGCCCTGAGCAGAGCTTCTGTGGCCAAAGACCTCCAGAGCCTAGCTACAGCTATGCTCAAGTCCCCTCTCCACACGTTTGGATGAGCTTCACGCATGAAGGAACCAGCAGAGGAACCCAGGTGAGTGGGACCCAGGGCTGAGACCTCCAAGCCTGCTCGGATCGGGACTGGGTCTCTTCCACCCAGATTCCCCATCTTCCAGTAGTTAGGCAGTCACACCCAGGGACTTCCCCCTTCCCCCGGACCCCCACCCCACCCCCCACCCCCCCCCCCCCCCCGCACCAATGGCCAAAGACTTTAAAACCAAGCTCCCGGAAGCAGATTGGCCACGTGACATCTTATGGCCTAGTTCTCCCTCTGGGAGAGCTGGCAAGCTACTGAGAGTTTCCTGCCTGCATGGGAGAGCCTCACAAACTCCCCGTGGTGTATTCATACGCCAAAACCAGTAACAATGCTGGGTCTCATTCCCCTGACCCTGAAAGAGCCACCAATGTGGCACCGTTGGAAAGGACGAGTAAAGAAAGGCTTCTAAAATCTCAGGAATAGGACCAATGGAGACATTACTGAGACCACTCCAGAAATTCGACGATCAACGGGATGAGGATGATGATGATGAAGAGTTTACAAGTACACCTACTGGAATCTAGTTTTGGTTTGTTTTGTTTGGGGACTATACCCTGTGGTGCTCGGGGTTTACTCCTGGCTCTAAGCTCAGGGATCACTCCTGGCTGGAATCAGGTGACCATATGGGATGCCAAAAATTGAATCTAAGTTGGCCACATGTGAGACAAGCACCCTACCTGCTGTGCCTCTGGGTCCTGGAATTGGAAAATATCATGTTCACAGTGATGCATGTGGTATAGCTCAGAACGGAATTCTAACAACTTATGGAAATAGTACGAATGTTCATATGTTTTTTCAGTTCCTTTCAATAGGTTTTAGGACCCTACTTTCATTCACTCGTTTCTTAATTTGATTTTCTAAACAGCTACCAGAATATTAGCAGGTAAAGTAAGTGAATGTGTTAAGATCTATCAACTCTAGTTCAATCAAAATTTTCCCAGGCACAGGTGGGCTGTGACACCTTAGTGCTAATTTTTCTTTAAGTGGTGATTACATCAAAACATTGAGGAATAATTTTCAATCCTCTGCAGGATTAAAATTAAAGTATTAAATCCACATACTTTGTATGAGGGAACGTCTCCAATGAGTCCCATCTAAGTCTGACACATTTTTCTCTTTAAAAGAATAAAACTGATTTTACTTTTATTCTTGCCATATTACTCTGAACACCTATTAGCTAATTTTCAATCCACATGAGACCTAATAATCTGGTACTTTCATATCAAATATCACTTTATTCTATAATTAAAATTAATTCCATCAGCCTTTCATTTACTCTGTTTTCTTTTCCTCCTGCTTCTGGGGCCTCACCCAGCAGTGCTCAGGACTTACTCTTGGTCCTGCACTCAGGAATCACTCCTGATAGTGCTCAGGGCATCATACAGTGTTCCAGGGATCAAACTCAAGTCTGCCATGTGCAAGGCAAGTGCCTACCCACTATTCTATCTCTCTGGCTCCCAGGCTTTCATTTTTATACATTTTTTTAATGTAAAACCTTTTCTATGTAAAATTTAAGCCATCTAAAATTTTCAGATCAGGAGCTTCACTGCAAAGTTGAAGTCTGAGACAATATAAACACTACAGAGGCTTAATTTTGCACAGATTAGGCAAAGGACTTATCATGTTAAATTCTGCCATATTTCATGTATCAACATCAGATTTGCTTACTGTATCAAAAATCCCATATGCCATCCTAAAGAGCACTTTCAAATAACCTAAATAAAATAATTTACAATCCCAGATCAGAAAAATTTTCTAAGGAGCTTATTCCTATACACAAAATTGATGTTTATTATTACAATCTTCAATTGTTACAGACAATTGAAGTTTCTTTCTAGTCCTCAGTGTTAACGCATGTGCCTTGTATGTCTGAGAACTGGAATAGTTCAATCCCAACATAACACACACACACACACACACACACGTACACACATGTACACAGTATAACCTTATCTACAATTTATCTCCACTTCACAACTATCCCAGGTTATATATAATTTAAAACAAAAAGTGAAGGTAGGGGGCTGGAGTGATAGCACAGCGGGTAGGGCATTTGCCTTGCACGTGCCCAACCCGGGTCCAATTCCCAGCATCCCATATGGTCCCCTGAGCACTGCCAGGAGTAATTCCTGAGTGAAGAGCCAGGAGTAACCCCTGTGCAATGCCAGGTGTGACCCGAAAAGGAAAAAATGTGAAAGGTATTGGAATATTGCATAAAATATTGTAAATAAAAAATCACCTGTGTTTCTTATTTGTATGAAGATTTAAACAAAAATCGCTGTTGACTGATCTCGCACTCATATAATAACTTATTGTATTTGATAACTGAGAAAGGCTTTAGAAATCAAAATTCTTTTCTGATAATTTACTTCCTCTAAAAAAAAAGATGGGAATTACAAGTAGTCATTTCTATGTAAGTGCTCAGCAAAGATTATACCATTTCCACAATATTGTTGAGCCTTATAATCTTTATAATTGAGATTATCTTCTATTTCAATTGAACAAAGTAATAAAGCTGAAGAAGTGATGTTCATACCATAGTCAACAGCTCAAAGGGCATGGCACAAAGGGAACATTCTTGAGTCAAAAGAACTGACTTTTGCCAAAGTGAGTCACAAGGTCCAGGACTACATCCTTTTGTGCAAAGGTATGCAGCTTAGTGTTTGTTTTCGTTTTTTGAAGACGAGCAAGAAAATAAAAAATGTCTTGTCACTTCAAGAACTTGGAACCATCTAAAACCTTTTCCTTCTCTCCCAAATGCCTGAATAACTTGGCTCCAAAACCACTCTATTGCTGTAAAAATAAATGAGAAGATTGTGCATAATACCATAGAAATCCAAGTTAGTGGTGTATTGAGAGGGATCTGCTTTCCTATTCCCAGAAGATTGAATTAAGGCATGAACTGCAGGGAATGCTTTCAAAATAACTCTGTTCATTATAGATGCTTTTGGAGGAAGAATCCAAAGTGTTCCAAATCCCGAGGGCACCTCTGCTACGCTGAATGGCCTTTGGATTGACATTCATACTAGTCAACTTACAACAAGCTCAAATCCCACAACAACCGGGCTGGCCAGAATATTTTTTATCATAGAAAGACTCAAGCAAATGATTTGAAATAGGTTGATCTTTGCATTGGAGCTACAGTAAAAATAGAAATGTAAAAGCCATGAAGTAAGTTTGCCTTTTACCAATTGTGCAATCATATCCTTGATTTTTAAGATGACAAGTATAGACATCACCACCCTAAAATAAACATATACTCGAGTTCCAATTTCAGTCCCAGCATACAATAGGCACATAAGAAATATGCAACTATTAAGGCAGAAGCAAAAATGTCAATCAGCATTCTGTTTCCATAGAAGAAATCAATCATAAATAAAATCACTTGTGTACCATAGGATTTACTATTTAAGATGCAAAATTGGTTTGCTGAAGAAATTGCAAGCTTCCTTTCTGTATGGTAGGATTTCAAAAAGCCTGCCCTGAAGATAATTTGGAAGTAATATGATCTCACCTGATGGCTTAAGTATTTTTTTACCCCAAACTAAAATTCATACTTTGTGTTTTTAGCTGTAACCCCTTATCCCACTGTATCTGCCAATAAGCAATTTTGCTCCACTTTGACTATTTCCTGTACCATAATTCTCTCTTCCTTTTTCTTCACTCAATATAATAAACAAACACATACTTGTCCTCACAGATACAGAATAACATGGAGGTGCAATTAGTTCTCTCCCATGATTCACTAGTATTTGCGCCAAGAAATATTTTGTATCAAAAATCAAATATTTTTATTGAATTCATCAATCACTTACCACAGACTTGAAGGTAACACATTTTAAGCAAGCCTTCCCCAGGGGAATATAACCTTATAATCTTGTTTCAAGTTTTTTAAAGATCTATTCACATTTTTATCCTTTTATAGACAACATCTGGGTCATATGAGATTGGAAGAATTTGTGGAGAATTCCCTACATAGTTGTCTGTGAAAGCAAGGGGATTTGTTAACAGGAGAGGTAATCCAATTAGAATAATTGGCATTTGCAAGGCATGGCTGCATTATGAAGACTCCTTTTGGCTTTCACCCAATCTCGCCTTCCATCACATAGGCAAGGAATCTGAACTAACACTGAAGAGCCACAAATCTCCAGGGAAATAAGATAAATATGGGTTCATTTCTGAGTTATTCTCCTCTTCACATAGAACAAGCCAAATTACTCTGGTTTATAGTTTTGGGGGTGAGAAGAGAGGATTTTGATGACAAAAGGAAGAGAATCTATTTTTTTAAATCAGGCAAGTAATTTTCATCTCATTTTTGTACATATAATGCTATTAAATCTTAATTTCCACATTACATGAGAAGAAATTATAGCATTTTCTTTTAAAATACCTCAGAATATCTCAACCTTCATCTCAGAACATTGAGTTAATTTCTTCTCTCTCATTTGGTAAGGAGGCAAACATATTTGTCAACACTCAATTAAGAACAATGATGCAAAGTCCAGTAAGGCGACCGTGGTCCACTTTTGGACACTCTTCCCTTTGGTATGGCTCAACTGCAGCAATAGAGCTGGTTACTATTTTCGGTGACTGATGGACAATCCATTGTCTCCACTTAATGATGAAAAATTCACTGAAGTGTGTGTGTGTGCGCAAGTGTGTGTGTGGGGGGGGGGGGGACCATGTAAACACTCTAAACAAGAAGCACAAATTAACCAAGGAGGTAAATAGTGAGAAAAATGACTTCTCACTGCTTGTCAGAGACAGTTATAAGTAACTGTCTCTGTAAGTTATAAGATTGTATAATCATACAAGTTATAATCTTCTAAGTTATAAGATTGTATATAACTTTTGGTAAAATCTTGAACTATTATTCATCTATAAGGATTTATGTCCTCTGCAATTCCAAGTGGATTTCTCTAAGAGATTACATTTTTCCTGAGAAAACCAGAGACCTTGTAAATATCAATATTGCACTTCAAGTGTAATAATAAGTATGACTTATTACTACTACAAGAATGTTTGCCATTCTATAATGAAATTATTAAATGTCAGGGACTGAGTACAAAGTATTTTCAAACATACATGCAAGACAAACAGTGTTGTCTCTCCAAAGTATGACATCTTATTTTTCTTGCTGCTTTCTTTCTCATTGAGAATTTAAAAGGAGGATGACCCTAGAACTGATATGCTTAAACTTCCTGTCTTTTGTTTCCCACAATCACTTTTACGAGCAACAATACAGAACACTCTTACATCTACACAATGGAATACTATGCAGCTATTAGGAAATATGAAGTCATGAAGTTTGCTTATAAATGCATAAACATGGAGAGTATCATGCTAAGTGATGAGTCAGAAAGAGAGGGACAGACACAGAGGAACTGCACTCATTTGTGGAGTGTAGGGTAGCATCACATGAGGCTGACACCCAAGGACAGTAGATAAAAGGGCCAGAGGGATTGCCCCATAGCTGGAAGCCTGTTTCATGAGTGGAGGGGAGAAGGCAGATGGAATAGAGAAGGGGTCACTAAGAAAATGATGGCTGGAGGAACCAGCTGGGATAGGAGATGCATGTTGAAAGTAGATAATGGACCAAACATGATGACCTCTCAGTGTCTATGTTGCAAGCTATAATGCCCCAAAGTAGAGAGAGTATGGGGAATATTGTCTGCCATAGAGGCAGGGGGAGAGTGGGAAAGGGGGATATACCCGGGATATTGGTGGTGAGGAATGTGCACTGGTGGAGGGATGGCTGTTTTATCACTGTGAGCTTTTAAGCCAAACATGAAAGCTTGTAACTATCTCATGGTGATTCAATAAAATTTAAAAAATTAAAAAATAAATGAACTTTGAAATGAACCTGTGAAGGTGTGGCAGGTGTCTGTATGGGGGGAGCATAAGGAGGCAAGCTACTCGTGGCATATTCGACATGCCAACAACAGTAACAATAATTGGCCTCATTCACCTGTCACCGAAAGAGCCCCCAGTACCGCAGCATTAAGATAGATATGCCACGAGTAGCTTGCCAGGCTCTGCCATGCAGGCGAGACACTCTCGGTAGCTTCCTGGGCTCTCCAAGAGGGACGGAGGCTTTTAGGGCGGCCTCCAATCACCCTCAGAGGTGTTACCATGGTTCACACCAAATTTGAAACCTATCAAATATGGTGCGGGAATAATGGGTATTAAGTATTTTATGGTGTGTCGTGCGGCCGCAAAGGGATCGGGAGAGCAGCCTGGAGTGTGGTGGTGGCTGGGTAGTGGATGGTGTTAGTGTCCTTGTCAACACGAACTTGGCCATGAGCATCGATTCATTCGAATGACTAACAACCCAAATTGGACGATTATGCTTGAATAGATGTGGCTCACTGCCTGTAGTTTCTATCTTCGTCATCTATGCACCAACTTCCAATATGATGAAGAAGAAATTGAGAGGTTCTACATGGAACTGGAGACATTCTATAAAGAAGACCACACTTCTACAAGATCATTGTTGCTGATTTTAATGCCAAGATAGGTCCGAGAAGGTCGCCCAAAGAACTCCACATTGGGACACATGGCCTAGAATGAAACGATCAGGGTGAGAGACTGTCTGAATTCATCATGTCGACCAAGACGATCCATGATAACTCACAGTTCCAGAAGGCCAAATCTAAATGCTGGACAGGGGAGTCTCCAGGTGGACAGTTCCACAATGAAATTGACCACATCATATTCAATCGAAGGTTTTGTCTGACCAATGTCACTGTTGTCCCAAAATTCCAAACGGGATCGGACCACCGTCTCCTTCGTGCAAAATCCTATTTCACAGAGCGGGGAGAAAAGTCTGCAAAATTTAAGTCTAAGAAGGCAACTCTCAGAATGACCACCAACTGGGAGCTCTTTGGCACTATTGCAGCAACGTGGGAAGATGCCGTCCTTGAAAACATCGACGAGGAACACAATAGACTGGTTCAGCACCTCCATGTCTGTGCGAAGAATGCCGAGAGTGAGAAAGCCACAAACAGATGCCTGTCTTCGGAAACTCTTGAGCTCGTTCATCAACGTGGTTTGGCGCAAGCCTCAGGCAACCACAAGCTAATGTCTGAGCTCACAAAGCTATGCAGAGATGTGATAAAGGAAGACCTCAAAGAGAGAAGAGCAGCAGTGTTGGCCAGTGCAGCAGAAGCCGGGAAAAGTATTCGCAACACTTACCTGTCCTTTGCCAACTACAAGATCAAGATGACTGCCCATCGACTTCCCAATGGATCTATCACATCTTCGGAAAGGCAATGGAGAGGATTATTCACGACTTCTACTCGGATCTCTTTGACAGCCATGTCCACCTGCCCACATACCAAATTCTGCAGGATGGATATGTCGTTCCCAACGTTCTTCTTTCTGAAATCCAACATGCCATTTCGTTGGTAAAGACGTGTACAGCACCTGGTCCGGACAAGGTCAGACCCAAACACCTGAAGAATCTGCCGCCAGTGCTCATCAATACATTGGCTCGATTCTTTACACGCTACCTGTCTGAATGCAAAGTTCCGTCTCAGTGGAAAACCAGTAGGACCGTTCTGTTGTACAAGAAGGAAGACATCCACAAAATAGGCAACGATCGCCCAATCTGCCTGCTGTCTGTCATCTACAAGTTGTTCACTCGTGTCATCCTGAATAGAATAGGCAGAACACTAGACGAAGGACAACCATGCGAGCAAGCCGGGTTCCAAAGGGGATTCAGCATGATAGACCATATCCACACGGTGACCAAACTCATTGAAGTTTCATGAGAGTTCAAGATGCCGCTCTGTCTAACGTTCAGAGACTTAAAGAAGGCCTTCAATTCTGTTGAGACTGAGGCATTCATTGAAGCCCTGGCCAAACAGGGCATTCAAACTCAATATATCAAAATCCTCCGTGAGCTGTATTGTGGATTCACCATCAGGAACTCACCATTCTACAAGGAAGTGATCATTGATGTAAAGAGAGGGGTGCATCAGGGTGATACCATTTCACCAAAACTCTTCAGTGCCACCCTCGAGAACATCATGCAGTGACCGGGATGGGAAGGAATGGGAGTGAAGATAGATGGTCGGCAATTACACCACCTCTGTTTCGCTGATGACATTGTTCTCATAACACCAAACATTAACCAACCGGCACAAATGCTGGCTGACTTCGGCCACGTGTGGTAAGGTCGGATTGCAGCTGAATCTCAACAAGATGATGTTCATGAAAGATGAACTGGTCCCTGAAGCTCCATTTGCTCTCAATGGAAGGAACATCTCCGAATGCAGCAGCTATGTGTACCTGGGTCGAGAAATCAACATGAGGAATGACCTTGTGCCAGAACTGTGCAGGAGGAAGAGAGCAGCGTGGAATGCCTTCAAGAGCGTCGAAGAAGTGGTTAAGAGGACGAAGAACCTCCGACTCCGGGCACATCTTTTGGATTCCACCATTCTTCCTGCACTAACATATGCCTCAGAGACCTGGGCCCTACACAAACAGGATGAGAATGCTATTAGGGTATTCCAAAGAGGAATCGAAAGAGCTATGCTAGGAATATCACGTTTCACTCAAGTGAGAGAAAGAATCCAGAATTCTGACCTCCATTGACGGTCAAAAATCAAAAAATCAGTGACGCTGTCTCGTTTGCCAAGGCATCAAAAATCAGATGGGCCGGTCATGTAATGCGATTCAGAGATGACCACTGGACTAGAGCTGTTACTAGACTGGATTCCACGGGACGTCAGAAGACCTCATAGCCGCCCACCAACTAGATGGTCAGATTTCTTCATCAAATCCCTGAATGAACGATTTGAGGCTCTTCCTGTTCCTGGAGCAAGCAGATATCACTGGGCTGCACTAGCTCAAGACAGTGACAAATTGAGACATTACTGGCACCCGCTCGATCAAATCGAAGATCAACAGGACTACAAGTGATACAAGTGATACAAGTGATACAAGTAAATAGTAGAGATGTCTGCTTCTTGGCCCAGCTTATGCCTTCTCTGACAACTGCATCTGTAGATACAAAGACATTGGTTGAATTTCCTGGCTGTCTAACTTACATCAAAGTTAGACACCCTATTCCTATTTCCTCATTCATGAACAGAAACTGGGAATGTGGGATGTCCGGCAATTTACCGTGGGCAGTGATGCATAAAGACATAAGTGGAACACCACTTCTTGTTCTAAAGTACAAGAAAGGGTAATAAAAATGAGTAGGGGCAATACAAGAAAAGAAAGTGTTCCCAAAAATGATACAAGAAACCATGGAAGTCTCTAGAGAGACTTTTAGAAAATGTTAAGAGCCAAGTGATAGGAACTGAACTTCATTCTGAAAGAGAAAATGGTCAAAGAAAATGCCTTTAAAATTAGAAACAATCTGTCTGTCCGTGTTTCAGGAAAATAAAAATATTAAAATATGATAATATGAAGACAGAAAAGAGACGGTGAGATCAGATGGAGGCTGTTGCTATGGCCTTGGAATTTCCCCGACTACGTGATGGTTCTTACATCAAGAGAAATAGAAAGTTGATTTCTGCATTTGAGAACCAGATGTTTAAAATACCTAGGCTTACCCAAAGGCCATTTTATTCATGAATTTCTACATCTAAAACATATGTTCCACTCCTTAACACCCAGTTCAAGATACCCAAGGGGAAGAAACCATCCAAAAACTGCCTCCCTACATCCAGGCACTAATAATAGATAACAGATCTACCTTAATGCCCCATATCCAGGATTTACCACAAGTTCCTAAAACCACACCTGGCATATCAAAGACTGGTAAGTGGAAAGATATTTTATTTATTATTTATACCCTGCTTTCTCCCAAGATGGTTTTCGAGGCAATGTACCCTGAAGTATAAGTGAGTACATCCCACAGTTCTCTTGAGAATCTAATAACTACCATAAAGAAAAGCACCTCGAAGTTATAGGTTCATCCTAGATTCCTCTACTCAGAATGTCATCCTTTGGGAAATTCACACAGACTTACAGTTTTGTTCTTTATAATGAGTAATGGCAAGAGAATAAAGAATAACACTGAGAAGATGGGAGTTCAGCGAAGCAAAAGATGCAACAAGCTAAGGTGGAGTACAGTGGCCAAGAAAAGTACTGGAAGGGGAAAAACAGAATTGAATTGGTGATTACAAGGAAAGAGTTCTGTAAAGGGAAATCAGTTAAACAAGTGAGAAGAGAAAAAATTAAATGTATATTTTATAAACTACAGGTCACCTCACAAAATCAATAAAAATCTCCATATTTTTATTACAGAATCAACTGATTTTTAAAATCTTACTGAATGCAGAGGATTCAAAAGTATTAAAATTAAATATTTAAATGTGTACTACTTTATTTAAACTCTTATTAGGCTACTGTAACAAAGACTGTATAGTTGAAAAGATTAGTACATATCAGATGTACTAATTAAATGGGAAAAAAGTTCATGTTCTTACCTAGATATAGTTAATTGACTTTGATAAAGATGCAAAAGCAAGACAATATAAAGTATAATCATGTATTGTTTCTGAAACATTCAACCTCTAAGTGCCAAAATAAGAAAATATCATCCCGTATATTGCGTGGGGGTTATGTGAGAGGGATGACAGAGGGACTGTGATGGATTGTTTTATGTATGAAATGTATGAAGCCCTACCAATAACAGTTTCATAAACAAAGGTGCCTAAATTATTTTAAGAATAATAAAATCACTGTATCACTGTATCACTGTCATCCTGTTGATCATCGATCTTCTCGAGCAGGCACAGTAACTAGCCTGCTAGTTCTAGCCCTGAGATTTTAGCAGCCTGTCTTTACTCATTCTTCCCAGCAGTGCTGCATTGGAGGCTCTTTCAGGGTCAGGGGAATGAGACCCATCATTGTTACTATATTTGGCATATTGAATACACCACAGAGAGCTTGCCAGGCTCTGCCTTGTGGGGAGGATGCTTTTGTACCTTGCCAGGCTCTCTGAGAGGGAGAACTAGGCTATAAGAGACAGAGTGTCTTGCCCCTGCGCCTGGCTGTCTTCACTGGGGCCCCTCAGAGCAGGGCGGGTTGAGTTTCCCTCCCTGCCCTGAGCAGAGCCCCGGCAGCTGAAGACCTCCGGAACCCAGCCACAGCCATACTCAAGGCCCCTCTCCACAGGTTCGGATGAGCCTCACGAATGATGGAATGGGCAGATATAATAGGTACAAAAAGAATTTAAACTCAAGGTGAAGTAAAATAAATTAAAGGGGAAAAAATGCAGGATGATTTCACTCCTCTGTGGTGTGCTGAGAGAATGGGAGTAGTCGGTACTAAATATACAGACCTGAGAGTTCGAAATAGAGGGGGAGAAGACAGAGGGACAGGAATAGTGGACTAGAAGTGACATGAGGACAGTGGCACTTTGAGGATAGTGAAGGTGCCATGGACGACAATATCACTAGCGTTGAGATTACTATGGTAAACATCTTACCTAAAGGAAAATGAATATTTTAAAAATAATGAACAAATAACATTTTGGATGATATAGAAATAATTTTTATCAGCCTTATTAAAATATATCCGCCCCTACCCCCAAGGCTTACCTGTGATCAAAAATAACTACAGCTATTTTAGAGTGGGAACTTGGGTGTCGAAAATATGTAAAACTTAAGTTGTCATAATGCGAATTCCTCAAAAAGACCTTCCTGTGCTTTTGTTACTACTCATTTTGTTATAGTGCTGTTTTAAATATTAATACCTTGGCTCTAGAGTTCAAAAAACATTCTCACTAAATCCTGAAAAAATGTTTGTAAAAAATCAAAGTGAACACTACAGTTAATAGTAAAGATTGAATATTTTCACTCTAAGGTTCACTCTTTCTATCCAAGAGGAAAAGGATATCCACTTTCAGCATTGATATTCAAGACTTGAGTGGATTTTCTAACAAGGAAGGTTGAACAGGGAAAAGAACTGAAAGGCATGCAGATTAGAAAGTAAAAGCATTATGGGGCTGGAGCAAAAGCACAGCGGGGAGGGCGTTTGCCTTGCATGCGGCTGACCTGGGTTCGATTCCCAGCATCCCATATAGTCCTCTGGGTACTGCCAGGAGTAATTCCTGAGTATAAGAGATGTGACGGTGAGCACAGAGGTCCGAGGAATGCGTACTGACAAGGCACGGAGTATCTGGACACTGAAGTAGGAAAGGTCTCCAAGCCCCGTGAAGGAGCCAAGCCCTGCAAGCCTGTTGGTCTCAGTGCAGTGACACCACCTCAGATTTATGACTGTACAACAAATGTAGTACAGTCAAGCAGTGTTATTTTAAGTCCTTACATTGTAGTATATCATCAAAGCAGTGATAGAAAATGAATGAAATAAACACAGATAAAGAGATATGGATGTAATAAACACAGGTAGAAAGTAGACCTGAATTCCAGAAGTAACTCAGATTATGAACTGAGTTTCAACAAGGTGCCAAGTTACTTCAGTGATGAACAGAATAATAGAGTGAAGATAAAAGTAACTAGAAAATAAAGTTGAAATTTTACATTTTTCGATTGTTTTCTACAAGTACACTGAAACTTTGGTAGAGACAAATTGGTAGGGCAATTTTAATATTGTCTAGAAATGTCAAATACTTCAATGGCTGAAGAAAAACTATTTTAAAATTCAGTTAATAATATCAACAAGAAAGAGGGTAAACAATAAAATCATTTGGTGATAATAACTCCCAAAATTTGAAGTTCAAAATAAAAGGCAATTTTTGTTTGGTTCTATTGTTTCAAAAATAATGACGATAATAACTAAGGCAAAGTGAATATACTATTGGTAATAAATTTCATTATATTTTACAAAGGCAAACTATCAGGACTGTGTTTTAAATGTTAGTGAGCTTTTTATCCTGAGTTCAAAACATTCAAAATTTTTTATAAAGGTGGTTATATGTCAACATTAAATGTTTAAATGTATGTTAAAAATAAAAGTAGAAGGTGACAACAAATTATTCCAACAAGTTTCAAATCTATTGAACCAAAACAAACCCAAATTATCAAAATAGTCATACATATATACATCAATTTACCTAAATTACTCATTTTTTCATCTAGATGCCATCTGTTGGGCACCTAAAACCTCAATGTAAAGGCTAGATTCCTTTACCCTCTAGCCGGCAAACTACTGATGACCTACACTTTCATTTGTTCCTTAAGTGCTAACCACAAAACCCTAACACCAAAAATCCCAGGAAAGGACCATGAAAGAACATTTCTACATTAATAATAAGAATTAACTTTTAATATTTTAATTGTAGATGGAGTATCAATGGCCTATACTTACTTTTAACATGGAAAGATCACAGTAACATTTCTCTATACATCATCTTTGGTGTATCTGCTTTTCTTATTAAAATTTTATCCCCTTAAGGATGGAGGGATATAAGAAACAGTGGTGGAAGCTCTGGGATAGTATCCTGCAACTAGAAAACAACTTCAATGCTATTATAAATTATGATGTCTCAATGTAAAAAACTCAGAGCTTAATTAATTATAGGACATAAAAAATTAGAAAAACACTTCCCCAAAACAAAATCAAAATGTCAGTCTCAAATAAGCAGATTTGATATAGCAAATAAATTTTGCCTCTAGTTGAATTCACTATTTTTTTACTTAAATTCAACTGTTTTATAATCAAACGTGCACAAATAAAGAATAGAGAATTTATCTTTCATATTAATGGAAACAAGTGATTTGCAAAAATTCTTAATTATTCTAATAAAAAAATTTTTTAAAAACCACAGTTCAGTGGATTCAGTAATAAATCAAGTATTTGACCGCCACAATTCAGAAAATCAAGTATTTCAAGAATTCTCCATCAAAAGTGACCTCTGAGCACACAGCCAAGAGTAAATCACTGAATCCTGCTGTGCATGGCCCAAACCAAAAAAATAGAATCCTGATGATTGCAAGTGTAAGAATATCTGCCTGCCTTAATTACAACATCCTGATAAATGAACAATTTATAGCATCAAATTCTATTTTTAAATAAAAATCACAACTTAGATTCGATTAGTAAGGTTAAGTTTGTGGTTCCAAGAGCATCTTGTATCCCAAACAGAAATTTCCCCCTTAATAGTTTGTCTTCCATCTGGAGAGGAGTCAGTATTCCAGTTTAAATCCCTTGCTGCAGAAACCTTATGCATGATTTCATTCTTCTTTATTTCATCCTCAAGCAGGTAAGTCTACTCTGTATCCAAAGGTCAAAGGCAGCACTGGAATCAGTCCATTTCAATTTCAAGCCTGCATGTGCTATTTTAATAGGCAATGTTCATTTCATTGTTATTTACTGTAATTCACAGAGGAGTCTCAAGACATATTTTTGTATCTAGCATAATATAGTGTTTTAGGATAAAATGGAAAGACGTTGAGTTCTTTAAAATGTGATGTGGCAAAGGCATAGGTTTGTTTCATTTAAATTATTCCACTAACAGCTTTGCACTCAGAGGGTACTAAGAAACACACTGAAATGAAATGTTCGAAATGCTAACATTTTACTAAAGATTTAAATGGCATTTAAAAATATTTTATTACGTAGTGCCATCATCGTACAAATGATTGGTCAAAGATAGACTACAAGATCAAAAGAAAAAAACCTTTTACAACTTGTTCCCGTTAGAACAAGACAAATCAGTGACAAGAACTTGGGGAATGGAGGACAATTATTTTCTTTTTTATTTTTTTGTTGAATCACAGTGAGATACAAGTTACAAAATTGTCCATGATCAGGTTTCAGTCATGCAATGTTCCACTCATCACTTCACCAGTGCACGTTTCCCACCACCAACGTGCCCAGTTTCCCTCCTACTGCCAACACTGCCTGCAGACACTTCGTTTCCCTCTCCCTCCCCCCTCCCCCCTCTCCCTCCCCTTCTTTCTCCCTCCCCCCTCTCCCTGCCCTTCTCTCTCCCTCCCCTTCTCCCTCTTTCCCTCTCCCTCCCCCTCTCTCTCCCTCTCTGTCTCCCCCCTCTCTCCCTCCCCTTCTCTCTCCCTCCCCCCTCTCTCTCCCTCTCTCTCCCCCTCCCCCCTTTCTCCCTCCCCTTCTCTCTCCCTCCCCCCTCTCTCCCTCCCCTTCTCTCTCCCTCCCCCCTCTCTCTCCCTCTCTCTCTCCCCCTCCCCCCTTTCTCCCTTCCCTTCTCTCTCCCTCCCCCTTCTCTCTTCCTCTCCCCTCTCTCTCTTCTTTGAAAAACAATTCTTAGGAGTGTGAATGGAAAAAAGGCCAGAACACTGGGTATACAGTGAATCAAAGTGTAAACTAAAGTTCTGCTTTTGTCTATACTTTGTTCAAGGTGAATCCTAAGTTTTTATCTCTAGGCGTCTAAGCATTGTTGGCTGATATTCAGTTGTGATTATTCCGGCTGTAAATGTCACTTTCCATCTTTAGGCCTGAAGAGTTTCCATTTCATCAAGATGCATGGAATAACTACCCGGCTCTTTAGCCTGCTTTCCCTAAAACTCGAGTGCATTTCTTACTGGATAGAATGATTTGGCAAGATCTCTGAAGCAAAGGTCCTCCACAGCTGTGCACGCTGAGGGATGTGGTCCTCCTGTGCCTTGTTGGGTTGTGCTTGGTGTCATTGACTTATATCACTTGTAGCACTTGTCATCCCTTTGCTCATCAACTCGTTTGAGCCCACGCCAGTAACATCTCCATTCGTCCCTGTCGCGTGCTAGTGTAGCCCTATGACATCCGCTCGCTCCAGAAACAGGAAGAGCCTCAAACTATTTATTCAGGTGTCATTAACACCTTCTCTAAATACTCACTGAAAAAAGTGACACTGCATAGTCAGCTTTCTCTACATCATGTAAAAAAAAAAATGGAGTGGCACAGAATAGTCACATCCCTCAAAATACACAGAGAACAAATAATTCACTAGAAAACCACAATTAAGTTGAGAAATGCACTGCACTAAAGCACTGTCATCCCATTGTTCATCAATTTGCATGAGCGGGCACCAGTAACGTCTCCATTGTGAGACTTGCTTTTACTGTTTTAGGCATATCGAATACGCCACGGGTAGCTTGCCAGGCTCTGCTGTGCGGGAGAGATACTCCCAGCAGCTTGCCCAGTTCTCTGAGAGGGACGGAGGAATCGATCCTACCTGCTGTGCTATTGCTCCAGTCCAAGTTGAGAAATAGGGTCAAAAAATAAAATTTAATTGGAAAAAAACACATAGTCCTGAACTGCAGCAATTTTACAGTAGGTAGGACGCTTGCCTTGCATGTGGTCCCCAGGTTTTATTCCTGAGCACTTCATATGATCCCCCAAGCTCTGCAGGAGTGATCCCTGAGCACAGAGCCAGGAGTAAGTCCTGAACACTGTTCAGTGTGGCCCAAGAAACACTTTAAAGAGTCTTGATTCTAAGAAACTTAGAAACAAAACTGTTTCTTCTCTCTCTTATTCTCTACCCCAAAATTCTGCAAAGATTGGAATACTACAAAATATAGAAAGCAAATATGTAACTCAAGCTATAAAATTAAATATAGAGAGATAAATATATTTTTACACACACATGTGTACAGTGCATATAAATCATTGTTATCTGCTATTTTGGTCCCCATTCTTGCATTCGTATAAGGTCTTTATCAAGGATAAATGCATACTATATGTGGTATCATCTGCCCTCACAATCTCTTGAATGTGTGTGCGATCACCTATGATACCATTATCTTGAGAATTAGTCACAATTTTAACCCTCATCAACACTTGCTTCTTCACATCTTCTCTCCATTCTTAACTCTGAATAATCAGTCCAATAATTTTCAGTAATATCTATATAACTATGTACATACATATCAGATACATTCATAGTGTCAGACCTTGGACACATTGATTAACAAAGCCTTAGTGCCTATTTCTAAGATGCTAAATCTTGTTCAAATGATTGAATCATTAATTACAGTCACGATATTCAAGGACATAATTATGTCCCTATGTCTACACAAATTCAAAACAGCTCTAAACTCAGTCCTATCTCCCTTCCCATTTTTGGATTTCTTCAGACTATTTAATTTTGCTTATATCAACTTTTGCCTTTAATACTTTCTATTGACTTTACACCTTTGTCTTCATTCTATTTTTTCCTCACTTTCAGTTTTGAAACTACATATTTTATTTCTACCAAATCTATATTTCCCTTAGATTCATCCAGGTTCTTCCCCTTAAAAATGAAAGATTCAATGCAATTTCATCCCTAAAATTCAACACTGAAGATTATGAAGTTTCATCACTAAAATCTGCATTACAATATTCTACACTGTCTTAAACACTTTTTGCTAATTTTAATTAAAAGCAAAACAAGAGTCTCTGAATCTTATTTCACAAGTTTGTTGTTCTTTTTCTTTCCTCTTATTCTTCCCTCACAAGAACTCATAACATTCGTGTGCTTTTTAAAAAAAAAATTCTCACTATTAACAATCTTCTCTACAAATTTCAAAGGGCTCCCAGAGAGATATGTGAGGGTTTTTATATGTTGCCACTAATAGTTGTACCACACATGAGTACCCAAAAGTTTTGACCTAATTAAAATATCAAAATGTTGACATCAAATTTGGTAACCCAAAATTATTTGTTGACTCGTACAGAAAAAAAAGAACAAGTAAAATTGCTCCTTTACCAAGATGATGATCCATATTTCCCTAAGAAATCCTCTGTGGGGCTGGAGTGATAGCACAGCGGGTAGGGAGTTTGCCTTGCACTCGGCAGACCCAAGTTCGATTCCCAGCATCCCATATGGTCCCCTGAGCACCGCCAGGGGTGATTCCTGAGTGCAGAGCCAGGAGTAACCCCTGTGCATTGCCGGGTGTGACCCAAAAAGTGGGAAAAAAAAGAAATCCTCTGAGACAGTTACAAATGACCACCTGACTACCCCCCTCTCAGGCTGGTCACGCAGCTCACAGAAGTCCTCACAAAAGTCCCACTCAGTGTGGTTTCATAGCTAAGTAATTGTAAACAAAAGTTCCAAAGTCAACTGGCCACAAAAAGACAAAAATAAAACTAGCTATTTATGCCTGACATGCCAACTCTCCCCATAATGTAGTCCCACAGAAAACAAGAGACAGATAATCCAAGTAAAACTCAACAAAACTGAATAAGCCCAGGATCAGGAAGGCAGGATTTAACTCTCCAAACCTATAAAAATGAAAATAACAGGTCCAGAAAGATAGTATAGTAGGTAGGGAACTTGCCTTGCGTGCAGCCTACCCAGGCAGGAACCCTGGCATCCCATATGGTCCCTAAGCATTGCCAGGAGTAACCCCTGAACACCGCCTGGTGTGACCCCCAAACTATCTATCTCTTGGTAGACTATCATGCAGCTTATTTTTCTTCAGAAACAGTAAGTGTTAGGACTTCGCTGGCTTGGATGTGAAGCAAGCTAGACCCTGCAGGGTTTGCTGCAGGAAGAAGCCTTCCACTAGAGGAAAGGTGGCAAAGTTTAAAACTCTAGCAAAGCAGAAGAAGCTCTATGATATGGTATAAATTAAGGATGCACTGTAGCACTGTCGTCCCATTGTTCATCAATTTGCTCGAGCAGGCACCAGTAACATCTCCATTGTGAGATTTGTTACTGTTTTTGGCATATCGAATATGCCACAGGTACCTTGCCAGGCTCTGCCATGCGGGCAGGATACTCTCAGTAGCTTGCCAGGCTCTCCGAGAGGGATGGAGGAATTGAACCCGGGTTGGCCTCATGCAAGGCAAATGCCCTAACCACTGTGCTATGACTCCAGCCCAAATCAAGAATAGCTACAATTTATTTACTTAGTGCCTATTCCACAATTTCAAATACTAAATATTAGAGCAACTTCCCCCCAAAGCCAGTGAATACAATACAGGTCTAAAAAAATTCAAAGCACATATACTTTCTACTCTATACCGCTGTATTCTTCTAAGCAAGTTTGTCCGTGTATTTTATAAACTCTTTTGTTCCCCTACTAACTCCTGAGGGCAGGCACCAGGATCCATCTTTGAGGACAAAGGATGAACAAGAACTGGGCATTCCTGCCTCTTGCGGTTTGGTGAGAAGAGTGTGCAGCAGGACCACAGAATATGAGCTCAGGAGGAGTCCTGGTTCTACAGGACAGCTGCAACTCAGAAATGACTCAGGTGCCTTTGTTCTAGGCCAAGTGTCTGCAGACACTTGGCAGTGACGGGAAGGAAACAGGAGAGGCATGCGGTGGCTGAGCACTTGTAAGCAGCACAGTCATTTGAGGTCAGGCAAGTCCTTAGGAGAGGAATTGGATGACTAAGTATGAAAATCCATGAATGAAACCATTAGGAGCTCATAAAAAGAAGAACAGAATAGACAAACCAGATAGAACTATTTGGGGTCCTTGAGGAAGGCAGATGGGTCCACTGGTGATGGGTCGGGTTAGTATTATATGCATGAGAAACCATTGTTAATAGTATTGCAAACTACAGAATCTTGTTAAAAGTAAGATACTTTTAAAAATAATAAAACTTCAGGGCTGGCGCAATAGCACAGTGCATAGGGTGTTTGCTTTGCACGCGGCTGACCCGGGTTCGATTCCCAGCATCTCATATGGTCCCCTGAGTACCACCAGGAGTAATTCCTAAGTGCAGAGCCAGGAGTAACCCCTGTGCATCACCGGGGTTGACCCCGAAATAAAAATAAATAAATATATAAATAAAAATAATAAAACTTCATAGCATATCTGCATTCATCAATATTCCAGTATTATAACTTAGAAAAGAAGTTAGATTCACCTTGAAGTCATTTATCCTGAGAGACTGAGGAATAGTTTTTCAATTGGTAATGTTACCTTGCCTTAACAAACTAGTGTTTTTTAAAAAATGGTTTCAAATGAAAAATGGAAGTGGTATCTAAAATAATATTTCACTAGTTAACCCATGATTATGAAAATCTAATTATTCTTTAGTATCTTCCTTTCTCACACACAGACCTATAGAAAAGATTTCTTGGCAAAATATTGATAATTCCAAAAATAAGAATAACTTTTTTTCCATAGTTTCATTAACAAAATGAAATTCTCTTTATTGGTTTCAGAAAATAGAAACATAGAAGCATTTCAAATCCATTTTTATGTTTTATTGCTTTAGCCAATTTCCTCTTTAAATAATAACCCCATAACTAACTACACATTACAAATCAAATTTGATGTTCAAATCCTGGTTGATGACTTCAGAATGAATTCAGGAGAGAAGCTATTTTTTACTCCAAAGCCTTCAGTGACTCAAAATTTATAGTATGGAAATATACAGGAAGAAGTCAGTGATGATAAAATTTTTTTCTCTTTTGCCATTTAGATGCAGAAACTCTGGTGCAAAAATTTCCGAATTACCACATCAGCAGCAAATCCCACAGAGAAAATTACAAATCAGACTCTCTTCTAAGTCTCTCCAAATTTATATCCATGTTGTCAATAAAATATGTAGTCCTTAGGGGATATTACACTATAAAATACACAAAATTCACTTGATTTATCAACATGGATGAACCATGTGTTTACTTATCAAAGGAGACTGACAGTTAAAACTATAAATCATAAGACAAAGACAAACCAGAAAATTAGCTTTTCTGTCCCCCATGCAGGCCTCTGTGGAGCCCTTGAATAACTTTCCATTTGAGTATAATTAACAGGCTTAACCTCCCAAAATAGAAGGGCTGGGGAAACACAGCTCTAGAATAATTGGGGAAATTATCACCCCCATCATTTCTGATCAAATATACATAGTACCTGATATAGTAGTTTATCTAAAGCACCCAAACTGACTTTTTTTGGGGGAAGGGTTTGTATAAGTAATGAACAATGAAAATAATTCAGATAAGAGTTCACAATTTATACACTGAAGACTTACACTAGACATTTGGCAAGAACAAGAATATAGTAATGAACAAATAAGACATATAGTCTCTTGACTTTCCAGGCACCTGGAGGAGAGGGAATTAACCATAATTTAAACATTAATTTCTAAAGGATATGTAAAGCTACTTGCAATTAGTGATCTTGCCAGCATTTGAAACTTTTCTAAGGCATCATTCCATCAGCTTCAGCACAAAAAACTAAGTAGGCGCTCAACATCAATATTGCTATCAATCTATATTATCTTTTGTGATGAAACATTTCTAGAACTAAACATATGCAAAGTAGGTAAAAAGTTTAGTATTTTTGTAATCTGCATTAAACTATATTCAAATACAGCCATTCTTGTAAACAATACATAGTACAATAAAGAGTATACAGTGCAGTGCTATAAACTCACAAACATTGCGAATATTAGTTGAATTCACTGTATCACTGTATCACTATCATCCCGTTGTTCGTCGATTTACTCGAGCGGGCACCAGTAATGTCTCTAATCCTCCCAGCCCTGAGATTTTAGCAGCCTCTCCTTACTCATCTTTCCCAACGATTGGAGGCTCTTTTTCAGGGTCAGGGGAATGAGACCTATTGTTACTGTTTTGGCATATAGAATACGCCACGGGTAGCTTGCCAGGCTCTGTCCATTAGTTGAATTATAGTATATATCACTGTGTCACTGTCATCCCATTGCTCACTGATTGCTCGAGCAGACACCAGTAACGTCTCCATTCGTCCCTGTCGCATGTTGGTGTAGCCCGATGGCATCTGCTTGCTCCAGGAACACGAAGGGCACGTTGTTGTTACTGTTTCTGGAATCTTGAATACGTCATGGGTAGATTTCTATAGCTGCCGTGCAATTATAGTATAAATCACTGAAAACATGAATGTGGGGACCTGAAGTATCTCTCACAGCTTTTGGAGCATCAGAATGAACATCAGAGGCCTCGGACCATCACTCTGGCCTCATCTGTGTATTTACTCTATTCTGCATAGACGGGATATCATGTCTCTTCTGAAATTCCTTTTTCATAGTTTTTCTTTCATTATGAATAGGCTCTATATTTTTTGTTTCACACTGTAATTCTAAAGACTTCTATGACTTGTTTAACTAGTTTAATAAAACACAACTTACTTTCTGCAGACCTTTGCTTCTAGTATCCCAACATTTTAGTCTATTCCCCACCGCACCCCATTCTAACTCTGTCGTTTATTTATTCCCCCACCCCAACCCAGAGGAGGGAGCAAACACAGTCCCCTTTGTCTGAATTAATCTCTCTTTATAAAGCACTTAATACATGTAGGACAGGGATTTTATCTTAGTTAATCATCGCAATATTTCCAGCACTGCTTGGCACTCAGAGGGTTTACAAAAAAAAAAAATACATTAACAAAATGGATGGCTGTCAAAAAGTGTCTCTAGTGACTCAGATGAAGGTGCAATGGGCTGTCCTGTTGATGCCATACTGTCAGTCGGTATTCCATGATAGTACAGTCAGTATTCTGTATTTGGGACTCTAACCTTAATCTTTTGAACACCAAAGATATAAAGCTATTAGTTCCAGGATATTTCTCTCCTTTCTAACTTTCCTCAGCTTCCCTCTCTCTGAGGGCTGCCATTTATCATCCAAATTCCACCTAGAACAATCCCATTAATTCTGAAATATACTGCACCCCCAGTCTCTGAATTCAAACATCCATATTATGCCCCTTCAGTATCAGATCCCTAAATCCTAACTTGTCATGATCCTTAGTGCATTTCATTGGTATTGGGTGCTTCTTTAGTTCTTCAACCAGAATAGGATCTCTTATAGGACAAGAATTGTTGTCATCTCTGAAGTTATCTTTACATGAATCTAACATTTTAGAAACTGAATAAAATAACTTCAGTGACCCCAGTTTCATGATTTGGCAAACAAAAATCAAGTGATCCCCAGAGGCAGTGGTGTGGGGGGAAAGGGATGAAATCAAAAGACTCTAATAACTGCGTTTAAGTATGTATAGTGATAATTTAAACAGTGCTAAGGTCCCTTTCAAACCTATAAGGAGTCATTTTAATGAAAGCAGTTATTAAAATGTTAAGTTTTCATGCTCCATCTGCTGGTTATACCGCAGAAAATCCTCAAGGCCTTTTTAAGATATTATAGTAAGGAATGAAACTCTTGTTTTAAGTTACCACCAAAATTTTTCTCAACACTACTATCAGTAGATGATTAATAACCTATAGACAAATAGTGGAGAAAGGTCAACATTCACAACTGTATGGCTATGGTGAAAATCCCAAGGAATATCTATTACTTTTAGCTTATATGCATATTCTGAGTCTAGATCCTCACAGGCCCCACCACTGATATTCAAACCCTAGGCTCTCTCTCTCACACACACACACACATTTATAAATTCTGGTATTTTTCACAAAAATTAATTTTTAAAAAACAAAAACAGATAGGGAAGTACAGAACACTCTCATACCTAAAACAATCTTGAGAAAGCAATAGCTTGAGGTGACACAGATCCTGATTTCAAGCTATACAACAAAACTACTGTAATCCAAACACTAGTGTTGGCATAAAAATAAACATACAGGCCAATAAAAATAACTGATATCCTATAAGTAAACCAACATATATATGGTCAATTAATTTGTGATAAAGGAGTTAAGAATATATTATAAGGAAAAGATATTCTTTTAAAACTGATATTTGGAAAAACTGGTTAATCACAAGACAATAAATTGGAACATAACTCTTCATTAAGATGTTTGGTGGTGGGCTAAACATCTTCAGTACAGCGGGTAGGGCAATTGCCTTGCAGGTGGCCAACCCATCCTGACACCACATATGATCACCCATATACGCAACGGGATGACAGTGATACAGTGATTACACAAAGAAATTTATCCAATAGTATCTATCTGTTTGAAAGAGCAGAATAGGCAAGGGTAGAGACATAGCTGTAGCACTGTAGCACTGTCATCTGGTTTTTCACCAATTTGCTCGAGCGGGCACCAGTAACGTCTCCATTGTGAGACTTGTTATTACTGTTTTTGGCAAATCGAATACGCCACGGGGAGCTCGCCAGGCTCTGCAGTGCGGGTGGGATACTCTTAGTAGCTTTTCGGGCTTTCTGAGAGGGACAGAGGTATCAAACCCGGGTTGACCACATACAAGGCAAATGTCATACCCGCTGTGCTATCTCTCCAGCCCAGAGAGACATAGCTATAAATCACTGTATCACTGTCATCCCGTTGATCATCAATTTGCTCGAGCGGGCACCAGTAGCGTCTTTATTCATCCTAGCCCTGAGATTTTAGCAGTCTCTCTTTACTTGTTCTTCCCAGTGGTGCCAGATTGGAGGCTCTTTCAGGGTAAGGAGAATGAGATCCCTCATTGTTACTGTATTTGGCATATTGAATACGCCACAGAGAGCTTGCCAGACTATAAATAATAATTCTATTTTTTTCAAGTTCACTCTTTTTAAAAATAATTTCATTTTTTTCTTTGAAAGTTTTTTATTGGTCAAAATTCTGTGGTTTGCATTTTTTTATATTTTTAAATGAATCACCATGAGATAGTTACAGACTTACAAACTTTCGTGATTACGTTTCAGTCATACAATGATTGAGTACGCGTCCCTTCACCAGTGCCCATTCTCCACCACCAATGTTCCCAGTGTCCCTCCCACTCCCACCAACCCCCATTCGCCCCTGCCTCTGTGGCAGGCACATATTGAGTTAACATGATATACACAGTTACAAAGTTACTTATGATTGGGTTTCAGTCATACAATGATTGGGTTTCAGTCATACAATGTTCCAACACTCGTCCCTTTACTAATGTACACTTCCCAAATGACATTTTCACGGGGCCCTACTGTGCCCTTGGTCCAGAACTCTTGGCTCTAGGCCTGCCCTTCACCCACCGGCTGTGAGCAGACTGGGCCAGTGCACTACTAAATGATTAAGGAAATCTGGGGCCAATTTCCAGGCTTCCACTCCTAGTAGGCTGAGACTTTAAGCCTGAAAGAATCTTACTTTCACATTCCCAGTAAACTTGGAGAGTTATAAGAGAAATTTTCCTAAAAGACTCAAATTTATCTCTCCATGTCCAGGTTTGGCCTTAGTCTCTAGACTCCATCGTTCACAGCAGAGAAGGGCAGAAAAGAAGAGTCAATTCTTACATGATGTCTCCATCTTGATTTGGGGTAATAGGATTGCCTATAAGAATCTTAACCTTTATAAGCTATTTAGAGTCTCAATTCCTTTATTTACTATGGATCACTTTTCTTAAGACACCATGATTCGATTCACAAAGTTGTTCGTGATAGTGTTGTTTCAGGAGTCTAAAGCACCAGCACCAATTCCACCAGCAATGTCTCTTCTCTCCATCAGTGGCCCCCAACCCCCCGACACCCCCCAGCATTCCCTTTTGGCAGGATTGTAACAAATTTACTTCATATTATTTGCTCTAACAAAACTTAAAAGAAATGGCAAATGAAATTATCAGAAAACAAAGCAACAAAAGTCAATTTGCAGTGACTGACTGCTCTATGCTTTAACCTCTATAAACAAAGAAATTCAAAAGTTAATACAATATAGTATAATGCCTATTCCCACTTATATAACTGTTTTCAACTCTGACATCTAAACTACATTGCACTATTTCATTTTGTACTTGGATCTTATTGCGGTAATCATCATATCGTCCCTTTCATAAATGAAGCGCTTTTTTGGCCCTCTTGGCAGGCATGTGACAAATTCATAGAACTTTGTATTAAAAAACTTAAAATAATAGCAAAGAGAATTATCAGAAAACAAATCAACTAGTCAATTTTTGATGATTAACAGCTGAAATTTTTAATCTCTTTTAATCTAGTCAAGGACAACCACATGCACCATTAGTGAGTGTCATACTCAATGCCACATGATAGGAAATTTTTCCTATCCTTTAAAGGAGCTCTTTTAACACCTTGCAAAACTGGTTTCAAGGCTACAAATTCCCTAAGCTATTACCTGTCCAATGAATCTCTGTACAGTTTCTTCAAATCTGAATGATAATCTAACTGGATAAGGTATTCTTGGTAAGGTTTACATTTCATTGAGTTTTTGTACTATATCCTCCCATATTCTTCCTGCTTGTAGAGTATCATTCAATAGATCTGTTGCACATCTTATGGACTTTCTGTTGTATGTAAGTTGCTTTCTTCATTGTGCTTCTTTTAATATTCTGTCTCTACCTTTGGATTTTGTCATTTTTAGTACAATGTGTCTTGGATTTTGGGTATATTTTCACTAGACTTTCGTGTGTCTTGGATCTTGGTGCCTATAATCCTCAACTCTGGGAAGTTCTTATCAATGGTTTCTTTAACTATTATTTTTTCATCATATTTGCCTGCGGGACTCCAATGATTCATATATTGTTCCTCTTGAATTCACCCAATAGTTCTGCTATTCATCATTTTTCAGACTACTTTCCACGTTCTGCTGTTTCCTGGTGGTTTCCTCCTTCTTATCTTGGAGTTCCTCAATCTTTTGCTCAGCTTCTGTTATTCTGCTATTCAGAACTTCTATAGACGTTTTTTATATCACCTGCCATGTTCATTTCTGTTCTTTCTGAGCTTTTTTTCATTGTGACTTTCATAATTTTCTGTACTTTTCTGCCTATGCTATCAATGTTTTGAGCTCATTGTACATCTTCATAATAGTATCACTACAGACACTATGTGAAGATTACTGATGTTGTTCATGTCTTCAATAATACCTTTTTCAATCACTGAGCTTGGTGGGTGTCTATGTATTTTCCCCACTGGTTTTTTAGGGTTCTTGTTATGCTGGTGATAAGCTTTTGCAATTAAGTCCCCTGGAAGATGCTGAGTAATTAAGCTAAAGGTTACTCTCTATCTCTCCACCCAAACTCACAAAATGATAGGAAGAGTAATTTGTTTATTCTTAATTGTCTGTACCATTGTAGCACTGTCATCCCGTTGTTCATCGATTTGCGCAAGGGGGCACCAGTAACGTCTCCATTGTGAGACTTGTTGTTACTGTTTTTGGCATATCAAATATGCCATTGGGGAGCTTGCCAGGCTCTGCCATGTAGGTGGGATGCTCTCAGTAGCTTGCTGGGATCTCCAAAAGGGATGGAGGAATCCAACCTTGGTCAGCCGTGTGCAAGGCAAACGCCCTACCTGCTATGCTATCGCTCCAGTCCTTAATTAGATTATTCTTAATTAGATTAGTGATGATCAAGTGATTAGATCTGCCTCCCGTTCAGAATAGGCCCAGTGGCACCAGCCAGGGCAAACCTCTCCTGGGGAGCACGAACAGAAGGTCAGGCTACCGCTCACTTCTTGAAGATTAATTCCAGTGCAGTGATAATGAGCACTAGGGAGTTAGCAAATAGAATTTAGCAAGTTAGGCTCCAAGGAGAGGGGAGGATAAGGTAACATCCTCTGGATTCCTGCCTGTAGATCTCTATTTCAAATATAAAACCACTATGTTGAACCATGCCACGCAATTATTAATTAATTAATGCATTTATTCTCCTACATGATTTGTGTCAAAAGGCAAATCTGCCTCCCAAAAATCACATAAGTTCAGTGTTTCTCAAAGTGGGAAATGCTTCTGGGGGCCTATGTCCTGATAGCCCCAGGGTGAGGAGTTGTCTTGAGAGTAAAGGGGGCGGGGGGGGGACTTTATTTGCTTAAAAAAGGTAAATTTCTAGGGGAATACTGAATTTGGTTGTGGTGGTGTTTGTTTTGTTTTTTTCTGAAAACACATGGTAAGCAAAATAAGCTTAGGAATCTCTGGCATAAAGATTTAATTAACAACAGAAGAGTGAAAATGTAATATTCATAATCATCTGCAAAGACTAAAAGATAAATAAAACCTTAAAACACCTTAGTACACTAATCTACTATATATTTTTACTAACACTGTCACACAGAAATACCTGAATATCAAATCTTTAGTTCTTGCCCATAACTAAACATTAACATGCTAATGATGTTTATAATAAATGCTCAGTAAATATTTAGAGAAAAGAGAAAGTGGATGGAAAACTAGAGTTTGCAGCAAGGCACAATGTAAGTAACCGTTGCACAATGCATTACAAGGCAGAAAAATTTTTTAGGCTATTCAATTTGACTCAATAAGGATTAATTAAATGCCCCTGTCTGAGTGCCACAAAGTTCAGTACCATGTGAATTTGCCCAGCTCTGAAGCACACTGTCCCAAAACTAAATCACTCTTCAAAGAGAGGAATTATTCACTCCCTTAAGTGTCGGAAAAAATGATTTTTTAAAAAAAAGATGGACGAGTAGTGGGATAAGGCAAGATTACTTTCCTGACAAAGAAACAAAATCCCTTGTATTCTCTCCCCTCAAAAGCCCTCCAGCTGTAAGCTAATAGAAGGAACAGAGAAAGAAAGCAGGTGAATTTAAGAATTTAAGTTGGTCATTTTTGGTGCTTGTCAAAAAAAAAAGAAAGAAAAAAGTACTAAATATTTTTGCCAAATGTTTTACGTTCAATAATACCCAACCACAATGTGCCAAGCCTGTTTTCCCTTAAATTTTCAAACCCATGTGTATTCCAAAGGAAATGTAATCCATGTGTCTCTAACTTGCTTACATTTTAAATCATTATAAAATGTTAAGATTTTTAAAGGGATGTCTAAGCTATCTTTTGTGTCTTCCTCAGATTCTCCTTAAGAAAACTTAAGAACATTATATTCTTGAAGAGCCAGTGGGGAAAAAAATCCTTGTACAATTAACCAAAACTCATGATTACATTTTGTCTCTGAATCAAAAAGAAGGAGAACGCGTTCAATCATTAAGGATAAAAGAGCAGGAGTATAAGATATTCACCAGATTTTGCACGTAGGAAACCCAGGTTTAATCTTCATCACCGAATAAATCCCTGTGCATAGACAAAAGTGGTTCCCAAGCTCACACCAGAAAAGGATGAGCAGACCCTAAGGGCAGAAAGAAAAGTGTAGGGAATGAAGGAGGAACAGAGATGGAGCAAGGGAGTGCACGTGTTTCATTCGCATTTATAAGACCCTGAGTAGAATCCTGACACCAAAACAGATAAAATATCAAAAATAAAAACTTATGTAAGGATGAGAGCCTCCTCTTTCTCCAACTTTAAATTATACAAAAAAACTATAATAATCAAAACAGTGTGGTACTAGAATAAAGACAGACTCTTTAGAATGGAATTGAGAGCCCAAAGACAGATCCTCAGATATATGGAAAGCTAATCTAAAGCAAAAGAGTATAAAGTGGAGCAAAGAAAATCTCTTAAATGGTCCTAGAAAAATTGGTAAGTCACCTGTTTAAAAAATAGTAATAATAAACTTAGACCCTTATCTCACATCATGATGTCAGACCTGAATCCATAAATACTAATTTAAAAAAAAATAGGCAGAACCCTTCATGACCCTGAATCAAGAGACATCTCCAATGATTCAATGCCACCATTAGCCAAGCAAACGAAAGCAAAGACAAAAGAAAATAGAACAGGACTACATCAAATTAAAAGGCTTCTGCATGCAAGAGAAGCAATGAGCAAATGAGCAGAATGATAGACCCCCACAGACTGGGAGAAAATATTTTTCCACTACTCAACTGATAAAGAGTTAATATGCAAAATTTTATGAAACACTTGTAAAATGTAACAAGAAAAAAATCAACTCTATCTGAAATATGGGGAGAGGAGGAGAATAGAAACATTCTCAAACAAAAGATAAAGACATCCACAGTGAGGTAGCGACAAAAAATCTGAAGACAATTTAACATGTAATGGAAGAACTGACCCACAAAATTGAGTTGGGCTGAGGGGCATGGAAGGGAGGGTGGTTGGGCTCCTCAGGAGAGGAAGATGGGTACACTGGTGATGGGTGGGATGATGGAATTATGTCCATGAGAGACCATTATTAATAAAATATAAAATAAAAAATATAAAGGCATAAAGATGGCCAATAGGTATATGAAAAAATGTTTTGCATAACTAATTATCAGAGAAATGCAAATCAAACCAACAGTGAGATATCACTTTATACCAGTGAGTCTGAGACATCACAAAGAATGAAAACCAGTGTGGGCATGGACGTGGTGGAAAGGAGCCGTCCTTCACTGCTAGTGGGAATGTAAACTGATTCACTCTCTGTGAAAAACAGTAAGTACGCTTCTCAGGACACTAATTTGACTTCACACAATCCATTAATCCCACTTCTTGGCATCTAACCCCCATGGCCCCAAAAAACTGTACTGATAAAAGACATCTGCATCCTATGTTCATTGCAGCACTATTCACAAGAGCCACAATGTGGAAACACCCAGGTGTCCAAGAACAGATGATTGGACAAAAGAACTACAGTGGATATAAGCATGTGATATTATTCAGCTATGAGAAAAGACGAGATGGACGTGGAGAGTTTCATGCTGAGTGACGTAAATGAGGAGAGAGACAGACACAGAACGACCTCTCATATGTCCGATAGAAATAAATAGGAATTATAAATAGCCAAAGGCAACAGGCTCTGAGAACTGGACTATAGAACTGAGTTTACCCGGATGGGAGGAAGAGTGGAGAGGGTGGGGAGGAGAGGGGACGCACTGGTGGAGACCCTGGTGCTGAGAGACTGGAGGAAGAAACCCCATCCTTGAGAGTGCTATAAAACATGGTGCCTCAAGTCAAAAATAAAAAACAATACATGTGGATAATTTTTTAGAAATATGAAAAAACTTGCTCATAATCAGCCACCTCTCCCCATTCGATAAAATTTCTACTGATTAACAAAAGTGTTCACCACATACAGACCTGGATACCTGTTTCCAATCCTTAAGAAATTCATCTGTTCTCTTGATTTTAATAGTTTAGATACTAGAAACTACATTTTAAAATTTATGTTTTAAAATTTAATTAAAGAGCCCTGATTTACAAAGTTATTGATACGTGAGTTTTAGGCATACAGTATTCCAACACATTCCCCACCAACAGTGTCACCTTCCCTCACTAGAGTTCCCATGCTCACTCTTACCCTTTGCCTCCTTATGCCCCCCACACACACCTGCCACACCTTCACAGGTTCATTTCAAAGTTCATTTATTTTTTAATTTTTTAAATTTTATTGAATCACCGTGAGATAGTTACAAGCTTTCATGTTTGGGTTACAATCTCACAATGATCAAACACCCATCCCTCCACCAGTGCACATTCCCCACCACCAATATCCCGGTATACTCCCCCCTGTCCCACCCTCCCCCTGCCTCCATTGCAGACAATATTCCCCATACTCTCTCTACTTTTGGGCATTATAGCTTGCAACACAGACACTGAGAGGTCATCATGTTTGGTCCATTAGCTACTTTCGGCATGCATTTCCCATCCCAACTGGTTCCTCCAGCATCATTTTCTTAGTGACCCCTTCTCTATTCCATCTGCCTTCTCCCCTCCGCTCATGAAGCAGTCTTCTAGCTATAGGGCAATCCCCCTGGCCCTTGTATCTACTATCCTTGGGTGTCAGCCTCATGTGATGTTATTTTATACTCCACAAATGAGTGCAGTCCCTCTCTGTCTGTCCCTCTCTTTCTGACTCATTTAACTTAGCATGATACTCTCCATGTTTATCCATTTATAAGAAAATTTCATGACTTCATCTCTCCTAACAGCTGCATAGTATTCCATTGTGTAGATGTACCAAAGTTTCTTTAACCAGTCATCTGTTTTAGGGCACTCAGGTTGTTTCCATATTTTGGCTATTGTGAGTAGTGCTGCACTGAATATATAGGTACAGATGTCATTTCTACTGTGCTCTTTTGCATCCTCGTTCAGTGATTGTTTAGATCTCCCAATTACAGTGTTGTTGAGTCTGTGCTTTGGATACACAGAAATACCACTCTCCCATATCTCTACAATCATAATTTTCTCTCCGGTTTTATGGTTCTCACCCATCCCAAAAGATTATCCCTACTTTCTTCTGCACATCCAACAGTTTAATAAAGTAACCTAGAAGCGGTGGGAGTATTATCCCTAATACTGTCCAGCAGCTCCAATTGAAAGACATGTTCTCTAGCTCTTCCAGGAGTCCCCCTGGCAGCCTGGCACCATCAATTCAACCAGCAATCAGCATCCTTGTGATAACGGAGTGTGCCTCAGATAGAAAGAGAAGCACTTCAGTGCGGGGTCGATGAGCAATAATTTTATTCATTAGTACCATATACATAAGCACTACTGTAACCATGTTACCTGCATTATTTAAATGCTCTCAAAAAGTCCTTTCCAGGCATAATGTTCAAGGATTCAGCTGCTGTTCAGCCCCCTACATCAGGCCTGTAAGTGGCTCCTGGGTGTCTGATGTCCAAATGACTAAAATGATGTGTGGATTTGTCTCCACCTCCTCTCATAAACTCAACATTTAATGGTGGAACAGGGAAAGAATTACTCCAGCAAACACCCCACTAAGAAAGAGGGAAAATGTTGGACATATGATTGTTCCTGGGCAAAAGTACTGGTCCTCTGCTCTGGGTTTGGACTGTCCCAGCCTCATCTCGATTTATTCTTGAGGAACTCCAATATCCAAGATGTTCTTTGGCCACTTGCTCTGCCCTCTGGGATGACACACCTATGAGGTGGGTGAGAAGGAGCATGTTTTCCATAAAGGCCTTCAAGTGTTTGAAGCTGGGCTCCAGTGCCTGACTGATGCTATTACTATGGGGGTGGGCTAGGGTGAGGCAATGGTCATTTTCAATCTCGCCTCCATGAAGGGGTAGCTAGTCAGACAGGTAATAGAAATGGCCAATGGGGTGGTGACTGTAACACTTAAAAGGGAAACTCTTTGAAAAGATCAGGTAACTTTCTCTTTGACTGTGCCCATGGTCTGATGGACAGTAGCCTCTTTGTTCCCGGCAGACAACAGGAAATATTTCCCATACACCTCCAAAGTCAAAGGGACAAAGAAGAGCAAGCACCAGGATCAAATGCTCAGTAGATTTCAGTTCATTTTGCTTCAGTCCCTGTCTATGTTCCGACAAGCAAACACACAGAGAATGATTTTCTAGACACAGTAAGAAATAGAATGGAAAGGAGCTAAAGGGATCATACAGTGGGTAAGGCGCTTGCTTTGCATGCAGCCAGCCTGGGTTAAATTCCTGGCACCACATATGGTCACCCAAGCACTGACAGGAGTGATCCCTGGGCACAGAGCCAGGAGTAAATCCTGAGCACTGTGAACCCCCCCTTCCCCAAAAAAAAAAGCACTAAAAAAATTCTTGGCATGAGTGGGATAGGGGTTTGAGTCACAACCAGCAGTGCTCAGAGTCACTCCTTGTAGTGCTCAGGAGAACATATGTGATGCTCAGGAATCAAACCTGAGTCCCCTGAATGCAAAGCATCCAGACTGAACTCTCTCTAGTCTATTCAAGTCACACAAGGGAAACCTTTTTGAATCTTTCATTTTGTCTCGTCCTGTTGAGAGTTGTCTGTGCTGATCTAAAAACACCCATACTCACGGAAAGAACAGAAAAAGGTGTGACTTCAGCAGTATGTTCCTTTAATCAGGAAATCCCTAATAGGGCAGCTCTCTGGTTTTCACCATTCTGCCTTTGTTTCACAGTTTGAGTTGGGCAGTACTGTTAAACACTTAAATTTTTCTTTAAAAGGTCCTATTAACTATAGTATAAAAATGAGCAAAAAAATGCATAATACTTAGTTTTTAATCAAATCTTGTAACACTGAAGAATTGAGATGACAAATGTTAATTTCTCAAAATTGCTTATATTGCAATATGAAGTAAAAAAATTGGTTTGTAAGTTAGAAATCAACCTGGATGAACTGCTTTTTTCTTTTTTTTTTTCTTTTTTTTGCTTTTTTGGGTCACACCCGGTGATGCACTGGGGTTACTCCTCCTGGCTTTGCACTAAGGAATTACTCCTGGCAGTGCTCAGGGGACCATATGGGATGCTGGGAATCGAACCCGGGTCAGCCGCGTGCAAGACAAACACCCTACCTACAGTATTATCGCCCTAGCCCCAACCTTTTTAATCCTCTAGATGTTCTTGAAGTGAACTGAGTAGTTGAATGAATCACTTAAGGTATAAGACAGAAGGATGGAAGGTAAGAAGAGAGGGAGGAACAGTCTTAAAAAAGGGAAGGTAGTTTTGTTGCTAACTCTATAATATTTACCAGATTAAAGCACTGTCACTGTCCCTGTCATCCCGTTGCTCATCAATTTGTTCGAGCAGGCACCAGTAACGTCTCGCATTGAGAGACTTATTGTTACTGTTTTTGGCATATCCAATATGCACGGGTAGCTTGCCAGGCTCTGCCACGCGGGCTCGATACTCTTGGTAGCTTGCCGGGCTCTCCAAGAGGAGGGGAGGAATCAAACTCGGGTCGGCCGCGTGAAAGGCAAACGCCCAACCATTGTGCTATCGCTCCAGCCCAGATTAAAGCAGTATTTTAAAAAATATGAGTTTAGTATTTTGAGAGTGAAATTATGAGACTACATCTCACAGTTCTCAGGGGAAGCTGGTCTGTGATCGCCGTGGGTGAGTGCATACTTGGTGAATAGAGAATCCTAACCAAAGTGAGGGGAAGGCAAGGGAGTGCCAGGGAGTGCCAGTGCTATTCTGGGTACCATCTTATAAATTAATAAGGTCGTTTTACTCCAGTTAAATTTAGGCCCAGTTAAGAATGTTGCCCAACTCAACATCTGCAAAACACTGAAACAAGAATTATAGGGGATTAAAATATTTAGCCAAGAAATTGTAACAAAAGTATTACTGGAATACAAATGAGGACAATCCCTTTTTATTTGGGAGAGACCAGTGGGAGCTCAGATGGGTTTGGAGACCATTGCAAAGCTGCTGATATAAGTTTCCTAGAGGAACTGAGCCCTCAGGCAGCCGTGGTAGGGAAGACATATGTAGCTGGAACTGCAGTAAGCTTCGAGGGATGGACCCATGAGAAGGGCCGACGTTTCCTGCGACTCTGAACACAAAGGTCTGTGGAATGACGGCGAGCAGCTGTGACAGACAGGACCTGGGAAATTAGATTCTCTTTGGTGACTTGTCCAACCAGTGGCAATAGAGCTTCATGATGAAACTGAAAAGCAGGTTTTCTAAAAGTAATTCTGACAGTGAGAAAATAGAAAGGAGTCCAGTAGAAACTGAGACTGGAAACAAAAAGATCATCGTAGCTACTTTGAGGGCAACAGAGGACAACACCTGAACTCCTCAGTGGTGGTGGGAACAGAGAAGGAAGGGACTCAAGACCAAGTCCGTCTTCAGAGAAATCCGAGTATGGGCAGAAGAGCCACGGAACCCAGTGCTCCTCGCCTTGGCGACTGGGGCCAGGATGGCAATGACCAGAGAGTGAGAGAGTGACAGAAAAGAGGCTTGATGGTGCAAAACACATACCCACTTGGAACCAATCAACGCAACTGCATATTTGGAAATGTAGCTAGTGCATCCAAGACTATATGAAGCAGACATGTATGAGCAACAGGCTTGGGAGTGCGCTTAATGGAAGTCAAGGGTCAGACCCTTAGGCAAGACCAAATCAGCACAGGCAAGAAGGGAAATACAAATTTCTCTAACAGATAAGAGCCAGCGTTTCATGCTCTTGACTACAACTAAGTATTTACCTGAGTCACTTCTCTCCGTTCTCCTGATATCTACCTCCCAACCCTCACACTCTGCCACCAGTAATTGAAACTTATTTCTACCTAAAAATTTTTAAGATACACTCAATCACATACACACATCCCAGAGTGAAAGAACAATTTATTCTCTTATTTCCATAACATACCACAGGATCCCTTTGAATTAAGGAAACCCATACACCAATTCCTTTTATATACAAATGAGGACAAACAAGAAGAAGATCAATATCTCTGTGTCAAGCCTCAAAAAACATGCTGGCCATCAAAGAAAGGCCAAACTCTGAGTTACACACTACATCTCCCCACAGACTGTGGATCTTCTCCATCCCCCGTCTTGCATCTGGTCCAGATGCAGTAAACATGCAGTGACAAGCTGTTTCTTCTTTACTCTTCCTGCAGTGAGCACAGTGGGGCCCATCTTCTTTCTGCCTCTCTCATCTATTTCTCCTCCTGAACCCAGGACGGTTCTACAAACCCCCTGATAGACAGGATGTGGCGAAAGTGACCCTTTGATTTAGAAGATCACGGTTTATGCTTTGAATACTAGGATTATACTGTCTTCAGACGCTGATTTTTATGTAAATGTCCAACCTCCCAAACAGCCGAAGAGACACCAGAAACCAGTTTGGATTCTCCAGCACCACTGCTTCAAAATCAAAAGAATCACCCAACTGAACCTCAGGAAACCTAGAGAACGATGAGAAATAAATTAACTGTTTTATGCCACTAGATTTTAGGGTCGTCCATAACACAATAATGAAAAACTCAGAAAACTATTGGCCTAAAAAACTGGTTTAAAAATAAAATGCTTTCACAGAAAAAAAAGTAATAAGCATCCTGCATGTAAATAATTTACTTACTTTCTGTTTTAAACTTATGTTGTTTTAAAACAGAAGTAGCAGTATTCATTAATTCATCCAGCTTACAAGAAATGATGACATGCTACAACATAACAGATACCTCTATATGCCTGGTACCCAACTTTGAACAAGACAAGAACGGTGCTCGACAAATGACTCAGCTTTCATTCATGAAGGGCAGAAAAACAGATAATATATGTGAAGTAATGAAGTAAAGAATTTCAGATAGTGAAAAATGAAGCAGAACTACGTGAAAGAGAAGCTTAGGGACATTTATTTCTTAATTTGAAGGTTGTATCACATTTCACTCAAGTGAGAGAAGGAATCCGGAGTTCCGACCTCTGTCGACAGTTAAGAATCAGAGACGCTGTCTCGTTTGCCAAGGCATCAAAAATCAGATGGGCCGGACATGTAATGAGATTCAGAGATGACCGCTGGACTAGAGCTGTTACTGGATTCCATGGGACATCAGAAGACCTCGTGGCGGCCCACCAATGAGATGGTCAGACTTCTTCGTCAAAACCCTGAATGAACGGTTTGAGGCACTTCCTGTCCCTGGAGTGAGCAGATATCATTGGGCTGCACTAGCACGTGACAGGGACAAATGGAGACATTACTGGCGCCTGCTCGAGCAAATTGAAGATCAACGGGACGACAAGTGATACAAGTGAACTTGAAGGTTGAAGCAGTTGTCTGAGGGAAGAGATATCTGAAATGAAGTAAGCATAATAGGAAGTTGCTATCTACCAGGAGGAGAAATGAAGGGGAGGAAGAAGAGAGGAAAGCAACTAGAATGATCCTAGGGGCCAGTGTAGTCGGGAGCTTAGCACGAGGCACAGTGGAGGAATGAAAAGATGAGTCTGGTGAGAGAAGAATGAGTCCGAGGGAGAACTGGTGTAAGAGGATCAGCACAGCAGCCAGGCCAGAGAATCCTTGCAGGGGCTGTGGGCCCCAGAGGGTACTCTGGACTTCATTCTGCATAAAGTGGAATACAGTGGAAACAGAAACAAAGATGTTTTTAATGGCCATAAAGATGGACCCTTGGAAAAAAGTTTTCTACTGAAAAATGAGGCTAAAGATCCATTTTAAGGATTATATTAATCCACGCGAAGGATGCAATGATTCTTTCACATGGAAGAACGTTTATGAAGAGAGAAAACGCACATGAAATTCAGCTCCTCCGTCCCCCACAGCCACGGGAGCAGCAGGCAAGTAGACAGAACGCTAAGGTAAGCAAAAGCAACCACAAAGACTTGAAAGGAAATAGCAAGTCAGTCAGTTCTGAGTTACCTCTGATGACAGCAACCCACATTTTTAGACGTCAAAACCTACCAAGAACCCACGACATCTCACTAGATCCTACAGCTGTCCTAGGAAGAAGGCTGCAAAGATTTGTCTCCTTTTAACCAACAGGAATTCAGATTACTAGTCTACCATACAAGAGACTAGTAAATCTCTTGTTCTTATTAAATAGTAAGTCTCTTGTTCTACCTAACAAATCCTAAATGGAGCTGGAGTGATAGCACAGCGGGTAGGGCGTTTGCCTTGCATGCGACTGACCCAGGTTCGATCCCCAGTATCCCATATAGTCCCCCAAGCACTGCCAGGAGTAATTCCTGAGTGCAGAATCAGGAGTAACCCTGAGCATTTCTGAGTGTGACCCAAAAAGCAAAAAAATATTCCTAAATGGAGTATTCCCAGAATATGTGGGAGATTACAGAATACATGAGAAATTGTTTAGGCACTCCAGAGACAACCCTCCATTCACCCTGTTTAGGGAGCCTGGTGGAACTAGTGGTGATGTGTCATTACAGAATGGACACACCCTTCAACAGGACATGGAACTTTATTAACTTTATAAAATTGATGGCCTCAACAGACACGAAAAGAGGATCCCATTCCACATTCGTAGCATGAATTTGAATGTAAAAGTGCAACTTAAATTTAAAAAGAACTGTTTAAGTCACTTAGCAACATCTTTTATACACTGTTTTTAATTTTTAGGAACCTTGGGAAATAACTATTAATAAAGTTATAGATGACCGATATTTCCATTTCTTTATGTGTTCTCTGTCCTCTTTCACATTTCCATCATCAAAGAGAATAGTATATATGAGCAATGAGCCTGAAATTCACAGGACAATGGATCTGTAGCAAATAAGTTCTATATGTTTATAAATCACTGAATATTACTGGGACCAGAGAAATAGATAAACAGGCTGAGCAAAGACTTTGCAGGCAGGAGTCCCAGGCACAACCACAGCCCCCCACGCCCTGCCAGAAGTAGCCCCTGAGCACCAGTGAGTGCAGCTCAAAACTAATAAATAACATAAAGTTATATATAAGAATAAATTCAAGAAAACACTTGGTAAGAAGCCTTCAACTAATAAGAAATCTATATTATGTTATACAATTATCTCCTGGACACGCTTGAGTGATTTGAGTTCTGAGGCGATACCCAGCCAAGTGTTCATCCCTTGTGGAATATTTACTTAGTTTAGCAATATTTATTCGTTGAGCAATAATGCATATTGTGAGAAATTTATAAAGTTTGCATATATAACACATTTGATTCATAACTTTAAAAACTGTGTAAACAAATCCAGCATATATGTATCATTGGGTCACTTTAATCATATATTATTCAAACTATTGAAAAAAATGTATTCTGGTCCCTAGGAAAATTTAAGCAGACCACATATAAATCACAAAATGGCCCTCAAATTTTAAACAATACCCCAAAAGAGCATTACACTTGTACTATTCCTGTGTACTATTTGTTATTGACAAGATTCAACTTGTTTTGTTTTCCAGTGTTTAAAAGGGTGGAAAAACTGATCTGTTTAATGAGCATTTCCGAAACATATTAACATGCAAGTGAAAAGAGACATGCTTTTAGGTTTGGGAGTCAGAAGAAACAGACATCTCTTAGGGTGGGAAAAAATGAGTCTACTGAAAAAAACTAACATAGTTTTATTTTCAAGCAGAGACCATCAGTGTTTTCAATGCAAGTGAGGAATAAAGGCCACTTTGAAAAATATCTGTCCAGTGACTACAATGACTTGAAAAAATTAAGAAAATGAGTTCCTGGAATACAAGAAAGAGTGACCAACCACAGTAAAACAATTGTTGCAGTCGCTGGAACCTGGTATGTAAAGTCCCACATACACTCTGCAGAGTATGTTGTGCGCAGAAGGAAGACTGGGTCACTAGCAGTGAGCATAGGAAGGGATATGATGGGCTTCACAAAAGCTCTCTAGGATTCAACACAGCCAAATTGCCCAATGTCTAATGCCAATTACTAGGAAAACTAGGGTCTCAAATTCTAATTGGAAAATAAAGGCCAATTTTCTGATGCTTTCTAACTCGTTCCATGCCATCAAAAGAATATACACACAGTGGCTGGAGTGATAGAACAGCGGGAAAGGCATTTGCCTTGCACGCGGCTGACCCGGGTTCGATTCCCAACATCCCATATGGTCCCCCAAGCACTGCCAGGAGTAATTCCTGAGTGAATGAGCTAGGAGTAACCCCTGTGAATTGCCGGGTGTGACCCAAAAAGAAAAAAAAAGAATATACACACAAAGCCATTATTAGACTAAGATAGTGAAATACCAATTACCACACGTAATAATTTGGAGAACTTTTCAAATGAAAGTTGGCAAATTCCATAACAATATCATAGTGCCCCCTCCCCCACCATGCAACTCATAATAATTCTTGAGAAACTGTTAGAAATTTCTAACCATTTTTGTTCAGGAAATAATATTTTTCCATTATAGGAATACACAAAACTGCTCATATGACCAACATTCTTTGCCACAAGGATATGGAAAATGTGAGTCAGCAGGTAGTTGCTGATATTTTCCACACATTATCTCTCAAAAACTATGCAAAGGTGTTAAAACCCAGATAATGAAAAAAATGAATGACAGGAATTCACTCTGTTATGATTATGAGTTGAGATTTAAGAGCCCCACTTAACTTGCTCCCATACCAACTAGCCCCTCAGGCATGAGAATGAAAGTGAATCCGCTGAAAAACCCAGGTATGTGGGTTTTGTGACTGAAACCTCCAGGTTCACATGGAGTCAGGAATGGGCCCCCTACCCCCATCGCACTGAGCTTCCTGTGGACTGGCAGTCATGCCCATGAACCACCTCTGGGCGCCATATCAGCTCATTAATGGCCATGACCAGAGACTCACAAATAAATCTTAGAAGAGAAGAGAGCAACACACTGTAGAGATGCCTCGGGACCCCAAAATCACCATCTAGTTAAACTTCACTTCATCTAGTTAAACCTTAGTTTAACTAGTTTAACTAGTTAAACCTTAACTTCAACTCTTGCACCCTATTTAAAATTTTAGAATTCCTGGAGCATACTCTCATACTTTGTGCCACTGATATACCAAGAGTAGTACAACACATTTGATGGGGCGTAAAGTAGAAGGCAACCGATCTTGAACATGTACACACACACACACACACACACACACACATATAGCACTGTAGCACTGTCATCCTGTTGTTCATCGATTTGCTCGAGCGGGCACCAGTAACGTCTCCATTGTGAGACTTCTTGTTACTGTTTTTGGCATATTGAATATGCCATAGGTAGCTTGCCAGGCTCTGCCATGCGGGCAGAATACTCTTGGTAGCTTGCTGGGCTCTCAGAGAAGGACGAAGGAATCAAACCAGAGTCAACCACTTGCAAGGCAAACACCCTACCCTCTGTGTTATTGTGAACAACTTTATAAAATAACATTTAAAAAATTCTGTTCCCATACCATCACTTAATGGCCTCACAAAATCTAGGAAAACAGTAATTGGAAGGTATATGTAACAACCACTGTATACACAAGTCTTGAAAAATATTTTTCAAGTATCTCATAATGATTCATTAAAATAAAAAATTTTTTAAAAAAAAGAAAAGAAAAATATTTTTTAAAAACTGATTTCAAACTTTTTAAAATGTTTTTTTTATTTGGGTCCATACCTGGTGATGCTCAGGGGTCACTCGGCTAGCAACCACTCTTGGCCACGCTTGGGGGACCATATGAGATGTTAGGGATCAGACCTATGTTGGCTGCATACAAGGCAAAGTCCTCTACCCACTGTACTATCTCTCTAGCCCCCAATTTCAAACTTGTTAAATTCATGATTAGTGATTTATAGCTCACCTACTGTCACTGTCACTGTCATCCCGTTGCTCATCGATTTGTTCAAGCGGGCACCAGTAACGTCTCTCATTGTGAGACTTATTGTTACTGTTTTTGGCATATCCAATATGCCATGGGTAGCTTGCCAGGCTCTGCCGTGTGGGCGAGATACTCTCAGTAGCTTGCCGGGCTCTCCAAGAGGCGGAGGAATCGAATATGGGTCGGCCTCATGAAAGGCGAACACCTACCACTGTGCTATCGCTCCAGCCCATAGCTCACCTACTACAACTTCAAATAAAATGAAGTTATTGTACTTCTCACTGAAGTAATCGAGGACAGAAACTTTAATACTCTCCATGTTTTTCACCAAGGACTGTACCCAGCAAACAGTAATATTTTATAAATGTAAACCTAACTTAGAACCTGTAAGATAGCCCTATAGGATTAGACGGGTGTTAGGAAAATTTCAGCCAAAGTTTGTCTGGCTCAGGTATTTACCTTGTATTACCTTTCAAATTAATTTGTGAATTAATAAAGTGGAAGGTACCTTGTTAACATACTGACTATGCTAAGTGAGTGATTAGCAATCTCAGTGAGTACAGCCTGAAAATGACTGGTCAAAGACAGAAGTAGGATTTCAGTTAATGCTCTCCCTCAAGACTGGTGAGTTCTGCCTGAGGGAAAAATCAGTCCGAGACTGTTGATCTCTACTTTTTGTTGCGGTAGGTTGTGTTTGTTCAGCTTGGTTTGCCACACACACCAAAGCGTGAGCAACTCAAATCTCCAGAAATGGCCCAGTGCGTTTTCCTTTCATTCCCATCCTTATCCCTAGACCCATTGTAAGACGGGAGGAAATTAGTTCTTTGGCTGATGATCCAATCTCATGTCCCCTTGGACACATTAGTGATCTCAGTGGGGCAACAGTAGTGAACAGCTGGGCTTTTGTTAGCTGACCTGCCTGCTGATGAGCTCATCCCCATAACCTCTCACGATTCCAGCAGATGCTCAGGCGCCGGGGTTGCATCCTCAGTCATCTCTCTCCAAAGCCTACGGGGACCAGCCGAGCAGCGTGGCACACACAGCTAGAACCTGGAGAGCGAGGAGGCAGAGGCAGGAGAACTGCTACTGTGCTGCTTCCTCACACTCCAAATAGTACTGCAGTAGCTTCAGGTGACTTCCCATAGACACAGGGTGCACAGATGTCCGGCACTGCCTGCTAGGAAGAAAGAAGAAAGAGCAGAGATCAGAATTATCTCTTTGCATGAGAGGAAAAACTGATTGCAGCAAATGAGTCATGGTGATAAAGAGATAAGGAACAATTTCAAGGACCAGCTAGCTGGAAAAATAATTGTTAAATTATTCGTTATCTGGAATAATTTTCTTTTTCAGAAATCAGAATATATTGCATATATCTTGGCATATGTTGCATGTACCCTAAATATTTCCTAGAAACTGAGGTAGCTTATCGCCTTTGGTGACATTGCAGTGAACTTGAAAATAAATACTTTGCCAACTGTAGTTGGCACATATGCAACTAGTGAGTAATTCTGTTACTGTTTAAAATGAATTATGCATATACATTATCACCTTCATTTTAAATTAAATATGGTAATGGAGAACTAAAAATCTATTCAAATTCTAATTAATTCCTGGAGTTTATTATATTCTAAATAATTTGTTCTATATCAACTAAAAAGAAAGTTTTATGTTATATATGCTATATAAATATTTCTTTTATCTTCCATAAGTATTTTTCAAAGCAAAAGTTTCCAAACTAAATAAAATTGTTGCACTATTACAACCTGTAAGCTAAGGATTGCACAGCTATAAAAATTCTCTAATTAAAGTTGTTAGATACCATGAATTACTACAAATCAACTACATAAATCCAGTCCGACATGTGTTCAAATAATATAAGAAACTCTATTCCAACAGATATGTTTAGGCAGAGTCATGATTTGGGGGTTAAAGTTACAATGATTTCTAGTCTTGGTTTTGTCACACCCTAGTCAGTTTCCAACTTTTTAAGAGTGTTACAAATTTTTCAAAAAGATTATAAAACTGAATTTGGAAAACCACACATGCTTTTTTATTTCTAAAATGAAATGTGCATGCTATAGATTCTGGTGGGGGAAATTATTTTTAAAGTCAGATGATTCCTAAAGGGTTATAAATACTGAATGAGAAGCTGAAAGCTTGTACACTTGAAGTCCTCACAACGAAAACAATGATACCAAAGGAAAAATCCATCAATAGGAATGCAAAGGGCAAACAAATTCTTATTAGTTCAGGTACAAATACTTTGAATTTTGAATATTACTCCTAATCCATTCTCCATTTTTCTCTAAGTAGAGCAATTTTCTTTTATGTGGAAGTAGTTGCATCATCATCTGTGTTTGAAAATATAATTAGATGGAAATATAATACACGACAGCTGGAAAATGCACAACCCGTTTTTCCTAGACAAGGTCACACTGCAGAGCACACTTGAGTTAAGCGTGATACAGAAGTTAAGCCATAAATCCAATGAGATGGAAGATTCTGGCACCCCAGCCACAGCAACCGGAGTGTCAAAGGGCTCCACACCCGACTCTGTCCGTCTCGTTTCTAAAAACCCTCACTTTTTATTAACAAATAACTCCTCTCCGAGGGAAAAAAAAAGGTATAGTTTTTTACACACCAGATAAACAAAAGACACTGTCATTTTTAAACCAAAACATATTTAGGGGAAAAATGTAAGTGAAACTAATTTGCTACATATGTTTTCTACATACAGTACATGAGGGGGTTTCTCCAAAGCCATATGGAAAGCATCTGACGCTGGAAGACAATGACCTCCATAAATCACTCTAGGCTCCGACTCCAAATTATGTCTTGTTCCCTCACTCATGGGATAGTCACTATATCTCATATAAATTCATTATGTTATATGTGTACAATAATCTATTTCTACCTTTATAGGGAATGATGTCATAACACACAGGCGAAGTTTTTTAAAAACAAGAACAAGTTCTCTCACCAGATGGCTAATCTAGAGTCCTGCTCCTCCAAATAATGTTTTGCAATGCAGAGTATTTGTGTACACGCTCAAAGGAAAAACAAATTAATGGAGAAAGAAATGAATAATCTGGGAACAAAATGTCTTCTGAGCCTTCCTTATATTTTTCTCCAATAAAATGCCCTGATATATTTTTACATACTTTCCTTCTATACATTTCTGATCAAAAGGCAATCTAAGATCTGCCAAATAATTGATGTGTCTATTGAATCACCAGCTATGCTACTAGCAGGGCTTTCTCTTAACAGATGTTCTGCCAACGCACGAGCTTAAATTGAGAGAAGTAAGTTAGAACCTTTGGTTGACGGAGGAGGGAATGAAAATACCTCCTTTTCCATAGAAAGTTGCCTCTTCGTTCTTTAAAAACAGTCTTCCTACTTTCTATATCCCTGAGGTGTGAAGGTTTACCTGTCCTCTGATTAACTTCCAATCACTTGGGAAAATGAGTACTGATAAGTGAACATAAACATTTCAACCTTCTTTAAGAAACTTCAGAATCTTAAATCTGTAACTTGAAATGAAAACAACAAAAATGTGGACGCTATCAAAAGACCACTTTTCAGTCCTCCCTCAATGTCTATCTCTTTCTTTCACCCTTGACTAGAAATAAAGCATGTAATATAAAGAAATAACATAGTCAGGTCTAATTATACAAATACTCTTTGGAGGAGTTAAATGAACATTTGTAACCGAAATTAAAAGGTCAATCTAGTAAAATTCTGTCATATATAAAGTGAACAACTGTGGGAAAAAATATTTGAAACAGGATGTTTGGGGAATGAAAAGGACACAATACAGGCTAAGGAAAATATCTTTATAGGCAATCCTAGCCTGCAAAAGACAGAAATGAAACTTCTATCTCAGAAAGTAAGACCTGCAGTAGATTCTAAGATGAAAATTCAGGATTCCAATAAACAGAAGTAGTGCTATGTATGTCATAAATACCTCAGTAGATCACAAGAACAGGCCTGTGGAACAGCAGGCCTGTTAGAGAAATGTAAGTCATCTCTAACTTAAAATTTAAACTCTGCCATAACAAAGGAGCTGAGTATATGAAGTGGAGGAGGAAAGTCTTTTGAACAATAAATAGTGTTGGGGGAACTGGATAAGCACATGCAAGGAAGGAAGGAAGTGAGGGAGGGAGGGAGGGAGGGAGGGAGGGAGGGGGGGAGGGAGGGAGGGAGGGTGAAGGGAGGGGAGCTAAGAATGAGTGAACTGGATTTGTATCTCACATCAAAAAGTTCACTGAAAGTGTGTTAGAAGTCTTGAAAATTGATCATAATCCATAATCACATTGAGGAAAATGTAGAGCTCTTTATGATATAGATCTCATATGTGTCTTCAATAATTTGACACCATTAGCAAAAATGAGAAAAAACAACAATTGGGATTAAATCAAATTTTAAATATTTTAAGCAGCAAAGAAACAGGCTAAAATCAAAAGACACCCTACTGAATGGGAGAAAATGGTTATATGCATCCTATAAAGGGTTAATATCTAAGAACATAAAGCACTCACAAAGCTCAGCATCTTTAAAAAGAAAAGGGAAAGAAAAGAAAAAAGACCAATAATCCCAATATAAATTAGGGAGAGATCCCTACACCAGGAGCTGACATCATATCACTCTATATGGCGGTTATAGATAAAATCTATAAATTAAACTTATAGATAGGCATATTTAGTCATATATTACATATAATTAGATGCATATTCACATTTATAAGTGTGAATCTCTACTGACATCACATCACCCTAATCCCTAGCCCAGGTGTGAGCACTGCGGACTGAGACCAGCACCTCCCCAGCCTAAAAGCCGTCACCTAGAGAAGCCTGAGAGCAGCGCTTGCAGCTGAGCACTCCCACGCTCCATCCCTACCCTACTGGCCTGGCATCCCATCACTCGAACCTCTAAACCCCAAACAGAAGACATTACTTCATATATATTGTATATTGGCTGCTGAGGAGAGGCGTTCCTATTGCACAGACTCTACATTGATTCAAATGTCAGTTAATAAGTAACTAGCCAACAAGGGGGAGGTGGACACACTCAAACAACATTGCACAATAAGGAAAATAACCTGAGCAGGGTAACCTTGGTAGCCACCTGGTAATAACAACATCATCCAGCTGTTAGCAGGTAACAGAATTTAAGCCTCCACCATTAATACCCACAAAATTCAAAGAACAATGGGGGCACTAAGGAACTCAGCAGCAGTCACAGTTGGGGATAGAAACCCTGACAAGACCCCAAGCCCACCCAAATGCTTAAGCCTGGCCCATGAGGACCTAAAATCAACATGCTTTGCAACATGCCTTGCACTGGCAACAGAGATTAGCCCTTGGCAGTGCAAATAAGCTATCCCTGGGTGAGAAACTCCAACAACTCAAGAACTCTTTCAGAAGGTGAGAATCCATACAAATGAAGGAGAGGGGCTAAAGAACACACTAGCAAGCCATACTAGGAGAGTCTTACTATGGGAAGAATCCTTTAGAGGAACTTGAAGACAAAACTAGGGCCAGACCTAGTAGAGGTTGAAAAGCAAAATAGAATAGAAGAAAATGTAAACTACTTAATGAAAAAGACAATAAGAATAATCTTAGAAAATGCATGTTTACAGGACACATTTTTATTAAATCTTTAATATTTTTCAAAAAAAATAAAAGAATAATCTTAGGATTATAGAGATATTAGAAGGTGATGAGAACTGGGATCAGGAAGGAAGACTAGTGGGAGAGGTGGGATCTGAGAACTCAGCTCTTCTGAGTTCTCTGCAGGAGGCCAAAAGAGCACCAAGCAAAATAGAGCCAAACAGAACAATGCCAAGACACACAGGAATCAAACTGGCTACAAGATTAACTTCTTTAAGCAAGGGGAGAAGAGAAACCTGAAATACAAGGAAACTAACGTAAGAATCACAACCGGTCTCCCAAGGAAATGGTAAAGGCAAGAAGTGTGGAACGACATATTCAAATTATTTAGTGAAAGAAACTTTCAACCTAGAGTCAACTACCCAGCAAAGCTCTCATTTAGATGGAAGGGAGGGATAAAAACATTCTCAGACAAACAAGAGCTGGCGACATTTGTGATAACCAAACCAACCCTGAACGAGCTACTGAAAGGCCACTTACATCAACCGAATTACCAACGGTAGAAGCCACAATTCTACACAGTAAAATGGAAGCACAGTCCTTTGTACCAATAACACCCTGAATGTTAATGGACTAAGCTCTCTCATCAGGCACTGGCCCACTCTCTCCCTGGCCAGCAGTCTCAGGTAGGAATGAGTGTCTCATGGCTAGTTGATCTCTTTTGAGATTAATAAGGCCTGTGTCTGAGCTTACATGGTGGCAATGGTGCTGGTGGCTCGTGGGCATGGCTGCTGGGGCTTCTGGAAATACAGGCAGGTGGGGGCAGGTACCCACCCTGACTCCAAGAAGCCTTGAAGTTTACAGCCTCCAAGGTTTGTCACAAGCTAAGAATGAGAACACGGATGAATAATCTGAGTAAAAGGGTTAAACTGAACCTATGAATTTGGAACTACAGGGTCAAGTGCAGAAACCATCCTTCTTAGGATAGTAATTACCTTTGTTTATATATTTAAAAATCTTAAATTAATTATTTTTGATTAATTAATCAGTAATTAAATAATTATTTATTACTTAACTAATAAATGATTATTTAACTATTTAGTTATTTAAATATTAATTAATTGATTTTTTGTCTCAAAATAATGAGTTCCGATTTGACTAACCCATGAATTTTAGAGGATAAAAAATTAAAGTAGGATATATTATTCTTCTCGGACTTCTATAACAAATTACCAGAAACATGGTAGCTTTAATAAAAAATCAATTCCGAACTTGAGCCATAGTACAGCGGGTAGGGTGTTTGCCTTGCACGTGGCCGACCCGGGTTCAATTCCCAGCAACCCATATGGTCCCCTGAGCACCGCCAGGAGTAATTCCTGAGTGCAAAGCTAGGAGTAACCCCTGAGCATAGCCAGGTGTGACCCAAAAAGCCAAAAAAAAAAAATCAATTCCCTCACAGTTCTGGCATTCAGAAGTTCAAAACCAAGGTGTCAGCTGCGTCACAGTCACTCTGACAGCACTGAGGAGACTTCCCTGCCTCTTACAATAGCGCTGCCCCGGAAGTCCGCGTCACTCGGTTCTGTGACTCCAATCTGTCACATGACCTTGGCCTCTGTGTTTCTCTCTTGTCCCCTACTAAGGCGACAGTAAGACTACTCTTAGGGCCCATTCAAATAATGTGAAAATCATCTAATCTCAAAATCCCAGGCTGAATTATATTTGCAAAGATTCTTATGTCAAATGCCACACTCAGACGCCACCAATGAACCTGTCAGGGTGAGCACACTCAGGTAGGCATCTTGTTCCCTCAGGACCTTGGCATCTAGGTAGGAAGCTTCTGGCTAAAAGGGAAGTCGGTGGTTGTCATCTTGTATCATAACAGACTAGATCAAACAGATGAAACTCGCTATCCATACTTTGTGGAGACTGCTAGGAAAAATTATGTTTGCTGTTTTGTTGACTATTAGCAAGTTTTATATTGATTATGTTAGTTATCAATATAAAATATTGATACAACAATTTACCTTCTTTGTGTGACATGTTTATAAATCCGATGTGTACCTTTGCTTTAGCACCATTCAGAGGATTCTTATTTCAAGGGCTGAAGTGACAAGTGGCCTCCAGGTCACGAGGCCAACAGTCAATACTGGGTAAATACTAATGAATAGTGGAACACAGTAACCTAGCTTCACAGAATGAAGTTTTCAAGGGGTGAACACAGTAACCTGTTTAATACAATGCTACACAGACAAAATTCTCATGGGAGCTAAAAAGCTGAATCAGGGGATTTATGCTTGATCTTCAAAATACAGGGATAGGTCCTACAGTGAAGATCATTCAATGACCATTAGACAAAAAGATGAGGACTACAGTAACGGTGGTTTTGAATTAAATAATGATCTTCACAGATTTGATCTTTTAAAAATGACCCAATTTGTTTGCTGTAATTCTTTTTCTAGGTCTGAAGTCACAGAACATGAGAAATTTGAGTCTTTTAAATCTATGCACACAAATACAGAATTAGAAAGAGGCTTAACTCAGCAAAGACTGCAGTCCAGCTGTTGGGCAAGCTCTTATGCTTTACAACATTTTTATGTTCTAAAAAAAAAAAAAACAAACAAAACACAACACATGGGTTTGTCTGGCAGATTCTAGAGAATGGCTTCTGCTCTTAGGCCTCAAAGGCACTGGTGCAAATTAGAACATGAAAGGTAGTCCGTGTCCCTCTGGCCGTGACTGCCACCATGTCCTCACCCACCCCCCTCTGTGTTCTGCAGGGCCGGTCCTAGTTTCCTAAGCCTGGCATGTTTACTTCGTGCCGGGAACATGATTGCGAAAATTAAGTTCTCTGACACAAACACACCATTAGCTCTTTCTAAATTGGATGATCACTAATCTCTCATAATTTACTGTGCATGAATGCTATAGCACTTCCTGAAGTGCCAAAACAAACTGTCAACAGCTTTAAAATATAGCAGCCCGTTCATCTATTGACACCAACCCCGAGGATCTTCCTTTCATTAGCACTCTGAGTGAGGAAACCTTCTCATTTCCTGCATTCTCATGCCAACGGGGTTCTCTACCTTAAGCAGCTTATCCAACCTGCTTCTCCTTCAAAATAACACTGGAACCATGTCCTGTAACCAAAATTATGTTTTCTAGCAAAAACCCTCTCCAGTGAGCACTATAAATACTGAGTCATGTCAACCATTTCCACTTTGATATACTCTTCAGAGAAATTACTTTGAAGAAACTTCTGAAGTCTGAAATAGGAGATTCCCCTTAAGAATAACTTCCCCTTTTTTGATGGGTTGGTTGTTTTGTGTTTTTTTTTTGTAAAATTCTACCAGTGTCTTATATTACTTTGATATTAACCCTTTATCGGATGGGTATTAGATAAATAATTTTCCCATTCCACGGGCTCTTTGTATCTTAAAAACCATTTCTTTTCAGGTGAAGAAGATTCTAGTTTAAAGACTCTATGGTACATCTACATAGTGAAATACTATGCAGCCATTAGGAAAAATAAAGTCATAAAATTTGCTTGTAAATAGACATGGAGAGTAACATGCTGAGTTAAATGAGTCAGAAGGAGAATGACAGGTATAGAATGACTGCATTCATTTGTGGGATGTGTCTGTGACACATAGTATGAAATTAATATCCAAGGCCATAGTAAACAGGGACCAGGAGGAGTGGTCAATGGTTAGAAGCTTGCCACAAGAGTGTGTGGGGACCAGAGAGAGAGGGACAGACATAGAATGACTGCACTCATTTGTGAAATAAAGTAACAGAATGGGAGACTAACACCCAAGGATAATAGAAATAAGGACCAGGAGAATTGCTCAACAGCTTGGAAGCTGGTCTCACATGCTGGGGGAAAAGGCAGCTGAGATAGAGAAGGGACCACCAAGTAAAGGATGCTTGGAGGGCTCACTCGGGATGGGCGATGCATGCTGAAAGTAAACTATGGACTGCACATGATGGCCACTTATTACTTGTACTGCAAACCAAAAAGGAGAGAGAGAGTAAAAGGGAATCCGCCTGCCACAGACTTGGGGATGGGGTGGCAGGAGGAATACTGGGAACATAGGTGGTGAAGAATGGGCACTAGTGGAGGGATGGGTACTCGATCATTGTATGACTGAAATGTAGTCATGAAAGTTTGTAAGTCTGTAATTGTGTCTCATGGTGATTAATTAAAAAATAAAAAATAAATAAGTAAAAAGAGTGTGAGGGGAAGGGCAAAGGGTAGTTAGGATAAAGAAGGGACCAATATGACAATAACAGTTGCAACTGATCATTTTGGACAGTAGCTGAGTGTTAAATGTAGGTAAAGGGATATACTTGGTAACTTTACAGTATCTGTATTGCAAACCATAAGGTCAAAAGAAGAGAGATGGAGAAGAAGGAGGAGGAGGAGGAGGAAGAGGGAGGAGAGTATGAGGAAGAGGAGGAGGAGGTGGAGGAGGGAGGAGGAAAGAGGAGGAGAAGAGAGAGGAGGAGGAGGAGGGTGAGGAGGAGGATGAGGAGGATTGAGGAGGGGGGGAGGAGGCAGGAGAGGAGGAAGGGGGAAGATGTGGGAGGAGGAGGGAGGGGGAAAGGGAAGAGGGATGAAGAGGGGGAAGGGGACGGGCAAGGAAAAGGGAAAGGGGAAGAGGAAGAAGAGGAGGAAGAAGCAGTGGGTGGAGGGGAGGAGGGAAACTGGGACTGTTGAAGGGACAGGTGTTGGAACATTATATAATTGAAATCAAATCATGAACAACTTTGTAAATGTATATATTACTGATTCAATAAAAAATACAGAATAACTTACCTTATGAAATTAAAAATGCCCCCATACAAATTAGTGAAGTGTTAAAAAAATCACGACCCTGCCTTCATATCTGACTTAGGGGGAAAACAATTTATGGTTTTTCACAGATTAATATTCCCTCTATGATCAACCAACAACTGCTTTTCCTTCTTGTAACTAATATAAACTCCCTTTGAACTCTACTAAATCTTTTTTTGATGAAAGATTTGAGAATATGAAGACAATGTAAGGCATTAATTAAACTATTACCAAAAAGGCCTTATCTCATTGCAGCACAACTGTCTCCATGTTCTTAAGATCTCGAGCATAAATTCCATGTTCTTAAGATCTCGAAACAGCCAGCTGCAGGACAGATATTCTCAAACAAAATAGCCAGAAGATAAACTGAAAATGTGCCAGTGGTGGGTTAGGTTTAGTGATATCTGCATTTTATTTTTTATTGTACAATTCCCTGGAGTTTGAGTCGTTGCCCACCCACTAATGGTTAAAACCCCTGTCTCACTGTCTCACCATCAAGCCGAGCCTCAGTCCTCCCACTGTTTATTAGACACCACCTAAGGCCGCCCATGTGAAATTCCTTATCATTAATTCCTTTTCTTAAGGTCATATTCCTAATCTCACCTGCCTACTTTTTCTTTAAAATGAAGACATATCTCAAGCAGTTAGCCCCAATCCTACTACCGTATAAATGAAAATTCCTCAAATATTTGCTGAGCCACCAAAACTTCATACTTTTCAAGTACAACAATTTTATGATGAAATTTGGAGTTCAGCTTTATATATTCCAATATCCATATTTAAAATGCTTTCCCATACTCATTAACTGTTTCCCTTCTAGATGATTCAGAATCCTGTTTTTTCCTCCACATATATGAAATTTTCACAGCATGAAGTTTTTTTATACTACTTATAACTAGATGCTTATGTTTTACCAGCAAAATACCAGTTCAAAAGAACAGAAGTCTCTTCTTCCCCAAGAAGACATGAATGACCAACAGTGCATGAAAAAGTGCTCATTTCACTCATGATTAGGGGGAATGCAAACCAGAATGACGATGAGATATCATCACATGCCTGGGAGAATGGCAATATCAAAAAGTCTGGAAGCAGTCAGTGCTGGCGGGATTATGGTGAGGAAGGAACTTCATAAACCATTGGGAACGTCTTCTGGTTCAACCCTTATGGAAGCTATACAGAAATCTATCCAAAAAATAGGGATAGAACTACCATATGGCCCTGTGATTCCACTCCTTGTAATCCAGCTCTAAAACGCAATAACATTAGTCTGAAAGGATATATACACACATCTATGTTCAACACCATGCTTAGTGCAGCAGCCAAGCTATGGAAATAACTCAAAAATGCTGAACTACAGATGAATGGATCAAGAAGTTGTGGTACATATACACAATGGAAAACTGTGCAGCTCAAAGAAAGAACAAAATCATGCAATTTACAGCAATATGAATGGAGTGAGAGGATATTATGATGAGTGTAGTCAGAAGGACAGGGGGCACCCAGAACATTCTCTCTCAGAATTGGGACTTAAGATACACAGCAAAGTAGCAACAAAGATCTGAAGGCAACAATGGAAACTTATCCAAACAACTGAGTATGTGTGTGGGGTGGGGGAATGTTGAAAGAGAGTGGTTTGGGGGAGGCTGGGGAGAGGGGGGAGGGTACAAAAGTGAAGGGCATGGACCTGGAATAATGTTAAATGATAAATCAATATTGGATTGTAGAGCACAGGATCAATTAAAAGCAATTAAATGTAAGTGTCTAGAGAGACAGTACAGTGGAAGAAATGAGACACAATAAGGCATAACAACGCCATGATAGTCAGGAAAAGTAAAGAAAATTCAGCAAGGCCACAGGCTCAGTTCCTGAAACTGAGTTAAGTTTCCATTTGCCCGAATAGAACAATATTAAATAAACCAACCAGAGCCCCCTTGGAAAGTCCAGGGCCCAGCAGGAGGCCCAACCAATCAACAAGCACCAAATCAGTAGGGCCAATGCTAAAAACAAACCAGTATATAAACCATTGCTAGCAGCAAAGAATGGAAATCTTCTATAACCCTGAGGTATAAAATGCTGACAACATTAGGGCCAGGGTCCTTGTCAAGACTCCACTGCATTGGATGAGACTCAGAAACCTGCTCAGGCTAGCAATAAAACTCTTTGTGTTTGCATCGCAGAGTGGTCTCTTACTTCTGTCTCGAGCCCAGTTTAACACAGTGTGTAGGCCCTTGCCTTGCATCCTATCAAATCCCCCAAGTACTGCCAGGAGTAATTCCTGAAGTGCAGAGCCAGGAATAAGACCTGAGCACTGCCAGGTGTGACACAAAAATAAAATAAATAAATAATTTAAAAATAAAAGTGCCCTGTAAAAAAAATGAACACATGCACAGAAGGGGGTAATGTCTGTGTTGTTTGCAGACTCTCGGAGTCTCTCTCTCTCTCTCTCTCTCTGTCTCTCTCTCTCTCTCTCTCTCTCTCTCTCTCTCTCTCTCTCTCTCTCTCTCTCTCCTCACATTCGGTGTTCTCGAGCCACTGTGTCTGGATCGAATCAGGACAGCTCCTCATTTGTGCTCTGCTTCTGTGTGTGCTGCTGTGCTCTCTTCTATCTGTCTCTCTATCTCTGACTCTGTCTCTGTAGTCTCTTCTCTGGTCTCTTCTGACCTCTCTCTCTGTCTCTGTTGTCTCTCCTCTGGTCTTTTTCAACCTCTCTGTCTCTGTCATCTCTCCTCTGGTCTCTTCTGATCTCTCTTCTTCTTATCTCTCTCTCCCGAGCCCTTCTGCTTCAGTCTCTGGAGCCCTACTCGCTTCCACTTCTGACTGACTCTGATTCTCACTGGCTTAGTGCTCTTTCTTTCCCCTGCCTGGCTCCAATGACTCCCTGGTTCTTTCACTCTGTGCTCTGCTTCTGTGTTTTCTCCCCTGTGTCTTCTCCCTGCTTCTGTGTCTTCTCTCTTACCTCTCTCACAGTCTTAGTCTATGTAGCAATCACATAGGGTGGTGACACAAAGGTGGGTTGAACATTAACAAATCAACAAAAAGGGGTAAGACCACTCCTGGAGGAGATTAAGAAAATCTCATCTAAGGAGATTACTCCAGATTACTAGGAGATCCGTTTAAGGGTGGGATCCCATCCAAGGTGTGTTGCTTTCTTCTTTCCTCAGCTAGTAATCCACTTAAATAGTTGTAGTAAATCTCCTTCTAATATTTCTAGCAATGTCATTCTGTATGGGCACAGTAAGAGATATATCAGACTTAAAGTTTGGATCTTCCTGAGGACATTCACTATATATTCCAGACCACAGTCCTCAGGCCAGGTTAGTCTTCCTAACCCCAGCAGGGTCCTAGTCTCCTTGTTACTTTTGGATCATGACCATGTCTATGACCGTGCTCTCAACTTATAGCTGAGGTTCGCCTGAGCCCCTCATTGAGCATCACAGCCCTCGGTGCCTGTGCGCTCCACGCCGGCCCCCGAACCCTATCTCCAGCCAGCGTCCAGCGGGCAGGGACCCCGCCCCTCACCGCCGCTGACCCTGCGCTTCCTGTTTCCTCATCCAGGTGTGCCTGAGCCCCTCACTGAGCTCCCAGCCCCCGGTGCCAGTGTGCTCTGCGTGCAGCCCCCGGACCCCGTCTCCAGCCAGCATCCAGTGCCAGAAGGGGCATGGCCTTTTTGGTCATGGGCGTGGCCCCGCTGAAGTGGGCGTGGTCGCGGGGGGCCTGCTTACTTGACCGCAGTTATTTTCCCCTGTTCTAGTGTATTTGACAGACCTCGCAATTCCCATTAACTAACTTTGTGGAGATCTCCCCGATCTCCCCAGTTACCTCAAACGCAAAAGGCTAAATTAACCACTAGCCTAATCCAATTGCACCAAAATATCGAAAATTCACGAAAAGAAAGATTAGCTCTAGTGAGCTGGAAGGTCCCACCTCCATACAACCGTGACAGCATGAAGAAACAGCGCAAATCCCCACAGCAAGGAGAGGACAAAGAAAAGAGTCCAGAAGCCTCAGCAGGGGTTTCCCACAAATGTGATCTCTCTGATAAAGAACTCAGAGAAGAAATCCTGAGAATGTTCATCAAACTTAAATGGTGGAGCAGTCAGCAAAGAAATTACGGGAAGAAATGAGAGCAGAAATAGGAAAGCTACATTCAGAAATGTAACAAATAAAAGACACTATAGATGAAATAAAAAACACACTGGGAGCCCTCAACAGTAGAATGGCTACAGCTGAAGAGAGAATTAATGAGTTTGAAGATGAGCAACAGAAAACCCAATGACTACAACAAACAATTGGAAAAGATCTTAAAATAGCTCTAGGGCAAATCAGAGACCTAGGGGATGATGCCAAGAGGAATAACATAAGAATCATTGGAGTTCCAGAAGGACAGGGAGGCAACCCTAATGAGAAAGCCACAGTTAAAGAAATCATTGCTGAACAGTTCCCAGAGCTGGATAAGGCAGATGTTCAGATCCTAGGAGCCAGAAGGGTGCCAGCTAGAAGAGACCCTAATAAAAAGACTCCAAGACATATCAACTTATAGTTGAGTATTGTGGCGCTTTGGTCTGGCCCATTTTGGTGCCAAGATAGCTCACAGCTTGCCCTGGGTCCATTCCATCCCTTGTCGGGACCCTGCCTTGGGGGTGCTAAGAACTAAGGGCAACTGAGTCAAGAAAGCAGATGCCCAAGGGTAAATATTATTGGAGTCAATCTGCTCCCAAGTTACAAAGCATAATATTAACTGTCTTCCTGTGTCGATACAGAAAAGACATTGCTTTAAGGTAAACTAAGTTTCCTACGGCAAGGCTAAAAGGACAAACCCAATGTTATCTTACAATGCCCTGCCAATTATCTGCCAATGAAACAAAAGTTCACTTGTGTGCTATTATTCTTAGCCAGGTAGCCCAGAGAAGCAAAACACCCTGTTTAAAAAGAAAAAAATTGGGGGTACAGTGCCACCAGCAGGTCAACCTGTACCTGTGGGGCAAGTGCATCTTCAGCCCGATGGTGCCTTCAGGTTTCCTGATACCCAAAAACTTGCCGTTGTGCCTCTGGCTGGACCCCAACAACTTGGGACCAAATTTCCTGAGAAATTAAATGGCCAAAATTTAGGTGTGTGGGAGTCACACCCACGAACCACCCTTTCCTCTAATCTACCTTCCTTGCTCCCCTCTTCACTGAACCACGAGCAACAGAAGGAAGGAGAGAGGTAAGAGGCAGGGCAAAAATGATTTTTAAGTTTCCTCTTGCGGTTCACTGACTACAGAGGGTTTACTGATACTGTACAAAGATGGCCTCTTGTAGTGTTGACACTGTGGCAATATCAGTGTTTTCATTATGATAACACAGGATATCATTGCATTAAATTTGTGTCCTCTCTTTCATCGGTGTCTTCTACTTTTCAGAATAAAATTTTCACTCCTCAATTACATAACTCTTTAATTGTCTTATGCTGTTTTAAATAGGTTAATGCCTGGCAAGCTCCCTGTGGCGTATTCGATATGCCAAAAACAGTAACAACAAGTCCCACAACGGAGATGTTACTGGTGCCCACTAGAGCAAATGGATGAGCAACAGGACGACAGTGCTAAGGGGCTAATGCGTTCATACATTTCTGGATGAATATGTTGGTAGCATTCAGAAATACTACTGATTTGTATATATTTATTGGTTAGTGCAGGGGGAGTGGTTACATTTTTAGAATTTTCAGCATGTAAAACAGAGGAGGCACCTTTTACTTACTCCTCTCCAATTCTGGTATATTCCTTTTTCTCTGCCCTGAACAATGTAGCTAAACTTCTAGTTCTATGTTCAGTGAGAGTAGTGAAAAGTGAGTGGCTTGTCTTATTCTACATTTTTTAAATGGGAGCCACTCCCAACTGACCTATTGGTGCTAGCTACTGAACTACAAAGCATGCCAGATCACTTCAGCATTGCCTGGTCCCTTATTGTTGACCTTACAAAGAATGTTTAATGGTCTCAGGCAAATATTGTGGGATTTGAAGATGGAGAAAAGAACTACAAAAGTCCGGACTTCTAGAAGTTAAAAAAAAAGTGCAGAAACACCATCTCACCTGGGACCTCCAGGGTAAACAGCCCCACCAACACCCTTTTGAAAATGAAACAGCACAGCCTCGCCTTTACCATGCCCTCTGACCCCACCCTGAATTTCACCAGAAAACAGGATCTTCTTTGGAGTTTTCCAGAAGCGCATGGCTGCTAATGTGAACATACGCTATTTCCTTCCTTTGTATCCCACGGTGAATATATTGAACTCCTGCACTGAACACACTCTAGAGTGACTTGGATAGCCAAAGCACACAAGGCTAACATAAACTCACTCCTAGTTCTAATCGCTATTCCCACAAAAACCCACAAATGTATCCATGGAAGTTGGAAATCATGGAACCCTGAAATACAGCTGGGGTAGTCGTGGAGCCAATAACACTGAAAACCTTCACCAAATTGGTTGGTGTAGCTCCCACCTGGAAGGGAAAAAGCAACGCCCAGCTGGTTGCCCCAGAGAGACACCCGGGGAGGGGGAGGGAGTCCATGAATTAGAAAGACTCACTTCCAGACTGCAACACAACGGGGAAAGAGCGTAAGAGCCCACCAAGACTCCTGAGTCCTGAGCAGACAATAACCCAAAAGACTCGACTAGTACTGACCAACTTAATCACAGATCATCACTTTATAGAGAGCATATTGAGTAAGCTTAATGAACTTAAAATAATGAACTTAAAATGTGAACATACGCTATTTCCTTCCTTTGTATAAATGGTACAAAATAAATGGTACAAAAAAGCAAGAAATCAGAAATGAGAAAACTACAATGCACAAAATTCAAATCAAAATGGATTAAAGACCTCAGTATCAGACCTCAGTATCAGTATCTATAAATCATATTGAGAAAAACAAAAGTAGAATACTCTGAGGCATTGAAGCTACATGATTCAATGCCATTGACCAAGTAAACAGAAGCAGAGATAAACCAACGTGACTATATCAAACCAAGAAGCTTCCGTGATGTCAAAAGACATAAGGACCAGAATAAAAGACACTCCACAGCATGGGAGAAAATATTTTTCTATCTCTCAGCTGATAGAAAGTTAACATCCAAATATGTATAAAGCATTGGTAGGACTTTACAAGGAAAAAAATACCATGCAAAGAATGGGAATTGTGGAAAGAGATGAACAGAAATCCACTCAAACATACATACCGCTGGCCAATGTGCATAGGATAAAGAATCTCTAGATAAATGGTCAATCAGAGAAATGCAAATCTAAACAATGAGATATTATCTCACGTCAGTGAAACTGGCACATATCACAAAAAATGAAAACAACCAGTGTTGGTATGGATGTGAGGAGAAAGGGAGCCTCATTTACTGTTGGTGGAAATATCAAATGACTCAGCCGTTTTGTGTTTTTTTGGTTGGGGGGTTGCACTCAGCTGTGTTCAGGGCTTAGACCAGGTTCTGCCCTCAAGCATCACTCTTAGGGCTTCTTGAAGGACCATATGTAGTAGTAGGGATTGGACCCATGTCCACTGTGTGCAAGCAAGTGCCTTACCCACTTGCTCCTTTCTATAGCTTGTATGTTTGGTACTGGGATGCGAGGGTGTCGGCATTTTCAGAAATCATTATGGACATTTCTCAAAATTCTAGGGACTGAGCCTCCATATGACCAAGCAACTGCACTTCAAGGCATCTTTCCCAATGGCCCAAAAACTATTCAGAAAAGACATTTTCATCCTACATTCACTCCAGCACTATTCACAACAGCCCAAATCTGGAAATAACCCCACTGTCCAAGAACAGATGAATGAATAAAGAAACTACAGAATTTGTACATAATAGAATACAATTTAACTATGAAAAAAGATGAAATCGTGCAATTTGCTGCTACACAGATGGATCTGGAGAGTATCATGCGGACTGAAGTTAGTCAAAAGGAGAGGTACAGACAGATCTCTCATGTGGGATATAAAGAAAACAAAGTCAAAGTAGGGGTATAACAAGTGCCCAAAGACAACAGAAACGGGGAACTAGTCTTCAGTCGAAAGCTTACCACGGGGAGGACAGAGGTAGAGGGTGGAGGACACACGGGGACAATGGGGAGGACAGTAGAAGCTCTGATAGTGTGGTACAAGGTTTTGTGACGCAGGCAGCCCTATTATTAACAGGATTGGAAATCAGGTGCCTAAAACGGAACTTTTTAAAGCATTTAACCATAACTGAGTATGTTAGCTGTGGACTTGTCATATATAAACACATCTCATTTTGTTTCATCTCATTTTGTTTCCCATTGTGCTAGTTGCACTTCACCAGTACTGCATCTTTGCAAGTTGAAGGCATGTGGCAAATCTGCAGGAGCAGAGCTATACCTATTTTCATCTGTATTTTATGTAAGGCATGTGCTTCTTAGCATTATACTATCATAAACTAATGGAAAGCTATTGCCATATACTATATGCATTACCTTCCTGGAATACCAAAGACTTGATGTGACCCATCTTTTTCCAATTGTCAAGAAACCATTGTCTACGTGGTGGTTAGAGTATGTTGAGGTATGTGCCTTCCATGTCTCAGCTGTTGAGCTTTTATCAACATTTTATCAACAATGGACATAAATTTTGCCCAATAATTTTATGCATCCCGGAAGAGCCTGGCAAGCTACCCGTGATGTGTTTGATATGCCAAAAAGAGTAACAACAACATGTCTTCATGTTCCTGGAGCGAGCAGACGCCACTGGGCTACACTAGCATGCGAGAGGGACAAATGAAGACGTTACTGGCACTCACTTGAGCAAATCAATGAAAAAAAGGATGACAGTGATAACAGTGATACAGTGATACTTTTATGCATCTACAAAGTTACATGATTTTCTTTCATTCTGTCAATCTCATATATCATATTTGCTGATTTTCCTGTGTTGAACCATCCTTGCTTCTCAGGATTAAATCCCATTTGACTGTGGTTAATGATCTTTTTAATGTGCTAAATTTTTCTTGCTAGTAGTAGCGATAGCACAGCGGGTAGGGCATTTGCCTTGCATGCAGCCGACCTAGGTTCGATTCCTTCGCCCCTCTCGGAAAGCCCGGCAAGCTACCCAGAGTATCCTGCCCACATGGCAGAGCCTGGCAAGCTACCTGTGGCATATTCAATATGCCAAAAACAGTAACAAGTCTCACAATGGAGACATTACTGGTGCCCATTTGAACAAATCAATGAGCATGTACAGGATGACAGTGACAGTGATACAGTGACAGTGACAGTATTTTACTGAGAATTTTTGCTTCAGTATTCATCGAGAATATCAGCACGTGGCTTTCTTTCCATCTACTGTCCTTGTCTGGTTTTTACATCAGGAAGTGCTGGCCTTAAAAAATCAGTTGCAAGTATCCCCTCTCCTCTTTGATTGTTTTTGTGACAATTATGAGAATAACTATGTGATTAGTCTTTCAACTTTGACGAAAATTCATCAATGAAGTCATTTGTTCTATAAGTAATTTTGTAAAACATTTGCTTAGATGTCATGGACATGTTTGTGGCCATTTAATTAACTAAAGTTATGACCTCCTTACTTTCTCCACTAGGATCTTTGTTTTACAAAAAAAAAAGAAAGAAACAAAAAAGTAGTTAGCTAAAATCAACTGCATTTGGACTCATACTAGACAAAGTACATATCTAATCTACTATGTGTGTAATTAAATCAAGATTAAAGCCACTTCCTGGAAACAATGGATATGTGATGATAAATGACTGAAACAGTAAGACCCTTTACTAAGACTACTATACAGCTAGGTTTTCATAATTTACAATCTGGTGTCTCTCTGCCCCACAGCACTTTTAAAAGAAGAACAAAATCTCTTTGAAGAATAATGATTATTATCCCCTTTACTACCCTCATTATAAAACAAAATGACCAAATCCCCACTGCGCAATATATCCAGCTTCCAAAATTTGTGTTCTTTTACAACTAAATGTTGTCTTTTATTTCTAAGTGTTAATGGCGTTTTCTTGTTCTATAGTCTTGCTACCAAACACAGAGTACTTCTGTTCTACAGAAATTTAATTCTGAAGATTAAAAAATTTAAGGGAGGAGCTGGAGCAAAAGTACAGTCGGTAGGGCACCAAACTGGCTTCGATCCCCGGCATCCCATACAGTCCTGAGCACAGCCAGGAGTAACCCCTAAGCACCTCTGGGTGTGGCTCACAAAACGAAAAAATAAAACTAAGGCATATCAAGATAGTGCTATTTCTATTCGTTGTTGTGGTTCTTTTGTAATTATAAGAATTAAAACAGCCAGTATTTAGAGCTAAACAATTATCAGGTACATACTTACATTATATAAGAATTACTTTATATATAAGATATATAATATATATTAACTCATTCCTGAAATACATCTGAAATTTTATATTCACTGTATTACTGTCATCCTGTTGCTCATTGATTTGCTTGAGCAGGTGCCAATTTCATTACTGAAATTTTATATTATTTGTCCTTTATTACAGATGAAAATGAAACACCGAAAAATTAATGATCACAAAGCAAGAAAATAAAAGCGAGGCAGCACAGCCGGTGGGGTGTTTGCCTTGCACAAGGCCGACCCAGGTTCGATTCCTCCGCCCCCCTCAGAGAGCCCGGCAAGCTACCGAGAGTAGCCCACCCACATGGCAGAGCCTAGCAAGCTCCCCATGGCATATTTGATATGCTAAAAATAGTAACAAGTCTCACTATGGAGATGTTACTGGTGCCTGCTCGAGCAAAATCGACGAACAATGGGACAACAGTGCTACATCAATGCCACTCCATTTTACGACTTCTAAAATAATAAATTTATTGTTTAAATAATATTTATTTGCTGATCATGTACTATGTTTTGGCTACTTACTTACATCTTTTAACACCCCACAGATCCCATTATCTTACAGCTGTAGCAACTGAGGTTAGGTAAGATCAGTTATATTATTTTTTCCATGTTACTGTGTCTGTAAAAGTTGGAAAGAAACCAGTGTTGGAACCAGAACTTGTTTGCTTGCTTTTATAGAGTTCTCAGGGGACCCAGGTTTACTCTTGATGATTCAGGCCAAGCATCTGGGGACTGAAGGGTTGGTGTTCAGACTGCCCTACTGGGGAGGGAAACTGTTTCACGTGCTCAAGAACAAACTCAGAAGCTTGCACCTTGCTAGGCAGATGCTCACCCACTAGAGTTACCTGCCTGGGCTCTGGGATTGGCTTTTAATATCCATCTTCCTTATTAAAGTTTCATCCATCCATCAATTATTAACACATTTATTCTCAAATTCAATCTTACTCCACAAATTATTTGCCCCCTGTGATCATTCAAACAACCCTGATACAATTACATGTGCTTTGGTCTTTGGGTATCTATTGAAATGTCTCTAAATGCCCAGAAACTTAAGTTACTACTTTTAATGATCATATCACTAATTATCATTAATGTGGAAGACAGTGAGGGAATCTTGATATAAATAGCTGAGACTATAAAAAAGCTATACAAAAGCTCACAAATTTTAGCTACCAGAGAAAACAAATGCTTTGCTAAAAATAGCTCTGATCACAGCCAGAGTGTGTCCCCAGAGAAGTTTGAATATGATATATGATAAGGCAGTTAAAAACAATACATTTTTATAGTTAGCTTATTTATATCTTCCATATTCCAAATTTAACTTCTGGTTTTAATTTAAAATCATCATAAACTACAACTTATTGGTAAAATGTACACTTATACAAAGTCAATCCTAGGTCACAGAATAATCCTGTGGTTTGTTTTAGGAAGAGAATGAGTGAGTGCAAAACATTAATATAAAATACCATAATGTATATACACATTCCCCCCCTCCCGCCATGCTAGCCCTGAATCCCTCAAATGGACAACAGTTCTTTCCTCAGTCTTCTGTTTTACAGTAGATCCAAATTCGGGTTAATTTTGCATAAAGATTGATGAGCTAGAGCACAGACACTGCCCTAGGAGTCCACTCACAATCTCAGTAGAACTTGATGGCCGATCCATGGTCCACAATCAATTTTTCTCTTAGGAAAATGTCCTAATGGGGAAGGAGGTTTCAGGATAATAGCTCCAAGGGGTGGAACGTGGACAGCACAAGGCCACAAGTTCAAACCCCAGGACAACCACCAAACAGAGCCATTCTGAGCGCCTCACCTCCTTCAAGAAGTAGTCTCCAAGATTCTGAGTAAGCGGGGTTCCAAAAATCTATAAAATTCTGAAATTTCAAACCTGAAATGGGTATATAATTAAATTTTGAAATATAGAATTTGACCAATTTTGTCTACTTGACAGATAAGTGTACATTATTCTTCCAGAGGCGACAGTGAAAGAAGACAAAAAGCCCAACAGTAGCAGCACGCAAACTCATTCCTTGGCATACATAGTTGCTTTCAACTTCTAAAAACCAGCACATAACCCTGGATTACAGAAATTTGCTTTTGTTAAATTGAAAAAACAAAAGAATTAGTATGGGAAATAAGGTGATGAGACTAGAGACTAATAGATCAGAACATGCTATTTTTTTTAATTTTTAGCTTCAGATAAAGGAATTAAAAATTCTGGTAAAATACCTCTGGATAATTTCAAATGGGGTAAAGTAAGGTGTGTGCTATGTATGGATACACAGAAAACTTTTAGAATATAATGAAATTTTCTACTAGTTTTAGATCATATAGTTCATTTTGGAAAATATTTTTACTAAAATTATCACAAAATAAAAACTGCAATATAACAGAAAGAACTTAAAGGCAAGCACAGAGATGTTTGGGAACATATAAAGGGAGAGCATGGCTGGTCCTGTAGAACAGGAATATCTCAGAAATCTCAGGGGAAAAGGAGGAGTTAGTCGTGTATAAAGGGCAGAGGCCAAGGAAGGCTTTGTGATAATGAGCAGAGAAACCATTTAAATGAATTCCTGGATCTGGACCTGGCCCGGATACACAGGAAAAATCATTATTCAAAATTCAACCACCAAGAAGAAATAAGTGGTCTCTAAATTTCATCAGGTTTCATCATTCATTGGTTCATGTGAAACTATAATCTACTCCGTCTTGGAAAGTGTGGCTTAAACTTTGCTCGGCCTGCGTGTTCTCCTACAATCAGCACCACTCCGCCCGTTCACATGTTCTTCTATCTCTCTCAGAAGAACCTCCAACACCAAGTGTTTTTCTCAGGATCCCAGAAGAAAATACAATAAACTCTACACAGGCACCTCTTCTCAGAGATGAACTCTTGTTACAAGAGTCCCCCTCCCCCTGCCTCCTGGGGTCCAGAACAAGCATACAAGAAAAGAACGAATGGGTTCTTGGCAGAGAGGTCACATATATCACCACTATTGTCCCAAGGAAGCTAATTTATACAGAATTTGTCCATGTAAATATATATATCTTATTAAACTAGAGACAGAACCTTGATAATGATACTTGGGCCCCAACATGAACACAGGATTATGTTTCCTTCAGTGAGAGAACTAAAATAGATTACCAAAAATTTGTAAACACTGCAAAGCATTATCTGAGCTTGGAATAGGAACACAAATAATGCTGTCTCATTTGGAGTTCATTTGGATAGTACATTCAATAACTGTCCATGTACTCATCATAACAAGTGTTTGAGAAAGAGGTACAAAAGATTGGTCATTGCTAAATTACTCTTACTTACCCAAATAGGAATACGAGTACAAACATTTTCTGTAATAGTACATGTATTCAAACTCGTGATCCAATCCCACACTACCTTATTTAAAGTAGAATTAATAGTATGTGCATCAGATTACCTATAATTTGTTTAATTATAAAAATTAAAATGGAGACACATTATTTTAAAATGGAGACACAAAGCAGAACTTTGCGATCTTGAACTCTAGATTCAACAAGACCTGGAAACAAGATCCTCTGTCTGCCTCCTCCAATCTCCGGCATCTGAGGGAGGGGTCAAAAACCCAGATCGCCACCCTACCCAAGCCAGATAAATACATCACTGGCCGACCCCCACTAATCCACTACCCAGCCACCGCCACACTCCAGTTCTGACCTCCGTCGACGGTCAAAAATCAGGGATGCTGTCTTGTTTGCCACGGCATCAAAAATCAGATGGGCTGGTCATGTAATGCGATTCAGAGACGACCGCTGGACTAGAGCTGTTACCGACTGGATTCCACGGGACGTCAGAAGACCTCGTGGCTGCCCGCCAACTAGACGGTCAGATTTCTTCGTCAAATCCCTAAATGAATGATTTGAGGCTCTTCCTGTTCCTGGAGCAAGCAGATATCATTGGGCTACACTACCATGCGACAGGAACAAATGGAGACAAATTCGATTTGCCCGTTGGAGCAAATCAAAGATCAACGGGACGACAAGTGATACAAGGGAAGTGAAAATGGAGATACCTTATTTTAAGAGCTGCTCAGTCTACTGAGCATTTCTAAGGAACCAAAAAAAAAAAGACTTCTGTAATTTCCTCTGGACTGCCCAGCAGTCACTGCCAAAGAGTATTCCCCTTTCTCAATGTTTCCTAGAAATACCATTTAAGTTTTCAAATTTCAGTTTAAATAGTTGGATTAAACAGCATGATTTTAACTTTTTCATAGTTATTTGACCTTCAAAATTTTAACAATAATCAACAATCAACTTCTATAAACACACATAGTAACAAATGCCCAAAGGTAACAGAACCTGGGAACTAGTCTACAGAATTGAGCTTACCAAGTCATAGATAGGGGTGGAGGGTGTAGAGTGGTGGGGAGGAGGGGATTTGGACAATGGTGGAGAGAAGCCAATACTCTAGTGGAAGGTGTATTGTTGAAATATTGTATTGTAAAAGCCCACCACTAACAGTGCTGTAAATCACAGTACGTAAACTTAAAGAAGAAAACACACACACACACACACACACACACACACACACACAAACACGACTTCAACACATTCATCACTGACAGTTTGTAGAATTCACCCAAACAACCATATTTCATGAACTACAAGTTATATAATTCACATATACTGTTCTTTTAGAAAACTCACCTACACTGTTCTTCCTAGAACTAAAAACAGATACATTAAAACAATAGAAGAAACTTTTTATTTGGGCTATTTTCCAATCCAGTTAATAGGGAAAAGTTAAGATGCATCAGAAGAAAACCTATTCTCTTGAGATTTCTTACTCAGAAAAACCCAGAGACAGATTCAAACCACAGACTCCATTCAGCACTACCGTTCATCCGTCACGGTGGCACTGTCTCCTCTGCCACTTTTGCACAATTTTATCTTTAAGGGGCAGATGAGCATTATCAAATAAGTAGCATCAGGAATCGTTCCAGGGGCAGAGAGAGAGAGAGAGAGTACAGGAAGTAACGTGCCTGCATGCAGCTGAGACTATGTTTGAACTCTCCAGCACCTCATTCTTTCCCCAGTACCGCCCTAAGCAGAGCCAGGGGTAGTTGCTGAGCACCACCAGATGTGGTCCAATTTCTGCCCACTCCCAATCATTCTAACCAAAAAATATTTTTATGATCTAATATAGGAAAGCTGGACAGTACAGCAGGTAGACTCCGTCTTGCACAGGGTCAGCCCAGGTTCCAGAGCCAGCACCCCAGATGATCCCCAGAGCCTGCTAGAAGTGATCCTGACTGAGTGCAGATCCCAGTATCTACCCTGAGAAATGCTGAGCGTGGCCCCAAAACAATCTAATATAGGTTTGAACCAATATGTTTCAACATAGGTTAAAAGGTGCTGACTCTCAAACTGAACATGTTTTATTCAGAATGCTAAATATAAAAATATAGCTACTATCTACTGCTTGAAAAATAATTTCTAGGCATACAATAGTTCAAGTGTAGTTTAACTATCTTAGCTTAATGTCTTCTGTAATCAAATTTAGGGTGAGACACTGGTATCTGAAGAGGTATGTGAGCCTCTAATGTTTGGGGAATTTCTTTCTATTGGATTTGGTCTGTATATAAGAGACTGGCACTAATAACAAAACTAACCTTCAAGAAAACAAAAAACAAAATTTTGCTCCGAATAAAAGCAAAGCCAGCACTGTGGTGACATGGACATTTATCCTGCATTGGTCATGGTGGCACCAATCACACTGAAACAATCGTATGTGAGTATTCATTTATTCATTCAGCAAACTTTTACTCGGTGGGGCAAGACATTGTGCCATGAATTATTATTTACAATACTTCACTCATGGTCTGTGAGAGTAAGTTCTTACTCATATTAGAGAAAATACTAGCCAGCAATATAAATGAAGCATTTTCATTGACACCACACAATTCTAAATACTCTACATATACTCCATTCTGTACAAACTGACCAAACTAACATTCTAAAATATGAATCAGAACACACTATTGCCAGCTGAAGGTACTGTGACCAAGTGGCTCTCAACCAATGACAATTCTGCCCCTCTGGCAACATGGGACAATGTCTGGAGACATTTAGTTGTCACGACTGGGGGTGAGTGCTTCCTGGCATCTGCTGGGTGAAGGCCAAGAATGTTGCCAAACTTCCTACGGCTCACAGGACAGTCTCCCGCATCAATAAAACAACTCTCTGATCCAAATGCTCAGAGTGCTGTGGCCGAGGAACCTGCTCTAAATCCAGAGACATGTCCCTAACTTCTCACAGTCTGACTCTGACCTCATTCGTGTGACTCCATGCCCCACTGCTCCATACGCCCCAGTCCCGCTGGCTCAACTTCATCTTTCCTGGACAGACCAAGTGCACGAGGGCTCCCTAACTTGCCTACCCCTGGTTCCTTTCCCGGAAATGTCTACTAAATTCTGTAGGTCTTCCTCCTTCCAACACTGAGATCTCTATTCAAACATCATCTCCACAGAAAACACACTCACAACCATTTCACTAAAGTAAGGGGTGGGGATTATTTTCTGCCAAGGGATATTTGGATGCATGTAACAATATTCAAGGGCAGCAACTGTAAATCCACATGTCCATTCTCTGAGGGAAAAGGACCAGACCACGTGATTTCACAGGCCTTTACAGTTCACAGGCCAAGTGTCTCTCATCCTAAAAGTAATGGCATCACTGGACCCCCCTGAATCTCCACCCATCGCTGTGGGAATAACACATATAAACTCAACTCTTTCTGAATGACCTTATTCTTTTCTAGTCATGTGTTTTCCATAGAAAAGATGACTAGCCAAACTTCATCCCTCTTCATCCCTCTCTGTCAATCTCATTTCTCAATACTTGCTGGGCCCCGTTATCAATTGAAGTCACAGAAACCGAGATGGGGCATCAATAAAATTGCTAAGTTATCCAAAGATGAAACTAACGTGACCACAAATCTATCATGAGGAACTCAGAGGAAGTAGGAGTAGATAATTAAAATGCTAGTTTGGTTCAGAGTACTGTTTTAAATATCTGGAATGTATTAACTTATTTAATTCTCACATTGCTACTGAAACAAAAAGACAACAATGTTAGCACTGTTATGGTTCTGGCTTTACACAGAAGCTTCGTTAACCTGCTCTAGTTCACATGGGCTCTGGGATTGAAACAGGCTTTCGGCCAGCAAAGTTCTACTCTATTAGCCACTGGGACCTGAGGCAGACAGAAAACATAAAATGCAATGAGTCCTTTTGTCATTTCTTCATCAGTCCTTTCTCATTATTTCGTGTACTCTTTGAAGTCAACGAAGCCACAGGAATAAAGAGAACAGAAGAACTGGTAAATAATACAGGCAAAAAGGAAAGAGTGGGTTCAAAGACTACAAGGAGAGTTGTACCAGATTAACATAAAGTAGCATCAGTGAGTGCTTAAAATGTAAGCGAAGGGAACAACATGAGAAAGAGTTTACAATGCTAACTCTGATGTCCATGCTTTGAGACCAATTTCCCTTAAACATGCGTAATAATGAAGTTCTAATGGGGCTTCACATTATAATCCTTAAATTGGATGAAAACGAACCTACTTTATCCTACTCTGCTTTGAAGCAATGAGCACAAAGTCTCCACCATGTTTTAAAAGAAAATAGAATGATCCCTCACAAGCACAGTGGCAAATGAATACATTTAAATAAATTCCTTTTTCCAGGTTCCTGCTGATTTTCATTCTTAAAACAATGAAACAGTATTAGAATGTCCCTAATCCACAGCTCCAACACACTATATTTAAAACACATGGGTTTATTTGTCAGAACTGATCATATCCTCCCTTCATATTAACAGGAAGCAGGGCTCAGAATCTCTGATCCCTGTAATATTATTATGGCTAGAGGAGAAAACCTGGGGAAATACTTCTCCCGGTGGTTGTTGGGCCACATATTTTATCTGGCGAATGTTGGCAGTGTATTCAGCTTACCATTCACAGACCAGATGAACTGAAGTGGTTACAGTAATGACAAGTAGACAGCACTTCCTCTTCACATAAACAGTCCAAGAATTACAGGATTTGTTCCTGAAAGGTCTAGGATATCTGAACTGTATATTTCAGTATCACAGTTTCCTCTGTCCCTTCCTATCCTCATCACCAAAGTTTACATAAGGGTCATATCTGAAAGGACTATTCAAAACACGGCTACGTGATTTATTCTGTCTGCTGATACTTTTCATACTTTGAATATTAAGTGAGAATATTTGTATTCCTCACTATATCTAGTTCTTTCTTAGGGAAAGCGACACCCAGATACAAAGAAGGAAGTCACTATAGATTGAATATAGGTGACCCCCTGAGCACTCATATGCTGAAATTCTAACACCCCCGGTGAAGAAGTTTGGAGATGAGGATTTGGATGGTGACTAAATCACGAGAGTCGGATCCTCATGAATAGAATTTATGCTGTACAGGGACCCCAAGAACTTCCCAGGTCCTTCTGTCATATAACAGCACAGTAAGTAGAGAACTAGGAGACACGGAGGCTCATCCAGCTGCAAGTGCTGTGACCGTCCTCCAGAAATGGGAGGAACAAATGTTTGTTTATAACCAATATATGCGATGCTACTAGCCCAAACCGACTAAGAAAGAAACTGTAAGTGGGTTTTGGTACAAAGAGTTTGTCTCCCATAGAACATCTAAGGACTCAGATCTTAGAGATTTACATATAGTTTAAGTTGCAGGCTGGCACAGAAGGTAAGTGGCAGACAAGAAGTCCCAGCATCAAGGAGAAAGTCCTTCTAGATCAAGAGTCCTGAAGAGACAGAGAGGGAGACACATCCCTTCTCAAGCCAGGGTTGAACCTGGGTGCAAAAGTGACATGGAATTACTGAAAGCTCCTAGTGGGAAACCCCAGATTAGCAGCTCGCCGCCTGCTCTCCGGAGGCAGCGGGGGAAGCCTATACCTTCTGAGAGGCGGCGTTCAAAGGTCTGTGCAACGAGGGAATTAGAGCAGCAGGAAGGAAGAAAACTCGAGAGATGTCCAAACCATCAATTCCGAAAGGCTCTGAAAACAAAAGCGACTTCACAACTTTTTGATGGCAAAATATGAGGAAACTAATGCGAACTAGTTTAAGTTTTATTTTATCCCACTTCTTGTGGTGATTAATTTAACTGTGCTGGCTATTTCTAAAATCTAGAAATAGACTGGGCCCCTCTGATTTCAGATCATGGAGTTAAGACTGGACTGAAAATTAAGAGTAATTTTATAGACTTTTCTTCTTAGAGCACCAGTATAGATATATTATGACAAATATATGTCATATATTATGACAAATATTTTATCTACAATACTTATAAAACTTCTCAGTAAAAAAAAATGATTGCCTCATGGAAAAAGTAGAGGTGCAACCCATCATTCAAACTCTATGCAAGTTTGAGGACAGAGGATTAACAAAAATAATCACAGTTATCTTGTGAGGTAAGCAGCAATATAATGATACAAGTCTCGAATGCTCCCACCCAGGTTGTAGGATGCTAAGAGCACACAGAAGTCTGAGGTGAGAAGGCAAAGAGGTTACAGAGCAGACTCTGAAGGCAGAGGACGTGCAACCTGCTGCAGGCCCTGGCAAGCAAGGCTGGGGTGGAGACGAGGAAAAGCTCTCCGCCTGAAAGGAAGTCACGCTGAGGAATTTTTCATTCCTGCTGTAAGTTCTACTTCCACTTCCCTTGTTCAGGCTGCTCTTGAGTAGGAAGATGGCACGTAAACCCATACAAGTTCCACTTGAATTTCAGAGCAGTTGCTGGTCAGCCTGTCACAGACTCAGTCGTGTTAAAGGTCAAGGCCCCGGCACCAGGCTGACGTGGCCTGAGCCCCAGCCTTTGTAAAGGACAGAAGACGGGAAAGGCCTGCCCACATTCCTTCGCACAAACCAGAGTCTATGAAAACAGAACGCTGCAACTGACAGAGAATGACAACGATAAAGCAGGAATGAAAACATTTCCCTGGGATAAGACAGGAAAACCCTAGCGTTAGCCAGGCCAGGAAAGACCAGTTAACTTTACATCTGGAGACTTCTATGACTGTGACAGGAGTGATGCTAACTCTGGGGATGCTAGGAGAGTGTCAGAACATCAGATTTGAGGGCACATGGAGGAGCTAGGTGGACTAGAGTGGTGAGGGAAGGTAACTGGGTACATCAAGATAATAAATGTCAGAGCAATAATAATGGCAATACCATTATAAACCAAAGAAGGCAAATATATTTTACTTTTATATGCATCATCAACATAGCATTTTGTGGTAAAATGAGATTTGATGCACGATAGATGTGTGAGTGCTACACAATCACACAGATCCAGCTAACTCGTCCTAGCACTCACTGCCCAGAAGTGAGTACGTTTCAAAGTGTTTTTGGAAGACCTAGAAGATGTGTTATTGCAAAGCTACATTTTCACCAATGAAAAACTTAGGAAGAATGAGGCAAAAATATTAATCAAATTGGCAAAGTTCAAACAGACAGGGGTTAAGCTCTCTGAGCAGCTGAGCCGGGAACGGTGTTTTAACGCTAAGAGCCCAAGTCTCTTAGCATAGTTGGTATTAACTGCTGGCAGCCCCACGCCCTTGGAAATAACAAAACTGCATTGCAACTATCCTTGAATTCAAAATTTTTTATACTTCAAGTAACTTTTTTCCTTCCTTTCAGAACGTTAAAGTTTCCCCGCCTTTTGGTGGGAGGGGGGTGTCGGGGAGGTGTGGCGCCTGGCAATTCTCTGCCAACCTGGCTGGCAATTCAAGGCATGGCCTGAGGACATGGCATTACAGGCATGCTGTAAACGCTGCAGAACTTGGGGTTAGTCAGCAACACTGGCCATGCTCGGGGCATTGTGGCTGTGCCCTGAAGTGCCCAGGGGCCCAGATGATGCCATGGATGGAACCAAACACAAGAAAAACACCTTAACCCCTAAACTATCTCTCTGGAACCTTAAAGTGTTTCTGCTTATGCAACACTGACTCTGGCAGCAATGGTCCGCTCCTGAATGGCAACACCTGTCTTAATTTAAAAGTTAAAAGTGAGACTATGAGCATCTCAGAGCAGGCGGCAACACAGGCAGCCTGGCTCCACGTGGCCCTGCAGTGGCACTGCCACTCACCTCTCCCTCCTGCAAGCAGATCTCTCCTGAGCACGTGATGAAAGATGGGCCTGAGCGATGATTCCGACTGGGTCCATCTGCGTCGTGGGTGCGAGATCCTGGTAGCAGAATGGGGTGTCCGTGAAGCCCGCAGAGTCCAGGACTCAAGTCACAGACTGTGTGTTTTCCTGATATTGTTTTGTGGACCCAAAAGACCCCCCGAGAAAGTGCGGTCACACTCACCATGACAGAGCGGCCTGAGTACGGACAGAGATCATCCTGCTTAGAAACCTCACCGTGAAGTGGAACATGTTTCTCTGCCACCACACACGAACTCCTCAGGGACAGACCTTGAAGGAGTCACCTGTGCCCCATCACAAAAACAGAGCCCAAAATTAACTATCTTCCTGGACGCTAGGTGGACACTTACACTATGTGCAATGAAAATATTTTCAAATTTACAGTGTTTCCATATGCGTATGATTGCTAATAGCTCGCAAGAATAGCAATAACCAAGTGGCACAACAACAAAATTAAGCAATTCACAATGGTTGTAAGGACAACGCAGATCATCACATTTTTATACAGTTGCAGCCAGAGTAGGAGATTTATCAGCTGCAAAAAGTTTAGGTACACATCTTGAAATTCCACACCTAACATTTTATTTTCTGGCTACATTCTAAACAAAGGCAGGTCATTTGGGGCTAAAAGAATCTTTTTAAATAAATAGGGTACAAGATAATTAGAAATGTGGGGTCAGAGAGGTAGTACGGCAGGTAAAGTTCAACCTCGACCCAGGTCCAATCCCCAGCATCCTGTACGGTCCCCAGAGTACTTCCAGGAGTAACTCCTGAGCATTGGCATATGTAGCCCAAAACCTTTTTTTATATTGGTGGTGGGGAATGTGCACTGGTGGAGGGATGGGTGTTTGATCATTGTGTGATTGTAACCCAAACATGAAAGCTTGTAATTATCTCATGGTGTTTCAATAAAATAAAAATAAATAAATAAATAGGAAAAAAGGGAAAAAATGTAGAAATGTTCAAACTCTAAGGAAGATTACTATATATATGCATATATACATATATATATATATATATAAAGTCTGTTCTGGGCAGATGAGAGGAGTATTTGGTGGAGCAAAATGATTGTGGGAAATAATACAATGAACGTAGACAACACTTGGCTTCTCTCTTCATGTTTCAGAGCATCTTACAGATCTAGACTCTGCAGATAAAGGGCAATGTTCCCAGCCTTGCACTGGCACTGTGTGCTTACACGCCCACGACCCGTCATAAAGTCGGCAGACACGCCACTCCAAGGTGACGATGCCAGGCTCCACTGCTCTCTGCAACCTCGAGGCTAAGGCCAACGGTAGCTGACACACCGGTAAACCATTCTTTCCCATTTGTCTACTACATAGTAGGGGAAATGCAGTTTTCAGGAATTGAGGATTGAGTTTTAAAGCCAAAACAATGAAGGCGATTCTTTTGCATCATAAATGACAGTAGAAAGCCTCATGACATGGAAGCAATCCCACTTCTCCTCTATCATTTATACACACTGCTGACAAACACTCTCCAACTTGTGAGCTGCTTCCTTATCACCGAGGCTCTCAATCTTTAACTTCATTAAGAAAACTCTTTATCCTCTACGGAGTCTTTCTGGCCACATGGAAGTTTGTGAAGCAGGGCATTGCCGGGTCAGTCTGAGTCCACTGGTAACAGTGAGTGATAAATACCCGTGGTGCGAGCACCACATTTCCTGTCACACACTTCACCGTGGAAGCTATCCCTGCTGCGGTGAAGAAACTTCTAGTAATTCCCTAGAGCCACATGGTAGGTAGAAGATTGTAGCGGCCCCGAACATGAGGTAACAAACAGAAATAGGAATTCAACTACAAAAAAATAATGGTCACAACTGTCAATTATTTTTATGCCTAAAGTCAACTCACAAAACCAATACAATAATAGAGATTCAAGGTTGCTTGAAAATTGCTACCCAGATCAATTCACTCCCTGGGGCCCGATAGGATTACTTTGGGTACTCTGGAAACTACAGCTGGTCGAGGTTTTTCACTGTCTTGTGTAATGAACTTTCATTATTTTCTCTAATAATACTTATCCCCTGCCTTGATTTGGACAGCCAATCTGAATTTAAATTTTTCCAATTTCAATCTTTCATTCCCTAATTCAGAAAAATATTTTTTAAAAATTCCTATATCTCGTTAGAACCTAACCTCTATTTTCTTATTTAGCTCTTACCTGCCTGCAAAGTCTCTGATCCTTTGATACACTGGTCAGTTTTCTTTGAAACTAGCCATTTGTCAAATTCCCTCTGGTATGTCTAAGATCAAAAGGTAAAATGTATTAAAATGGAAAAAAATTGATTGGTCAGGGTGCTGGAGCAGAGATAGTCTATTATACTATTCACTTATTTATTATAAGACTTTGGTACCATGTGTCTTATTTTCCTGCATAAAATCTATAACACTTTTATAATTTCTGCCTGCCTCCTAAAAAACTTAATTTTCTCCCAAATAAAAATTATTCCCTACTAATCTGATATTGTGGGAGCTCACACTAATATTTTTCTCTTTGCATAACACAATACTGTCTGACATATTGTGGATTTTCCCCTCTCTACAGATATCTTCTCAAACATCCATCTTGAAGATTTTACTAGCAGCAGCAGAAACCATTTGTTGATAAATTTATGGAAAATGAAACATCTTAGTTGCAAAAATAAAAGATTATAAACCAGGACAAGCCCAGAAAAGGTCCTACTACCTCTGGTGATTTGGATTTGAGTTCCACTCCATTTGCAGCCAGTTATGGAACAAAATACATGCATTTACAATGGTGCATAAATAATCCTTCCCTGCCAGTGCTACTGATATTTGCAGTTACTGGAGAGAAAAAGACTACACTGACAAATGTGGCAGAATGACATGCCTCAAACAAATTAGCTTATTTTAATCACTGCTATGCACACATACCAAAACAGCAACCAGAAACACCTTGGTTTGGATGAGAGATTATCCCCTTTTTAGAATAAAACATCCCCCAAAAAAGTAGACGTATGTACTAGAATTTTGTTTGTAAAGACAGGTTGCCCCTTTGGAAACATGCCTTAAGATGGCATTAGATGTTTTCAGTAAGGCAGTCTCAACCCCAGCCTCCTGTGTGAATGCCTTGTATTGTCTGCTTTTAACAGAATATTTCCATATTTCGGTCATATTTTCTATAGTTAAGCTACAAAATGTTGTGACTTCCATCTTTCTGGAAGAGTCTGCCTTCCTCTCACCCCTCCCAATATCTATGTTGTATCTCTATTTGGGTGAGTATTTTATTTCACATCTGTAGAGATTTTTCCCTTTACTTGCTGATGTGTTTCATAAAACCAACAATGTAGTACTGTTGTAGCACTGTTGTCCCATTGTTATTGATTTGTTTGAGCGGGCACCAGTACCGACTCCACTGTGAAACTTGTTGTTACTGTTTTGGGCATTTCAAATATGCCACGGGTAGCTTGCCAGCCTCTGCCATGCAAATGAGATACTCTCGGTAGCTTTCTGGGCTCTCCGAGAGGGACAGAGGAATCGAACCCAGGTTGGCCCTGTGCAAGGCAAATGCCCTACCCGCTGTGCTATCGCTCCAGTCCAAAACCAACATTACCTTTTTAGAATAAAGCATACTGTTATGATTTTAGACATTCAAATTTTCCTTTAAATTTTTTTAATTCTCCTCTATTCATTCTTAATAAATTTTTTATTTGTAAGATTTCACATGTCTTGTCACTTGTCATCCTGTTGCTCTTCAATTTGCTCGAGTGGGCACCAGTAATGTCTCCATTCATCCCTCTAGCGTGCCAGTGTAGTGCAATGGTATCTGCTCGCTTCAGGAACAGGAAGAGCCTCAAACCATTCGTTCAGAGTTTTAATGAAGAAGTCTGACCATCTTGTAGGTGGGCGGCCACATGGTCTCTTGACGTCCTGTGGAATCCAGTCGGTAACAGCTCTAGTCCAGCGGTTGTCTCTAAGTCGCATTACATGTTTGACCCATCTGATTTTCGAGGGCTTGGCAAACAAGACAGCGTCCCTGATTCCTTTTTTTTTCTTTTTGGGTCACACCCAGTGATGCACAGGGGTTACTCCTGACTCATGTACTCAGGAATTACTCCTGGTGGTACTTGGATGACGATATGGGATGCTGGGAATCGAACCTGGGTTGGCTGCATGCAAAGCAAACGCCCTACCCACTGTGCTATCACTCCAGCCCTGGGAGTTCTCTTCTTAGACTTAAACTTTGTAGTCCTTTCTCCCCACTCCATGAAGTATAATTTTGCACGAAGGAGATGGTGGTCCGATCCGGTTTGGAATTTTGGGACAACAGCGACATTGGTCAGGTAAAACCGTTGATTGAATATGATGTGGTCAATTTCGTTGTTGAACCATCCACCAGGAGTCTCCCACGTCCAATGTTTAGATTCAGCCTTCTGGAACTGTGAGTTACTATGGATGATCTTGGTCGACATGATGAACTCAGTCTCTTACCCTGTTCGTTCCATTCTAGGCCATGGGTCCCACTGTGGAGTTCTTCTGGCTACCTTCTCGGTCCTATCTTGGCATTAAAATGATCTACAATGATCTTGTAGAAGGTGTGGTCTTCTTTATAGAACTTCTCCAGCTCCATGTAGAACTTCATAATTTCTTCTTCATCGTAGTTGGATGTTGGTGCATAGACAACAAAGATAGAAACTGCCGGTAGTGAGCCACATCTATTCAAGCGTAATCATCCAATTCAAGTTGTTAGGCATTCGAATGAATCAATGCTCATGGCCAAGTTCATGTTGACAAGGACACCAACACCACTGACGCCTCTGTTGTAGCATGTTCTTCTCCAGTGTTGAAAATGGCATGATGTGATCGATGCCTTCTCATTTTGGTCAGACCAATGATTTCATACTTGATCTTATGCGCTTGCACCATCAGGTCCTCGATGGATGCTTCTGATGCCAGCATATGTACATTAAAAGTACAGACAGTCATTTTAGTCCTTCTTCGTTTTGGCAGTCTGGTTGGTCCCTGAGATGTTATCAGCCTCTCCTTGCTCATCCTTCTTAACGCTGCCATATTTGGGGCTCTTTCAGTGTCAGGGGAATAAGGCCCATTGTGGTTGCTGATTATGGCACATCAAATACACCACGGGTAGCTTGCCAAGTTCTGTTGTGCAGGCGGGATACTCTCGGTAGCTTGCCGGGCTCTCCAAGAGGGATGGAGGATTTTAGGGCGGCCTCTAATTGCCCTTACAGGCATTCTCATGGTTCACACCATATTTGAGGCCCATCAAATATGTTAGAGTAATTATGGAAAATTGGTATTAAATGTCTTATGATGTGTCGGACATTGGGAGAAGCAGGCAAAGGAATTCTGTTTCCGGGTCCCGTTGAGCCTGGAGTCCAAGATCATAAAGTTCTGCTTTACCTGGTTCTGTGGGGCTTCACTCATGCATGAGGCTTGGGCTGAGTGTCCAGAAAGCAACCTGGAGAGTGGCAGTGGCTGGGTAGTGGAGGTAGTGGAGGTTGGCCGATGAGGTATTTATCTGGCACTGGTAGGGTAGGTCGTCTGGGTGTGATCCCTGGGGCGCCAGAGATTGGAAAAAACAGGCAGAGGATCTCTGTTTTCAGGTCCCGTTGACCCTGGAGTCCAAGGTCACAAAGTTCTGCTTTACCTGGTTCTGTGGGGCTTGACTCATGCATGAAGCTTGGCCCACGTATCCGGAAAGCAGCCTGGAGCGTGGTGGTGGCTGGGTAGTGTAAGATTTGTAAGATTTATCTAATTTAATAAAATTTTGAAATATATTACCAAAGACTCATTCAAATACTACTCAATTTATATTATGATAAAAGATAGCTTTTGAAATATTAATTTATCACTAACTTACAATTTTGTGGAATTTCAGGAGTTTGGTTTTATAATGGGCTGAAGCGATAGCACAGCGGTAGGGCCTTTGCCTTGCACGCAGCCGACCCAGGTTTGATTCCTCCACCCCTCTCGAAGAGCCTGGCAAGCTACTTCGAGAGTATCCTCCCACATGGCAAAGCCTGGCAAGCTACCCATGGTCTATTCGATATGCCAAAAACAGTAGCAACAAGTGTCAAGATGGAGACGTTACTGATGCCTGCTCGAGCAAATCGATGAGCAACGGGATGACAGTGACAGTGACAGTGGTTTTATAACCTATGTGTGTATAATTAACAGTATTGTATGGCTAACAGTATTGTAAATCACTTCAATACAAGTGGAAAAGGGAAAAAGTGCATTAGGAGCAACACATCCACATTCTAGCTTAATATATTTTTTTTTCACATTTGGAACAACAGTAGAGTTCTGAGCAAAGTGACCTGGAAGAAGAAACCCACGCCTTGACAAAACATTCCTGCCTTAGTATTCTTGCCAGCCTACATTCCTAGCTGGGAATAACCTCAAAGAATCACAATCCAGACACAGAGTAATTTCAGGCCAAGCTGGAGTCCATCCACAGGCCATTGGATGGAGCGGCTGCTCTAAAGAGGAGACCAGAGAGCTAGGGCAGAAGTTAGGGTGCTTCCTCTGCACATGACTACCTGGATTCATTCCCTGGCACCACACGTGGATCCCAAGACACGCTAGGTGTGGTCTCCAAACCAGAAAGGGAAAAGGGGGGTGGCAAAGTACTATCACAATAGCAGAAGCTGGCAAAGTACTATCACAATACCAGAACCTGGAAAGAAAAGAGAAAGAACAGTTGATTTTTTAAATCCTATTAAATCCTATCAATGGAATTAAATCCACAGATACCTTTGCAGCTCCTTTTAGCCATGCTGCTCAGAATAGCAGGAAAGCCAGTAGGAGAACTTGAGCATCAGGACCACCACCCACTCTCTGCACCACCCTTCCCAACACTGTGACTGTTAGGTCAAAAGTCTCCATCATTTTGTTCGGAAATCTCTTGTTGTATTGAGTAGGGATATAGGCTGATCACATTGGCATCAAGAGGAATTTTTTAAATATTGTTTTAAAGACAAGAATGGGAATGAAGAGTCACATGCCTTTTACATCTTTGAATAATAATTGACCATCTTTCAGAAAGTGTGAGAATTACTGTGCAAAGTAAGTATGACGTAAATATATGATATGTGTGATCAAATTTAAGAATGCTTAACAAATAATTATAAAGTACTTAGAACAGAATATGACCTTATTAATCTCAAAAAAGATTGTTGATAAAGTCTACAGATAAAATTTGTGGGAAGACTGTTGATAAAAAATTGCACTAATCATAAGGGGAAGGGCTGGAGCGATAGCACAGCAGGTAGGGCATTTGCCTTGCACACAGCCAACCCGGGTTTGATACCTCTGTCCCCCTCGAAGAGCCCGAAAGCTACCGAGAGTATCCCGCCCACATGGCAGAGCCTGGAAAGCTACCCATGGTGTATCTGATATGCCAAAAACAGTAACAACAAGTCTCACAATGGAGACGTTACTGGTGCCTGCTCGAGCAAACCGATGAACAATGGGACAACAGTGCTACAGTGGTACAGTTATACTAAAATTTTAATATATTAATATTTTTCATTTTAAAAATATATTTTAAAAGTTTAAAAGTACCTCTTTAAATCAGTGAGAAAATATACAAGATATGACAACCCAATAGAAAAATAGTCAGAGAAATATTTTGGAAATATGCAAATGGCTACTACACATGAGTCCATTTTTACAACTTTAGTCACTATCTATCACTATCATCCCGTTGATCGTCGATTTGCTAGAGCGACAAAGAGTCTCTTGCCCCCACACCTGGCTGTCTTCACGGGGGCCCTTCGGAGGGGGTGGGTTAAGTCTCCCTCCCCACCCTGAGCAGAGCCATGGCTGCCGAAAACCTCCGAAACCCAGCCACAGCCATGCTCAAGGCCACTCTCCACATACTTGGACGAGCCTCACACATGGAGGAATCGGCAGAGAAACCCAGGTGTGCAGGACCCGGGGCTGAGATCTCCAAGCCTGCTCGGATGGGGACTGGGCCTCTTCCACCCAGATCCCCCATTTTGCAGTAGCTAAGCAGTCCCACCCACAACTTTATTAGAATCAAGAAAATTAAATGACATAATCTATCACTACACAGACTCCACAAGGTTAAAATTTAGATCACTGACAATTTTAAGTTTTTAGTAAGTGGAAAATAAACACTCTTTTATACTGCTCTTATGTAAAGGCTCAGCCTACTTAATAAATCATCAATTATCTACTACAGTAAAAATTCTCATTCTCCATGATTCAGATTCACTATTACATAGCAAAAATGCTTGCATGTATAATCAAAAACTCCATATGGAAGCACTATGTGCCACAAGGATAGAATGAATTTTAAAATTTGGTACATTATGTTATATAAATGTAATGCCATGCAGATAAAAAAAATAACTTGCACCACACTAAAATATGTGGAATCATTTTATAATGATACCTTTGTTTTCATTTTGGGGCTACATAAGAGGTGTTCAGGGCTTGTCCTGGCTCTGCGATGAACCATCACTCCTACATGGATCAGGGGACCACGTGGATTGCTGGATATTGAACATGAGCCGGCAGCCTTCGAGGCAAGCACCCTGCCACCCTGCCTGCTGGACCATCTCTCCAGCCCCTAATGATACGTTCAGTGAAAGAAATAACATATAATGAATAATTCCATATACATAAACTTAAAAGGAGGGGAAATTAATTTGATTGTTTGTTTGATACTCGTTATTAGACAATGCTCAATAAAAAGATGATTGCCATAGAAGGTAGTGGTTCTCCCGCTTTGGGCCAGGAACACAAGTGTTAACATGGAGAAAGATCATCTGAGCTGCTGAGAATGTTCTGTTTCTTGTCTAAAATGGCAGTTACACAAGTTTATATGTCGTGTTAATTATTGAGTCGTGTGTTTTGCATATGGGTGTTTGTTTGTGCAAGGAATTGACCTAGGTCCCACGAAGGTAAAGCATGCACTCTACCATTGAACTATACTTCCAACCAATGATTTGTGATCATTGAAGGATACATTTATGTTTTGTATATATTTCTGTGGAAAGGGTCATATTTTATGATTGGAAAAAAATGGTTTTAAGGAATGCAGCTGTGCAAGTTAATGGAACAAACCACCTGAGAGAATCAAGGCCCACTTATCTATAGTCAACGACCTGAAATTTATATTCTTGAGCTCATTCTCCAGAGATAAGTCACAGTACATCAATCATTTGTATAGAGTGAAAATTCTACTTTCCTGCTGTGTGATTAAATTTGAGGGACCCTTCCCCACCTTTTACTTTATGTCATCACTGTATCATTAACAATCCTGACTAGCAAACAATTTCTCTCACCAAATTTATATCGAAATCTTCCTAGAAGGACAATACTTCAACAAACCAGCTATTATCTTTGCAACACCATGAGACATGTTGCATGGAGCTTCTGTTCAAAATCCCCTAACAAGTTAATAGCTGTACAAGTACTGAGGTACAAGTACTGGCTCTAAGGTCCCTCTCTTGACTGGGCTCAGAGGATCATCTGTGGCACCTGGGATCAAACCTGAATCAACCACACGCCAGGCAGGAGCCCTCCCCACTAAGCTCCCTCTCCAGCCCCATCTGGTACTGCTCTCTTACAGGTCACAGCATCCAAAGTTCAGAGGCTCAATCTCCCACTGCGCTTTTTGTGTTTTTCATAATCAATCTCCCTACTGGAGGAAACATTTTTTCACTTCCAGTTTTCAAAGCATTCATAAAATTATGCCTCTATGCTACTTAAACTCTAATAGCTTCTCCTTGAAACAAAGAACAAACCTAGAAGTCTATCAAGGGCTTTCGGAGTACGTTATTCAACCTTTCCCATCAATGTCCTTTTCCAAATAAACTATATTCCCTATAGCACAGTGGGTAGGGCATTTGCCTTGCATGCGGCTGACCTGGGTTAAATTCCTCCATCCCTCTGGAAGAGTCTGCAAAAGAGTATCCCGCCCGCACAGCAGAGCCTGGCAAGCTACCCGTGGCATATTTGATACGCCAAAAACAGTAACAACCAGTTAAACAGTAGTAACCAGTAAAGTCTCACAATGGAGACGTTACTGGTGCCCGCTCAAGCAAACCGATGAACAACGGGACGACAGTGCTACAGTGCCAAATTTCATTACAAAGAGAGATGATCACCTATTATTTGCTGAAACACACATCACGTTCTTCTATGGACATATTCTAACTTAGTTTGTCAGTAACACATATAATAAAACTAAAACAAAAAAAGCCAAATATCACGTGTAAATTTTCATGTAAAATAATAACTATAACATTAGCTAAATTTTTTAATTATACACAATTTTTAACTTACATTTTGGTGGGTTTGTTATGGATATTTTGTTGTTTGTTTTTGCATCACACCAAGTACTTTTGCTAGGGGACCAAATAGTGCCAGGGATCAAACCGGGCCTTCTCCATGCAGAGCATGCACCTCAGAGAGTGAGTTATTTCTGGAATCCAAAGAGAGTTTTAACCCAAAAAAGATGGAATGTTCATTTAAAAATTATTAAACAGTAATTGTCACTTGTCATCCTGTGCTCATCGATTTGCTCAAGCAGGCACCAGTAACGTCTCCATTCGTCCCTCTCATGTGCTAATGTAGCCCACTGGTATCTGCTAGCTCCAGGAACACGAAGAGCCTCAAACCGTTCATTCAGGGTCTTGATAAAGAAGTCTGACCATCTCGTAGGTGGGCAGCCACACATTCTTTTGATGTCCTGTGGAATGCAATCAGTAATGGCTCTAGTCCAGCATTCGTCTCCAAATCACATTACATGTCTGGCCCATCTGATTTTTGATGCCTTGGCAAACGAGACAGTGTCCCTGATTTTCAATTGTCAACAGAGGTTGGAACTCCAAATTCCTTCTCTCACTTGAGTGAAACGTGATTCCGAATGGCATTCTTATCCTGTTTTCTTAAGGCCCAGGTCTCTGAGGCATATGTTAGTGCAGGAAGAATGGTGGAGTCGAAAAGATGTGCTTGGAGCCAGAGGTTCTTCATCCTCTTAATAACTTCTTCGACGCTCTTGAAGGCGTTCCATGCCACTCTCTTCTTCCTGTGCAGCTCAGGTGCCAGGTCATTCATCATGTTGAGTTCACATGACTAGGTACACATAACTACAGCATTCATAGATTTGTTCCGTCGAGAGCAAATGGAACGTCAGGAACTAGTCCATTTATCATGAACATTGTCTTCATGAGATTCAGCTGTAGTCTGACCTTTCCAGATTCACAGTCAAAGTCGGCCAGCATTTGTGCCACTTGGCTAATGTTTGGTGTTATTAGAATGGTGTCATCAGCGAAGCGGAGGTGGTGTAGTTGCCGACCGTCTATCTTCACTACTCCCATTCCTTCCCATTCCAGTCGTCACATAAAATTCTCAAGGGTGGCACTGAAGAGTTTCTGTGAAGTGGTATCAGTCTGTCAAACCGCTCTCTTTACGTCAAAAATGATCACTTCCTTGTAGAATGGTGAGATCCTGGTAGTGAATCCGTAATACAGCTCATGGAGGATCCTGATGTACTGAGTTTAATTGTCCTGTTTGACTAGGGCTTCGATGACCACTTCAGTCTCAACAGAATCAAAAGCCTTTTTTAAATCGATGAATGTTAGAGCGACATCTTGAACTCTCGAGAAACCTCAATGAGCTTGGTCACCATGTGGATATGACTGATCGTGCTTTTTGGAACCCAACTTGCTCCCGTGGTTGTCCTTCATCTACTGTTCTGCCAATCCTATTCAGGATGACTCGAGTGAACAACTTGTAGACGATGGACAATAGGCAGATTGAGCAATAGTTGCTGATGTCATGGATGGCTCCCTTCTTGAACAACAGAACGGTCCTGCTTATTTTCCAATGGGATGGAAACTTGCACTCAGACAGGTGGCGTGTGAAGAGCCGAGCCAGTGTATTAGTGAGTACTGATGAGTACTGATGAGTACAGTAATTGTAGCAAAAGTAAATAACTTATAAATTTGTAAGGTAAGTGTCAATAACATATAATAAACAACTCAGTAAAGACAGAGGGAAAAGGTAAGGATGTTCCACTCATATTTAGAGCATGTTAACTACATATTACCAATAGAATAAACTACGAAGTTACACATAGTTGAAATAAAAAGATAAAGCTAGACAGACAGATCATATATTTGCCTATGATAGATGAGAATCAACTACTCAACTAAACGCTTACGGATTAGCAAATCAATAAGAAGACTCAGTAGATAAAAATGCAAACGTTGGTCCCAGGGAAAGTGCTCTAAGGGCTGGAGCACTTGCTTTGCATGCAGGAGGCTAGGGTTGAATCCCCAGCATTGCACAGTTCCCTGAACACAAGGGAATTCCCTACAAAGGAATCCCTAAGCATGTTTTAAGATGAGAGTAGATACTGAGCACTGCCAGCTATAGCCCAAAAGCAAATATAAAGTTTTTAAAAATGTAAATAACTTTTTTTAGTTGGGGGCCACATCTGGTTGTGCTCAGGACTTACTCCTGGCTGGGCTCAGGGGACTATATGTGGCACTAGGGATCAAACCCACGCCAACCCCATGCAAAGCTCCCCTACCTGGCGTACTATCTCTTCAGCCATGTAAGCCATTCACTTTACTTTAAACCAGTAATAAACAATTTTGAAAAGTATTAACAACCACTGAAAACCCCAAAATAGCTAAGGAAAACTATCAAAAAGTGCATAATACTTTTTATTACATATAAACATATATACATATATTATATACATACACACATTCCTATATACGTGTATAGCAAAATTGACATTTCAAACACAAAGGTAAAAAAGTCATTTTAATGATGTTGGAATACCTTTGTTGAAAAATATAAGATCACACAATTCCTAAAACAGACTCTGAATGAAATAAAGAGCTAAAATTAAGCAACTCATAAAAACCATTAGAAGAGAATCTTTAAGAGTACATTTTTGTTTGTTTTTGAGTGGTTTGGGGCCACCTCAAGCAGTGCTCAAGGGTTATTCCTGACTCTACACTCAGGAGACTATGTGATGCCAAAGATTTGAGCCAGTGTCCCAGAAGCCACAGGACAATGCAAGGCAAGTGTATTACCTCCTGTACTATCTCTCCAACCCCTTAGGAACTAAGTTTTGCATTCTTAGACATGGGAAGACTTTATAAAATAATAATAACAGAAGCATGCAATTTTTTAATTTAAAGTTTTTTAATTTAAAGTTTTCTTTAAAACGCGCCAGGTTCTTTTCACTCAGGGCAGCCCAGAGTGGGGCGGGTGAGAACTCCCCGCCCAAGAGACCCAGCCCTGGCAGCCGACCTCCGCTACCCAAATGCTGCCACGCTCCAGGTCGCTTTCCAGACACTCCAGACACTCAGAGCCTCATTCATGAATTAAGTCCCACGGAACCTAGATAATGCAGAACTTTGTGACCTTAGTCACGACTCTGGACTCAACGGGACCCCGAAGTAGACCTCTGCCTGCTATCCCCCCCGAGTCTCCAGTGACCCAGGGATCACACCCATAAGTCACACCCTGCCCGTCCTGCCTCCTCATTGGCCACCCTCCAGATCTCAATGGCTGTTCCTCCCAAATGGGAGTATAAAATGAGGCCCCCATAGCCATGCCACCAGACTCCGAGACAGGCTGTTTTCACTTGGGGCGTCGAAGAGGGGGATGGGTGAGAGCCCTCCCTGTCCCAAGGGACCCAGCCCCGGCAGCCGACCTCCACTACCCAACCACCGCCGCGCTCCAGGCCACTTTCTGGATACATTATAAGACACTTTCTACTCATTTTCCATAAATTTTTGTCACTGTTACTGTAAAACACACACACACACACACACATATCTCAGAGAGCCCGGCAAGCTACCAAGAGTATCCTGCCCGCACAGGCAGAACCTGGCAAGCTGCACACAGTGTATTCGATATGTCAAAAACAGTAATGAGAGGTCTCATTCCCCTGACCCTGGAAGAGCCTCCAATCATTGGAAAAGATGAGTAAGGAGAGGCTGCTAAAATCTCAGGGCTGGGAGTAATAGAGACGTTACTGGTGCCCGCTCGAGTAAATCAACAAGCAACAGGATGACAGTGATACAGTGATACAGTGAAAGTTTTCTAATAAAAAATAATAGCATTGATGAATGAAGACATAATAAGAATTGCAAGAAATTAAGAGACATTAAATATAAGATATAGACAAACTCAATTACCCAGACTGGAGAGACAGTGCAATGCACTGAAGCACGTGGCAGGAGGCCCAGATTAATATTAGGGACCTCCTGGGGTCTCTGGAGTACCAGTAGAGAAAGCAGAGCTCGGAACAGCACTGAGTTCCAACGGGTGTAGAAAACAAAGACCTGACTAACCATCATTTCTAAAATTCGTCCCAAATTAACAAAAGTATCCATCTAAATTTTGGTTTTTGGACCACACCTAAGAGTGCTCAGGGATTACTCCTGGATTTGTGCTCAGGGAGCACTCATGGTGGTGCTCCCTGAGATCATTTGCAGTGTTCAGCTGTTAGAAAAAAGGAGGTCACAAATTTTTTATTTAAGTGGATCGGCATGAAAAGTTTCATGCTAAGTGAAATGAGTCAGAAAGAGAGAGACAGACATAGAAAGATTGCACTCATCTATGACATATAGAATAACAGAGTGGGAGACTAACACCCAAGAATTGTAGAAACAACTACCAGGAGGTTGACTCCATGGCTAGGAGGCTGGCCTCACATTCTGGGGAAAGGGCAACTCAGAGAAGGGATCACCAACTATAATGTAGTCGAAGGCCATGTGGGAGAAGGGAGTTGCGGGCCGAATGAGGGCTAGAGACTGAGCACAGTGGCCACTCAACACCTTTATTACAAACCACAACAGCTAATTAGAGGGAGAGAACAGAAGGGAATGCCCTGCCACAGTGACAGGGTGGGGTGGGGGGAGATGGGATTGGGGAGGATGGGAGGGATGCTGGGTTTACTGGTGGTGGAGTATGGGCACTGGTGAAGGGATGGGTTCCCGAACTTTGTATGGGGGAAGCATAAGCACAGATGTGTATAAATCCGTAACTGTACCCTCATGGTGATTCATTAATTAAAAATAAATAAATTTATTATTAAAAAAAAAAGAAACCCTGTGCAGTGCTGGGGATCAAACAGGGGTTGACCACATGCCAGGCAAGCACCTTTAATGCATGTGCTATCTCTCTGGCCCCAAAGATCAATTTTAAGCGGAAAAATTTTTAAATGGGTAGAGTACTTAAACAGGCAAATAAAGTTTCCAAAATATATATTATTAAGGGGAATTGATGCTATTATTAGAGCTATTAAAAAATGCACCACTGTATCTTTCTATGGCTGTCAGAGATAGAAAGCCTGTCAAAAATGTTAAATATTATCAGGAAGAAATGTGAAATCTGCTCATTCAAATAATTAAAAGAGTGATGGGATATTTGATATTTTGTTGGATATATATTATAATTTTAAACATAAAATATATAAAGCTTAGGGTCCAGAACAATAGTACAGTGGGTAGGGCATTTCCTTGGCATGCAGCCAACCAGGGTTCAATCCTCAGCATCCCATAATATCCCCATTGAATACCACCAAGATTGATCAATCCCTGAGCACAGAGCCAATAGAACGCCCTGAGTGCCACCAGGTGTGACCCCAGCACAAATATATGTGTGCGCATAAATAAGTGTATAAAGCTTAAAATGAGAAATGAGGAATAAACATAGCAATTCTTTTTTTTTTAATTGAATCACCATGTGGAAAGTTACAGTGCTTTCAGGCTTAAGTCTCAGTTACACAATGCTCAAACACCCATCCCTTCACCAATGCACATATTCCACCACCAAGAACCACAGTAAACCTCCCCCACCCACCCTACCTCCCCAGCCCCCCACCCCGCCTGTGTAGGTGATAAATTTCACTTTACTTTCTCTTTACTTTGATTACATTCAAACAAAAAACTCACTATTATTGTTTGGAGTCCCCTCCCGAGTCGGATCTGCTGGATAAAGGAAGCATTTGATAATTTGTTTTCCATTGGTGATAATGAAGAGATATGAGGTCGTGTGGCCACAATAGCGGCCGCAAGGTTTTGGATTTCTGTATTTTAGTATTTTAGTAACTCAGTCTGAGGAATTTCTGCCAGAAGTTGCATCATTGCTAGCTTGTACCTCTCTGCTACTTTATATTCCACATATGAGTGCAATCTTTCTATGTCTGTCTCTTTCTTTCTGACTCATTTCACTCAACATGATACTTTCCATGTTGATCCACTTATATGCAAATTTCACGACTTCATCTTTTCTAAAAGCTGCATAGTATTCCATTGTGTACATGTACCAAAGTTTCTTTAACCAGTCATCTGTTTTTGGGCACTTTGGTATTTTCCAGATTTGAGCTATTGTAAACAGTGCTGCAATGAACATAGAAATGCAGATGTTATTTCTACTATACCTTTTTGCCTCTCTGGGGTATATTCCCAGGAGTGGTATTGCTGGGTCAAATGGGAGCTCAATTTCTAATTTTTTGAGAATCGTCCATGTTGTTTTCCAAAAGGGCTGAACCAGTTGGCATTCCCACCAGCAGTGAAGGAGAGTCCCTTTCTCCCCACATCCGCGCCAACACCAGTTACTTTTGTTTTTTTGGATGTGGGCCAGTCTCTGTGGTGTGAGATGGTATCTCATTGTAGTTTTGATATGCATCTCCCTGATGATTAGTGATATCGAGCATTTTCTCATTTGCCTCTCAGCCATTCGGATTTCTTTTTTGGGAAAGTCTATTCATTTTATCACACCATTTTTTGATCGGGTTGGCAGTTTTCTTCTTGTGGAGTTCAACCAGTGCCTTGTATATCCTTGATATCAACCCCTTATCGGATGAGTATTGGGTAAATATCCTTTCCCATTCTCTAGGCTGTCTTTGTACTTTGGTCACTGTATCTTTTGAAGTGCAGAAGCTTCTTAGTTTAAGGTAGTCCCATTTATTTATTTCTGTTTTCACTTGCTTGGCCAGTGGTGTGTCAGCTTTGAAGATACCGTTGGCAACAATGTCGTGGAGGGTTTTGCCAAACTTGTCTTCAATGTACCTTATGGATTTTGGTCTGATGTTGAGGTCTTTAATCCATTTTGATCTGACTTTTGTACATGGTGATAGTTGGAGATCTGAGTCCATTTTTTTTTTGCATATAGCTGTCCAGTTTTGCAAGCACAATTTGTTAAACATGCTTTGCTTGCTCCACTTCACATTTCTTTCTCCCTTATCAAAAATTAGATGATCATATATTTGGGTTGGTGTGTCAGAATATTGAACCCTGTTCCATTGGTCTGCAGCTCTGCCTTTGTTCCAGTACCAGTACCATGCTGTTTTAATTACTACTGCTTTTTAGTAGAGTTTGAAGTTGAGGAGGTTGATTCCTCCCATTTTCTTTTTCCCAAGAATTGATTTAGCTATTCATGGGGGCTTACTGTTCCATATGAATTTCAGGAGAGCTTGCTCCCTTTCATTGAAGAATGTCAAGGGTATCCCTATAGGGATCGCATTGAATTTGTACAATGCTTTGGGGAGTATTGCCATTTTGATAATGTTAATTCTTCCAATCCATGTGCAGGGAATATCTTTCCATTTCTTCATGTCCTCTTTTATTTCCTGAAGTAGTGTTTTGTAGTTTTCATTATACAAGTAATTTACCTCCTTAGTTGATTCCAAGGTATTTGATCGTTTGAGGCACAATTGTGAACAGGATTGCTTTTATCATGTCACTTTCTTCTCTCTCATTATTTGCATATAGGAAAGCCATGGACTTTTGGGTTTTGATTTTATAGCCTGCAACTTTACTATACAAGTGTATTGTTTCTAAGAGTTTCTTAGTAGAGGATTTAGGCTTCTCTAAGTATAGTATTGTCTGAAAATAGTGAGAGTTTTATTTCTTCCTTTCCTACCTGAATGCGCTTACTACCTTTTTCTTGCCTAACCGCTACTGCAAGTACTTCCAGTACTATATTGAACAGGAGAGGAGAGAGTGGGCATCCTTGTCTCATCCATAATCTCAAAGGAAAGGCTCTTAGTTTTTCCGCATTGAGGATGATTCTTGCTTGTAGTAGATGGCTTTGACTATATTGAGGAAAGTCCCTTCTATACCCATTTTGGCAAGAGTTTTCATTATAAATGGGTGCTGGATCTTGTCAAATGCTTTCTCTGCATCTATTTATATGATTATATGGTTCTTTTATTTTGTTGATATGATGGATTATGTAATTGAATTCCGAATGTTAAACCATCCTTGCTTCCCTGGGATGAATCCCACTTGGTCGTGGTGTATGATCTTTTTGATGAAATGTTGAATTCTGTTTGCTAATATTTTGTTGAGAATCTTTGCATCCGTGTTCATCAGGGATATTGGCCTGTAGTTTTCTTTTTTTTGTGGTGTCTTTGTTTGCTTTTGGTATTAGGGAGATATGAGCCTTGTGGAAACTGTGAGGCTCGCCGAGGGGCGAGTGCACTCGCGGGCTCTCCGGGCAGCACTCACCACCCGCGTTCGGTGCTCTGAACCACCGTGTGTGGACTGGATAGGGATGGCTGGTGGTCAAGGACAGGCAAAGGAAGAACGAGGACCAAGCTGGTTGCTGATTAGTTACCGTTTATTCAATCTTCCATCTTTCTCATCTCCCGCACTCCCAGTTCCAGCCTCTCTCTGGATCAACTGCTGCTTCTTTCTGGCTTCTCTCATCTATCCTCCTTCTCTCTCCCACCTTGCCTTCTAGGCTACACCCAGCCAAGTAGCAAAATCAACATAAGAAAGCCCTTCCTGAGGGCAGGGCATTCCAAAGCCCTTCCTCACTCTTAATGTTTTTTTTTCCTTAGTCCAGGAACTTATTAACATCTTAATACTAGTTATTTTTGTGTGGACATAGCAAGAGATACATTGAGGTTTGCAAGGCAGCCCTCCTGGCAACATCTTGCCACAGGCTCAGACCACAGCACTCAGGCCAGATTAATCATTCCTTACCCTAGCAGGGTCCGAATCTAGTTATCACTGTTTGGATCATGACAACATTTGTCCATGATCAAGCTCTTAACTTATAGTTAAGCATTAGGCACTTTGGCCAGGCCCATCTCGATGCCAGGGTAGCACACAACTCACCGCTTGCCCTGGGTCCTTCTCGTCCCACGTCATCGGGACCCTGCTTTGGGGATGCTAGGAAGTAAGGGCAGCTGAGGCTTAGGTCAAGAGAACAGATGCCCTGGAGGAAAATATCATGTAGAGTCAAATGACTCCCAGGTTACAAAAGCATAACATTTGTTAAGTCTTCCTGTGTCCATACAAAAAGGACTTGCTCTGAATAAACTATGCAAAGAATTCAAGGAGAAGAGAAAAACATTATATACAAGTCAACAGAACACTAAGAAAGAAGCTACAAATAAACAAAGAGGAATAGGAGCACTGTAACGGGAGTAACCCAATAAACCTAAACTACCTGAGGCTATGTTATCCTACAATTTCTGTTTTATCAATTTCCTGGAAAAGCTTGAGAAGAACTGGCAACAGGTCCTCTTTAAAGGTTTGGAAGAATTCACCAGTGAATCCATCTGGACCTGGGCTTTTGTTTTTGGGAAGACTTTTGATTACAGTTTCAATTTCCTTGATATTAATAGGACTGCTCAGGTATTCCTGGTCTTCTTGGTTCAGCCTTGGGAAATTGTAGGAGTCAAGGAATTCATCCAATTTTTTTAGGTTCTCTTGTTCCGTGGAATATAGATGTTCAAAGTAGTCTCTGATGATATTTTGAATTTCATTGGTTTCTGTTGTGATGTTCCCCTTTTCATTCCTCATTCGGTTAATTAGGGTTCTCTCTCTCTCTCTTTCTTTGTGAGTCTTGCTAGTGGTTTATCAATCTTGTTTATTTTCTCAAAGAACCAGCTCTTGGTTTCATTGACCTTTTGGATTGTTTTCTGGATTTCCATGTTGTTAATTTCTGCTCTAATTTTTATTATTTCCTTCCTCCGGTCTGGTTTGGGTTCCTTTTCCTGGTCCTTTTCTAAGGCCTTGTGCTGTGAAGTCAAGCTGTCTGTGTAGGCCCTTTCTTCTTTCCTAAGGAATGCATGCAGAGCTATAAATTTTCCCCTTAACACAGCTTTAGCTGCGTCCCATAGGTTTTGGTAGGTCGTGTCTTCATTTTCATTTGTTTCGAGGTATCTCTTGATTTCTACCTTGATTTCCTTCCTGACCCACTCAGTGTTCAACACTGAGCTGTTTAATTTCCAGGTGTTTGCTTTGATTCTCTGCGTCTGTGTGTGGTTAGCTTCTATCTTCAGCGCATCATGGTCTGAGAAGGTAGTTGATACAATTTCTATTTTTCTGATTCTATTGAAGTATGTTTTGTGGCCCAGTACATGGTCTATTTTGGAAAATGTTCTGTGTGCACTGGAAAAGAGTGTGTATTCTTTCTTTTTTGGGGTGTAAAGCCCCGTATGGGTCTATTAGGCCTCTCTTCTACTTCTTCCTTCAGTGTCAGTATTTCCTTGGTGAGTTTTATTCTTGTCGATCTATCCAGAGGTGATAAGGCAGGGTTGAAGCCTTTGACTACTATTGTGCTGCTAGTAATGTCCTCTTTAAAATCTGTTAGGACTTGTTTTAAGTATTTAGCCGGTCACTCATTAGGTGCATATATGTTTAAGAGTGTGATTTCTTCCTGTTGTACATATCCCTTGATAAATAGAAAGTGACCTTTGCTGTCCCTTCTAATCTTTCTCAACCTGAAATCTATGTTGTTGGACATTAGTCTGGCAACCCCAGCTTTTTTAAGGGAGTTGTTTGCTTGCAGGATTGGTTTCCATCCTTTGACTTTCAGTCTGTGTTTGCTCTGACTGTTCAGGTGTGTTTCTTGTAGGCAGCAGAATTTTGGGTTTTGTTTCCGAATCCATTTTGCCACTCTGTGTCTTTTAATTGGTGCATTTAGGCCATTGACATTGAGAGAGATTATTGTGATGGGGTTTTGTGTCATCTTTCTGCGGGGTTTGTTGTTCTTGTAGGGTTTTACCTTGTCTTACAAAAGCTCCTTTAGTCCTTCTTTTAAGCTTGGTTTTGAGTCTGTGAAGTTCCTAAGTTGTTGTTTATCCATGAAATTGTGTATGATTCCTTCAAGTGTGAGTGAGAGCTTAGCCGGATAAAGTATTTGTGGTGAGGCGTTCATTTCATTGAGCTTTTTCACTATATCCCACCATTGTCTTCTGGCTTGGAGGGTTTCCTCTGATAAGTCTGCTGTGAATCTAAGGGGTGCTCCCTTATATGTGATTTCTTTTTTTGACCTTGCTGCTTGCAGTATTGTGCCCCTATCCATGGCATCCATCTGACTATGATATGTCTTGGAGTCTTTTTATTAGGGTCCCTTCTAGCTGGCACCCTTCTTGGCTCCTAAGATCTGAACATCTGCATTCTCCAGCTCTGGGAACTTTTCAGCAATGATTTCTTTAACTGTGGCTTTCTCATTAGGGTTGCCTCCCTGTCCTTCTGGAACTCCAATGATTCTTATGTTATTCCTCTTGGCATCATCCATAATTAGCTGGCACCCTTTGCGTGCCTTGAATCTGGATGCCTGCATTCTCCAGCTCTGGGAACTTTTCAGCAATGATTTCTTTGACTGTGGCTTTTTCGTTGGGGTTGGTTCCCTGTCCTTCTGGTACTCCAATGATTCTAATGTTGTTCCTCTTGAAATCATCCCCGAGGACTCTGATTCGCCATAGAGCTATTTTGAGGTCTCTTCCCAATGTTTGTTGTTGCCAGTAGGCTTCTTGCAGCTCATCTTCAAGCACACTGATTCTATTGTTGCTGCAGTCATTCTATTGTTGAGGGCAGCCACAGAGGTTTTGATTTCATCTACTGAATCCTTCATTTCTTTTTGTAGGTTTTTTATTTCTGCTCTCATTTCTTGCTGTATTTTCTCAGTTGTCTGTTGTACTGTTTTTGTAAGGTCCTCCTTTAACTTGTCAATCTTTCCATTGAGTTCATTGAACATCTTGAGAATTTCAACTCTGAATTCTTTATCAGAGAGCTCAAGTTTGCAGGAAACACCTATTGAGGTTTCTGGACTCCTTTCATCATCCTCTGCTTGTGGTGGGGATTTGCGCTGTTTCTTCATGTTGTTGTGGTGGTATGGAAGAGGGACCTTCAAAATCAGTATCCCTGTTCCCTCCTGTTGCGAAAAAGGATTCTGTATGGGCTTGGTCAATGGTGGTTACCTTTTTATCTTCCCTTATAGAACATGGTCTCCCACTCAGATGTTCCTTTGATCCTTATGTGAAGTCTTGTGTTTTATTGTCCTACTGTTAACTAGGATGTTAACTACTGTTAACTACTGATAACTAGGATGTTACCCTTGGACATGACATAGGTCATGATGGTTGAGATGAAACAACATATTGATGGGTTTTAGGAGAATATCTGTGGTTGGGTTAGCGGGCTCCGACCCAAAAAGAGGCCACGTCCACTCCTGCCTAGGCCACGCCTCCTAACGATTAGGCCACGTCCCTTTCCCCACAAGAGCACACACCTGTGCTTGGGTGCGGTGTGCCAGCCATTAGGGCAGCGGTCCGGAGAGGGGGAAAGGCTGGGGTGCTCAGGGTCTAAGGATCAGGCTCAAACATAGCAATTCTTTAGGCATATTTTATTATCTATTGAGAGCCAAAAGAATTTTTATCGAGGTCCATAATTCTTGAAACAAAGTTCCTCGACTTATTAATAAAAAGTGTTCTGTGATTAATAGATTCTGTAAACAAAATTTAAGAAAAAGCAAGAGATGATTTTTGCACATCAATAGGATAAACTTTTATAGTAAAAAATTAGGTAGACAATAAAGGTTGTCTTTTTACCAAAAAAAAAATCACTATTCAGAACTTTGGGATTTTCAGGGTACCACTATATTTTAGTCTAAAAACGACACAACTGGCTTGGGGAGGAGTTCAAAGGGTAGAATACATGTGTTGGCCTGCCAGAGCCCCAGGTTTGGCCCCTGGCACCACATCATCTTCTTAGCACCACTGAGAATTACTGAGCCCTGAGTACCACTAGTTTGACCCCAAAAATAAAATGAGATTAAAATGATATAAAATATAGAAATTGTACAGTGTTTCTGGACACTAACCATTTTCACGTAGTCTCTTGTCTGATTTCCATATAAAAAAAATTCTAAATATAAAAATATTTGGAAGTTTTAGGAAAATTTTGGTCAAAAGATTTAAGAGAATTTTCTAGTTATAACCAAAAGTCACTTACTATACAACCCCGACCCCTAATGAACTAATTTTAATCATTAGAGGAGAAAAACAATCCAAGCATTTTGACATTTGTAGTTTCTTGGGAATTGCAATTCTGGTCACTAAAGTACTGTAATTTTTTAAAGAGATGTTTACTGAAAAGATCAAGACTGAAAAGTCTGTGCACTCTGGGCTACTGTCCAGCTCCCAACCAGCTCTGTCTTCTCTTTCTGCCTTATAAAATTTTAAACACAATTATATTCTGTCCAAAAGACAAAATGTTTGTAGGCAATCTTATAAATAATCTAGGTCTGCATGGGTCATTTCAAAGAATTGACTTTAACAAAGGAAGTATTTAACTGGAAGTCTAGGAAAGAAGTAATTGAGAAACTGGAATAAAAGAAGAAACAATTACTCTCCCTTCCATCAACCGTTATTGAGGGTATTCTATGTACCCAGAACTGTGTAAGAGACGAACTAAAAGAGCTTCTACCTTGCTTTTTCTTTTCTTCCATAGACATGACAACCTCATTGATTAATCTCTCGCACCACTTCCGTTTCAATTTTTTTTAATTTTTTATTAGTGAATCACCGTGGGGTATAGTTACAAACTTATGAACTTTAATGTTTGTATTTAGTTTACATCCCTCCACCAGTGCCCATTCTCCTCCTCCAATGATCCCAGTAACCCTCCCACCACCCCCACCCAACCCCCACCACCCCACCCTGCCTCTGTGGCAGGGCATTCCCTTTTGTTCTCTCTCCTGTTGGATGTTGTAGTTTGCAATAGAAGTATTGAATGGCCAATATCTTTGGTCTATAGTCTACTTTTGGTACGCAGCTTTCAACCCAGGTGGGTCCTCCCAACATTCTCTACTTGGTGTTCCCTTCTCTGTCTCTGCTGCCTTTTTCCCCAGCATGTGAATCCAGTTTGAAGCTGTGGAGCAGACCTCCTGGTTCTTATCTCTAATACTCTTGGTTTTTACTGTCCCATTCTGCTACTTTATAATCCACATATAAGTGCAATCTTTCTATGTCTGTCTCTTTCTTTCTGACTCATTTTACTCAACATGATACTCTCCATGTTGATCCCCTTATATGCAAATTTCACGACTTCATCTTTTCTAACAGCTGCATAGTATTCCATTGTGTACATGTACCAAAGTTTCTTTAACCAGTCATCTGTTTTTGGGCACTCTGGTTTTTTCCAGATTTGAGCTATTGTAAACAGTGCTGCAATGAACATTGAAATGCAGATGTCATTTCTACTATACCTTTTAGTCTCTCTGGGATATATTCCCAGGAGTGATATTGCTGGGTCAAATGGGAGCTCAATTTCTAATTTTTTGAGAATCGTCCATATTGTTTTCCAAAAGGGCTGAACCAGTTGGCATTACCACCAGCAGTGAAGGAGAGTCCCTTTCTCCCCACATCCGCACCAACACCAGTTGCTTTTGGTTTTTTTGGATGTGGATCAGTCTCTGTGGTGTGAGATGATATCTCATTGTTGTTTCAATTTTTTAATGAACACCAACTAAATACACCTCTATACCATCACTAGTTGCGTGACAAAATGTGACTGGTTTCTGTCCATGACAATCAGAAATCCTGACTCCTGATCAAATAACATGGGTGAACTATTAGGACACCACCTGCACACAATAGTGACAGAAGCCACAAATGTCATCTTAAATGACCAGACCTAAGAATAGTAGAGATAAGGATCAGGAGCATCGCTCCATAGCTTGGAAGCTGATCTCATGTGCTGGGGGAAAAGGCAGCTGGGATGAAGAAGAGACCACTAAGTAACTGATGGTTGGAGGGCTCGCTCGGGATGGTAGATCTGTGCTGAAAGTAGAGTAAGGACCAAACATGATGGCTGCTTAGTACCTGTATTGCACACTATAACATCCAAAAGAAGGGAGAGAGTAAGAGGGAATGTGCCTGCTACAAAGGCAGGATGGGAAGGGGAGGGGGTGGCATGAGGGACACTGGGAACATTGGTGGTGGAGAATGGGCACTGGTGGAGGGATGGGTACTCAAACATTGTTTGAAACGTAATCATGAATGTTTGTAAGTCTGTAACTGTATTTCACGGTGATTCATCATCATCATCATCCCATTGTAATCCCATCAATGGCCAACATCCAGAGACTATAAAACCAAGCTCTCAGAAGAGAGCAAAGCAGAGTCTCTTGCCCCTATGCCTGGCTGTCTTCACCGGGGTCCCTTGGAGGGGGTGGGTTGAGTTTCCCTCCCCACTGCGAGCAGAGCCCTGGCAGCCGAAGACCTCCAGAACCCAGCCACAGCCATACTCAAGGCCCCTGTACACACATTCGGATGAGCCTCATGCATGAAGGAACCGGAAGAGGAACCCAGGTGTTCAGGACCCAGGGCTGAGATCTCCAAGCCTGCTCAGATCGGGACTGGGCCTCTTCCTCCCAGATCCTCCATTTTCCAGTAGCTAGGCGGTCACACCCAGAAACTGCCCCCAGCGTCGTGTAATCCCATCAGCAGCCAACATCCAGAGACTATAAAACCAAGCTCCCAGAATCGACATCTTATAGCCTAGTTCTTCCTCTCAGAGAACCTGGCAAGCTACTGAGATTTTCCTGCCCACATAGGACTGCCTGGCAAGCTCCCCGTGATATATTCATATGCCCAAACCAGTAACAATGATGGGTCTCACAGTGATTCATTAAAAAAAAAAATTCGACCACTTTTCTGATTTGGGGCCACACACAGGGACTCAGACTATGTGCTATGTGCTCCCCAGCTATGTGCTCAGGGCTCCATGTGGTGCCGGGGATCAAGTGTGAACTTCTCAAATGCAACACGTGCCCTGAGAGCTCACTGTGACATCTCTCCCGACCCTCATGGCAACTCTTTTTTAAAGAATCAGGTGGAATTTTCTCTCCATTAAGAGTATCTCTGTGTGTGTGTGTGGTTTTTTGTTTTGTTTGTTTTGTTTTGTTTTGTTTTAGTATCTCTGTCTTGACTGGGAATCACTTTCTCTAAGTGACCCGAAAGTTTCAAAAGCTGCCAAATACATTCAGGTCAACAGCGCCTAGTAGGGGAGGTAGAGAAACCAAATTTAGCTATTTTTCTCCTCCCAACACCAGACTCAAACCCTCCACTAAGTGATCGACAAAGTGAAAGGAAGGAACAAATGAGTGGATGGATGAGGCCCAGTGCTGGAAGAACACAAGATTCAGTCTGCTTGGATTACAGTCCTTTCCTCTACATCTAAGCCCTATGGGAAAGTGGGGTGAGCAAACACACATCTACAGCGAGGCATATTCCTAGCAGACCCATGAGCCACAAGGGTGCAGGAGCAAAGTCAAACCCCCACAGCTCCCCCACATCCTCCCCAAGTCAGGTACCAGCACCCCTGTGGACATGAGAAATGAGAGTGCATGTCTGACCTCTCCACCTTCTCTAGTGAACCCAAATCACTCATTCCAGTCTGATTTTGACATGGGGACTCTAGATCAGGAAAGTTAGGAGTCTTTGAAGCAGAGTGATTTGATGCAGTTCAACATTCTGCCCAATGAGCCCCACCATTCGATCCAGTGTTTCCACCACTAGTTCCCTGCCGCAACCATTTCAGCTATGCGTGCTCCTCACCCTCCACACGATCCACTCAGCTCATTCCTGAAACATGCAGCTAAAGAGTAAGACCAAGCAAACCAGACCTGAGAGAGTCTATTCTTTAGTTTCACTCAGAAAGGAGATGAGAGAGGAGGAGAAGCAAGAATGAGGGGGGTAGGGGGTGGAGACAGAGGAACATGAAAGAGAGAGACAGAAAGACACAGAGAGAGAGAGAGAGAGAGAGAGAGAGAGAGAGAGAGAGAGAATGCAGAGAGATTATACATCTGCTGGTGGCAGAGTTCAGGAAGATGCTGAGAGCAGAACTAGAAAATAAAATACTGTATTTGACTATCAGCACCATCTCTGTTGCCATGAAACAGGCTGGAGCAAAGTCTTGTGACCTTCCATGTGCGAATATTCCAATGATCTGCAGCATTGCCTGAGTTCAAAATGAACAATCTGTATAAGATCTTTAAGCACAGTATAAAAACTGCAAAATATAGAAAAATGTCCCTCTCTAGTGAGCCTGAGATTATCTAGGATGAGTTTTTCTGTTTTTTTTTTTTTCCTTTCTGCCTCATGAAGACAAATCTACTTCACATTTATAGATGCTCCAGCCCTGCTCCGTCCCTGGTGTGGTAGTGATTTGGAGCTTAGCTAGCACGGTTGCTGAAATGCAGGCAGCTGCCCTGCTTTGTTTCTTTTGTACTGACTAGAGGCATGCTGACCACTACTTATTAGTTCTTTGATCTTTTTTATTTTTGTACATATGGTCAGGACCTCACCCGTACTCAGAAGGGCAGGCCAAAATTCTAGTAGACTAACACCCATGTGATGCAATGCTTTGCTCCGGGAAAAATAACACGAATGCGCAAAGCAAGGACTGATGCTTTTTTTTTTTCTTGAACCTCCCAGCAGTGAGAATGTGCTTTCCCAAGCACCTTCTGGCAGACTGCTGTCCCTCCATAATTTCAAAGGACTCTCCACTGAGGGCCACTGATGAGCACCTTCTCACAGAGTCCTAGCACTCTGAAATACTGCCAAGTACAGAAATTTAAAGCTTTATCAATTCAACAGAGTCTATTTCACAAGTTAAAAATGTGTTTAAGGGGTATAAGCAATAGAACAGAGGATAGAGCGCTTGCCTTGCATGCAGCCAAATCGGATTCAATGCCCTGCAGTCTAGATGGTTCCCGGAGCCCCCAGGAGTGATCCATGAGCACAGAGCCAGAATTCCTGAGCACACTGGGTGTGGTCCAAAAAACAAAAACAATGAAAGTGTTTAAATGAACCTTGTCATTTGCTATTTTACATTTCACTTCCCTCTTGCTTTTACTGAAAGAATTATGTGAAACTTGATTCCATAGAAAATCAAAGTCCACTGGATTTGTTTAGGGATTTGGATAAGTTTAGGGACCTTATTTTCATCTTAATGGCATATGATGACTGTACCATATATCATCAGAAGGGAAATTCGAACACTTTAGTTGAGCAAGAATATTTGTAGATGGATTTTCAACCTGACTTTATTCAAAATTCTAGTGCTAATTTTAGAAAGATCATTTAAGCTTACAATGAGGCTTGTAACACCAATTCTCAAAGCCAGTACGAACAGCCTTAACTCTGGGCAGCAACAGAGGGTCACGGTGGGCCATGAAAGGCAGCAGGATGGTCCCTGGTGCTCACTCAGCACCCCGCTGGCAGGCAGAGGGACTGAATGAGTCCCACTGGGCCACCGATTAGCCTAAGATAATTTACTTCCATTTCTCTGAAACCTGTTGGTCATAGAAATGATGGCTAGTCTCTGAAAATGTGGCCTGGGATTGATTAAGCACTGAAATTCAAATATTACAGAGGAAGGAAACTTTTTGCAAATTCTTCATCTTTACTCTGTTGGAAATAGCTACCAATGGTTCATCTTTGGCTCAACCCAACACTTTGACCTTGTAAATTATTTCTAGAATTGAAGTTGCTGTGCCAACACTCTGGCAAGCTGAGTGCCCAGCATGTGACAATGGACATGTTCCGCCTTACTCTCATGATCTCCCTGACACTCACTCACAGCTGTGCCACCACCATCACTCCTGTATTTAATTCTCCCCGGTGTTCAATTCCTACCACCCTGCCACTGAAACCCATTCTATGGCCTATTCTTCATCTCTTCGTGTCCAGAAGCATCTTAGGAAGCTGAAAATGGATCTTCTATCCAAGACTTTAACCTCTGCAGACCTGTTCCAGCCCCCAAAGTCCAGATCACTGATCCCAGTCCTCAACATTTACAATCTTCAGCAATTTGCTTGCCCTGAATCCTTCTCAAAGATAGTCAAACTCTGACCTTGACTCTTAATTTCACCTCCAGTAGACATCTGTATTCAGAAATCTATTATATTTTTAGTTGGGAACCAAATTTCCAAGTTGTGTCTTTTGCAGGACCAGGCAACAAACGGAAGTTCTGTATCCTCATTACTACTCTGCTCATGATGGAGAATGAAAATTGTGTTTGGTTAATGGTGTTGTGAGCAACAATATTTGCTATTTTCAGTGTTCACAGAAATCTCTGAGTTAAAGATGATTTTGCTTTAGCAACCTCTACACATGTCTACATTCTGACTCTGTGTGTCACAGCTCCACTATTTCTGATGCTCAGGTCTCTGCCTGAAGGAACCTAAAAATGTTAAGAAGATATGTGTGCCCTGCTAGGTGAGGGTACCTCAATGCCATCAAAATTCAAATTTGACCTCTCAACAAAGAACCCTGAGGCCAGTTTCCTGTGTGGTTTCCAAAACACAATAATGGAAGAGGGAGTTTACCGGGAGGATGGGAATGTTTGGAAAACTTCGCAAGGAAATTAGTATCACAGTCCCTGGGTCCACTGAAACCATCTATGTGATGTTCTGTAGCAATAAGGAGAGAGAACTGCAGATGATTTTTTTCTCCTGCCAGAGGCAATGTCAGTCTCCCACTGACATTAAGTTCCGTCAGGGCCTGAACATATCTACGGAAACCCAGGATAAAATTCTTTCTCCCACTTTATCCTCTCACTGTCTCACTCCCCCTTTCCTTCCTCCACCCCAAGTCTCAAGTGATCTTTGAGCTGAACTGTACTACAAATCTCCTTCTCCTGGATACATGCGTGTTTTTGTTGTAACCACATTGTACTGTAAGACAATAATAAATGTCGGTTGCTAAGAGGATTCAAAAGGAAAAGATTTCCTAAGCAGATTTTAAAGACATTCTTTGTTTCTTAAATCACCATGATGGAAGAGCTTATTAGCACATGGCAAGAATCATGTTGCTCGTGTCCTCCTTATTTAAATGCTTCTAATTTCAAGACAGATCTGAAGAGTCCAGGCTATCGGAATAGTTTGGAGTTGAATAAGGTGATGAATTTAAATTTGTTACTCAACTCTCTATAGATGCCTCTTCCCAGACATTAGGCACAGAAACTAGACACTAGACATATTACATATGAGACATCAGACAATGTTCTTAGACACTGAAAATCAAGTCACAGTTATTCAACAAGGTTATTTCACTTTGATACTAGGCATCTCATTAAACCTCCTCTGTTTGCTATTCTTTCAAAAGCAAAACAATTTTTTTCTTGTAGGGTGCCAGGCTTCTGTTACAAAAAACAGATGTACCCTTTCCAATATTCAGTTTTATGTTTGAGAAAAGCTTAATGATTCCAGGCTCAGTATGAGATTTGAGGAAACAGGAGCAGGGAATATCTTTCCAAAAGCTGCCAGGTATCAGGAAAAAACCCAGGAAAGACCAGCAGTCCTTACTTCAGGTTCTTCCAAGTGACTCTGAGCACCACCAATTGCTGTGTTTGGTCTTGGGAGCCCAATAAGGGAAGAAGGGACCCACAAGGTCAGAAATGGAGCCAGGATGTCCTACTGAGGTTCTCTGTTTTTTTTTTCTCTGATACTAAACTTCACATTAATGATGTTCAATTCATCTCAGTAGAATCCTTTTCCTAAAGAGACTTCTCATATCACTATTTTGTAAATTTTTATAGGACCCTTAAAAATTCTATAGCACATCAGTGCTTTCTGTCATAGAAAAATCTGGTATTTAACATGTGCATTTATTTTCTCACAATTTTGATAAAATTAAAGTTTAAATTTAAAATATTTAAATAAGACTTTGTAAATCCACTAAAATTAGGTACCTGCCTAGTTATTAGATTAAGCAGTGTAAGAAAGACTTAACCCCTCAATGGTTTACCACCTCATCATGGCGGGGGGTGGCAATGGTGCCAACCGGTGAAGAGTGAACCAACAGGTGCTGCCCAGACTCAGCAGGTGCGTGTTTGTCAGTGTGCAGATTGTTACAACATGCCAGTCGACCAAAAGTTTGCATTCTGTAGACTGGGAAGACCTGTAAGGGCGATTAGAGGCTGCCCTAAAAGCCTCCGTCCCTCTTGGAGAGCCTGGCAAACTACTGAGGATATCCCGCCTGTTGGAATATAGCTCTAAATATTTTAGGCCTGACTTTGATTTTTCCTTTCTCCCTTGCTATAAAGACTTTAGCTTTATCTGGTAATAATCTCTAAACTATTCTAGACTACATTGGTATGTCCTGTTCCCCTTGCTACTAGGAGCTTAGGTATATCAGTCACACCCATCAAGGTGCTTACCTAGTCACTCCCATTCCTTTATTTATCTGTAATCACTTCTATGCTCCCTTCCCCAACAGTCATTCAGCTCTTCTCCTAATCAGACTCTGTTAATTTGTAAGGTCAGACCTTGCTAGGACAGTGAACTTGTATTGTAAGTTAATATTGTCTTTGTCCTCTCTTATGTCTTTTGAATAGTTTACTTTAAAGCAATATCCTTTTTGTATGGACAAAGAAAGACAGTTGTTAATATGCTTTGGTAACATGGGATTTAATTGGCTTCAAATATTATTCACTCCTGGGCATCTGCTTTCTCGACTTAAGCCTCAGCTCCCCTTACTTCCTAGCACCCCCAAAAGCAGGGTCCCGACGAGGGACGGGACAGACCCAGGGCAAGCGGTGAGTAATGTGCTACCCTGGCATCTAGATGGGCCTGGCCAAAGTGCCTAATGCTTAACTATATGTTAAGAGCTTGGTCATGGACATGTCATGTCATGATCCAAAAGCAATGATGAAACTAGGACCCTGCTAGGGATAGGAAAGACTAATCTGGCCTGAGCACTATAGTCTGAGATCGAGATGACCCCAGGAGAGCAATTCTATAAGCTTAATGCATCTCTTGCTATGTCCATACAAAATGATTAATAATATTAATACTTATATGTTAGTTGGACAAGGAGAGGAGAAACACACCCATGGGATTCCACTCTTGGGTGGGTGTCCTGCTGAAAGAGAATCTGTCCTAGAAGAAGCATGCCCTGAGGGAAAGAACTTTACCCCTATTGATTGTAACCACACCTATGTGTAAGCCCTGGCCCCTGATGCGGGGGGGGGATTTAAGGTGGCTGTATGAGGGGGTTCGGGGAAGAAGCAGAGAGAGAGACGGGAGTGTATAGAGAGGAGATTGGAATAAACTGCAATTGAGACCAACCAGCTTGGCTCTGTTCCTTCCTTCGCCTGCCTCATGTTCGCCATCAACCTCCCCAGGGTGGTGAAAGCGGCTGGAGACTACCGAACGCGGGCGGCGGGAGAGACAGCGCTGCTGCCCTGTACCCTGTGCCTGGTGCATTGAGGTGCTCCCCTCCTCGCCCCTTCTTTTCTTTTTTGTATTTTTACATGGCAGAGCCTGGCAAGCTACCCATGGCATATTCAATATGCCAAAAACAGTAACAATAATGGGCCTCATTCCCCTGATCCTGGAAGAGCCCCCAGTATGGCAGCATTGGAAAGGATGAGCAAGGAGAGGCTGAAAAAATATCAGAGCTGAACTAGGCTGCCAAAACGAAGGACTAAAATGACTGTCTACTTTCAATGCATGTACACTGGCATTGGAAGCATCCATTGAGGACCTGATGGTGCAAGCACAGATGATCAAGTACAATTTAATTGGACTGACTGAGAGATTGTAGGATAAAATTGGGTTTGTCCTTTTAGCCTTGCCGCAGGGAACTTAGTTTACCTTAAAGCAATGGCCCTTCTGTATGGACACAGGAAGACAGTTAATATTATGCTTTGTAACTTGGGAGCTGATTGACTCCAATAATATTTACTCCTGGGCATCTGCTATCTCAACTCAGTTGCCCTTAGTTCCTAGCACCCCAAAAGCAGGGTCACGACAAGGGATAGAATGGACCCAGGGCAAACTGTTAGTTACCCTGGCATAAAAATGGGCCAGGCCAAAGCACCACAGTACTCAACTATAAGTTGAGAACATGGTCATAGACAAATGCTGTCATGATCCAAATGTAACGACAAGATTAGGACCCTGCTGGGGTTAGGAAGACTAACCTGGCCTAAGGACTATGGTCTGGAATATATAGAGAGATGTCCTCAGGAAGAACTAAACTTTAAGTTTGATATATCTCTTACTGTGCTCATACAGAATGACATTGCTAGAAATATTAGAATTAAATTTACTATAACTATTTAAGTGGATTATTAACTGAGGAAAGAAGAAAGTGACACACCCTGGATGGGATCCCGCCCTTCAGCGGATCTCCTAGTAATCTGAAATAATCCTCTTAGATGAGATTTTGTTAATCTCCTGGAGAAGTGGTCTTACCCCTCTTTGTTGATTTGTTAATGTTCAGCCCACCTTTGTGTCACCACCCTATGTGATTGTCATATAAACTAAGACTGTTAAGAAAAGTGGGAGAAGACACAGAAGCCGAGCACAGAAGTGGGGAGAGAAGACACAGAAGCAGAGCACAAGGTGAAAGAGAATCAGAGTCATTGGAGCCAGAAGCAGGGGAAAGAAAGAGTCAGAAGTAAAGGTCAGAGTCAGCAGTGAGAGTGAGTTAGGTTTCAGAGAGAGAAGCAGAAGGGCTCTGGAGAGATCGGAAGAAGAGAGACTGGAAGAAACCAGAGGAGAGAGGACAGAGACAGAGACAGAGATTGACAGACAGAAGAGAGCACTGAGGCACACACAGAGGCAGACTACAAAGAAGGAGCCATCCCAATCTGATTCATACACAGCAGCTCGAGAGCACCAAACGCGAGCAGCGAGAGACAGAAAGAGAGAGAGAGAGAGAGAGAGAGAAAGAGAGAGAGAGAGAGAGAGCGCTGGTCCGAGAGCCCGCAAAAACACATCACATCACCCCTTCCGCACATGCGTTTGTATTTTTACAGCAGGAAGCACCTGATGGTGCAAGTGCAGAAGATCAAGTACAACGTCATTGGACTGACCAAGACAAGAAGACATCGATCACATCACACCATTTTCAACACTATCGAACTGTTCCTTGGAACATGTGACAGTAGAGGCGTCGGTGGTGTCAGTGTCCTCATCAACACAAACTTGGCCATGATCATCGATTCATTCAAATGCCTAACAACCCAAATTGGATGCTTACATTTGAAAAGATGTGGCTCATTGCCAGCAGTTTATATCTTCGTCATCTATGCACCAACATCCAACTATGATGAAGAAGAAATTGAGAAGTTCTACATGGAGCTGGAGAAGTTCTATAAAAAAGACCACACCTTCTACAAGGTCACTGTTCGTGATTTTAATGGCAAGATAGGACCGAGACGGTCCCCCAAAGAACTCTACATTGGGATGAATGGCCTATAATGGAATGAACAGGGTGAGAGACTGTGAGTTCATCATGTTGACCAAGACCATCCATGGTAACTCAGAGTTCCAGAAGGCTGAATCTAAACCTTGGACATGGGAGTCTCCTGGTGGACAGTTCCACAGTGAAATTGACCACATCATATTCAATCGATGGTTTTGCCTGACCAATGTCGCTGTTGTCCCAAAATTCCCAACGGGATCAGACCACCATTTCCTTTGTGCGAAATTCTATTTCACGGAGCAGGGAGAAAGGGCTGAAAAGTTTAAGAAAAAAACTCCCAGAATGACCACCAATTGGAAGCTCTTTTGGCCCTATTGCGGCAATATGGAAAGATGCCTTTGTGACAACAACGATGAGGAATACGATCAACTGGTTCAGCACCTCCATGACCGTGTGAGGAAAGCCGAGAGTGAGAAAGCCACAAACAGATGCCTGTCTTGAGCTCATTTGCCAATGTGGTTTGGCGCGAGCCTCAGGTAATCACAAGCTAACGTCCAAGCTCAAAAAGCTGTGGAGAGAAGTGATAAAGGAAGACCTCAAAGAGAGAAGAGCAGTAGTGTTGGCCAATGAGGCAGAAGCCGGGAAAAGTATTCACAATGCTCGCTTGTCCTTCGCCAACTCCAAGACCAAGATGACTGCCCTCTGACATCCTGATGGATCTATTATGTCATCCTCCAGAAGGGCAATGGAGAAGGTTATCCACGACTTCTGCTCGGATCTCTTTGATAGCCATGTTCACCTGCCCACATACCAAATTCCGCAGGATGGATATGTTGTTCCTAGCATTCTCCCTTCCAAAATCTGACAGGCCATTTCATCGGTAAAGAAGCATACAGCACCCCGTTCAGACAAGGTCATACCCGAACACCTGAAGAATCTGCCGCCAGTACTCATCAATACACTGGCTCAGCTCTTCACATGCTACCTGTCTGAATGCAAGGTTCCGTCCCAATGGAAAACCAGCAGGACCGTTCTGTTGTACAAGAAGGGAGACATCTATGACATCAGTAACTATCATCCAATCTGCCTGTTGTCCATCGTCTACAAGTTGTTCACTCGAGTCATCCTGAATAGAATAGGCAGAACACTAGATGAAGGACAACCATGCGAGTAAGCCGGGTTCCAAAAGGGATTCAGCACGATAGACTCTATCCACACAGTGACCAAACTCATTGAAGTTTCATGAGAGTTCAAGATGCCGCTCTGTCTAACGTTCATCAACTTAAAGAAGGCCTTCGATTCTGTTGAGACTGAGGCAATCATCGAATTCTTAGCCAAACAGGGCATTCAAACTCAGTACATCAAGATCCTCTGTTAACTGTATTACGGATTCACCACCAGGATCTCACCATTCTACATAAAAGTGATTATCAGCATAAAGAGAGAGGTTCGGCAGGGTGATACTATTTCACCGAAACTCTTCAGTGCCACTCTCGAGAACGTCATGCAATGACTGGAATAGGAAGGAATGAGAATGAAGATAGACGGTCGGCAACTACACCACCTCCACTTTGCTGATGACATCACTCTACTAACACCAAACATTAGCCAAGCAGCACAAAAGCTGGCCAACTTCGACCGCAACTGTGGAAAGGTCGGACTTCAGCTGAAGCTCACCAAGACAATGTTCATGAAAAACCAACTAGTCCCTGACGTCCCATTTGCTCTCAACAGAATGAACATCTCAGAATGCAGCAGCTATGTGTAGCTGGGTTGAGAACTCAACATGAAGAATGACTTGGCACCAGAACTGCACAGGAGGAAGAGAGCAGCGAGGAACGCCTTGAAGAGTGTTGAAGAAGTGGTTAAGAGGACAAAGAACCTCTGGATCTGGAAATATCTTTTCGACTCCACCTTTCTTCCAGCACTAACACATGCCTCAGAGACCTGGACCCTATGAGAACAGGATGAGAACGCTATTCAGATCTTCCAAAGAGGAATCAAAAGAGCTATGCTAGGAGCATCATGTTACACTCAAGAGAGAGAAGGAATCTTAAGTCCCAACCTCCATCAGTGATCGAGAATCAGGGATGCTGCCTCATTTACCAAGGCATCGAAAAATCAGATGGGCTGGATATGGAACGCGATTTGGAGACAACCACTGGACTAGAGCCATTACTAACTGGATTCCACAGGACGTCAAAAGACTGAGTGGCCACCCACCTACGAGACAGTCAGACTTCTTCATCAAGACCCTGATGAACGGTTTGAGGCTCTTCATTTTCCTGGAGCAAGCAGATGCCATTGGGCTACTCTAGTATGTGCCAGAGACGAATGGAGACATTACTAGCGCCCGCTCGAGCAAAGCAATGAGCAACGGGATGACAAGTGATACCAGTGAAGAAAGACTTAAAATTCAGAGATGTGTATTCTCACCTTCTGTCAGAAGTGGAAATGTCTCTCACCTAGGAG